>NC_136701.1:6342013-6962013 GCF_947650265.1 Symphodus melops | reverse complement strand
GAGGGAGAGGTCGAGGGGGAGGACGGTGGGGAAGAGGGAGAGGACGGGGAGGGAGAGGATATAAATTATGATATGTAAATTAACATACCTTGTATTCCGTCACCAGCTTCTCTGGATCCTCGTTAAGGTAGACACACAGTCCCTTAAGGATGCATTCTTGTCTGGCATCAATCCCATCTTCTGCAGATCAGAGAATAGAAACACACACACACACACACATTTGAAACACAATTTAAACAAACCACACATCCATTTATGCCTGAAACCAGAAGTAAGTTTGAACGGGGATGTGTGGGTAATTTTGATTTGTGTAAAACATATGCCAATGAAAGTGTTTGTTTTGCTACTAACATGTTCGGATTGTTATAGTAAGTATTATCGAGACAAGTCTGTCTGTCTGTCTGTCGGAGGAGGAGGAGGAGGAGGAGGGAGAGGGAGAGGGAGAGGGAGAGGACGAAGGAAAGGACGAGGAGGAGGTCGAGGGAGAGGTCGAGGGGGAGGACGGTGGGGAAGAGGGAGAGGACGGGGAGGGAGAGGATATAAATTATGATATGTATATGAACATACCTTGTATTCCTTCACCAGCGTCTCTGGATCCTCGTTAAGGTAGACACACAGTCCCTTAAGGATGCATTCTTGTCTGGCATCAATCCCATCTTCTGCAGATCAGAGAATAGAAACACACACACACACACACACATTTGAAACACAATTTAAACAAACCACACATCTAATGAAAAATATTTATTATACTGAAAAGCATACTGAAAGCCCTTTTTGGCAGACGTTTTGCTACTTTAAAGGATAACATCAGGACTTTTGAACCTGGGCTGAATTTAGCATTGGCTGGCAGTGCAACTGAATGATAGGAACCATTTATGCCTGAAACCAGAAGTAAGTTTGAACGGGGATGTGTGGGTAATTTTGATTTGTGTAAAAAATATGCCAATGAAAGTGTTTGTTTTGCTACTAACATGTTCGGATTGTTATAGTAAGTATTATCGAGACAAGTCTGTCTGTCTGTCTGTCTGTCTGTCGGAGGAGGAGGAGGAGGAGGGAAAGGGAGAGGGAGAGGGAGAGGACGAAGGAAAGGACGAGGAGGAGGTAGAGGGAGAGGAGGGAGAGGTCGAGGGGGAGGACGGTGGGGAAGAGGGAGAGGACGGGAAGGGAGAGGTCGAGGGGGAGGACGGTGGGGAAGAGGGAGAGGACGGGGAGGGAGAGGATATAAATTATGACATGTAAATTAACATACCTTGTATTCCTTCACCAGCTTCTCTGGGTCCTCGTTAAGGTAGACACACAGTCCCTTAAGGATGCATTCTTGTCTGGCATCAATCCCATCTTCTGCAGATCAAAGAATAGAAACACACACACACACACACACACATTTGTAACACAATTTAAACAAACCACACATCCATTTATGCCTGAAACCAGAAGTAAGTTTGAACGGGGATGTGTGGGTAATTTTGATTTGTGTAAAAAATATGCCAATGAAAGTGTTTGTTTTGCTACTAACATGTTCGGATTGTTATAGTAAGTATTATCGAGACAAGTCTGTCTGTCTGTCTGTCGGAGGAGGAGGAGGAGGGAGAGGGAGAGGGAGAGGACGAAGGAAAGGACGAGGAGGAGGTCGAGGGAGAGGAGGGAGAGGTCGAGGGGGAGGACGGTGGGGAAGAGGGAGAGGACGGGGAGGGAGAGGATATAAATTATGATATGTAAATTAACATACCTTGTATTCCTTCACCAGCTTCTCTGGATCCTCGTTAAGGTAGACACACAATCCCTTAAGGATCCATTCTTGTCTGGCATCAATCCCATCTTCTGCAGATCAGAGAATAGAAACACACACACACACACACATTTGAAACACAATTTAAACAAACCACACATCCATTTATGCCTGAAACCAGAAGTAAGTTTGAACGGGGATGTGTGGGTAATTTTGATTTGTGTAAAAAATATGCCAATGAAAGTGTTTGTTTTGCTACTAACATGTTCGGATTGTTATAGTAAGTATTATCGAGACAAGTCTGTCTGTCTGTCTGTCTGTCTGTCTGTCTGTCGGAGGAGGAGGAGGAGGAAGGAGAGGGAGAGGGAGAGGGAGAGGACGAGGAGGAGGTCGAGGGAGAGGTCGAGGGGGAGGACGGTGGGGAAGAGGGAGAGGACGGGGAGGGAGAGGATATAAATTATGATATGTATATGAACATACCTTGTATTCCTTCACCAGCGTCTCTGGATCCTCGTTAAGGTAGACACACAGTCCCTTAAGGATGCATTCTTGTCTGGCATCAATCCCATCTTCTGCAGATCAGAGAATAGAAACACACACACAAACACACATTTGAAACACAATTTAAACAAACCACAGATCTAATTAAAAATATTTATTATACTGAAAAGCATACTGAAAGCCCTTTTTGGCAGACGTTTTGCTACTTTAAAGGATAACATCAGGACTTTTGAACCTGGGCTGAATTTAGCATTGGCTGGCAGTGCAACTGAATGATAGGAACCATTTATGCCTGAAACCAGAAGTAAGTTTGAACGGGGATGTGTGGGTAATTTTGATTTGTGTAAAAAATATGCCAATGAAAGTGTTTGTTTTGCTACTAACATGTTCGGATTGTTATAGTAAGTATTATCGAGACAAGTCTGTCTGTCGGAGGAGGAGGAGGAGGAGGAGGAGGAGGAGGAGGGAGAGGGAGAGGGAGAGGACGAAGGACAGGACGAGGAGGAGGTTGAGGGAGAGGAGGGAGAGGTCGAGGGGGAGGACGGTGGGGAAGAGGGAGAGGACGGGAAGGGAGAGGTCGAGGGGGAGGACGGTGGGGAAGAGGGAGAGGACGGGGAGGGAGAGGATATAAATTATGATATGTATATGAACATACCTTGTATTCCTTCACCAGCTTCTCTGGATCCTCGTTAAGGTAGACACACAGTCCCTTAAGGATGCATTCTTGTCTGGCATCAATCCCATCTTCTGCAGATCAGAGAATAGAAACACACACACACATTTGAAACACAATTTAAACAAACCACACATCTAATGAAAAATATTTATTATACTGAAAAGCATACTGAAAGCCCTTTTTGGCAGACGTTTTGCTACTTTAAAGGATAACATCAGGACTTTTGAACCTGGGCTGAATTTAGCATTGGCTGGCAGTGCAACTGAATGATAGGAACCATTTATGCCTGAAACCAGAAGTAAGTTTGAACGGGGATGTGTGGGTAATTTTGATTTGTGTAAAAAATATGCCAATGAAAGTGTTTGTTTTACTACAAACATGTTCGGATTGTTATAGTAAGTATTATCGAGACAAGTCTGTCTGTCTGTCTGTCTGTCGGAGGAGGAGGAGGAGGAGGGAGAGGGAGAGGGAGAGGAAGAAGGAAAGGACGAGGAGGAGGTCGAGGGAGAGGAGGGAGAGGTCGAGGGGGAGGACGGTGGGGAAGAGGGAGAGGACGGGGAGGGAGAGGATATAAATTATGATATGTAAATTAACATACCTTGTATTCCGTCACCAGCTTCTCTGGATCCTCGTTAAGGTAGACACACAGTCCCTTAAGGATGCATTCTTGTCTGGCATCAATCCCATCTTCTGCAGATCAGAGAATAGAAACACACACACACACACACATTTGAAACACAATTTAAACAAACCACACATCCATTTATGCCTGAAACCAGAAGTAAGTTTGAACGGGGATGTGTGGGTAATTTTGATTTGTGTAAAAAATATGCCAATGAAAGTGTTTGTTTTGCTACTAACATTTTCGGATTGTTATAGTAAGTATTATCGAGACAAGTCTGTCTGTCTGTCTGTCTGTCTGTCGGAGGAGGAGGAGGGGGAGGGAGAGGGAGAGGGAGAGGACGAAGGAAAGGACGAGGAGGAGGTCGAGGGAGAGGTCGAGGGGGAGGACGGTGGGGAAGAGGGAGAGGAAGGGGAGGGAGAGGATATAAATTATGATATGTATATGAACATACCTTGTATTCCTTCACCAGCGTCTCTGGATCCTTGTTAAGGTAGACACACAGTCCCTTAAGGATGCATTCTTGTCTGGCATCAATCCCATCTTCTGCAGATCAGAGAATAGAAACACACACACACACACACATTTGAAACACAATTTAAACAAACCACACATCTAATTAAAAATATTTATTATACTGAAAAGCATACTGAAAGCCCTTTTTGGCAGACGTTTTGCTACTTTAAAGGATAACATCAGGACTTTTGAACCTGGGCTGAATTTAGCATTGGCTGGCAGTGCAACTGAATGATAGGAACCATTTATGCCTGAAACCAGAAGTAAGTTTGAACGGGGATGTGTGGGTAATTTTGATTTGTGTAAAAAATATGCCAATGAAAGTGTTTGTTTTGCTACTAACATGTTCGGATTGTTATAGTAAGTATTATCGAGACAAGTCTGTCTGTCTGTCTGTCTGTCGGAAGAGGAGGAGGAGGAGGAGGAGGAGGAGGGAGAGGGAGAGGGAGAGGACGAAGGAAAGGACGAGGAGGAGGTCGAGGGAGAGGAGGGAGAGGTCGAGGGGGAGGACGGTGGGGAAGAGGGAGAGGACGGGAAGGGAGAGGTCGAGGGGGAGGACGGTGGGGAAGAGGGAGAGGACGGGGAGGGAGAGGATATAAATTATGATATGTAAATTAACATACCTTGTATTCCTTCACCAGCTTCTCTGGATCCTCGTTAAGGTAGACACACAGTCCCTCAAGGATGCATTCTTGTCTGGCATCAATCCCATCTTCTGCAGATCAGAGAATAGAAACACACACACACATTTGAAACACAATTTAAAAAACCACACATCTAATGAAAAATATTTATTATACTGAAAAGCATACTGAAAGCCCTTTTTGGCAGACGTTTTGCTACTTTAAAGGATAACATCAGGACTTTTGAACCTGGGCTGAATTTAGCATTGGCTGGCAGTGCAACTGAATGATAGGAACCATTTATGCCTGAAACCAGAAGTAAGTTTGAACGGGGATGTGTGGGTAATTTTGATTTGTGTAAAAAATATGCCAATGAAAGTGTTTGTTTTACTACAAACATGTTCGGATTGTTATAGTAAGTATTATCGAGACAAGTCTGTCTGTCGGAGGAGGAGGAGGAGGAGGAGGGAGAGGGAGAGGGAGAGGACGAAGGAAAGGACGAGGAGGAGGTCGAGGGAGAGGAGGGAGAGGTCGAGGGGGAGGACGGTGGGGAAGAGGGAGAGGACTGGGAGGGAGAGGATATAAATTATGATATGTAAATTAACATACCTTGTATTCCGTCACCAGCTTCTCTGGATCCTCGTTAAGGTAGACACACAGTCCCTTAAGGATGCATTCTTGTCTGGCATCAATCCCATCTTCTTCAGATCAGAGAAAAGAAACACACACACACACACACATTTGAAACACAATTTAAACAAACCACACATCCATTTATGCCTGAAACCAGAAGTAAGTTTGAACGGGGATGTGTGGGTAATTTTGATTTGTGTAAAAAATATGCCAATGAAAGTGTTTGTTTTGCTACTAACATGTTCGGATTGTTATAGTAAGTATTATCGAGACAAGTCTGTCTGTCTGTCTGTCTGTCTGTCGGAGGAGGAGGAGGAGGAGGAGGGAGAGGGAGAGGGAGAGGGAGAGGGAGAGGACGAAGGAAAGGACGAGGAGGAGGTCGAGGGAGAGGTCGAGGGGGAGGACGGTGGGGAAGAGGGAGAGGACGGGGAGGGAGAGGATATAAATTATGATATGTATATGAACATACCTTGTATTCCTTCATCAGCGTCTCTGGATCCTCGTTAAGGTAGACACACAGTCCCTTAAGGATGCATTCTTGTCTGGCATCAATCCCATCTTCTTCAGATCAGAGAATAGAAACACACACACACACACACACATTTGAAACACAATTTAAACAAACCACACATCTAATGAAAAATATTTATTATACTGAAAAGCATACTGAAAGCCCTTTTTGGCAGACATTTTGCTACTTTAAAGGATAACATCAGGACTTTTGAACCTGGGCTGAATTTAGCATTGGCTGGCAGTGCAACTGAATGATAGGAACCATTTATGCCTGAAACCAGAAGTAAGTTTGAACGGGGATGTGTGGGTAATTTTGATTTGTGTAAAAAATATGCCAATGAAAGTGTTTGTTTTGCTACTAACATGTTCGGATTGTTATAGTAAGTATTATCGAGACAAGTCTGTCTGTCTGTCTGTCGGAGGAGGAGGAGGAAGAGGAGGACGAGGAGGAGGTCGAGGGAGAGGAGGGAGAGGTCGAGGGGGAGGACAGTGGGGAAGAGGGAGAGGATGGGGAAATAGAGGATGGGGAGGGAGAGGACGTGGAGGGAGAGGACGGGGAGGGAGAGGACGGGGGAGAAGATGGGGAGAGAGAGGACGGGGAGGGAGAGGACGGGGGAGAGGGAGAGGATGGGGAGGTAGAGGATGGGGAGGGAGAGGACGGGGGAGAGGATGGGGAGGGAGAGGACGGGGAGGGAGAGGGAGAGGAGGGAGAAGTCGAGGGGGAAGACGGTGGGGAAGAGGAAGAGGACGGGGAGGGAGAGGATGGGGAGGGAGAGGACGGGGAGGGAGAGGACGAGGAGGAGGTCGAGGAGGAAGAGGACGAGGGAGAGGGAGAGGATGGGGGAGAGGATGGGGAGGGAGAGGACGGGGAGGGAGAGGGAGAGGAGGGACAGGTCGAGGGGGAGGACGGTGGGGAAGAGGGAGAGGACGGGGAGGGAGAGGATATAAATTATGATATGTAAATTAACATACCTTGTATTCCTTCACCAGCTTCTCTGGATCCTCGTTAAGGTAGACACACAGTCCCTCAAGGATGCATTCTTGTCTGGCATCAATCCCATCTTCTGCAGATCAGAGAATAGAAACACTCACACACACACACACACACACACACACACATTTGAAACACAATTTATACAAACCACACATCTAATGAAAAATATTTATTATACTGAAAAGCATACTGAAAGCCCTTTTTGGCAGACGTTTTGTTACTTTAAAGGATAACATCAGGACTTTTGAACCTGGGCTGAATTTAGCATTGGCTGGCAGTGCAACTGAATGATAGGAACCATTTATGCCTGAAACCAGAAGTAAGTTTGAACGGGGATGTGTGGGTAATTTTGATTTGTGTAAAAAATATGCAAATGAAAGTGTTTGTTTTGCTACTGTAGTTTCTTAAGTCCTCCTCCTTTGACGATGATGTGTAGATGATGAAGAAATATCCGCTGACACTGACTTGCTTGTAATGTAAGACATTTATTTACAAAGTCAAGAAACAGCATCAGTCCAGGTTTGCCATGGCACCTGGGAGAGTCACCAGCCAAATGTGATCCTCTCGAACAATGAGAAAACCTTCTTATTTATACAGTATTGGTCTCAACATCAAGACATTTACGACTTCATTTAAGCTTTGATCATTCAGGCTCCTACAGTCCTGCACCCCCTGTGGTTCCTCAGGACATATGGCCTCAAAGGTTACCATAGGTCACTGTGAGGTGACTTCTTATCTCCCCCAATGTAGCCTAAGAGTCTGTTCTCACTTCAATACTAAATTGTTTATCTCTCTCAGTCTTAAGGAATACCCTCATAAATAAACCCCTACATTGTCTTTGATGTTAAATCAACCTCTAACTTTAAGAACACCATTTGTCCCACAAAAGGCTCACATGTTCCAGCAGCACATTTACACTTCATATACTTATTTACATTACATTGTCGCATGTAAAATACACTTCATATTCCCCCCTTCGAGACTTTAGTCTCGAAAAAGAATAACACACAAAATACTTATGACATAACCCTTTGATCATGCCTAACCTTAAAATTTGTAGAGTGTGAGAGCGAAAAACCTATCAAGCAGACATCTTTCAAATACCATCATTCAATCTAGATAGGAAAATTCTCTCAACGGCCCCACTGCCCATGGCGACCACTTTTCAGTACTCCAAGCCAATTAAAATACTAACAAAATCAAATAACTTCATTGGATAATATAAATACCTGAGGTCTTAATATATACATCTGACACAGTTCCCAAAACATCAATACTAACTCTAAATAATATATCCCACTAAACATCTAATGTAAAATACTAAAAGAAAAGAAGAATAAATGAGAGTAGGAAAAAGACATTAAAAGTTGCTTTTTAGGAGTATCAGCTTCTTCCATTGGACTGCAAAGATTGTCCATTCAAGAGCTCCCATCATGATCTCCTCATTCCGTCCACTGTCCATCAGGATGTCCTCCACTCGCCCTCATTTGAACTTTCACATCCGTTAGGCTGAAGGAATCTCTGGACAGTCCATCATGCTCACACTGGTCTCCCCAAGTACCATCCTAGGGAGAGAAATCACAAACCAGTATCTTGCACAACAACAGCATCAAAAATATAATCATTTCATATCATATTTTCTCATAATCCCCATCTATGATTAACATATTTCAATGTCCCCCCTTTATCCATTCAACTCTTATTCAAGAATAGTTACACTACATCATGATGATATTAGATTCTTAAAATGGATATCTCTCTACTATCCCTAAGCCTATGACCTCCTCAACTTCACCTAGGTCATTATCACTCAGTAGTGGCATCTGAACATTCTCTCCTGGCATTACAACTCCTACCCATCGTAGTATCATAGCCTTAGCAAAGGTCAACAACACTGTACAAAAACAAAACATTACACACAATGACAGTAGAGCAGCCACCAAAATCTGAACCACTATTGCTCCTACTGGTCCAAATTGTTCTTGCAGCCAAGCATTAGCAGACTTTCCTGCTCCTTGTGATGGACCAAAAGAATCCCTTATGAGTTTCAGTGCATCTATGACACTGGTCATATTGTCGGCAGAATCTGGTATCAAAGTATAACAAGCATCTCCAGTGAAATTCAAAGCTACACAAAGACCACCTTGTTTGGCCAAAATATAATCAAGAGCCATATCATGTTTTAACAATGTCAACCGATGACTCCTCTGAGTATTTGATAAATATTCAAAACCTCTTATAGTCTCATTTGCAAACCCTTGCAAGGTATATGTAATATTATCAATATGATCAGCTAAGAATGTAACACCATACCACGGAAACAATCCTATACCCCATTTTTCACCCAAACTTATCCTCCAATGATAAGACTCCAAATTATGAAATTGTGCTAGTTCTCTCTTCTTTCGACCTCCAGTGTTCTCTGTAGGGCTAACTTCATCAGAAGCCTGACCCTTCTGAATAACAAAAACCTCATACGGAAGTTTCAACTGTGCCATATAACAACATCCAATCCAACCATAAGGTAAAAATAGATATGCTTTATCACCACAAATCCACCAAATATCTTTAAATGTTCCTATGGTAAAATTACCAGATAAAAATTGATTTTTTACTCTTAAAGTTCTACTCTGTTTATGATTTGATGAATGAAAAGTCACTTCATATGTGTCATCAACAGTCCTTTTATTATTTTGTTCAAATCGCATCGCATAAGTATCACATTCTGATATTCCCATAAACATACCATCTTTACCACGAGTACCATTTGAACAAAAACATGATTTAGCCTTCACAGATGCCACTTCCATAGCATCAGGAACTGCTTTTGTAATATCTTCAAACTGATCAAGAAGATTTATATATGGTAAATTTCCCAACCAAGAACAATCACGTTGAGGTTTAAATAGATTCACTGATGCAGCCAACCAAAAATCCCTCTCTGCTTGTTGTTTATATAGCAGCCAAGATAATGCAGATTTTTGACATTCAGAAGTTAAAGGCTCTGGTACCGTCTCTAGAATTGAATGCCATGTACCTGGTGATGGAATTCTTACCACACATGGACCATTTAAATTACTAGCCTTTCTAACAGAGTGAGTCAACTGCTGAAACCACAAATTTCTACTTGCCCATGGGTCTGCAATTTGTAACACAGAAGAATCAAACCCATAAGCATTCCACTTAGTTTCTCGCTTCTGTAATGAATGCAGATGTTCGCCCATATTTTCAAATGTCATCTTATCATCAATAAAATCATCAGCCTTATCTGACGTAATCATCTGACCTGCTTCAGCTGAATCCACATCAATATCCTCAACAACTGATTGTCTAATTTCTACTAATTTCTTTAATAATGGAGATGAAGTAACAGATGTCATCATCTTACTTACAGACTTTGCAGACACTGGAAAAGTCATCACTGGTTTAGCAGCAATAAATCCCCTTTGCCCAACTTCATTTTCAACAATACTATGAGTAACAGAAGTAAAAGTTGACACCTTCGGAGTAGTTAATTGTTCCTGAACTTCTTTAGCAACTGTACTTATTTCAACAGGAACCTGACCTTTTACTTCTAGCATTATTTTATGAGTTTTATATCCTTCAATCGAATAATTATAATATGGCACAGCTTTAAACTCCTGATCCAGATAATCACAAGTATATTCTCCTTGATCTTCCCAAACAACATTATTTAAGATAAGCGAACAATCATTCATAACTCTAAACCACTTTATATCATTGTACAAAATATACTTTCTTTGATCATAAGGCACACTATTCACATCAGATCCTGTCAACACTATTTCCTTACCATATGCATTTTTCCATATAGGAAAATTATAATTACCATTATTCAGTGTTTTACATTTACATGGAAGGATAACTGTATGTCCTAACGTCGCTCTAATCACCTTGTTCACAGAAATTGGAGTCGTCCTTATCTTAGAAGTTGAAAAAGTTGACATAGTAGCTGCTAATTCTTTTACTTGCTCAACATCCCTGGACTCAACCCTAGTCCTCATAACGTTTTGGTCTAACCTTTCTTCGTATTGGTCTTGTACTTTTTGGCCCAAGTGGGTCTTTGGATTTCCCTGGAGAGGTATCACAGCCTCCTGTAGTCTTTGATTCATGCTCTCTGGAAACAGACTCTGTTGTTTCTGGGACGTGTTGTAAATCAATGTCACCAACTCGTCGTTCTTGCTCCTGGACTGACAACTCATCCCTGGCATCATCAAAAGCATGCTCAAAATCATCATGCATACCCACAGCATAGTCAAACCCTGCTTCTGGATCCTGACCTTGGAGGTCCTCATGAGCCTCTGCTGTTTCTGCATCTTCTGTTGGCTCTCTCTCACTTTCAACATCTTGTTCTTGTAATCGTGATACCTCTTCTTTTGGTGCTTTAACACAATGTGACAAATGATACCAAGTAGGGGACCCTTTAACCTGAACTGCAGTTCCCGTACTACGAACAACTTCAAATGGTCCTTCGCGGCGTTCATTAAACCACTTCCTCCTAAACACCTTTACGAATACCTTATCTCCAGGTTGCACTGTACTCCTCTCTTGCTCATCAAATCTCTCTTGCACCTCCTCTTGTTTTTGCCTGTCAGAGACATATGTGTGTATTCTCTTATGCAATGTAGCCATGTAGTTAACATACATACGCATTTCATCTTCTAGCAAAGATAAACTTGGACCCTTTCCACTCGTGCGTAAACAAGGTGTTGGCATCCGTCTACCCATAGCCAACTCATGGGGTGTCATACGCAAATCCCGGAGCTCACTTGAGCGACACACCATTAATGCCAATGGAAGTGCTTCTACCCAGTTCAGTCCTGTGTGTTGACAGATTTTAACAATACGATTTTTTAAAACACCATTCATTTTTTCACAAACACCTTGGCTCTGCGGATGATAAACAGCTCCCAAACGTTGTTTAATTCCCAATTTTTGCAGAATTATTCTTACTGTTTTATCCACAAACTCCTTCCCATTATCTGAGGATATGCGATCAGGAAGTCCCCACCTGCTTATGACTTCACGGCACAAAAACTTGGCAACAGACTGAGCATCTTTTCGCTTTGTTGGACAGGCTTCAGGCCATCTTGAAAATCTGTCCACAACAACTAGCATATATCTCTTACCTCCTATTGGTCTTATCATATCAACAAAATCCACAACTAACTCACGCATAGGACCTTTTGGTGTTGGAATGTGACCAGGAGGAACCATCACACCTCTCCGAACATTATTTTTTAGACAGATAGTACACCTGCTAATGACATAGTCAATCTGCTCAAGCAGATACGGTGCCCAAAAACCATATTCTTGTGTAATCTTCCTTTTAACCTCCCCCCTTGCAACATGGGCTAACCCATGTGCTTCCTGGATCATCAGACCCAGCAGGTCTGGGGGCGCTACCATCAATCCTTCATGATTTCTCCACAAGCCAGCAGAATCTGGAGTGGCCCCTCGATCTCTCCACAGTTGTTTATCAATCACAGAAACAGCTTCTTGTATTGAGATCACATCTTTGAGCGTAATGTTATCTTCCAAGTCCACCTCATGGGTGACCAGAAAAACTTTACCCAATTTATTAGCTCCTGTAACCACCTTTGCAGCCTCATCAGCTGCTTTGTTACCTTGTGTGACTCTTGACATGTCCATTTTATGTGCCGCACATTTAGCTACTGCTATTTCTTTTGGCTTCATCATTGCCTGCAACAATTTCATTATCTGAGCATGATGCTGTATCGGCGAACCATCAGTTTTCTTAAAGCCTCGATTCTTCCACAGAGATCCAAACAGATGACACACATTGTGTGCATACGCAGAATCTGTATATATTGTCACTCGCTTACCTTCAGCCAACAAACATGCTTCTGTCAGCCCCACTAGCTCAGCAAGCTGCGCAGATGCAGGTTGTGGTATTTCCTCTGCTTTCTCGACAACAAATTCAGATCCTTGGGCTTTAACCACAGCATAACCAGCCCTCAATGTATCTCCTACTCGATAGCAGGATCCATCAGTCCAATATTCCACATCTGACTCATGTAGAGGAAAAGCTTGCAAATCTGACCTAAGCTTTGAATACCTCTCTACTTTCTGAACACAATCATGTGGCTCCCCATCCTCAGGAGTTGGCAAATTCTCAGCTGGATTCACTGTGACACATCTTACCACAGTAATATCTTCCTGTTCTAAAAGCCTATGATAGTCTCTAAGCCTTGGCATAGTCAGTGTATATTTACCAAAGTTCAAAAGATTTCTGAGACTATGGTGTGTCAAAATTGTCACCGGGTAACCCATAGTTACAGATGATGCTTTATCATACATCAAATACACTCCCACCATTGCTCTGTAACACAGTGGCAGCCCCAACTCTACTTCAGAATAGCCAGTGGAATAATAAGAAACAGGCTGAGGACTTGTACCGGTACCTGTGGGTTGACAAAGAATTGCACATGCATATTTACCTCCAACAGAAGTTGCCACATACAGCAAAAAGTTCTTAGAATAATCTGGCAGCGCTAGCGCTGGAGCTTCCTGCAATCTCTGTTTAATTGTCTCAAACGCCACAAGACCTTCCTGAGTCCAGGTAAGATTACAATGGAGTTGAGAAGTCCCCGTTTCTTTAATCATAGCTCTCAAAGGCCCTGTCAGACTAGCATAGTCCTCTACCCATGCTGAAGAATACCCCGCAATACCAAGAAACGTCATCATCTCCCTGACTGTTCTAGGCTTTGGTGCCTTTTGAATAGCTTCCAAATGACTGTCAGAGATGCCTCTGTGTCCATGAGTTATTGTCTGACCCAAATAAACTACCTTCTCCTGACAATATTGCAACTTTTTTTGCGAGGCCTTATGTCCTTTTTCTGCCAATAACTGCAACAATCTAATGGAATCATTATGACACGTTTCCTTATCTGGTGAACAGATTACGATATCATCTACATACTGAATAACAGTACTCGTCATAATCTGATCCAAACCTGTCAAATCATCTTTCAACACTTTATTGAAAATATGAGGACTGTGTTTGAAACCTTGAGGGAGCCTCTTGTATTTAAAAGTCTGTCCTTTATATGTAAATCCAAATAACCCTTGACTTTCTTCACTGAGTGGAACACTAAGAAATGCTCCACACAAATCTAACACTGTGAAATGTGTAGCGTCTGGGGGTATTTGAGCTAACAAAGTATGAGGATCAGGCACATCAGCTGGAAAATCAGACACCACCTCATTTACTGCTCTTAAATCATGTACCAAGCGATATGAATCATCTGGCTTCTTCAAAGGCAACAAACCCTCAATTTGTGGTTCAAAAATTGCCTCCCCCCTTAGTGGGTATTGGCTCTTCCAAGGAGGTTTGGTTCCAGGTCGAAGTTCAACCTTCACTGGTTGGGCAGACTTCACAAAGCCAATATCAGTACTATGTCGTGACCACAAACGTTCTGGCACTTGTCGTAGCATCTCCTCTCTCATACTATCTGAATCTAAATTAGCACTGAAAATTGTTTCATGACTCATTAGCACCACTTGAGGCCGTCCCTGTCCCTGAGCTGAGATCCTTATCCTCATAAACTGCTGATCGTCACTCATCCAGATAGCCAAATTCTCTTTCAGTGGTAAAAAGCTCTTCTTTTCAGCTTCTGCCATCATTGCTCCTATGTGTTTCTGTTCAAATCCTTCAGCCACCATCAAAGTCACATGTGGCACACTTTCCTCAATGTCATGCTCTTTATTAAGATAATCATCACTGTTTATCTTCATTGCTGCTCCTTGTGGTCCCAAAATTATGCAAGATGAGCTAAGCTGAACCTGCTTAGGTTGCCTACTCAACCACTCTTCTGAATTTACTTGACCAGTTTTCTTAAAATATTTAAGCGTGCAGTGGGGTGAATACTCAGGGAACTTAGCATTAGGCATGTTTGCTACAATAAACTTCTCCCACAGCTTAGCTGGCTGTAGTAGCTCTGGACTAAGATTTCCAATCCAGTACACTGAAGAAGGCTCAGACACTGGTGTCATAAATAATTGATAACTAGTATCCTTTGGCACATCCACCTGACAGCCGTCTGGTGTACACCTTATTGTGCAATTCAATTTACATAAAGCATCTCTTCCTAACAGTGCAATGGGTGTATGTTCTGACACCAATATAGGTATTCTTATTTTGCGATGTTTATAACAGAGCTCAATTGGTTTTGTGAGCGGAATCAGCTGTTTCACACCCTCAAACCCGATTGTCCGTACCAATTGGTCAGACATGGGGAGATGTGTAGCATTTTCAGGTCAAACACATGTAAAAGCCGCTCCACAATCCGCCATTATTTCTAATGGTTGATCATTTACTCTTACTATTATTTTTGGATCTTGTTCTGGCCCTGACACTACCAGCTGACACCCCCCTTTCGAGTCTTCTGGGCACCCCTAAAAACCTGGCTCTGGGCCTCTGTAAGGATTCACAGGTCCCCTAGGTGGCCTTTGTTGCCCTCTGAAGCTTCCTCTAAAATCACCTCTGAAGCCTCCTCTGAAGCCACCTCTGAAACCTCCTCTGAAGCCTCTTCCTGCCCTGTTACACTCACGTGCAAAATGGCCATACAGTCCACAATAATAGCAGACATCTGAAGGCTGTTGGAAATTTCCTCCTCTACCTCTGCCTAAATTTCCTTGACCTCTTCCTGTCCATATTTGTGGTTGGCCAAAGTCTGGCTGTAAAAAAGAAACATTAGGGATCATAGATGTCGACAGGTCTGGCTGAAACTGTATCTGTCCCTGCTGGGGTTGAGGTGATGCTGGACTTGGTTGAGACTGACTCTGCATAACAACAGCTTGTTTCTTCTCTTTCTTCTTATTATCAACCAGCTGTATTTGATTAAGTTTTCGGAGAATCTCCTCATCCTGTTCTTTCTGCTCATGCTCCTTTTTCCTATATAATTCAACTTGGTGTGATATGTGATCTGTATACACACTCTTTGCCATGCTTCCAAGACCAACCACCTCTGCTAATTTACTCCGCACAGACAGAGGAAGCCCCTTCTGTATCTTAGCTCTCAAAATTGACTGCTCCATTTGATTCAAATCTGGATCATTACCTGTGACATTCCTCCACACTAGGTGAGCTCTTGACACATAGGCTCTTGGATTTTCTTGTGATCCCAACGACTCAATCAAAATGTTATCAGGATGTACGTTTGTCTGAAATGCATCCCTCAGTGCTTTCCACATCCGACCTCTACTTGCAGCAAACAATTCTGGATCATTCACAGTAGTTGCCACATATCTATTAAGACCTGCCGCCTGCAGGAGCTCCTCCATCCCTGGGACCCCAATGAGACTAGCCAGTAGTCTCTTGATGTCTCCCATGGCAGGCTGTGTACCCACCAAAAGCTCTTCCAACTTTGAAATCCAAGGATATGCTCCATCCTGCAGAGTAGGTAGCTTTTCCATTATGTCTGACATATCTGTATTTTGCCAGGGTTTGTACTCCAGATTTTGCCCTCGTATGATTACTGGACACATTTTATCAAGTCTCTTATCTTTTCTTGAGCGCAAAGAGTATCCAAATGTATCAAGCTTTTGAGATTTTTTCTTCTGTATTTTTTTCTGTCATTCGTAGTTCATGTAATTGCTCTTCTAGTAATTGCTGTGTTTCTGGATTGCTAGACTCATCTAATTCCTGAAGACATTTACCTATGCTCCTCTCAACCTCTCTGAAAGCCCTACCTCCGTCATCTTTTACCCCTGAACTGGCTGCTAGCGGATTAAGATATGAAGAACCCTCTCTACTCGAGTCTTCATCACTGTCTGTCTCATCTGTGTCTTCCTTAGCTAGACTCTTTCTTCTCACTGGCCTATCTCCTTTCTTCTCTGCTTTTGCTAACATCCGTCTAACTGCTGGATCATAGCCACCAACAGCTTGATCTGAATCACTCTCACTTTCACCTTCTATCTCCAATCTCCTATAATGCTCTCTGCTTCCACTTCCTAAACATATCTTTTTCTTTTTAGCGTCGTAGCTCGGGTACATTTTTACAGTTGTTTTAGCCTTTCCTTTCTCTATGATTTGCTCATCCTCATCTGTGATGTGATAATTACCTTCTTGTCTAATCACTGGAAGTTGAGGATAAACATCAGTAAACTTCACTTCCTTCTCATAAGGCGGTGGCTTTTTGGCTGATTCGGTATGTGAAAAAGGTGCATTAATCTGCTCCATTAATTTTCCTGTTTGTTTGTCGTTTGTGTTTATTTTGTGCATGCTTTTTTCCCTTTTCTCTTTCGAAGCTTGTAACAATTTCTGTCCCTCATTTTCAAACAGTTGCAGAATGCCGAGTTCAGTTTGTCTTTTCTCTTGACGCCTTTTCCCTTTCCTTCCCTTCTTCTGATTTACTTTATAAGTGGACACAAGGACCTGCATTGTTTTAATCACATCTGGGTTCAAAGTCCCTTCTTTCGGCCAGGGTTGGTCAATGTCGGGCCAACGTTTGCTCCATTTTCGTGACATTTTTGCAACATTTTTAACAAGTGGATTGTTCTTCTGAACAATATCAACAGAAGTGACTGCTTGTGTAATTTTAGTACTCATCTTTGACATTAAAATGAGCCTCTTATTTCGTTAAAATGTAAATCAAACAATGTTAATCAAAAACTAGATAGATAGACAAATTATTGATCCTAAGCAAAATTTAACGCATCCAGTATCAAATACCAGACGTAAAACACCAAATATAGCACTCTGCTACCACACTTAAAACAACAATTTTGCCAAGTACAAAAAGAGACAAAAAGCTTCCTACTATGAAAGTACAATTGCTTATGTATCACCTAACGCATCTAATCACATCCAATTATCTCAAAACTATGGAAATAGAATCAATCTCAAGCCATACCAACACTGCTTCATTAATTAACCAGATGCATCAATTTAATCAGTCTGTTGCCAAGAATCCCCCAAAAATTATAATTTAATTTACCATAATCCCATATGCGAAAACAAACCAAACATGTATTATACACTGCCGGTTTACAAATGCATGTTTGCGCATATAGACAAATGCAGGTGTCTGTTGAAAGAGCTTGTGAACAAAACTGTACTGGCCTTGATCAAGCTGAATTCAGGATTCCTATGTGCTGTTATCCGCAAAGCTTCAGTGTCCATGAATCACTGCATGGTGTCCTCTCATCTGCCACTGCTTTACTCCAGCTCTCATACCACATAGAGAAATAGAGAAAACAAAACAAAAGGTTAATGTCTTAATCACTCTAAAAACACAATGCAATATTTAAACTTCAGATATAAAACAATGTTTGAATATTACAATGACTATCTATTTCCCTAAAATAAAAATAAAAACTAAATTTTTTTTTTTTAAAGATTTAGTGGGTCATTTTCAGAATTTGGGATAACTGTGTAGATTCTTAAAGTTTAATCTAGGTTTAAATTAATCATTTCTCCATCCTATTTTATATTTAAACCCCTAAAGAACATCTCCTTCCCTCTGATATCTCCTTAACTAACAAAGGGAACAAAGAAAGGGAGGGGGCTCTCTCTCCTCTCTCAGAAGCAGAAAACTCCCTAACACATTTAAAGCACCTCCCTTTGCTCCACCTCTTAAACTTAGCAACAACTTCCAGTATGAGCTGACTATCAGAGTGAGCATCCTGTCTAGAGATCCTCTTCAAGTCAGGTCAAACCAACGCAACAAAAATCACACACACACACACACAGACAGAAAAAGAAAAAGAGAGAAACCACACAGCAACCCAAACACTCCTCAACAAAAAATCCTTTCCTCTACTCTACCTAAATATATACATACTAAACAAACTGTCCTTGTTGGTCTCTTCACTTCTCCTCAGACTCAACAAAGAAACAATTTATATAATGCATAAATGTCCTTTGAAACAAAGGCTCATATATTTTATCTAATATATATATGTCCCTTGAAACAAAGGCTCATATACTTTATCTAATATATAAATGTCCCCTTTTTTAGGTTCATATTTTTATCTGGTTAAACAAAGTCCTATAAGGGGCTCATAGGTATTTTAACACTGAAGAAACAAAAATGTCTCTCCTCATGACTTTACCAAATCTTCTTTCATCAAGCTGCTACATACACATACAAATATTCTATTTTTTCAAATACACACAAACACAGGCCTTTACACACAACTAAACAAACAACAAGACTGTCCTGCAGCCTACATTGTCACACACAAACTCCAAGAATGCATTCTATGTTACTTTAAAGTTTTTTGTTTTTTGTTAAAGTCTAAGATTTTTCTCTAATGTATCAACAAAAATTCTTTGTTGCCACACTTTGTCTTTTATTTAGTTATTTATTTTCCTGCATGCTTTTAACTCAAATTTCTTATCTCTAGATGCTTTCACTTTGTCAATATTTTAGTCTTTTAACTCTTTTTCTTTTTATGTCTTACTTCTTGACTATACGTTTAGTTTATTTTTTAGTTATTACCCTCATAATTCAGTTCACTAATCAGACTACATCCCATTAAAGCCAACTTTCACTCGAAAGCCAAAATACACATGTCATACTGTTATGATCTGGGCCCTGATTCATACTCTTGCATGGTGTTTCTTTTTTAACTTCCTTATTACTAATTCTGCTATATAAACTCTAACTCTTTTTTCTTCTTCTTCTTTCTTTCTTGTTTCTCAATAAATCCCAATTTAAACAGAAATTACTTCAAACGTCAACACATCATCTCAATTCACTCCAAGTTCTTTGACAGTGGAGACAGCACAACTACCTCAACAAAAATCAGCACTCTGACATGAGTGCACTCACCCAAAATGCTGCAGAATTGAAGAAGCTTCAGGCTGAAAAAATGCTCCAAACTGATCCTGCTGACAACGCCATTAATGTAGTTTCTTAAGTCCTCCTCCTTTGACGATGATGTGTAGATGATGAAGAAATATCCGCTGACACTGACTTGCTTGTAATGTAAGACATTTATTTACAAAGTCAAGAAACAGCATCAGTCCAGGTTTGCCATGGCACCTGGGAGAGTCACCAGCCAAATGTGATCCTCTCGAACAATGAGAAAACCTTCGTATTTATACAGTATTGGTCTCAACATCAAGACATTTACGACTTCATTTAAGCTTTGATCATTCAGGCTCCTACAGTCCTGCACCCCCTGTGGTTCCTCAGGACATATGGCCTCAAAGGTTACCATAGGTCACTGTGAGGTGACTTCTTATCTCCCCCAATGTAGCCTAAGAGTCTGTTCTCACTTCAATACTAAATTGTTTATCTCTCTCAGTCTTAAGGAATACCCTCATAAATAAACCCCTACATTGTCTTTGATGTTAAATCAACCTCTAACTTTAAGAACACCATTTGTCCCACAAAAGGCTCACATGTTCCAGCAGCACATTTACACTTCATATACTTATTTACATTACATTGTCGCATGTAAAATACACTTCACTACTAACATGTCCGGATTGTTATAGTAAGTATTATCGAGACAAGTCAGTCAGTCAGTCAGTCAGTCAGTCAGTCAGTCAGTCTGTCGGAGGAGGGAGAGGACGAAGGAAAGGACGAGGAGGAGGTCGAGGGAGAGGAGGGAGAGGAGGGAGAGGAGGGAGAGGTCGAGGGGGAGGACGGTGGGGAAGAGGGAGAGGACGGGGAGGGAGAGGATATAAATTATGATATGTAAATTAACATACCTTGTATTCCTTCACCAGCTTCTCTGGATCCTCGTTAAGGTAGACACACAGTCCCTTAAGGATGCATTCTTGTCTGGCATCAATCCCATCTTCTGCAGATCAGAGAATAGAAACACACACACACACACACACACATTTGAAACACAATTTAAACAAACCACACATCTAATGAAAAATATTTATTATACTGAAAAGCATACTGAAAGCCCTTTTTGGCAGACATTTTGCTACTTTAAAGGATAACATCAGGACTTTTGAACCTGGGCTGAATTTAGCATTGGCTGGCAGTGCAACTGAATGATAGGAACCATTTATGCCTGAAACCAGAAGTAAGTTTGAACGGGGATGTGTGGGTAATTTTGATTTGTGTAAAAAATATGCCAATGAAAGTGTTTGTTTTGCTACTAACATGTTCGGATTGTTATAGTAAGTATTATCGAGACAAGTCTGTCTGTCTGTCTGTCGGAGGAGGAGGAGGAGGAGGAGGAGGGAGAGGGAGAGGACGGGGAGGGAGAGGACGGGGAGGTAGAGGGAGAGGACGGGGAGGGAGAGGATGTAAATTATGATATGTAAATTAACATACCTTGTATTCCTTCATCAGCTTCTCTGGATCCTCGTTAAGGTAGACACACAGTCCCTTAAGGATGCATTCTTGTCTGGCATCAATCCCATCTTCTGCAGATCAGAGAATAGAAACACACACACACATTTGAAACACAATTTAAACAAACCACACATCTAATGAAAAATATTTATTATACTGCACTGTAAACCCATTTCAGTTGAGTCTACTTAAAAAATCCGAGGAAACCGGTTGCCTTAAAAAAGAAAGTACAATGGACTTGAAGCTTGAGTGCATTTAACTTAAAAGCTTGAATTCAATACACTGAATACCAAGTTGACTTAACTTAAAATCATCTGTAGTATCAACTGCTTTGCACACTGATTACACTTAGTTTTTTAAGTTCAATACACTTAATGCCAAGTTGATTTAACTTAAAATCATCAGTAATAACATTTTTTTTAGTGATTACACTACACATTGCTTTGTCCAATTACTCCACTTAATACCTTAAAGTACATTTATGATTATATTTGTTTAATTAACCCAGAAAACTAAATAAAGAAAACATCAAAACACTAAATACAGAAGTACATTCTTTTTATTTCCATTTTTTAAACAGTGGAAAAATGTAATTTGCAACAGAAGAATGTTTTTCACAAACGTAAGTAAGTAAGTTACAAACGTGAACATTGAATGCCTGTTTTAACAGGTGCACTTCGGCATGCGAGCAGTAATAGTCAGTACTGAATAAAACTTCCCAGCACTGGGTTTTACTTCACATAAAAAACTTAAAAAAGGTAAAACAAGTTATGTCGCACCATTTTTTTTTTTTAAATGGGTTAATCACTACCAACCCATCTCAGTCTGTAATTTTTCAGTGGATTTGTGAAGACTTTTGTTAAGATACAGCATTATGTGTAACGGCTCTCCGTTCAAGTAGAAACTAGACATCTTGAACAAGTATAAATGATGGGACCTGCCCTTCTGATGCAACTGTTAAGAAACTTTAAAACTTACAATGCAAAGAGTGCACAACAGCAAACATAAACATGTCATAAAATGCCTACCTGGAACTTACAAGGTAAGCAGATTTTTCAGTGTTTGAATTTTTGGTGCCAGCTCACTTTTACCCAGGTTCAGTAGCACTTGCTGGACAAAGTGGAAAGTGTACTTCATGGACTTTGGGTAGTCCAGGTGAAGGGCATAAATCAGTCCAAAAAGGATGCAGAAGGCCTCAGGTAGGTTGGACAGTTCATTTATGACAACATTTCCTTCCAAGATTATGCCCACTCTGGATGGGTTCAGCTGATGATGTTCCTCATCTACGCACAGGATTCCCACTGCAGTCTGACTGAATGATTCCTAGTCAGCGACAGCATAGCAAAGAAAGAGAGAGATGGACCAGGAGAGAACATAATCATTAAGCTTCATCCTATATAAACTGTACTTTAAGTAATTATCCCCCCCTCCCAATCTTTTCAGCATGACTGGGACTGTCCCTAGCTACAAAGCCAGCAAACCATATTGTATACAATTTGAAATTAAGTTACTTACTGTGTTGGTCCTGAAGAAGTCTGAGGGATCATCCCCCAAGATAACTGGCAGGCCCCGAACACATATGCATCTGGTCTCAGTGGGCTCAGTAGTCTAAAATGTACTCAAAAGAACACAAGTTAGCTGAAGATATTTACATGTATTTGTCAATTAAATGCCAGAACTTTCACCACAATTTTTAGAACATCATTTGAAATTTCCTGGCTAGGCAGACAAGAGGACACAATATGAAGGGAAATGAAGGAGGAAGAAGATGGACAGATGAGAAGAACAGAAGAGAAGATATGAAGCAAAAAAGGAGAGGAGCAAAGCACAGGTTAAGATACAGGAGATTCAAGAAAAAGGAGGACACTTAAGAATGTACAGAAAAAAAGACAGGAAAGAAGAGCGGAAAGGAAAGGAGAAGAATAAAGAGATGACAAAAAAGGTACCAGGGAAAAGATAAAGAAAAGCTACCCCCACCCAATAACATTTATGTTCTTAAAACTGTACTTGGGAAAAACAAATAAAACTGTACTTTTCAGACGAGTAATAGTAGATGTTTTTTTACTTTGACATGTTTCGACCGTCATCTGCAGTCTTTCTCAGAGGCGTCAGCTGATCGCTGTGACGTATCCTTATGTGTTGTTCTTCCTAGGAGTGGTCAACCTGACGGATCTCACAGGTCTATCAGGCTGGCCGCGCCCCCCGCTGTCCAATGGTCTCTGGAGGAGAGAGTCCCAGGTGTGGGACAGCATGAATGCTCCCTCGTCCCAGTAGCCCAGCTAGCGGGGAAAAACCACCATCAACTGAAAAAAACCATCTCCTACTATTACTCGTCTGAAAAAAGAAACCTGAGAATAATGCCTATTTTCTGTTGTTTATGTTATAGTGTTAGATATGTAAAGAATTACATATGCATCTTATATAATAAAGAAGTTGAAAGACAACCTACCTTTGCTTGACGTAAAAGCTCGGCCAAAAGCTTGCCGGTCAGGCCTCTCTTCTTCTTGAAGAGGCTTATCAGGCTTGGGGAAACACGGTCAAGAGCTTCAAAGAAGTCCTCTCTAAGATTTTTCCCTACCACTCTGCTGAACTCGTGAAACACCTGAAAAATAAAACATAGCAAACCACGTATAAGTCCAGTTATATAACCACTACACATTACAAGATTTGGGTCACACACTGTTAAAAACACTCCCAAATGGTTATACAAATTTTCCAGATTCACATTGAATTTTCCCATGATATGATCTGGACAAGTATCAAATACAATTCTGGAGGCCTACAATAATTATCAGGGGTGAAACAACTGGGAATTTTATGTATACATCTTGTGCATACTTTGCTGTCTGATTTTAAAAAATGTCTCAGTGCCTCTGTAACTGCGCCTTGATACATATGATATAAAGTCTAAAAATTTTAAACATATGATACAAAGGTTACAGGAGCAGTGCAAGCATAAAAATGCTGCTAAGAATAATGCATCTTTTAAAATCAGACAGTAAGGCAGCCACGAGCTGTGTAAGGAATTAATTAAGTCATTTTTTTACTCATTTAACTCAACATTACATTAAGAATAAACAAGTCCACAATTTTTTTTTGTAAATACAAACAGTCATACAAACCTGGATTTCTGTGAAAAGAGCGGGCCATCGATGTATTATCTGACTGATGTCAGGCTAGCACCTCCAAAAGCATCTCTCCTGATTACCCTCAACAGTTTAACAAAGCAAATTTAGAGAGAAAATGTTCTGACAGTAACTTCTGCTACAAAAACGAGGCATGCAAGTGAAATACAATAATTACTCACCAAATTCAGAGGACCTTAGCGCAGCGTTTGTCCCGTCCACCCTCCTTTCTTTGCTGGGGCGCGGGTTCAAAGTGGGGCGGTGTCTGCCGAAAGAATGAACAATAAAAAAAATGTCCGTTGAACTGGTTGAAACAGTTGTCCACAGCTTAAAAACAGCCTTTCCTGTGAAAAAGTGGCGAACTGCCACACGAAAAACTGTCCTCTGCCAACAGCCGAAAATGTCCGCAAGTTGCAACCGAAAAGTCAGCGAGCTAGCAGCCGAAAACGTCCGCAAGCTAGCAGCCGAAAACGTCCGCGAGCTAGCAGCCGAAAACGTCCGCAAGCTAGCAGCCAAAAATGTCCACAGTTGCTAAGTTCAAATAAGTTTCCACTGCTCATAAATATCCAGTGAATAAAAAGGAAGGAACCACATGGCAGGTAGAAACCTCTCACTGAGACAAGTTGCAGCCGAATGTCAATTCAACCTGTCAAACATGCAGCAGGTAACGTTGTGGGGGAGGGGCGATGTTAAATTCAAGTGTGCAGTAATTATAACGCGCTTTCGGTTGTTTTCAAAATAAAAGCTCATTATACTATAAACACGAGTTTGAAACAGGATGTTCACTGTGGTCGGTCTTGCACATGCCTACTAGATTACAGGGGCTGTGAATTCAGAGTCACAGTGTGATATAAAAATCTAAGTAAGCATTTTTACTGGGTGCAAATCTAGTAAATACTCCTGAGTGCAGGATGAGCCCTAAAACATACGAAACTGGAAGAGAAGAAACTGATTTTAATGTAAAAACACTCAATAATCAATATGATTTTTTAAAACTTATATTTGGCAGAAAAAAGATAAATTAACAAGCAACAACAGAACACAGGTTTAAAATTTCAGTAAATTTCATGAGGCCTTCTGGTTGTGGTTAGGGCTAAAACTTAATTATTTGAGTGCATTAAACTTAAAGTTATTCACAAAATCAACTTTTTCTGCAGATCAGTAGAACATACTTAATTTTTTTTAGTAATGAAACAAAATTTTCAAATTTAAATACATTGTACTTAATATTTTTTTGTAGATATGACATCCGGGCTTATGAAAAGCATACTGAAAGCCCTTTTTGGCAGACGTTTTGCTACTTTAAAGGATAACATCAGGACTTTTGAACCTGGGCTGAATTTAGCATTGGCTGGCAGTGCAACTGAATGATAGGAACCATTTATGCCTGAAACCAGAAGTAAGTTTGAACGGGGATGTGTGGGTAATTTTGAATTGTGTAAAAAATATGCCAATGTAAGTGTTTGTTTTGCTACTAACATGTTCGGATTGTTATAGTAAGTATTATCGAGACAAGTCTGTCTGTCGGAGGAGGAGGAGGAGGAGGGAGAGGGAGAGGACGAAGGAAAGGACGAGGAGGAGGTCGAGGGAGAGGAGGGAGAGGTCGAGGAGGAGGACGGTGGGGAAGAGGGAGAGGACGGGGAGGGAGAGGATGTAAATTATGATATGTAAATTAACATACCTTGTATTCCTTCACCAGCTTCTCTGGATCCTCGTTAAGGTAGACACACAGTCCCTTAAGGATGCATTCTTGTCTGGCATCAATCCCATCTTCTGCAGATCAGAGAATAGAAACACACACACACACATTTGAAACACAATTTAAACAAACCACACATCTAATGAAAAATATTTATTATACTGCACTGTAAACCCATTTCAGTTGAGTCTACTTAAAAAATCCGAGGAAACCGGTTGCCTTAAAAAAGAAAGTACAATGGACTTGAAGCTTGAGTGCATTTAACTTAAAAGCTTGAATTCAATACACTGAATACCAAGTTGACTTAACTTAAAATCATCTGTACACTGCAAAAAGCGAAATCTAAGTAAGCTTAAATATCTTAGATTTAGGTAATATTTTCTTATTTTTTGTCTGATAAGATAATTCTTCTTACGAAGTAATTTTTATGTTAGAGTATTTCACTTGTTTTAAGCATTTTTCTCCTTAATTATCTCAATAAGATTTTAAAGCTTGTTACTTAGATTTTACTTCCTATTCTGAGTAATATATGCTTGAAATTAGAATATCAACAGTTACAAAGCCATTTCAACAACACTCACAAGTATAACAATGCTTTTTCAAAGTAAAAAAATCTTATTTCAAGCATGAAATAAGAAATCATGACTTTTACACATTTTTATCTCTTCATATAAAACACGGCAGCCAAATGGAATCCACTGTTTTATTTTCAATTAAACAATAGAAAATATGTATTTATAATGTACAGTTGGCACAGTAGCCTACTTTAAACTGACAATTCATATTTAAACATTTAACATGTAACATTTCAAACTAATTCAATAGTTCTCATCTAGGGGTGGGCAAAATGGCAAAAATATCATGTCACAATTTTTTTAATAATACAATCACAATCTCGATTTTATCAAAATTATTTTTTAGATTTGATTTTTTAGACTAATTTGCAAGTGTCTAAACAGCACAACCAAACAATGTCCTCATGTAAAACATAGCCCTAAAAGAAAAAAGAAAACACACAATTTGGTTCTGATAAAGTGCACGCTGAACCCCTCGTTTTCGACTGTCTTGATGAGAATCATATCTTTTGCATCTTTATTATTGACAAGTTGCTTTAAGTAGCTGCTTTAACAGAATGCCATGTGATATCTGGGGAGCACTGTGAGTTATTTTTCACTGTTGTATAATTCTATTACATCCCCAAGATGGTATTATACTTGCACAAAGGTTTGGCTCTTGCTGCTGATTGTGTAATAAGAGGTAAAATCCACCAGCTTCTCTGCATCCACCAACTCAGTGGCCTGTGCAAGATGTGGAACCTCAACTTCATACGCCATCACATTTTGATCAAAGTGTATTGTTTGAAAAGGTTGGTATTCCTGATGTGTATTCCAAATGCTTCTTTAGAACCTGCTCGATCTGGCTCCTGAGGTTTGTCACCAGTGATGACTGATACTGCTGCACACCAGCAACAATGTCATTCATGCCTTTCTGAAAATTACAAAAAAACACAACACAACTTCATGATATTTGTGTGACTGTAGTGAATTGGATAACAAGGCAGGAAAATTGACCATCAAACATAACTGGTTCAACACACTGTGTAACTGTACATGAAAAAACTGTGGTCTGTTTTGAAAGAAATACAACAAAGAAATCTTACCTGTGAGAGACGGTTCTTGGCCCGTGTATTTATAACAAAGGCAGTGGCCTGTGTTGTCAGACCCTAAAACAGTGGAAATTTTAATCAGTATCCTGATGTAACGTAATCTGACATTCAAAGTAACACGTAAAGTACAATGTTAATCACAGAAGAAATAGTCCTTATAGATAGTCACTTGAATGTTAAATCATCTTTGCTCACTACATCTAGTACATATTACCTTAAATATAACATTTTGTCTTATCATTCATAAATTAGGTGTCAAGTCACACATTACTGTACTGTACCAATACATCCATTTCAGTAGATTGTCACCAGTAGAGTAACTTACTGTTTGTACTGTGGCAGCTCTGTCCTGGTTAATGTCAATTTGCCCTTCATCTGTGTCAGCTGTACAAAGCTGGTGACTGGAGATGCTGGAATCCTGAGGAGGTTGATCAGGTTGGATGATGTGCTGGGTCACACAAAAAAAAAAAAAAACTTCATATTTTACTTATTTTCGCAGACATATTTTATTTTCATTATAGATTGAATATTTTTTATACGAACCAAGCAGTGAATTTGCATACAAGTCCAACTGATCTATAATCAATATGTCATCATATATAACGTCCTGTTAGCTTTAGGACCCGACTGAAGGACAGCATGTGAACTTACGGTAATGTTGACAAACACATGATTAATGATTTTAGGTTGTTTTTTTCCGTTATATTTTATTTTGAAATGTACACCATGGTCTGTGCGTTTCACTTCCTGTGCAGTCTACTTTTTACGCCGCCATCAATCGTCAATCTTCGTCCAAGTCGTACAAAACATCCGGTAAATGTCAAAATAAAACAGACAAAACTTCCGATCGTAAATTATCACTTTGTCAACAATAGTTTCATTTCATATGCTGGCTCAAGCAACGAGTCATCTGTCAGTCAGAGGGTCCTACAGCTAAAAGGACGTCATGTATGAAAAAAACAGGGCTAATTCTAGCAAAGTTACTCACTTGTTGCTGCGGCGGTCCTTGGCTCTCCTGTGGCTGTTCACCTCCTGGTCTGGTCCTTTCAATAAGATGCAGGGAGTGTCTTCTCTTTACATGATGATAGAATGAGTTGTACACTCGATATTCCTCTGTACAAGCGTCAATACCACAGAGCAACCTGAAGTCAGGACTGCGGCTGTGCATTCGATTGATGTGGCTCAGTAAAAGTTTCAATAGAAAAGTGATGAAAATGAGGCAGATAACGCAGCGGCAAACCATTTTGAAATTTTCGAAAATTATATCCAAAGCATAAACACGTAGAAGTTTTCCTGTAATATCTGAAAGAAAATGGGGGGGAAACTACCTGACTGAAAAGTTGGCTGTTCACATTGTCTGTCAGCATAGGGGAGTTCTCTGAATTAAGCTCCTTTTTATTATTATATATAACGTAATTTATTGGAGGGGCTGGTTGCTAAATCTTTAAATATTATGCATGAATTTCAAATTATGACTCCATCAGTTAATACAATTCTCCCTTCGTACAATATCTATAACATATACGTCACCCCCATTTTATCACATGGTACATTCCAAATGCGCCCAAAGGGGTCAGTGGCGGGCTGCGGGTCAAAGGCGGTCAGTTGTAGAGGGCTAACTGCTATATGAACTTGGACTGTTGGAAATTTGGACTGTTGGACTGTTGGAAACGGACTGGAAATGGAAGAAGATGGAAGTGTTGTTTCGGGGATGGATATGACAACCTATGCAGTATTGAAAGGTAACGTACATTTGCTTTTGACTGTCTTTGCAAGTTAAGCTAATTGTAAGGTTAGCTAACAAGTGCTAATGCTAACTGTAAAGCAGTTAGCTTGCTGACCTTGTTAATGTAAAAAAAACTTTTATAGTCGAATGAACGGTTGTTTCTTTGATGTTCTTTATATCGTTTTATTGGCTGAAATTGATGGAAGAAACAAATTGTGGGTAGTTGGCTTAATTTAACTTTGGCCTGTTTTGTTAGCTAATGTTAGCATGGTTTTTGCGGTATCTATGTGGCGATGGCGGGAGGGTGTGGAACTAGCATACCGGTTAGTGCTGGGTATGTGTGCACTCAAAAGAGAGAAGCCAGTTTCATGCCAAAGGCGCAGGCCGCCAGTAGCGGCAAACCCATTCATTGTGTATGTGGTAACTCAGCGCAAGTTGCCATTAGGCGCAGAGCAGTGCGCCCTTGCGTCAGTTACCACATACACAACGAATGGGTTTGCCGCCACTGGCGGCCTGCGCTTTTGGCGTGAAACCGGCTTGAGTTCAGCATAAGATGGAGATTGTGGGTGGCCATACTCACTGTAACTTATGAGAAGCACTAGTTGATGTGCTAAAATCATTTGCGATTTTATTGGAAATTGCATGCCGACTTAAATTAAATGTCATTCATATTCCTGCTTCAGAAGTTTCTCTGCTGCCGCCATCAGTACATTCTCACCCTTTCAAATACAGATTGTGACATGCCAACCAGGTTATACCAAAAAAACGTATATTTACAGTGTAATTGTATGTGTTTTTCAGCTGCTAATGTTAGCACAGAAATGCTTTCCAGTCTCTCCAAGGAGGACTTGCGGGACCTCTTTCCAGGGCCTGAGCACTTTTTCAGGAGGAGGGCCATTTGGAGGACCATACATGGTGAAAATGAGGTGATATTAGATTTGTACATTGTGTGAATATTCAACTATGCTGTGTTATAACATCAGTGAAACATTTACTTTTTTGTGTTGTTGTTTCTAGTGCACTATTATTCACTTAAAGTTTATGTGAGATAAATGCTTATATTTTTCAGTATGAACAATTAGACCAGCCGCGCCCAGGCACCTCTGGAGCTTGTGATGCCACCTCTACTCCCACTACCTCAACCCCTTCATCCTTCTCAGCCCCAGGAGACAGTGTCAGCAGAACTGTACAGCTTGTAAGTCCTCAGTTTGTTGTATACACAGACACGGAGCTGGAGCAGTCAAGAACCACCTTCTTTGAAAAACAGCGTGCTGGAGAAGAAGGTGACTATACACTCTCCAAAGAGCTTCGCTGTCGCTTAATAAGGAATACAGTAACAAGCATGATTGCCATCAAGAGAGCCGCAGGGGATGACTTCCAATGTCCATGCAGCCGTGAGTTATCTGCAATGGCTAAGCGTCTAATTGAGTACTACCCAATGCTGCGGGACAGATCTGCAGCCAGTGGAGCTGAGTGGGTAGGTGGATATGCTTTATTCAGGATCACTGCTTTTATAGCTTGATTTAATTTTGATTAATGTGATTCTTACTCTCTGTATTTTTGTCAGGAATCTGTGAAGAAGCAGCTTTTAAAAAGGGTCCAGAATGTGACGCCCACCAAAAGGAAACGGGGAGCTACTCCTTCGAGAAAGAGGCGACGGGCCATCAGCAACAAGAGCAGCAGCCTGGAGTCATCCACTGATGAAGGTGGGTCCATTGCTTCAACTTTGATCTTGGAAAGATCACCACAGTCTGGAGGCAGTTCCCCAGAGGCTGAACAGTTGGATGGTAAGAGCACATATTGAGACTGTGTTTTTGTATTACAACTACTATCAGTATTGACAAGAGAGAATTCCTTTATTTATTTATTTTAATTTATTACATTTCATATCTCTTAGAACCTCACTTTAAAACTATAAGATTTATAATAAGTGTGCTACTTCAGACATTTATTAATAAATCAGTAAACATTTACTGACAAGATTAAAATGGGCTAATGTCTGTAACTCACTAACATGCTACTTCACCTTTATTTTAAATGAATATTAATTATCAAATTTATTTTTGTCATGGTAACAGCCTCAGGTTCTGGTTCTGGTGGTTCAGCTGGAAAGAGGAGAAGGAGGGAGAACACTCCTGTTGACTTGACACTTTATTCATCTGAAAGTAAGTAACTTTGAATATTTGTATGTTTCTTCAAACTGTAATGGTAGAAACACAAATCTTGATTTCATTTGTAATTTCATTTCAACAATAGGGCCTGAAACTACTGACAGCCCACAGAACCAGGCAAGACACTACAAAGTTCTGCAGGAGCTATACAAATTCAGGCCCAGACCCAACAAGAAGGATGTTGCCCAACTGTTGGACCTCGAATACCAAGCAAGACGGGCTTACATTAACTCTGATGTTATGAAGGAGCAGGACAGGCCTACCAAGATACTTCAAGCATATCCCTGCTTCAGAGAAGTGGATCATGTAAGCAAATCAAATCATTTTCACTGATTTATATTTAATGTGAACTAGTAAGTCATTAGTTTGCACATTATAAAATGTTATCCATTTTTTCATTTTTAATATGAAGGAAGTGGATATTTGCCAGTTCTGTTTTGCACAAATTGTTTCATAATTCATAAAGCAGGTTAGTCCATAATTTCCACTTCCATATAGGTCTAGAAACAGTTTACTTGCTAGATTTTGACTGGAATGTAGATTTTAAAAGATATTTTTCTATCTATCTGTCCTCCTGTGGTAGATAATGGATGAACTGCAGCGGATCCTCGATCAAGGAAACTCTCAATTCATACCCAACTGAAGAACCGCTGGGGGACCTTTTGTGAGAAGATCCAGTTTTATGGAGTTTTCTAAAAAGTCATGAGACCTCCACTGGCAGATAAAGGTAATCACACACTTGATAGAGAATCCATAGGCTGGCCACAGTAGTGCTGTTTGTGCTACTCGGTGTCAGACATCCACCAAGTGTTCACTATTTACATAACTTGTCAGCCATCCTCACCACTCCCACCATGTGCTTTATTAATTTTATCACATACAGCTCACTGCTCCTTGCTGTCTCTCCCAACCACACTCACTAATGTTTCTTGACACGTTGCTCTTTCTTTGTTTCCATGTTGTTGTTTTTTGAACAAGTGATTTCAGTAAATACAATTACACTGTTTTGTTTTTCACAGTTAAGCAGACCATTGCCACAATGAAAGCTTTGCCAGACATCTTCCCATCACCTGTTGCTCCACCCAAGAAGTTAGGGCATGCAAGTGAGGCTATGCTTCACATCCTCAAGGTAAGAAATTCATACATGTATGGCAGTTTTTCATGTACTTTACAGTATACAGTTTTTCATATGTTTTACTACTTGGCTCTAGTGTCTAAACAGTGATTTGTTATTGGGATTATATTTCTATTTGTGTTTCAGTCTGCAGAAGACGCCAACACCTTTCTTCAGACTAGACCTCTCTCCAGCCCTGTGGTGATTGTCTGCGAGACCAACTGCATTCTGGCCATTGGAACCATGCCTGTGCTGATCTTCCCAAAGGAGGACATCTCTGACAGTGTGATGTACATCATGGCATGCTATTACACCTTTCACCTCACATACCCAAAGTGCCTAGCCACACTCCTCTCTGTACTCCAGACTGAAGTCCTCATGGATGCCATTCATGACAGAGACATGACTTCTTCATACAAAAAAGGTATGGCTGAGTGGAGGAAGTTCATCACTGAGTAGGCTTGTACATTGATCTCCACTTCCAGTAGATGTTGGATCATCTGGTTTGTTTAGTACGGCACTTTCCTCTGTCAAATGTTTATTGTTATACATTTTACAGTACTGTTTGCATAGCCATGAACAGCCATATCTTTGCCGTTATTAATTGTTTGATTGGCTGAAACTGTTCAAAGGAACACATTGTGAGTAATTATGATGATTTGTTCTGTTCAAGTGCACCTTAAATAAAGAGGTGAAAAGAAATTATATTCATGTCTTCATTTAAGTAAGTGACATTTCCTGTTGTAGTACTGTCAGGATCACTGATGATTAAGCACTAATATTATTTATGAATTCCACAGCTTTTGGCTCAATTCAAGAAAATGATCCTACATATTGAGAAAAATATTCTTAAATATTGTCTTTCAATCAAGAAAAGTACAATAGTTTTTTGTATAACTTTGCTGGTTTCAAGAAATGTAATGCCTCGTGTATAGCATTATGTCAAGATGGTGGAACTAGCATTTACTTAATTTAAGAATATTTGTCAACATATTGAGAAAATAAGTCTCATATTTTATTTGTATCAAGAAAAATGCACTTGTTATTAGTAAAAAATCACCAATTTTAAGGTATTTCTGGGTTCATTCGGGTTAGATATATTTACTTGTTTTTTAGAATCTTGACGAGCCTAATTTTCTTGTTCTGTTGGCAGATAATTTTGCTTATTTTAAGTAATATTCCCCTAATTTTTGTATTTTTTTTTCTTGTTTTTGAAAGCTGACTTTTTGCAGTGTAGTATCAACTGCTTTGCACACTGATTACACTTAGTTTTTTAAGTTCAATACACTTAATGCCAAGTTGATTTAACTTAAAATCATCAGTAATAACTTTTTTTAGTGATTACACTACACATTGCTTTGTCCAATTACTCCACTTAATACCTTAAAGTACATTTATGATTATATTTGTTTAATTAACCCAGAAAACTAAATAAAGAAAACATCAAAACACTAAATACAGAAGTACATTCTTTTTATTTCCATTTTTTAAACAGTGGAAAAATGTAATTTGCAACAGAAGAATGTTTTTCACAAACGTAAGTAAGTACCGTAAATTCCGGACTATAAGCCGCTACTTTTTTCTCACACTTCGAGCACTGCGGCTTCTACTCCGGTGCGGCTAATGCATGGATTTTTTATGGGGGACAATGAGCTTCTGCCGCAAAAACATTTGACTTCGTCACGTCGGATCTTAATATCAGTCATTTTGCGCTTTATGCACGCACCCTCATGATGGAAAACACACGGAGAAATACATATGATGTAGCTTTCAAGTTAAAGGCGATCGACCTGGCTGTCAAAGAAGCTAACAGAGCTGCTGCACGTTAAGATGACACTGACAGCGACAACAGAGACTGAGGAAGTGAGTAATGAAGTCATTCTGAGGCAGTGAATGGATGGACTTTTTCTTGTGAAAAATATTACGGTCATCTTTTTCATCAGCCGTGTTACAGACACCGTCGGCTAGGCTTCGTATTGTAACGGTTCATGTTGTAAAGTCAGTAGTTGATAATGTGTTCATAATTCCGATTATGTGGAGAGTCAGTGAATGCACCAGCGAGGACGTGTTGAGTGGCTGTATGAGAGAACGCTGGGGGAGAGAGTTGGATTGTTACGGAAAGTTATGTGTTGCTCTCTGCTGTAAACGGCGTGGTCACGGCCGACAGTGATCGGATTATTAAAAGTTATTATTTGAACGCTCTCGTCGTCCTTTAACGTCCGTACGGACGCTACAGTATTTGCGGATGTTACCGGTAGCCTACGTCTGTGTAAATAGCTCTTGTTATAGCGTGGACACCTGCGGCTTATAATCAAGTGCGGCTTATATATGTACAAATACATTTATTTACTTATTTTTAGCCGGTGCGGCTTATATCCAGGTGCGCTCAATAGTACGGAATTTACGGTAAGTTACAAACGTGAACATTGAATGCCTGTTTTAACAGGTGCACTTCGGCATGCGAGCAGTAATAGTCAGTACTGAATAAAACTTCCCAGCACTGGGTTTTACTTCACATAAAAAACTTAAAAAAGGTAAAACAAGTTATGTCGCACCATTTTTTTTTTTAAATGGGTTAATCACTACCAACCCATCTCGGTCTGTAATTTTTCAGTGGATTTGTGAAGACTTTTGTTAAGATACAGCATTATGTGTAACGGCTCTCCGTTCAAGTAGAAACTAGACATCTTGAACAAGTATAAATGATGGGACCTGCCCTTCTGACGCAACTGTTAAGAAACTTTAAAACTTACAATGCAAAGAGTGCACAACAGCAAACAAACATGTCATAAAATGTCTACCTGGAACTTACAAGGTAAGCAGATTTTTCAGTGTTTGAATTTTTGGTGCCAGCTCACTTTTACCCAGGTTCAGTAGCACTTGCTGGACAAAGTGGAAAGTGTACTTCATGGACTTTGGGTAGTCCAGGTGAAGGGCATAAATCAGTCCAAAAAGGATGCAGAAGGCCTGAGGCAGGTTGGACAGTTCATTCATGACAACATTTCCTTCCAAGATTATGCCCACTCTGGATGGGTTCAGCTGATGATGTTCCTCATCTACGCACAGGATTCCCACTGCAGTCTGACTGAATGATTCCTAGTCAGCGACAGCATAGCAAAGAAAGAGAGAGATGGACCAGGAGAGAACATAATCATTAAGCTTCATCCTATATAAACTGTACTTTAAGTAATTATCCCCCCCTCCCAATCTTTTCAGCATGACTGGGACTGTCCCTAGCTACAAAGCCAGCAAACCATATTGTATACAATTTGAAATTAAGTTACTTACTGTGTTGGTCCTGAAGAAGTCTGAGGGATCATCCCCCAAGATAACTGGCAGGCCCCGAACACATATGCATCTGGTCTCAGTGGGCTCAGTAGTCTAAAATGTACTCAAAAGAACACAAGTTAGCTGAAGATATTTACATGTATTTGTCAATTAAATGCCAGAACTTTCACCACAATTTTTAGAACATCATTTGAAATTTCCTGGCTAGGCAGACAAGAGGACACAATATGAAGGGAAATGAAGGAGGAAGAAGATGGACAGATGAGAAGAACAGAAGAGAAGATATGAAGCAAAAAAGGAGAGGAGCAAAGCACAGGTTAAGATACAGGAGATTCAAGAAAAAGGAGGACACTTAAGAATGTACAGAAAAAAAGACAGGAAAGAAGAGCGGAAAGGAAAGGAGAAGAATAAAGAGATGACAAAAAAGGTACCAGGGAAAAGATAAAGAAAAGCTACCCCCACCCAATAACATTTATGTTCTTAAAACTGTACTTGGGAAAAACAAATAAAACTGTACTTTTCAGACGAGTAATAGTAGATGTTTTTTTACTTTGACATGTTTCGACCGTCATCTGCAGTCTTTCTCAGAGGCGTCAGCTGATCGCTGTGACGTATCCTTATGTGTTGTTCTTCCTAGGAGTGGTCAACCTGACGGATCTCACAGGTCTATCAGGCTGGCCGCGCCCCCCGCTGTCCAATGGTCTCTGGAGGAGAGAGTCCCAGGTGTGGGACAGCATGAATGCTCCCTCGTCCCAGTAGCCCAGCTAGCGGGGAAAAACCACCATCAACTGAAAAAAACCATCTCCTACTATTACTCGTCTGAAAAAAGAAACCTGAGAATAATGCCTATTTTCTGTTGTTTATGTTATAGTGTTAGATATGTAAAGAATTACATATGCATCTTATATAATAAAGAAGTTGAAAGACAACCTACCTTTGCTTGACGTAAAAGCTCGGCCAAAAGCTTGCCGGTCAGGCCTCTCTTCTTCTTGAAGAGGCTTATCAGGCTTGGGGAAACACGGTCAAGAGCTTCAAAGAAGTCCTCTCTAAGATTTTTCCCTACCACTCTGCTGAACTCGTGAAACACCTGAAAAATAAAACATAGCAAACCACGTATAAGTCCAGTTATATAACCACTACACATTACAAGATTTCGGTTGTTTCCAAAATAAAAGCTCATTATACTATAAACACGAGTTTGAAACAGGATGTTCACTGTGGTCGGTCTTGCACATGCCTACTAGATTACAGGGGCTGTGAATTCAGAGTCACAGTGTGATATAAAAATCTAAGTAAGCATTTGTACTGGGTGCAAATCTAGTAAATACTCCTGAGTGCAGGATGAGCCCTAAAACATACGAAACTGGAAGAGAAGAAACTGATTTTAATGTAAAAACACTCAATAATCAATATGATTTTTTAAAACTTATATTTGGCAGAAAAAAGATAAATTAACAAGCAACAACAGAACACAGGTTTAAAATTTCAGTAAATTTCATGAGGCCTTCTGGTTGTGGTTAGGGCTAAACTTAATTATTTGAGTGCATTAAACTTAAAGTTATTCACAAAATCAACTTTTTCTACAGATCAGTAGAACATACTTAATTTTTTTTAGTAATGAAACAAAATTTTCAAATTTAAATACATTGTACTTAATATTTTTTTGTAGATATGACATCCGGGCATATGAAAAGCATACTGAAAGCCCTTTTTGGCAGACGTTTTGCTACTTTAAAGGATAACATCAGGACTTTTGAACCAGGGCTGAATTTAGCATTGGCTGGCAGTGCAACTGAATGATAGGAACCATTCATGCCTGAAACCAGAAGTAAGTTTGAACGGGGATGTGTGGGTAATTTTGATTTGTGTAAAAAATATGCCAATGAAAGTGTTTGTTTTGCTACTAACATGTTCGGATTGTTATAGTAAGTATTATCGAGACAAGTCTGTCTGTCTGTCTGTCTGTCTGTCTGTCTGTCGGAGGAGGAGGAGGGAGAGGGAGAGGGAGAGGACGGGGAGGGAGAGGACGGGGAGGTCGAGGGAGAGGAGGGAGAGGTCGAGGAGGAGGACGGTGGGGAAGAGGGAGAGGACGGGGAGGGAGAGGATGTAAATTATGATATGTAAATTAACATACCTTGTATTCCTTCACCAGCTTCTCTGGATCCTCGTTAAGGTAGACACACAGTCCCTTAAGGATGCATTCTTGTCTGGCATCAATCCCATCTTCTGCAGATCAGAGAATAGAAACACACACACACACATTTGAAACACAATTTAAACAAACCACACATCTAAAGAAAAATATTTATTATACTGCACTGTAAACCCATTTCAGTTGAGTCTACTTAAAAAATCCGAGGAAACCGGTTGCCTTAAAAAAGAAAGTACAATGGACTTGAAGCTTGAGTGCATTTAACTTAAAAGCTTGAATTCAATACACTGAATACCAAGTTGACTTAACTTAAAATCATCTGTAGTATCAACTGCTTTGCACACTGATTACACTTAGTTTTTTAAGTTCAATACACTTAATGCCAAGTTGATTTAACTTAAAATCATCAGTAATAACATTTTTTTTAGTGATTACACTACACATTGCTTTGTCCAATTACTCCACTTAATACCTTAAAGTACATTTATGATTATATTTGTTTAATTAACCCAGAAAACTAAATAAAGAAAACATCAAAACACTAAATACAGAAGTACATTCTTTTTATTTCCATTTTTTAAACAGTGGAAAAATGTAATTTGCAACAGAAGAATGTTTTTCACAAACGTAAGTAAGTAAGTTACAAACGTGAACATTGAATGCCTGTTTTAACAGGTGCACTTCGGCATGCGAGCAGTAATAGTCAGTACTGAATAAAACTTCCCAGCACTGGGTTTTACTTCACATAAAAAACTTAAAAAAGGTAAAACAAGTTATGTCGCACCATTTTTTTTTTATTTTTTTTTTTAAATGGGTTAATCACTACCAACCCATCTCGGTCTGTAATTTTTCAGTGGATTTGTGAAGACTTTTGTTAAGATACAGCATTATGTGTAACGGCTCTCCGTTCAAGTAGAAACTAGACATCTTGAACAAGTATTGTGGGAAATTACCTAGACTCTCAGGAGACATCTCTGAACAGAGGTGTCAGAGAGCCACAGGAGGGCCTCCTCTTTCGCAGACAGTACCATACGAATGTAAATGTTATTTGATTATCACAGAGTCACTGTCTCCAGACAGACAGAATACACTAAACTTTAAACAACCATTGTAATGTAAGATCACCATTTGTTAAGTGTAAGGTCACCTCCCCATATCTCTCTGTATTGTATAAAAGGACTTGTAATGTAAAGGTTCGAGAGAAGATGCTCTGGCCTCTCCTCCGTGCTGCACGTATTAAAAGAGATCTGATTCAAGCGCCACCGTGAAGTTCTTCTTTTGAGAATTAGCAACTCTCCACCTCGTAAAAGGAGAATTTTCCACGACAGTATAAATGATGGGACCTGCCCTTCTGACGCAACTGTTAAGAAACTTTAAAACTTACAATGCAAAGAGTGCACAACAGCAAACATAAACATGTCATAAAATGCCTACCTGGAACATACAAGGTAAGCAGATTTTTCAGTGTTTGAATTTTTGGTGCCAGCTCACTTTTACCCAGGTTCAGTAGCACTTGCTGGACAAAGTGGAAAGTGTACTTCATGGACTTTGGGTAGTCCAGGTGAAGGGCATAAATCAGTCCAAAAAGGATGCAGAAGGCCTGAGGCAGGTTGGACAGTTCATTCATGACAACATTTCCTTCCAAGATTATGCCCACTCTGGATGGGTTCAGCTGATGATGTTCCTCATCTACGCACAGGATTCCCACTGCAGTCTGACTGAATAATAATAATAATAATTTACACTTTATTAATCCCACGAGGGGAAATTCGGTTTTTACACTCTGTCTAACACACACACATAGGCCGAGATACACACTCATGCACAAACAGGGTTCTAGTGACATGCATTAATGGAGAGGTCTCAGAGTGAGGGGGCTGCCCACAGCGAGCGCTCCAGAGCAGTTTTGGGGTTCGGTGCCTTGCTCAGGGGCACCTCGGCAGTGCTCAGGAAATGGACTGGCACCTCTCCAGCTACCAGACCAGTTTCCGGACTTGGTCCGTGCCGGGACTTGAACCGGCGACCCTCCGGTTCCCAACCCAAGTCCCTACAGACTGAGCTACTGCCGCCCCAATGAATGATTCCTAGTCAGCGACAGCATAGCAAAGAAAGAGAGAGATGGACCAGGAGAGAACATAATCATTAAGCTTCATCCTATATAAACTGTACTTTAAGTAATTATCCCCCCCTCCCAATCTTTTCAGCATGACTGGGACTGTCCCTAGCTACAAAGCCAGCAAACCATATTGTATACAATTTGAAATTAAGTTACTTACTGTGTTGGTCCTGAAGAAGTCTGAGGGATCATCCCCCAAGATAACTGGCAGGCCCCGAACACATATGCATCTGGTCTCAGTGGGCTCAGTAGTCTAAAATGTACTCAAAAGAACACAAGTTAGCTGAAGATATTTACATGTATTTGTCAATTAAATGCCAGAACTTTCACCACAATTTTTAGAACATCATTTGAAATTTCCTGGCTAGGCAGACAAGAGGACACAATATGAAGGGAAATGAAGGAGGAAGAAGATGGACAGATGAGAAGAACAGAAGAGAAGATATGAAGCAAAAAAGGAGAGGAGCAAAGCACAGGTTAAGATACAGGAGATTCAAGAAAAAGGAGGACACTTAAGAATGTACAGAAAAAAAGACAGGAAAGAAGAGCGGAAAGGAAAGGAGAAGAATAAAGAGATGACAAAAAAGGTACCAGGGAAAAGATAAAGAAAAGCTACCCCCACCCAATAACATTTATGTTCTTAAAACTGTACTTGGGAAAAACAAATAAAACTGTACTTTTCAGACGAGTAATAGTAGATGTTTTTTTACTTTGACATGTTTCGACCGTCATCTGCAGTCTTTCTCAGAGGCGTCAGCTGATCGCTGTGACGTATCCTTATGTGTTGTTCTTCCTAGGAGTGGTCAACCTGACGGATCTCACAGGTCTATCAGGCTGGCCGCGCCCCCCGCTGTCCAATGGTCTCTGGAGGAGAGAGTCCCAGGTGTGGGACAGCATGAATGCTCCCTCGTCCCAGTAGCCCAGCTAGCGGGGAAAAACCACCATCAACTGAAAAAAACCATCTCCTACTATTACTCGTCTGAAAAAAGAAACCTGAGAATAATGCCTATTTTCTGTTGTTTATGTTATAGTGTTAGATATGTAAAGAATTACATATGCATCTTATATAATAAAGAAGTTGAAAGACAACCTACCTTTGCTTGACGTAAAAGCTCGGCCAAAAGCTTGCCGGTCAGGCCTCTCTTCTTCTTGAAGAGGCTTATCAGGCTTGGGGAAACACGGTCAAGAGCTTCAAAGAAGTCCTCTCTAAGATTTTTCCCTACCACTCTGCTGAACTCGTGAAACACCTGAAAAATAAAACATAGCAAACCACGTATAAGTCCAGTTATATAACCACTACACATTACAAGATTTCGGTTGTTTCCAAAATAAAAGCTCATTATACTATAAACACGAGTTTGAAACAGGATGTTCACTGTGGTCGGTCTTGCACATGCCTACTAGATTACAGGGGCTGTGAATTCAGAGTCACAGTGTGATATAAAAATCTAAGTAAGCATTTTTACTGGGTGCAAATCTAGTAAATACTCCTGAGTGCAGGATGAGCCCTAAAACATACGAAACTGGAAGAGAAGAAACTGATTTTAATGTAAAAACACTCAATAATCAATATGATTTTTTAAAACTTATATTTGGCAGAAAAAAGATAAATTAACAAGCAACAACAGAACACAGGTTTAAAATTTCAGTAAATTTCATGAGGCCTTCTGGTTGTGGTTAGGGCTAAACTTAATTATTTGAGTGCATTAAACTTAAAGTTATTCACAAAATCAACTTTTTCTACAGATCAGTAGAACATACTTAATTTTTTTTAGTAATGAAACAAAATTTTCAAATTTAAATACATTGTACTTAATATTTTTTTGTAGATATGACATCCGGGCATATGAAAAGCATACTGAAAGCCCTTTTTGGCAGACGTTTTGCTACTTTAAAGGATAACATCAGGACTTTTGAACCAGGGCTGAATTTAGCATTGGCTGGCAGTGCAACTGAATGATAGGAACCATTCATGCCTGAAACCAGAAGTAAGTTTGAACGGGGATGTGTGGGTAATTTTGATTTGTGTAAAAAATATGCCAATGAAAGTGTTTGTTTTGCTACTAACATGTTCGGATTGTTATAGTAAGTATTATCGAGACAAGTCTGTCTGTCTGTCTGTCTGTCTGTCTGTCGGAGGAGGAGGAGGGAGAGGGAGAGGGAGAGGACGGGGAGGGAGAGGACGGGGAGGTCGAGGGAGAGGAGGGAGAGGTCGAGGAGGAGGACGGTGGGGAAGAGGGAGAGGACGGGGAGGGAGAGGATGTAAATTATGATATGTAAATTAACATACCTTGTATTCCTTCACCAGCTTCTCTGGATCCTCGTTAAGGTAGACACACAGTCCCTTAAGGATGCATTCTTGTCTGGCATCAATCCCATCTTCTGCAGATCAGAGAATAGAAACACACACACACACATTTGAAACACAATTTAAACAAACCACACATCTAATGAAAAATATTTATTATACTGCACTGTAAACCCATTTCAGTTGAGTCTACTTAAAAAATCCGAGGAAACCGGTTGCCTTAAAAAAGAAAGTACAATGGACTTGAAGCTTGAGTGCATTTAACTTAAAAGCTTGAATTCAATACACTGAATACCAAGTTGACTTAACTTAAAATCATCTGTAGTATCAACTGCTTTGCACACTGATTACACTTAGTTTTTTAAGTTCAATACACTTAATGCCAAGTTGATTTAACTTAAAATCATCAGTAATAACATTTTTTTTAGTGATTACACTACACATTGCTTTGTCCAATTACTCCACTTAATACCTTAAAGTACATTTATGATTATATTTGTTTAATTAACCCAGAAAACTAAATAAAGAAAACATCAAAACACTAAATACAGAAGTACATTCTTTTTATTTCCATTTTTTAAACAGTGGAAAAATGTAATTTGCAACAGAAGAATGTTTTTCACAAACGTAAGTAAGTAAGTTACAAACGTGAACATTGAATGCCTGTTTTAACAGGTGCACTTCGGCATGCGAGCAGTAATAGTCAGTACTGAATAAAACTTCCCAGCACTGGGTTTTACTTCACATAAAAAACTTAAAAAAAGGTAAAACAAGTTATGTCGCACCATTTTTTTTTTTTTTTTTTAAATGGGTTAATCACTACCAACCCATCTCGGTCTGTAATTTTTCAGTGGATTTGTGAAGACTTTTGTTAAGATACAGCATTATGTGTAACGGCTCTCCGTTCAAGTAGAAACTAGACATCTTGAACAAGTATTGTGGGAAATTACCTAGACTCTCAGGAGACATCTCTGAACAGAGGTGTCAGAGAGCCACAGGAGGGCCTCCTCTTTCGCAGACAGTACCATACGAATGTAAATGTTATTTGATTATCACAGAGTCACTGTCTCCAGACAGACAGAATACACTAAACTTTAAACAACCATTGTAATGTAAGATCACCATTTGTTAAGTGTAAGGTCACCTCCCCATATCTCTCTGTATTGTATAAAAGGACTTGTAATGTAAAGGTTCGAGAGAAGATGCTCTGGCCTCTCCTCCGTGCTGCACGTATTAAAAGAGATCTGATTCAAGCGCCACCGTGAAGTTCTTCTTTTGAGAATTAGCAACTCTCCACCTCGTAAAAGGAGAATTTTCCACGACAGTATAAATGATGGGACCTGCCCTTCTGACGCAACTGTTAAGAAACTTTAAAACTTACAATGCAAAGAGTGCACAACAGCAAACATAAACATGTCATAAAATGCCTACCTGGAACTTACAAGGTAAGCAGATTTTTCAGTGTTTGAATTTTTGGTGCCAGCTCACTTTTACCCAGGTTCAGTAGCACTTGCTGGACAAAGTGGAAAGTGTACTTCATGGACTTTGGGTAGTCCAGGTGAAGGGCATAAATCAGTCCAAAAAGGATGCAGAAGGCCTGAGGCAGGTTGGACAGTTCATTCATGACAACATTTCCTTCCAAGATTATGCCCACTCTGGATGGGTTCAGCTGATGATGTTCCTCATCTACGCACAGGATTCCCACTGCAGTCTGACTGAATAATAATAATAATAATTTACACTTTATTAATCCCACGAGGGGAAATTCGGTTTTTACACTCTGTCTAACACACACACATAGGCCGAGATACACACTCATGCACAAACAGGGTTCTAGTGACATGCATTAATGGAGAGGTCTCAGAGTGAGGGGGCTGCCCACAGCGAGCGCTCCAGAGCAGTTTTGGGGTTCGGTGCCTTGCTCAGGGGCACCTCGGCAGTGCTCAGGAAATGGACTGGCACCTCTCCAGCTACCAGACCAGTTTCCGGACTTGGTCCGTGCCGGGACTTGAACCGGCGACCCTCCGGTTCCCAACCCAAGTCCCTACAGACTGAGCTACTGCCGCCCCAATGAATGATTCCTAGTCAGCGACAGCATAGCAAAGAAAGAGAGAGATGGACCAGGAGAGAACATAATCATTAAGCTTCATCCTATATAAACTGTACTTTAAGTAATTATCCCCCCCTCCCAATCTTTTCAGCATGACTGGGACTGTCCCTAGCTACAAAGCCAGCAAACCATATTGTATACAATTTGAAATTAAGTTACTTACTGTGTTGGTCCTGAAGAAGTCTGAGGGATCATCCCCCAAGATAACTGGCAGGCCCCGAACACATATGCATCTGGTCTCAGTGGGCTCAGTAGTCTAAAATGTACTCAAAAGAACACAAGTTAGCTGAAGATATTTACATGTATTTGTCAATTAAATGCCAGAACTTTCACCACAATTTTTAGAACATCATTTGAAATTTCCTGGCTAGGCAGACAAGAGGACACAATATGAAGGGAAATGAAGGAGGAAGAAGATGGACAGATGAGAAGAACAGAAGAGAAGATATGAAGCAAAAAAGGAGAGGAGCAAAGCACAGGTTAAGATACAGGAGATTCAAGAAAAAGGAGGACACTTAAGAATGTACAGAAAAAAAGACAGGAAAGAAGAGCGGAAAGGAAAGGAGAAGAATAAAGAGATGACAAAAAAGGTACCAGGGAAAAGATAAAGAAAAGCTACCCCCACCCAATAACATTTATGTTCTTAAAACTGTACTTGGGAAAAACAAATAAAACTGTACTTTTCAGACGAGTAATAGTAGATGTTTTTTTACTTTGACATGTTTCGACCGTCATCTGCAGTCTTTCTCAGAGGCGTCAGCTGATCGCTGTGACGTATCCTTATGTGTTGTTCTTCCTAGGAGTGGTCAACCTGACGGATCTCACAGGTCTATCAGGCTGGCCGCGCCCCCCGCTGTCCAATGGTCTCTGGAGGAGAGAGTCCCAGGTGTGGGACAGCATGAATGCTCCCTCGTCCCAGTAGCCCAGCTAGCGGGGAAAAACCACCATCAACTGAAAAAAACCATCTCCTACTATTACTCGTCTGAAAAAAGAAACCTGAGAATAATGCCTATTTTCTGTTGTTTATGTTATAGTGTTAGATATGTAAAGAATTACATATGCATCTTATATAATAAAGAAGTTGAAAGACAACCTACCTTTGCTTGACGTAAAAGCTCGGCCAAAAGCTTGCCGGTCAGGCCTCTCTTCTTCTTGAAGAGGCTTATCAGGCTTGGGGAAACACGGTCAAGAGCTTCAAAGAAGTCCTCTCTAAGATTTTTCCCTACCACTCTGCTGAACTCGTGAAACACCTGAAAAATAAAACATAGCAAACCACGTATAAGTCCAGTTATATAACCACTACACATTACAAGATTTCGGTTGTTTCCAAAATAAAAGCTCATTATACTATAAACACGAGTTTGAAACAGGATGTTCACTGTGGTCGGTCTTGCACATGCCTACTAGATTACAGGGGCTGTGAATTCAGAGTCACAGTGTGATATAAAAATCTAAGTAAGCATTTTTACTGGGTGCAAATCTAGTAAATACTCCTGAGTGCAGGATGAGCCCTAAAACATACGAAACTGGAAGAGAAGAAACTGATTTTAATGTAAAAACACTCAATAATCAATATGATTTTTTAAAACTTATATTTGGCAGAAAAAAGATAAATTAACAAGCAACAACAGAACACAGGTTTAAAATTTCAGTAAATTTCATGAGGCCTTCTGGTTGTGGTTAGGGCTAAACTTAATTATTTGAGTGCATTAAACTTAAAGTTATTCACAAAATCAACTTTTTCTACAGATCAGTAGAACATACTTAATTTTTTTTAGTAATGAAACAAAATTTTCAAATTTAAATACATTGTACTTAATATTTTTTTGTAGATATGACATCCGGGCATATGAAAAGCATACTGAAAGCCCTTTTTGGCAGACGTTTTGCTACTTTAAAGGATAACATCAGGACTTTTGAACCAGGGCTGAATTTAGCATTGGCTGGCAGTGCAACTGAATGATAGGAACCATTCATGCCTGAAACCAGAAGTAAGTTTGAACGGGGATGTGTGGGTAATTTTGATTTGTGTAAAAAATATGCCAATGAAAGTGTTTGTTTTGCTACTAACATGTTCGGATTGTTATAGTAAGTATTATCGAGACAAGTCTGTCTGTCTGTCTGTCGGAGGAGGAGGAGGAGGAGGGAGAGGGAGAGGGAGAGGACGGGGAGGTCGAGGGAGAGGTCGAGGAGGAGGACGGTGGGGAAGAGGGAGAGGACGGGGAGGGAGAGGATGTAAATTATGATATGTAAATTAACATACCTTGTATTCCTTCACCAGCTTCTCTGGATCCTCGTTAAGGTAGACACACAGTCCCTTAAGGATGCATTCTTGTCTGGCATCAATCCCATCTTCTGCAGATCAGAGAATAGAAACACACACACACACATTTGAAACACAATTTAAACAAACCACACATCTAATGAAAAATATTTATTATACTGCACTGTAAACCCATTTCAGTTGAGTCTACTTAAAAAATCCGAGGAAACCGGTTGCCTTAAAAAAGAAAGTACAATGGACTTGAAGCTTGAGTGCATTTAACTTAAAAGCTTGAATTCAATACACTGAATACCAAGTTGACTTAACTTAAAATCATCTGTAGTATCAACTGCTTTGCACACTGATTACACTTAGTTTTTTAAGTTCAATACACTTAATGCCAAGTTGATTTAACTTAAAATCATCAGTAATAACATTTTTTTTAGTGATTACACTACACATTGCTTTGTCCAATTACTCCACTTAATACCTTAAAGTACATTTATGATTATATTTGTTTAATTAACCCAGAAAACTAAATAAAGAAAACATCAAAACACTAAATACAGAAGTACATTCTTTTTATTTCCATTTTTTAAACAGTGGAAAAATGTAATTTGCAACAGAAGAATGTTTTTCACAAACGTAAGTAAGTAAGTTACAAACGTGAACATTGAATGCCTGTTTTAACAGGTGCACTTCGGCATGCGAGCAGTAATAGTCAGTACTGAATAAAACTTCCCAGCACTGGGTTTTACTTCACATAAAAAACTTAAAAAAGGTAAAACAAGTTATGTCGCACCATTTTTTTTTTTATTTTTTTTTTAAATGGGTTAATCACTACCAACCCATCTCGGTCTGTAATTTTTCAGTGGATTTGTGAAGACTTTTGTTAAGATACAGCATTATGTGTAACGGCTCTCCGTTCAAGTAGAAACTAGACATCTTGAACAAGTATTGTGGGAAATTACCTAGACTCTCAGGAGACATCTCTGAACAGAGGTGTCAGAGAGCCACAGGAGGGCCTCCTCTTTCGCAGACAGTACCATACGAATGTAAATGTTATTTGATTATCACAGAGTCACTGTCTCCAGACAGACAGAATACACTAAACTTTAAACAACCATTGTAATGTAAGATCACCATTTGTTAAGTGTAAGGTCACCTCCCCATATCTCTCTGTATTGTATAAAAGGACTTGTAATGTAAAGGTTCGAGAGAAGATGCTCTGGCCTCTCCTCCGTGCTGCACGTATTAAAAGAGATCTGATTCAAGCGCCACCGTGAAGTTCTTCTTTTGAGAATTAGCAACTCTCCACCTCGTAAAAGGAGAATTTTCCACGACAGTATAAATGATGGGACCTGCCCTTCTGACGCAACTGTTAAGAAACTTTAAAACTTACAATGCAAAGAGTGCACAACAGCAAACATAAACATGTCATAAAATGCCTACCTGGAACTTACAAGGTAAGCAGATTTTTCAGTGTTTGAATTTTTGGTGCCAGCTCACTTTTACCCAGGTTCAGTAGCACTTGCTGGACAAAGTGGAAAGTGTACTTCATGGACTTTGGGTAGTCCAGGTGAAGGGCATAAATCAGTCCAAAAAGGATGCAGAAGGCCTGAGGCAGGTTGGACAGTTCATTCATGACAACATTTCCTTCCAAGATTATGCCCACTCTGGATGGGTTCAGCTGATGATGTTCCTCATCTACGCACAGGATTCCCACTGCAGTCTGACTGAATAATAATAATAATAATTTACACTTTATTAATCCCACGAGGGGAAATTCGGTTTTTACACTCTGTCTAACACACACACATAGGCCGAGATACACACTCATGCACAAACAGGGTTCTAGTGACATGCATTAATGGAGAGGTCTCAGAGTGAGGGGGCTGCCCACAGCGAGCGCTCCAGAGCAGTTTTGGGGTTCGGTGCCTTGCTCAGGGGCACCTCGGCAGTGCTCAGGAAATGGACTGGCACCTCTCCAGCTACCAGACCAGTTTCCGGACTTGGTCCGTGCCGGGACTTGAACCGGCGACCCTCCGGTTCCCAACCCAAGTCCCTACAGACTGAGCTACTGCCGCCCCAATGAATGATTCCTAGTCAGCGACAGCATAGCAAAGAAAGAGAGAGATGGACCAGGAGAGAACATAATCATTAAGCTTCATCCTATATAAACTGTACTTTAAGTAATTATCCCCCCCTCCCAATCTTTTCAGCATGACTGGGACTGTCCCTAGCTACAAAGCCAGCAAACCATATTGTATACAATTTGAAATTAAGTTACTTACTGTGTTGGTCCTGAAGAAGTCTGAGGGATCATCCCCCAAGATAACTGGCAGGCCCCGAACACATATGCATCTGGTCTCAGTGGGCTCAGTAGTCTAAAATGTACTCAAAAGAACACAAGTTAGCTGAAGATATTTACATGTATTTGTCAATTAAATGCCAGAACTTTCACCACAATTTTTAGAACATCATTTGAAATTTCCTGGCTAGGCAGACAAGAGGACACAATATGAAGGGAAATGAAGGAGGAAGAAGATGGACAGATGAGAAGAACAGAAGAGAAGATATGAAGCAAAAAAGGAGAGGAGCAAAGCACAGGTTAAGATACAGGAGATTCAAGAAAAAGGAGGACACTTAAGAATGTACAGAAAAAAAGACAGGAAAGAAGAGCGGAAAGGAAAGGAGAAGAATAAAGAGATGACAAAAAAGGTACCAGGGAAAAGATAAAGAAAAGCTACCCCCACCCAATAACATTTATGTTCTTAAAACTGTACTTGGGAAAAACAAATAAAACTGTACTTTTCAGACGAGTAATAGTAGATGTTTTTTTACTTTGACATGTTTCGACCGTCATCTGCAGTCTTTCTCAGAGGCGTCAGCTGATCGCTGTGACGTATCCTTATGTGTTGTTCTTCCTAGGAGTGGTCAACCTGACGGATCTCACAGGTCTATCAGGCTGGCCGCGCCCCCCGCTGTCCAATGGTCTCTGGAGGAGAGAGTCCCAGGTGTGGGACAGCATGAATGCTCCCTCGTCCCAGTAGCCCAGCTAGCGGGGAAAAACCACCATCAACTGAAAAAAACCATCTCCTACTATTACTCGTCTGAAAAAAGAAACCTGAGAATAATGCCTATTTTCTGTTGTTTATGTTATAGTGTTAGATATGTAAAGAATTACATATGCATCTTATATAATAAAGAAGTTGAAAGACAACCTACCTTTGCTTGACGTAAAAGCTCGGCCAAAAGCTTGCCGGTCAGGCCTCTCTTCTTCTTGAAGAGGCTTATCAGGCTTGGGGAAACACGGTCAAGAGCTTCAAAGAAGTCCTCTCTAAGATTTTTCCCTACCACTCTGCTGAACTCGTGAAACACCTGAAAAATAAAACATAGCAAACCACGTATAAGTCCAGTTATATAACCACTACACATTACAAGATTTCGGTTGTTTTCAAAATAAAAGCTCATTATACTATAAACACGAGTTTGAAACGGGATGTTCACTGTGGTCGGTCTTGCACATGCCTACTAGATTACAGGGGCTGTGAATTCAGAGTCACAGTGTGATATAAAAATCTAAGTAAGCATTTTTACTGGGTGCAAATCTAGTAAATACTCCTGAGTGCAGGATGAGCCCTAAAACATACGAAACTGGAAGAGAAGAAACTGATTTTAATGTAAAAACACTCAATAATCAATATGATTTTTTAAAACTTATATTTGGCAGAAAAAAGATAAATTAACAAGCAACAACAGAACACAGGTTTAAAATTTCAGTAAATTTCATGAGGCCTTCTGGTTGTGGTTAGGGCTAAACTTAATTATTTGAGTGCATTAAACTTAAAGTTATTCACAAAATCAACTTTTTCTACAGATCAGTAGAACATACTTAATTTTTTTTAGTAATGAAACAAAATTTTCAAATTTAAATACATTGTACTTAATATTTTTTTGTAGATATGACATCCGGGCATATGAAAAGCATACTGAAAGCCCTTTTTGGCAGACGTTTTGCTACTTTAAAGGATAACATCAGGACTTTTGAACCAGGGCTGAATTTAGCATTGGCTGGCAGTGCAACTGAATGATAGGAACCATTCATGCCTGAAACCAGAAGTAAGTTTGAACGGGGATGTGTGGGTAATTTTGATTTGTGTAAAAAATATGCCAATGAAAGTGTTTGTTTTGCTACTAACATGTTCGGATTGTTATAGTAAGTATTATCGAGACAAGTCTGTCTGTCTGTCTGTCTGTCGGAGGAGGACGAGGAGGAGGAGGAGGAGGGAGAGGGAGAGGACGGGGAGGGAGAGGACGGGGAGGTCGAGGGAGAGGAGGGAGAGGTCGAGGAGGAGGACGGTGGGGAAGAGGGAGAGGACGGGGAGGGAGAGGATGTAAATTATGATATGTAAATTAACATACCTTGTATTCCTTCACCAGCTTCTCTGGATCCTCGTTAAGGTAGACACACAGTCCCTTAAGGATGCATTCTTGTCTGGCATCAATCCCATCTTCTGCAGATCAGAGAATAGAAACACACACACACACATTTGAAACACAATTTAAACAAACCACACATCTAATGAAAAATATTTATTATACTGCACTGTAAACCCATTTCAGTTGAGTCTACTTAAAAAATCCGAGGAAACCGGTTGCCTTAAAAAAGAAAGTACAATGGACTTGAAGCTTGAGTGCATTTAACTTAAAAGCTTGAATTCAATACACTGAATACCAAGTTGACTTAACTTAAAATCATCTGTAGTATCAACTGCTTTGCACACTGATTACACTTAGTTTTTTAAGTTCAATACACTTAATGCCAAGTTGATTTAACTTAAAATCATCAGTAATAACATTTTTTTTAGTGATTACACTACACATTGCTTTGTCCAATTACTCCACTTAATACCTTAAAGTACATTTATGATTATATTTGTTTAATTAACCCAGAAAACTAAATAAAGAAAACATCAAAACACTAAATACAGAAGTACATTCTTTTTATTTCCATTTTTTAAACAGTGGAAAAATGTAATTTGCAACAGAAGAATGTTTTTCACAAACGTAAGTAAGTAAGTTACAAACGTGAACATTGAATGCCTGTTTTAACAGGTGCACTTCGGCATGCGAGCAGTAATAGTCAGTACTGAATAAAACTTCCCAGCACTGGGTTTTACTTCACATAAAAAACTTAAAAAAGGTAAAACAAGTTATGTCGCACCATTTTTTTTTTTTTTTTTTTTAAATGGGTTAATCACTACCAACCCATCTCGGTCTGTAATTTTTCAGTGGATTTGTGAAGACTTTTGTTAAGATACAGCATTATGTGTAACGGCTCTCCGTTCAAGTAGAAACTAGACATCTTGAACAAGTATTGTGGGAAATTACCTAGACTCTCAGGAGACATCTCTGAACAGAGGTGTCAGAGAGCCACAGGAGGGCCTCCTCTTTCGCAGACAGTACCATACGAATGTAAATGTTATTTGATTATCACAGAGTCACTGTCTCCAGACAGACAGAATACACTAAACTTTAAACAACCATTGTAATGTAAGATCACCATTTGTTAAGTGTAAGGTCACCTCCCCATATCTCTCTGTATTGTATAAAAGGACTTGTAATGTAAAGGTTCGAGAGAAGATGCTCTGGCCTCTCCTCCGTGCTGCACGTATTAAAAGAGATCTGATTCAAGCGCCACCGTGAAGTTCTTCTTTTGAGAATTAGCAACTCTCCACCTCGTAAAAGGAGAATTTTCCACGACAGTATAAATGATGGGACCTGCCCTTCTGACGCAACTGTTAAGAAACTTTAAAACTTACAATGCAAAGAGTGCACAACAGCAAACATAAACATGTCATAAAATGCCTACCTGGAACTTACAAGGTAAGCAGATTTTTCAGTGTTTGAATTTTTGGTGCCAGCTCACTTTTACCCAGGTTCAGTAGCACTTGCTGGACAAAGTGGAAAGTGTACTTCATGGACTTTGGGTAGTCCAGGTGAAGGGCATAAATCAGTCCAAAAAGGATGCAGAAGGCCTGAGGCAGGTTGGACAGTTCATTCATGACAACATTTCCTTCCAAGATTATGCCCACTCTGGATGGGTTCAGCTGATGATGTTCCTCATCTACGCACAGGATTCCCACTGCAGTCTGACTGAATAATAATAATAATAATTTACACTTTATTAATCCCACGAGGGGAAATTCGGTTTTTACACTCTGTCTAACACACACACATAGGCCGAGATACACACTCATGCACAAACAGGGTTCTAGTGACATGCATTAATGGAGAGGTCTCAGAGTGAGGGGGCTGCCCACAGCGAGCGCTCCAGAGCAGTTTTGGGGTTCGGTGCCTTGCTCAGGGGCACCTCGGCAGTGCTCAGGAAATGGACTGGCACCTCTCCAGCTACCAGACCAGTTTCCGGACTTGGTCCGTGCCGGGACTTGAACCGGCGACCCTCCGGTTCCCAACCCAAGTCCCTACAGACTGAGCTACTGCCGCCCCAATGAATGATTCCTAGTCAGCGACAGCATAGCAAAGAAAGAGAGAGATGGACCAGGAGAGAACATAATCATTAAGCTTCATCCTATATAAACTGTACTTTAAGTAATTATCCCCCCCTCCCAATCTTTTCAGCATGACTGGGACTGTCCCTAGCTACAAAGCCAGCAAACCATATTGTATACAATTTGAAATTAAGTTACTTACTGTGTTGGTCCTGAAGAAGTCTGAGGGATCATCCCCCAAGATAACTGGCAGGCCCCGAACACATATGCATCTGGTCTCAGTGGGCTCAGTAGTCTAAAATGTACTCAAAAGAACACAAGTTAGCTGAAGATATTTACATGTATTTGTCAATTAAATGCCAGAACTTTCACCACAATTTTTAGAACATCATTTGAAATTTCCTGGCTAGGCAGACAAGAGGACACAATATGAAGGGAAATGAAGGAGGAAGAAGATGGACAGATGAGAAGAACAGAAGAGAAGATATGAAGCAAAAAAGGAGAGGAGCAAAGCACAGGTTAAGATACAGGAGATTCAAGAAAAAGGAGGACACTTAAGAATGTACAGAAAAAAAGACAGGAAAGAAGAGCGGAAAGGAAAGGAGAAGAATAAAGAGATGACAAAAAAGGTACCAGGGAAAAGATAAAGAAAAGCTACCCCCACCCAATAACATTTATGTTCTTAAAACTGTACTTGGGAAAAACAAATAAAACTGTACTTTTCAGACGAGTAATAGTAGATGTTTTTTTACTTTGACATGTTTCGACCGTCATCTGCAGTCTTTCTCAGAGGCGTCAGCTGATCGCTGTGACGTATCCTTATGTGTTGTTCTTCCTAGGAGTGGTCAACCTGACGGATCTCACAGGTCTATCAGGCTGGCCGCGCCCCCCGCTGTCCAATGGTCTCTGGAGGAGAGAGTCCCAGGTGTGGGACAGCATGAATGCTCCCTCGTCCCAGTAGCCCAGCTAGCGGGGAAAAACCACCATCAACTGAAAAAAACCATCTCCTACTATTACTCGTCTGAAAAAAGAAACCTGAGAATAATGCCTATTTTCTGTTGTTTATGTTATAGTGTTAGATATGTAAAGAATTACATATGCATCTTATATAATAAAGAAGTTGAAAGACAACCTACCTTTGCTTGACGTAAAAGCTCGGCCAAAAGCTTGCCGGTCAGGCCTCTCTTCTTCTTGAAGAGGCTTATCAGGCTTGGGGAAACACGGTCAAGAGCTTCAAAGAAGTCCTCTCTAAGATTTTTCCCTACCACTCTGCTGAACTCGTGAAACACCTGAAAAATAAAACATAGCAAACCACGTATAAGTCCAGTTATATAACCACTACACATTACAAGATTTCGGTTGTTTTCAAAATAAAAGCTCATTATACTATAAACACGAGTTTGAAACGGGATGTTCACTGTGGTCGGTCTTGCACATGCCTACTAGATTACAGGGGCTGTGAATTCAGAGTCACAGTGTGATATAAAAATCTAAGTAAGCATTTTTACTGGGTGCAAATCTAGTAAATACTCCTGAGTGCAGGATGAGCCCTAAAACATACGAAACTGGAAGAGAAGAAACTGATTTTAATGTAAAAACACTCAATAATCAATATGATTTTTTAAAACTTATATTTGGCAGAAAAAAGATAAATTAACAAGCAACAACAGAACACAGGTTTAAAATTTCAGTAAATTTCATGAGGCCTTCTGGTTGTGGTTAGGGCTAAACTTAATTATTTGAGTGCATTAAACTTAAAGTTATTCACAAAATCAACTTTTTCTACAGATCAGTAGAACATACTTAATTTTTTTTAGTAATGAAACAAAATTTTCAAATTTAAATACATTGTACTTAATATTTTTTTGTAGATATGACATCCGGGCATATGAAAAGCATACTGAAAGCCCTTTTTGGCAGACGTTTTGCTACTTTAAAGGATAACATCAGGACTTTTGAACCAGGGCTGAATTTAGCATTGGCTGGCAGTGCAACTGAATGATAGGAACCATTCATGCCTGAAACCAGAAGTAAGTTTGAACGGGGATGTGTGGGTAATTTTGATTTGTGTAAAAAATATGCCAATGAAAGTGTTTGTTTTGCTACTAACATGTTCGGATTGTTATAGTAAGTATTATCGAGACAAGTCTGTCTGTCTGTCTGTCTGTCGGAGGAGGACGAGGAGGAGGAGGAGGAGGGAGAGGGAGAGGGAGAGGACGGGGAGGGAGAGGACGGGGAGGTCGAGGGAGAGGAGGGAGAGGTCGAGGAGGAGGACGGTGGGGAAGAGGGAGAGGACGGGGAGGGAGAGGATGTAAATTATGATATGTAAATTAACATACCTTGTATTCCTTCACCAGCTTCTCTGGATCCTCGTTAAGGTAGACACACAGTCCCTTAAGGATGCATTCTTGTCTGGCATCAATCCCATCTTCTGCAGATCAGAGAATAGAAACACACACACACACATTTGAAACACAATTTAAACAAACCACACATCTAATGAAAAATATTTATTATACTGCACTGTAAACCCATTTCAGTTGAGTCTACTTAAAAAATCCGAGGAAACCGGTTGCCTTAAAAAAGAAAGTACAATGGACTTGAAGCTTGAGTGCATTTAACTTAAAAGCTTGAATTCAATACACTGAATACCAAGTTGACTTAACTTAAAATCATCTGTAGTATCAACTGCTTTGCACACTGATTACACTTAGTTTTTTAAGTTCAATACACTTAATGCCAAGTTGATTTAACTTAAAATCATCAGTAATAACATTTTTTTTAGTGATTACACTACACATTGCTTTGTCCAATTACTCCACTTAATACCTTAAAGTACATTTATGATTATATTTGTTTAATTAACCCAGAAAACTAAATAAAGAAAACATCAAAACACTAAATACAGAAGTACATTCTTTTTATTTCCATTTTTTAAACAGTGGAAAAATGTAATTTGCAACAGAAGAATGTTTTTCACAAACGTAAGTAAGTAAGTTACAAACGTGAACATTGAATGCCTGTTTTAACAGGTGCACTTCGGCATGCGAGCAGTAATAGTCAGTACTGAATAAAACTTCCCAGCACTGGGTTTTACTTCACATAAAAAACTTAAAAAAGGTAAAACAAGTTATGTCGCACCATTTTTTTTTTTTTTTTTTTTAAATGGGTTAATCACTACCAACCCATCTCGGTCTGTAATTTTTCAGTGGATTTGTGAAGACTTTTGTTAAGATACAGCATTATGTGTAACGGCTCTCCGTTCAAGTAGAAACTAGACATCTTGAACAAGTATTGTGGGAAATTACCTAGACTCTCAGGAGACATCTCTGAACAGAGGTGTCAGAGAGCCACAGGAGGGCCTCCTCTTTCGCAGACAGTACCATACGAATGTAAATGTTATTTGATTATCACAGAGTCACTGTCTCCAGACAGACAGAATACACTAAACTTTAAACAACCATTGTAATGTAAGATCACCATTTGTTAAGTGTAAGGTCACCTCCCCATATCTCTCTGTATTGTATAAAAGGACTTGTAATGTAAAGGTTCGAGAGAAGATGCTCTGGCCTCTCCTCCGTGCTGCACGTATTAAAAGAGATCTGATTCAAGCGCCACCGTGAAGTTCTTCTTTTGAGAATTAGCAACTCTCCACCTCGTAAAAGGAGAATTTTCCACGACAGTATAAATGATGGGACCTGCCCTTCTGACGCAACTGTTAAGAAACTTTAAAACTTACAATGCAAAGAGTGCACAACAGCAAACATAAACATGTCATAAAATGCCTACCTGGAACTTACAAGGTAAGCAGATTTTTCAGTGTTTGAATTTTTGGTGCCAGCTCACTTTTACCCAGGTTCAGTAGCACTTGCTGGACAAAGTGGAAAGTGTACTTCATGGACTTTGGGTAGTCCAGGTGAAGGGCATAAATCAGTCCAAAAAGGATGCAGAAGGCCTGAGGCAGGTTGGACAGTTCATTCATGACAACATTTCCTTCCAAGATTATGCCCACTCTGGATGGGTTCAGCTGATGATGTTCCTCATCTACGCACAGGATTCCCACTGCAGTCTGACTGAATAATAATAATAATAATTTACACTTTATTAATCCCACGAGGGGAAATTCGGTTTTTACACTCTGTCTAACACACACACATAGGCCGAGATACACACTCATGCACAAACAGGGTTCTAGTGACATGCATTAATGGAGAGGTCTCAGAGTGAGGGGGCTGCCCACAGCGAGCGCTCCAGAGCAGTTTTGGGGTTCGGTGCCTTGCTCAGGGGCACCTCGGCAGTGCTCAGGAAATGGACTGGCACCTCTCCAGCTACCAGACCAGTTTCCGGACTTGGTCCGTGCCGGGACTTGAACCGGCGACCCTCCGGTTCCCAACCCAAGTCCCTACAGACTGAGCTACTGCCGCCCCAATGAATGATTCCTAGTCAGCGACAGCATAGCAAAGAAAGAGAGAGATGGACCAGGAGAGAACATAATCATTAAGCTTCATCCTATATAAACTGTACTTTAAGTAATTATCCCCCCCTCCCAATCTTTTCAGCATGACTGGGACTGTCCCTAGCTACAAAGCCAGCAAACCATATTGTATACAATTTGAAATTAAGTTACTTACTGTGTTGGTCCTGAAGAAGTCTGAGGGATCATCCCCCAAGATAACTGGCAGGCCCCGAACACATATGCATCTGGTCTCAGTGGGCTCAGTAGTCTAAAATGTACTCAAAAGAACACAAGTTAGCTGAAGATATTTACATGTATTTGTCAATTAAATGCCAGAACTTTCACCACAATTTTTAGAACATCATTTGAAATTTCCTGGCTAGGCAGACAAGAGGACACAATATGAAGGGAAATGAAGGAGGAAGAAGATGGACAGATGAGAAGAACAGAAGAGAAGATATGAAGCAAAAAAGGAGAGGAGCAAAGCACAGGTTAAGATACAGGAGATTCAAGAAAAAGGAGGACACTTAAGAATGTACAGAAAAAAAGACAGGAAAGAAGAGCGGAAAGGAAAGGAGAAGAATAAAGAGATGACAAAAAAGGTACCAGGGAAAAGATAAAGAAAAGCTACCCCCACCCAATAACATTTATGTTCTTAAAACTGTACTTGGGAAAAACAAATAAAACTGTACTTTTCAGACGAGTAATAGTAGATGTTTTTTTACTTTGACATGTTTCGACCGTCATCTGCAGTCTTTCTCAGAGGCGTCAGCTGATCGCTGTGACGTATCCTTATGTGTTGTTCTTCCTAGGAGTGGTCAACCTGACGGATCTCACAGGTCTATCAGGCTGGCCGCGCCCCCCGCTGTCCAATGGTCTCTGGAGGAGAGAGTCCCAGGTGTGGGACAGCATGAATGCTCCCTCGTCCCAGTAGCCCAGCTAGCGGGGAAAAACCACCATCAACTGAAAAAAACCATCTCCTACTATTACTCGTCTGAAAAAAGAAACCTGAGAATAATGCCTATTTTCTGTTGTTTATGTTATAGTGTTAGATATGTAAAGAATTACATATGCATCTTATATAATAAAGAAGTTGAAAGACAACCTACCTTTGCTTGACGTAAAAGCTCGGCCAAAAGCTTGCCGGTCAGGCCTCTCTTCTTCTTGAAGAGGCTTATCAGGCTTGGGGAAACACGGTCAAGAGCTTCAAAGAAGTCCTCTCTAAGATTTTTCCCTACCACTCTGCTGAACTCGTGAAACACCTGAAAAATAAAACATAGCAAACCACGTATAAGTCCAGTTATATAACCACTACACATTACAAGATTTCGGTTGTTTTCAAAATAAAAGCTCATTATACTATAAACACGAGTTTGAAACGGGATGTTCACTGTGGTCGGTCTTGCACATGCCTACTAGATTACAGGGGCTGTGAATTCAGAGTCACAGTGTGATATAAAAATCTAAGTAAGCATTTTTACTGGGTGCAAATCTAGTAAATACTCCTGAGTGCAGGATGAGCCCTAAAACATACGAAACTGGAAGAGAAGAAACTGATTTTAATGTAAAAACACTCAATAATCAATATGATTTTTTAAAACTTATATTTGGCAGAAAAAAGATAAATTAACAAGCAACAACAGAACACAGGTTTAAAATTTCAGTAAATTTCATGAGGCCTTCTGGTTGTGGTTAGGGCTAAACTTAATTATTTGAGTGCATTAAACTTAAAGTTATTCACAAAATCAACTTTTTCTACAGATCAGTAGAACATACTTAATTTTTTTTAGTAATGAAACAAAATTTTCAAATTTAAATACATTGTACTTAATATTTTTTTGTAGATATGACATCCGGGCATATGAAAAGCATACTGAAAGCCCTTTTTGGCAGACGTTTTGCTACTTTAAAGGATAACATCAGGACTTTTGAACCAGGGCTGAATTTAGCATTGGCTGGCAGTGCAACTGAATGATAGGAACCATTCATGCCTGAAACCAGAAGTAAGTTTGAACGGGGATGTGTGGGTAATTTTGATTTGTGTAAAAAATATGCCAATGAAAGTGTTTGTTTTGCTACTAACATGTTCGGATTGTTATAGTAAGTATTATCGAGACAAGTCTGTCTGTCTGTCTGTCTGTCGGAGGAGGACGAGGAGGAGGAGGAGGAGGGAGAGGGAGAGGACGGGGAGGGAGAGGACGGGGAGGTCGAGGGAGAGGAGGGAGAGGTCGAGGAGGAGGACGGTGGGGAAGAGGGAGAGGACGGGGAGGGAGAGGATGTAAATTATGATATGTAAATTAACATACCTTGTATTCCTTCACCAGCTTCTCTGGATCCTCGTTAAGGTAGACACACAGTCCCTTAAGGATGCATTCTTGTCTGGCATCAATCCCATCTTCTGCAGATCAGAGAATAGAAACACACACACACACATTTGAAACACAATTTAAACAAACCACACATCTAATGAAAAATATTTATTATACTGCACTGTAAACCCATTTCAGTTGAGTCTACTTAAAAAATCCGAGGAAACCGGTTGCCTTAAAAAAGAAAGTACAATGGACTTGAAGCTTGAGTGCATTTAACTTAAAAGCTTGAATTCAATACACTGAATACCAAGTTGACTTAACTTAAAATCATCTGTAGTATCAACTGCTTTGCACACTGATTACACTTACCGTAAATTCCGGACTATAAGCCGCTACTTTTTTCTCACACTTCGAGCACTGCGGCTTTTACTCCGGTGCGGCTAATGCATGGATTTTTTATGGGGGACAATGAGCTTCTGCCGCAAAAACATTTGACTTCGTCACGTCGGATCTTAATATCAGTCATTTTGCGCTTCATGCACGCACCCTCATGATGGAAAACACACGGAGAAATACATATGATGCAGCTTTCAAGTTAAAGGCGATCGAGCTGGCTGTCAAAGAAGCTAACAGAGCTGCTGCACGTTAAGATGACACTGACAGCGACAACAGAGACTGAGGAAGTGAGTAATGAAGTCATTCTGAGGCAGTGAATGGATGGACTTTTTCTTGTGAAATATATTACGGTCATCTTTTTCATCAGCCGTGTTACAGACACCGTCGGCTAGGCTTCGTATTGTAACGGTTCATGTTGTAAAGTCAGTAGTTGATAATGTGTTCATAATTCCGATTATGTGGAGAGTCAGTGAATGCACCAGCGAGAACGTGTTGAGTGGCTGTATGAGAGAACGCTGGGGGAGAGAGTTGGATTGTTACATAGACTGTAAAAATAATTGTTACGGCAAGTTATGGTGTTGCTCTCTGCTGTAAACGGCGTGGTCACGGCCGACAGTGATCGCGTTATTAAAAGTTATTATTTGAACGCTCTCGTCGTCCTTTAACGTCCGTACGGACGCTACAGTATTTGCGGATGTTACCGGTAGCCTACGTCTGTGTAAATAGCTCTTGTTATAGCGTGGACACCTGCGGCTTATAATCAAGTGCGGCTTATATATGTACAAATACATTTATTTACTTATTTTTAGCCGGTGCGGCTTATATCCAGGTGCGCTCAATAGTACAGAATTTACGGTAGTTTTTTAAGTTCAATACACTTAATGCCAAGTTGATTTAACTTAAAATCATCAGTAATAACATTTTTTTTAGTGATTACACTACACATTGCTTTGTCCAATTACTCCACTTAATACCTTAAAGTACATTTATGATTATATTTGTTTAATTAACCCAGAAAACTAAATAAAGAAAACATCAAAACACTAAATACAGAAGTACATTCTTTTTATTTCCATTTTTTAAACAGTGGAAAAATGTAATTTGCAACAGAAGAATGTTTTTCACAAACGTAAGTAAGTAAGTTACAAACGTGAACATTGAATGCCTGTTTTAACAGGTGCACTTCGGCATGCGAGCAGTAATAGTCAGTACTGAATAAAACTTCCCAGCACTGGGTTTTACTTCACATAAAAAACTTAAAAAAAGGTAAAACAAGTTATGTCGCACCATTTTTTTTTTTTTTTTTTAAATGGGTTAATCACTACCAACCCATCTCGGTCTGTAATTTTTCAGTGGATTTGTGAAGACTTTTGTTAAGATACAGCATTATGTGTAACGGCTCTCCGTTCAAGTAGAAACTAGACATCTTGAACAAGTATTGTGGGAAATTACCTAGACTCTCAGGAGACATCTCTGAACAGAGGTGTCAGAGAGCCACAGGAGGGCCTCCTCTTTCGCAGACAGTACCATACGAATGTAAATGTTATTTGATTATCACAGAGTCACTGTCTCCAGACAGACAGAATACACTAAACTTTAAACAACCATTGTAATGTAAGATCACCATTTGTTAAGTGTAAGGTCACCTCCCCATATCTCTCTGTATTGTATAAAAGGACTTGTAATGTAAAGGTTCGAGAGAAGATGCTCTGGCCTCTCCTCCGTGCTGCACGTATTAAAAGAGATCTGATTCAAGCGCCACCGTGAAGTTCTTCTTTTGAGAATTAGCAACTCTCCACCTCGTAAAAGGAGAATTTTCCACGACAGTATAAATGATGGGACCTGCCCTTCTGACGCAACTGTTAAGAAACTTTAAAACTTACAATGCAAAGAGTGCACAACAGCAAACATAAACATGTCATAAAATGCCTACCTGGAACTTACAAGGTAAGCAGATTTTTCAGTGTTTGAATTTTTGGTGCCAGCTCACTTTTACCCAGGTTCAGTAGCACTTGCTGGACAAAGTGGAAAGTGTACTTCATGGACTTTGGGTAGTCCAGGTGAAGGGCATAAATCAGTCCAAAAAGGATGCAGAAGGCCTGAGGCAGGTTGGACAGTTCATTCATGACAACATTTCCTTCCAAGATTATGCCCACTCTGGATGGGTTCAGCTGATGATGTTCCTCATCTACGCACAGGATTCCCACTGCAGTCTGACTGAATAATAATAATAATAATTTACACTTTATTAATCCCACGAGGGGAAATTCGGTTTTTACACTCTGTCTAACACACACACATAGGCCGAGATACACACTCATGCACAAACAGGGTTCTAGTGACATGCATTAATGGAGAGGTCTCAGAGTGAGGGGGCTGCCCACAGCGAGCGCTCCAGAGCAGTTTTGGGGTTCGGTGCCTTGCTCAGGGGCACCTCGGCAGTGCTCAGGAAATGGACTGGCACCTCTCCAGCTACCAGACCAGTTTCCGGACTTGGTCCGTGCCGGGACTTGAACCGGCGACCCTCCGGTTCCCAACCCAAGTCCCTACAGACTGAGCTACTGCCGCCCCAATGAATGATTCCTAGTCAGCGACAGCATAGCAAAGAAAGAGAGAGATGGACCAGGAGAGAACATAATCATTAAGCTTCATCCTATATAAACTGTACTTTAAGTAATTATCCCCCCCTCCCAATCTTTTCAGCATGACTGGGACTGTCCCTAGCTACAAAGCCAGCAAACCATATTGTATACAATTTGAAATTAAGTTACTTACTGTGTTGGTCCTGAAGAAGTCTGAGGGATCATCCCCCAAGATAACTGGCAGGCCCCGAACACATATGCATCTGGTCTCAGTGGGCTCAGTAGTCTAAAATGTACTCAAAAGAACACAAGTTAGCTGAAGATATTTACATGTATTTGTCAATTAAATGCCAGAACTTTCACCACAATTTTTAGAACATCATTTGAAATTTCCTGGCTAGGCAGACAAGAGGACACAATATGAAGGGAAATGAAGGAGGAAGAAGATGGACAGATGAGAAGAACAGAAGAGAAGATATGAAGCAAAAAAGGAGAGGAGCAAAGCACAGGTTAAGATACAGGAGATTCAAGAAAAAGGAGGACACTTAAGAATGTACAGAAAAAAAGACAGGAAAGAAGAGCGGAAAGGAAAGGAGAAGAATAAAGAGATGACAAAAAAGGTACCAGGGAAAAGATAAAGAAAAGCTACCCCCACCCAATAACATTTATGTTCTTAAAACTGTACTTGGGAAAAACAAATAAAACTGTACTTTTCAGACGAGTAATAGTAGATGTTTTTTTACTTTGACATGTTTCGACCGTCATCTGCAGTCTTTCTCAGAGGCGTCAGCTGATCGCTGTGACGTATCCTTATGTGTTGTTCTTCCTAGGAGTGGTCAACCTGACGGATCTCACAGGTCTATCAGGCTGGCCGCGCCCCCCGCTGTCCAATGGTCTCTGGAGGAGAGAGTCCCAGGTGTGGGACAGCATGAATGCTCCCTCGTCCCAGTAGCCCAGCTAGCGGGGAAAAACCACCATCAACTGAAAAAAACCATCTCCTACTATTACTCGTCTGAAAAAAGAAACCTGAGAATAATGCCTATTTTCTGTTGTTTATGTTATAGTGTTAGATATGTAAAGAATTACATATGCATCTTATATAATAAAGAAGTTGAAAGACAACCTACCTTTGCTTGACGTAAAAGCTCGGCCAAAAGCTTGCCGGTCAGGCCTCTCTTCTTCTTGAAGAGGCTTATCAGGCTTGGGGAAACACGGTCAAGAGCTTCAAAGAAGTCCTCTCTAAGATTTTTCCCTACCACTCTGCTGAACTCGTGAAACACCTGAAAAATAAAACATAGCAAACCACGTATAAGTCCAGTTATATAACCACTACACATTACAAGATTTCGGTTGTTTTCAAAATAAAAGCTCATTATACTATAAACACGAGTTTGAAACGGGATGTTCACTGTGGTCGGTCTTGCACATGCCTACTAGATTACAGGGGCTGTGAATTCAGAGTCACAGTGTGATATAAAAATCTAAGTAAGCATTTTTACTGGGTGCAAATCTAGTAAATACTCCTGAGTGCAGGATGAGCCCTAAAACATACGAAACTGGAAGAGAAGAAACTGATTTTAATGTAAAAACACTCAATAATCAATATGATTTTTTAAAACTTATATTTGGCAGAAAAAAGATAAATTAACAAGCAACAACAGAACACAGGTTTAAAATTTCAGTAAATTTCATGAGGCCTTCTGGTTGTGGTTAGGGCTAAACTTAATTATTTGAGTGCATTAAACTTAAAGTTATTCACAAAATCAACTTTTTCTACAGATCAGTAGAACATACTTAATTTTTTTTAGTAATGAAACAAAATTTTCAAATTTAAATACATTGTACTTAATATTTTTTTGTAGATATGACATCCGGGCATATGAAAAGCATACTGAAAGCCCTTTTTGGCAGACGTTTTGCTACTTTAAAGGATAACATCAGGACTTTTGAACCAGGGCTGAATTTAGCATTGGCTGGCAGTGCAACTGAATGATAGGAACCATTCATGCCTGAAACCAGAAGTAAGTTTGAACGGGGATGTGTGGGTAATTTTGATTTGTGTAAAAAATATGCCAATGAAAGTGTTTGTTTTGCTACTAACATGTTCGGATTGTTATAGTAAGTATTATCGAGACAAGTCTGTCTGTCTGTCTGTCTGTCGGAGGAGGACGAGGAGGAGGAGGAGGAGGGAGAGGGAGAGGGAGAGGACGGGGAGGGAGAGGACGGGGAGGTCGAGGGAGAGGAGGGAGAGGTCGAGGAGGAGGACGGTGGGGAAGAGGGAGAGGACGGGGAGGGAGAGGATGTAAATTATGATATGTAAATTAACATACCTTGTATTCCTTCACCAGCTTCTCTGGATCCTCGTTAAGGTAGACACACAGTCCCTTAAGGATGCATTCTTGTCTGGCATCAATCCCATCTTCTGCAGATCAGAGAATAGAAACACACACACACACATTTGAAACACAATTTAAACAAACCACACATCTAATGAAAAATATTTATTATACTGCACTGTAAACCCATTTCAGTTGAGTCTACTTAAAAAATCCGAGGAAACCGGTTGCCTTAAAAAAGAAAGTACAATGGACTTGAAGCTTGAGTGCATTTAACTTAAAAGCTTGAATTCAATACACTGAATACCAAGTTGACTTAACTTAAAATCATCTGTAGTATCAACTGCTTTGCACACTGATTACACTTAGTTTTTTAAGTTCAATACACTTAATGCCAAGTTGATTTAACTTAAAATCATCAGTAATAACATTTTTTTTAGTGATTACACTACACATTGCTTTGTCCAATTACTCCACTTAATACCTTAAAGTACATTTATGATTATATTTGTTTAATTAACCCAGAAAACTAAATAAAGAAAACATCAAAACACTAAATACAGAAGTACATTCTTTTTATTTCCATTTTTTAAACAGTGGAAAAATGTAATTTGCAACAGAAGAATGTTTTTCACAAACGTAAGTAAGTAAGTTACAAACGTGAACATTGAATGCCTGTTTTAACAGGTGCACTTCGGCATGCGAGCAGTAATAGTCAGTACTGAATAAAACTTCCCAGCACTGGGTTTTACTTCACATAAAAAACTTAAAAAAGGTAAAACAAGTTATGTCGCACCATTTTTTTTTTTTTTTTTTTTAAATGGGTTAATCACTACCAACCCATCTCGGTCTGTAATTTTTCAGTGGATTTGTGAAGACTTTTGTTAAGATACAGCATTATGTGTAACGGCTCTCCGTTCAAGTAGAAACTAGACATCTTGAACAAGTATTGTGGGAAATTACCTAGACTCTCAGGAGACATCTCTGAACAGAGGTGTCAGAGAGCCACAGGAGGGCCTCCTCTTTCGCAGACAGTACCATACGAATGTAAATGTTATTTGATTATCACAGAGTCACTGTCTCCAGACAGACAGAATACACTAAACTTTAAACAACCATTGTAATGTAAGATCACCATTTGTTAAGTGTAAGGTCACCTCCCCATATCTCTCTGTATTGTATAAAAGGACTTGTAATGTAAAGGTTCGAGAGAAGATGCTCTGGCCTCTCCTCCGTGCTGCACGTATTAAAAGAGATCTGATTCAAGCGCCACCGTGAAGTTCTTCTTTTGAGAATTAGCAACTCTCCACCTCGTAAAAGGAGAATTTTCCACGACAGTATAAATGATGGGACCTGCCCTTCTGACGCAACTGTTAAGAAACTTTAAAACTTACAATGCAAAGAGTGCACAACAGCAAACATAAACATGTCATAAAATGCCTACCTGGAACTTACAAGGTAAGCAGATTTTTCAGTGTTTGAATTTTTGGTGCCAGCTCACTTTTACCCAGGTTCAGTAGCACTTGCTGGACAAAGTGGAAAGTGTACTTCATGGACTTTGGGTAGTCCAGGTGAAGGGCATAAATCAGTCCAAAAAGGATGCAGAAGGCCTGAGGCAGGTTGGACAGTTCATTCATGACAACATTTCCTTCCAAGATTATGCCCACTCTGGATGGGTTCAGCTGATGATGTTCCTCATCTACGCACAGGATTCCCACTGCAGTCTGACTGAATAATAATAATAATAATTTACACTTTATTAATCCCACGAGGGGAAATTCGGTTTTTACACTCTGTCTAACACACACACATAGGCCGAGATACACACTCATGCACAAACAGGGTTCTAGTGACATGCATTAATGGAGAGGTCTCAGAGTGAGGGGGCTGCCCACAGCGAGCGCTCCAGAGCAGTTTTGGGGTTCGGTGCCTTGCTCAGGGGCACCTCGGCAGTGCTCAGGAAATGGACTGGCACCTCTCCAGCTACCAGACCAGTTTCCGGACTTGGTCCGTGCCGGGACTTGAACCGGCGACCCTCCGGTTCCCAACCCAAGTCCCTACAGACTGAGCTACTGCCGCCCCAATGAATGATTCCTAGTCAGCGACAGCATAGCAAAGAAAGAGAGAGATGGACCAGGAGAGAACATAATCATTAAGCTTCATCCTATATAAACTGTACTTTAAGTAATTATCCCCCCCTCCCAATCTTTTCAGCATGACTGGGACTGTCCCTAGCTACAAAGCCAGCAAACCATATTGTATACAATTTGAAATTAAGTTACTTACTGTGTTGGTCCTGAAGAAGTCTGAGGGATCATCCCCCAAGATAACTGGCAGGCCCCGAACACATATGCATCTGGTCTCAGTGGGCTCAGTAGTCTAAAATGTACTCAAAAGAACACAAGTTAGCTGAAGATATTTACATGTATTTGTCAATTAAATGCCAGAACTTTCACCACAATTTTTAGAACATCATTTGAAATTTCCTGGCTAGGCAGACAAGAGGACACAATATGAAGGGAAATGAAGGAGGAAGAAGATGGACAGATGAGAAGAACAGAAGAGAAGATATGAAGCAAAAAAGGAGAGGAGCAAAGCACAGGTTAAGATACAGGAGATTCAAGAAAAAGGAGGACACTTAAGAATGTACAGAAAAAAAGACAGGAAAGAAGAGCGGAAAGGAAAGGAGAAGAATAAAGAGATGACAAAAAAGGTACCAGGGAAAAGATAAAGAAAAGCTACCCCCACCCAATAACATTTATGTTCTTAAAACTGTACTTGGGAAAAACAAATAAAACTGTACTTTTCAGACGAGTAATAGTAGATGTTTTTTTACTTTGACATGTTTCGACCGTCATCTGCAGTCTTTCTCAGAGGCGTCAGCTGATCGCTGTGACGTATCCTTATGTGTTGTTCTTCCTAGGAGTGGTCAACCTGACGGATCTCACAGGTCTATCAGGCTGGCCGCGCCCCCCGCTGTCCAATGGTCTCTGGAGGAGAGAGTCCCAGGTGTGGGACAGCATGAATGCTCCCTCGTCCCAGTAGCCCAGCTAGCGGGGAAAAACCACCATCAACTGAAAAAAACCATCTCCTACTATTACTCGTCTGAAAAAAGAAACCTGAGAATAATGCCTATTTTCTGTTGTTTATGTTATAGTGTTAGATATGTAAAGAATTACATATGCATCTTATATAATAAAGAAGTTGAAAGACAACCTACCTTTGCTTGACGTAAAAGCTCGGCCAAAAGCTTGCCGGTCAGGCCTCTCTTCTTCTTGAAGAGGCTTATCAGGCTTGGGGAAACACGGTCAAGAGCTTCAAAGAAGTCCTCTCTAAGATTTTTCCCTACCACTCTGCTGAACTCGTGAAACACCTGAAAAATAAAACATAGCAAACCACGTATAAGTCCAGTTATATAACCACTACACATTACAAGATTTCGGTTGTTTTCAAAATAAAAGCTCATTATACTATAAACACGAGTTTGAAACGGGATGTTCACTGTGGTCGGTCTTGCACATGCCTACTAGATTACAGGGGCTGTGAATTCAGAGTCACAGTGTGATATAAAAATCTAAGTAAGCATTTTTACTGGGTGCAAATCTAGTAAATACTCCTGAGTGCAGGATGAGCCCTAAAACATACGAAACTGGAAGAGAAGAAACTGATTTTAATGTAAAAACACTCAATAATCAATATGATTTTTTAAAACTTATATTTGGCAGAAAAAAGATAAATTAACAAGCAACAACAGAACACAGGTTTAAAATTTCAGTAAATTTCATGAGGCCTTCTGGTTGTGGTTAGGGCTAAACTTAATTATTTGAGTGCATTAAACTTAAAGTTATTCACAAAATCAACTTTTTCTACAGATCAGTAGAACATACTTAATTTTTTTTAGTAATGAAACAAAATTTTCAAATTTAAATACATTGTACTTAATATTTTTTTGTAGATATGACATCCGGGCATATGAAAAGCATACTGAAAGCCCTTTTTGGCAGACGTTTTGCTACTTTAAAGGATAACATCAGGACTTTTGAACCAGGGCTGAATTTAGCATTGGCTGGCAGTGCAACTGAATGATAGGAACCATTCATGCCTGAAACCAGAAGTAAGTTTGAACGGGGATGTGTGGGTAATTTTGATTTGTGTAAAAAATATGCCAATGAAAGTGTTTGTTTTGCTACTAACATGTTCGGATTGTTATAGTAAGTATTATCGAGACAAGTCTGTCTGTCTGTCTGTCGGAGGAGGAGGAGGAGGAGGGAGAGGGAGAGGGAGAGGACGGGGAGGTCGAGGGAGAGGTCGAGGAGGAGGACGGTGGGGAAGAGGGAGAGGACGGGGAGGGAGAGGATGTAAATTATGATATGTAAATTAACATACCTTGTATTCCTTCACCAGCTTCTCTGGATCCTCGTTAAGGTAGACACACAGTCCCTTAAGGATGCATTCTTGTCTGGCATCAATCCCATCTTCTGCAGATCAGAGAATAGAAACACACACACACACATTTGAAACACAATTTAAACAAACCACACATCTAATGAAAAATATTTATTATACTGCACTGTAAACCCATTTCAGTTGAGTCTACTTAAAAAATCCGAGGAAACCGGTTGCCTTAAAAAAGAAAGTACAATGGACTTGAAGCTTGAGTGCATTTAACTTAAAAGCTTGAATTCAATACACTGAATACCAAGTTGACTTAACTTAAAATCATCTGTAGTATCAACTGCTTTGCACACTGATTACACTTACCGTAAATTCCGGACTATAAGCCGCTACTTTTTTCTCACACTTCGAGCACTGCGGCTTCTACTCCGGTGCGGCTAATGCATGGATTTTTTATGGGGGACAATGAGCTTCTGCCGCAAAAACATTTGACTTCGTCACGTCGGATCTTAATATCAGTCATTTTGCGCTTCATTCACGCACCCTCATCATGGAAAACACACGGAGAAATGCATATGATGCAGCTTTCAAGTTAAAGGCGATCGACCTGGCTGTCAAAGAAGCTAACAGAGCTGCTGCACGTTAAGATGACACTGACAGCGACAACAGAGACTGAGGAAGTGAGTAATGAAGTCATTCTGAGGCAGTGAATGGATGGACTTTTTCTTGTGAAATATATTACGGTCATCTTTTTCATCAGCCGTGTTACAGACACCGTCGGCTAGGCTTCGTATTGTAACGGTTCATGTTGTAAAGTCAGTAGTTGATAATGTGTTCATAATTCCGATTATGTGGAGAGTCAGTGAATGCACCAGCGAGAACGTGTTGAGTGGCTGTATGAGAGAACGCTGGGGGAGAGAGTTGGATTGTTACGGCAAGTTATGGTTTTGCTCTCTGCTGTAAACGGCGTGGTCACGGCCGACAGTGATCGGGTTATTAAAAGTTATTATTTGAACGCTCTCGTCGTCCTTTAACGTCCGTACGGACGCTACAGTATTTGCGGATGTTACCGGTAGCCTACGTCTGTGTAAATAGCTCTTGTTATAGCGTGGACACCTGCGGCTTATAATCAAGTGCGGCTTATATATGTACAAATACATTTATTTACTTATTTTTAGCCGGTGCGGCTTATATCCAGGTGCGCTCAATAGTACGGAATTTACGGTAGTTTTTTAAGTTCAATACACTTAATGCCAAGTTGATTTAACTTAAAATCATCAGTAATAACATTTTTTTTAGTGATTACACTACACATTGCTTTGTCCAATTACTCCACTTAATACCTTAAAGTACATTTATGATTATATTTGTTTAATTAACCCAGAAAACTAAATAAAGAAAACATCAAAACACTAAATACAGAAGTACATTCTTTTTATTTCCATTTTTTAAACAGTGGAAAAATGTAATTTGCAACAGAAGAATGTTTTTCACAAACGTAAGTAAGTAAGTTACAAACGTGAACATTGAATGCCTGTTTTAACAGGTGCACTTCGGCATGCGAGCAGTAATAGTCAGTACTGAATAAAACTTCCCAGCACTGGGTTTTACTTCACATAAAAAACTTAAAAAAGGTAAAACAAGTTATGTCGCACCATTTTTTTTTTATTTTTTTTTTTTAAATGGGTTAATCACTACCAACCCATCTCGGTCTGTAATTTTTCAGTGGATTTGTGAAGACTTTTGTTAAGATACAGCATTATGTGTAACGGCTCTCCGTTCAAGTAGAAACTAGACATCTTGAACAAGTATTGTGGGAAATTACCTAGACTCTCAGGAGACATCTCTGAACAGAGGTGTCAGAGAGCCACAGGAGGGCCTCCTCTTTCGCAGACAGTACCATACGAATGTAAATGTTATTTGATTATCACAGAGTCACTGTCTCCAGACAGACAGAATACACTAAACTTTAAACAACCATTGTAATGTAAGATCACCATTTGTTAAGTGTAAGGTCACCTCCCCATATCTCTCTGTATTGTATAAAAGGACTTGTAATGTAAAGGTTCGAGAGAAGATGCTCTGGCCTCTCCTCCGTGCTGCACGTATTAAAAGAGATCTGATTCAAGCGCCACCGTGAAGTTCTTCTTTTGAGAATTAGCAACTCTCCACCTCGTAAAAGGAGAATTTTCCACGACAGTATAAATGATGGGACCTGCCCTTCTGACGCAACTGTTAAGAAACTTTAAAACTTACAATGCAAAGAGTGCACAACAGCAAACATAAACATGTCATAAAATGCCTACCTGGAACTTACAAGGTAAGCAGATTTTTCAGTGTTTGAATTTTTGGTGCCAGCTCACTTTTACCCAGGTTCAGTAGCACTTGCTGGACAAAGTGGAAAGTGTACTTCATGGACTTTGGGTAGTCCAGGTGAAGGGCATAAATCAGTCCAAAAAGGATGCAGAAGGCCTGAGGCAGGTTGGACAGTTCATTCATGACAACATTTCCTTCCAAGATTATGCCCACTCTGGATGGGTTCAGCTGATGATGTTCCTCATCTACGCACAGGATTCCCACTGCAGTCTGACTGAATAATAATAATAATAATTTACACTTTATTAATCCCACGAGGGGAAATTCGGTTTTTACACTCTGTCTAACACACACACATAGGCCGAGATACACACTCATGCACAAACAGGGTTCTAGTGACATGCATTAATGGAGAGGTCTCAGAGTGAGGGGGCTGCCCACAGCGAGCGCTCCAGAGCAGTTTTGGGGTTCGGTGCCTTGCTCAGGGGCACCTCGGCAGTGCTCAGGAAATGGACTGGCACCTCTCCAGCTACCAGACCAGTTTCCGGACTTGGTCCGTGCCGGGACTTGAACCGGCGACCCTCCGGTTCCCAACCCAAGTCCCTACAGACTGAGCTACTGCCGCCCCAATGAATGATTCCTAGTCAGCGACAGCATAGCAAAGAAAGAGAGAGATGGACCAGGAGAGAACATAATCATTAAGCTTCATCCTATATAAACTGTACTTTAAGTAATTATCCCCCCCTCCCAATCTTTTCAGCATGACTGGGACTGTCCCTAGCTACAAAGCCAGCAAACCATATTGTATACAATTTGAAATTAAGTTACTTACTGTGTTGGTCCTGAAGAAGTCTGAGGGATCATCCCCCAAGATAACTGGCAGGCCCCGAACACATATGCATCTGGTCTCAGTGGGCTCAGTAGTCTAAAATGTACTCAAAAGAACACAAGTTAGCTGAAGATATTTACATGTATTTGTCAATTAAATGCCAGAACTTTCACCACAATTTTTAGAACATCATTTGAAATTTCCTGGCTAGGCAGACAAGAGGACACAATATGAAGGGAAACGAAGGAGGAAGAAGATGGACAGATGAGAAGAACAGAAGAGAAGATATGAAGCAAAAAAGGAGAGGAGCAAAGCACAGGTTAAGATACAGGAGATTCAGAAAAAGGAGGACACTTAAGAATGTACAGAAAAAAAGACAGGAAAGAAGAGCGGAAAGGAAAGGAGAAGAATAAAGAGATGACAAAAAAGGTACCAGGGAAAAGATAAAGAAAAGCTACCCCCACCCAATAACATTTATGTTCTTAAAACTGTACTTGGGAAAAACAAATAAAACTGTACTTTTCAGACGAGTAATAGTAGATGTTTTTTTACTTTGACATGTTTCGACCGTCATCTGCAGTCTTTCTCAGAGGCGTCAGCTGATCGCTGTGACGTATCCTTATGTGTTGTTCTTCCTAGGAGTGGTCAACCTGACGGATCTCACAGGTCTATCAGGCTGGCCGCGCCCCCCGCTGTCCAATGGTCTCTGGAGGAGAGAGTCCCAGGTGTGGGACAGCATGAATGCTCCCTCGTCCCAGTAGCCCAGCTAGCGGGGAAAAACCACCATCAACTGAAAAAAACCATCTCCTACTATTACTCGTCTGAAAAAAGAAACCTGAGAATAATGCCTATTTTCTGTTGTTTATGTTATAGTGTTAGATATGTAAAGAATTACATATGCATCTTATATAATAAAGAAGTTGAAAGACAACCTACCTTTGCTTGACGTAAAAGCTCGGCCAAAAGCTTGCCGGTCAGGCCTCTCTTCTTCTTGAAGAGGCTTATCAGGCTTGGGGAAACACGGTCAAGAGCTTCAAAGAAGTCCTCTCTAAGATTTTTCCCTACCACTCTGCTGAACTCGTGAAACACCTGAAAAATAAAACATAGCAAACCACGTATAAGTCCAGTTATATAACCACTACACATTACAAGATTTCGGTTGTTTCCAAAATAAAAGCTCATTATACTATAAACACGAGTTTGAAACAGGATGTTCACTGTGGTCGGTCTTGCACATGCCTACTAGATTACAGGGGCTGTGAATTCAGAGTCACAGTGTGATATAAAAATCTAAGTAAGCATTTTTACTGGGTGCAAATCTAGTAAATACTCCTGAGTGCAGGATGAGCCCTAAAACATACGAAACTGGAAGAGAAGAAACTGATTTTAATGTAAAAACACTCAATAATCAATATGATTTTTTAAAACTTATATTTGGCAGAAAAAAGATAAATTAACAAGCAACAACAGAACACAGGTTTAAAATTTCAGTAAATTTCATGAGGCCTTCTGGTTGTGGTTAGGGCTAAACTTAATTATTTGAGTGCATTAAACTTAAAGTTATTCACAAAATCAACTTTTTCTACAGATCAGTAGAACATACTTAATTTTTTTTAGTAATGAAACAAAATTTTCAAATTTAAATACATTGTACTTAATATTTTTTTGTAGATATGACATCCGGGCATATGAAAAGCATACTGAAAGCCCTTTTTGGCAGACGTTTTGCTACTTTAAAGGATAACATCAGGACTTTTGAACCAGGGCTGAATTTAGCATTGGCTGGCAGTGCAACTGAATGATAGGAACCATTCATGCCTGAAACCAGAAGTAAGTTTGAACGGGGATGTGTGGGTAATTTTGATTTGTGTAAAAAATATGCCAATGAAAGTGTTTGTTTTGCTACTAACATGTTCGGATTGTTATAGTAAGTATTATCGAGACAAGTCTGTCTGTCTGTCTGTCGGAGGAGGAGGAGGAGGAGGGAGAGGGAGAGGGAGAGGACGGGGAGGTCGAGGGAGAGGAGGGAGAGGTCGAGGAGGAGGACGGTGGGGAAGAGGGAGAGGACGGGGAGGGAGAGGATGTAAATTATGATATGTAAATTAACATACCTTGTATTCCTTCACCAGCTTCTCTGGATCCTCGTTAAGGTAGACACACAGTCCCTTAAGGATGCATTCTTGTCTGGCATCAATCCCATCTTCTGCAGATCAGAGAATAGAAACACACACACACACATTTGAAACACAATTTAAACAAACCACACATCTAATGAAAAATATTTATTATACTGCACTGTAAACCCATTTCAGTTGAGTCTACTTAAAAAATCCGAGGAAACCGGTTGCCTTAAAAAAGAAAGTACAATGGACTTGAAGCTTGAGTGCATTTAACTTAAAAGCTTGAATTCAATACACTGAATACCAAGTTGACTTAACTTAAAATCATCTGTAGTATCAACTGCTTTGCACACTGATTACACTTAGTTTTTTAAGTTCAATACACTTAATGCCAAGTTGATTTAACTTAAAATCATCAGTAATAACATTTTTTTTAGTGATTACACTACACATTGCTTTGTCCAATTACTCCACTTAATACCTTAAAGTACATTTATGATTATATTTGTTTAATTAACCCAGAAAACTAAATAAAGAAAACATCAAAACACTAAATACAGAAGTACATTCTTTTTATTTCCATTTTTTAAACAGTGGAAAAATGTAATTTGCAACAGAAGAATGTTTTTCACAAACGTAAGTAAGTAAGTTACAAACGTGAACATTGAATGCCTGTTTTAACAGGTGCACTTCGGCATGCGAGCAGTAATAGTCAGTACTGAATAAAACTTCCCAGCACTGGGTTTTACTTCACATAAAAAACTTAAAAAAGGTAAAACAAGTTATGTCGCACCATTTTTTTTTTTTTTTTTTTAAATGGGTTAATCACTACCAACCCATCTCGGTCTGTAATTTTTCAGTGGATTTGTGAAGACTTTTGTTAAGATACAGCATTATGTGTAACGGCTCTCCGTTCAAGTAGAAACTAGACATCTTGAACAAGTATTGTGGGAAATTACCTAGACTCTCAGGAGACATCTCTGAACAGAGGTGTCAGAGAGCCACAGGAGGGCCTCCTCTTTCGCAGACAGTACCATACGAATGTAAATGTTATTTGATTATCACAGAGTCACTGTCTCCAGACAGACAGAATACACTAAACTTTAAACAACCATTGTAATGTAAGATCACCATTTGTTAAGTGTAAGGTCACCTCCCCATATCTCTCTGTATTGTATAAAAGGACTTGTAATGTAAAGGTTCGAGAGAAGATGCTCTGGCCTCTCCTCCGTGCTGCACGTATTAAAAGAGATCTGATTCAAGCGCCACCGTGAAGTTCTTCTTTTGAGAATTAGCAACTCTCCACCTCGTAAAAGGAGAATTTTCCACGACAGTATAAATGATGGGACCTGCCCTTCTGACGCAACTGTTAAGAAACTTTAAAACTTACAATGCAAAGAGTGCACAACAGCAAACATAAACATGTCATAAAATGCCTACCTGGAACTTACAAGGTAAGCAGATTTTTCAGTGTTTGAATTTTTGGTGCCAGCTCACTTTTACCCAGGTTCAGTAGCACTTGCTGGACAAAGTGGAAAGTGTACTTCATGGACTTTGGGTAGTCCAGGTGAAGGGCATAAATCAGTCCAAAAAGGATGCAGAAGGCCTGAGGCAGGTTGGACAGTTCATTCATGACAACATTTCCTTCCAAGATTATGCCCACTCTGGATGGGTTCAGCTGATGATGTTCCTCATCTACGCACAGGATTCCCACTGCAGTCTGACTGAATAATAATAATAATAATTTACACTTTATTAATCCCACGAGGGGAAATTCGGTTTTTACACTCTGTCTAACACACACACATAGGCCGAGATACACACTCATGCACAAACAGGGTTCTAGTGACATGCATTAATGGAGAGGTCTCAGAGTGAGGGGGCTGCCCACAGCGAGCGCTCCAGAGCAGTTTTGGGGTTCGGTGCCTTGCTCAGGGGCACCTCGGCAGTGCTCAGGAAATGGACTGGCACCTCTCCAGCTACCAGACCAGTTTCCGGACTTGGTCCGTGCCGGGACTTGAACCGGCGACCCTCCGGTTCCCAACCCAAGTCCCTACAGACTGAGCTACTGCCGCCCCAATGAATGATTCCTAGTCAGCGACAGCATAGCAAAGAAAGAGAGAGATGGACCAGGAGAGAACATAATCATTAAGCTTCATCCTATATAAACTGTACTTTAAGTAATTATCCCCCCCTCCCAATCTTTTCAGCATGACTGGGACTGTCCCTAGCTACAAAGCCAGCAAACCATATTGTATACAATTTGAAATTAAGTTACTTACTGTGTTGGTCCTGAAGAAGTCTGAGGGATCATCCCCCAAGATAACTGGCAGGCCCCGAACACATATGCATCTGGTCTCAGTGGGCTCAGTAGTCTAAAATGTACTCAAAAGAACACAAGTTAGCTGAAGATATTTACATGTATTTGTCAATTAAATGCCAGAACTTTCACCACAATTTTTAGAACATCATTTGAAATTTCCTGGCTAGGCAGACAAGAGGACACAATATGAAGGGAAATGAAGGAGGAAGAAGATGGACAGATGAGAAGAACAGAAGAGAAGATATGAAGCAAAAAAGGAGAGGAGCAAAGCACAGGTTAAGATACAGGAGATTCAAGAAAAAGGAGGACACTTAAGAATGTACAGAAAAAAAGACAGGAAAGAAGAGCGGAAAGGAAAGGAGAAGAATAAAGAGATGACAAAAAAGGTACCAGGGAAAAGATAAAGAAAAGCTACCCCCACCCAATAACATTTATGTTCTTAAAACTGTACTTGGGAAAAACAAATAAAACTGTACTTTTCAGACGAGTAATAGTAGATGTTTTTTTACTTTGACATGTTTCGACCGTCATCTGCAGTCTTTCTCAGAGGCGTCAGCTGATCGCTGTGACGTATCCTTATGTGTTGTTCTTCCTAGGAGTGGTCAACCTGACGGATCTCACAGGTCTATCAGGCTGGCCGCGCCCCCCGCTGTCCAATGGTCTCTGGAGGAGAGAGTCCCAGGTGTGGGACAGCATGAATGCTCCCTCGTCCCAGTAGCCCAGCTAGCGGGGAAAAACCACCATCAACTGAAAAAAACCATCTCCTACTATTACTCGTCTGAAAAAAGAAACCTGAGAATAATGCCTATTTTCTGTTGTTTATGTTATAGTGTTAGATATGTAAAGAATTACATATGCATCTTATATAATAAAGAAGTTGAAAGACAACCTACCTTTGCTTGACGTAAAAGCTCGGCCAAAAGCTTGCCGGTCAGGCCTCTCTTCTTCTTGAAGAGGCTTATCAGGCTTGGGGAAACACGGTCAAGAGCTTCAAAGAAGTCCTCTCTAAGATTTTTCCCTACCACTCTGCTGAACTCGTGAAACACCTGAAAAATAAAACATAGCAAACCACGTATAAGTCCAGTTATATAACCACTACACATTACAAGATTTCGGTTGTTTTCAAAATAAAAGCTCATTATACTATAAACACGAGTTTGAAACAGGATGTTCACTGTGGTCGGTCTTGCACATGCCTACTAGATTACAGGGGCTGTGAATTCAGAGTCACAGTGTGATATAAAAATCTAAGTAAGCATTTTTACTGGGTGCAAATCTAGTAAATACTCCTGAGTGCAGGATGAGCCCTAAAACATACGAAACTGGAAGAGAAGAAACTGATTTTAATGTAAAAACACTCAATAATCAATATGATTTTTTAAAACTTATATTTGGCAGAAAAAAGATAAATTAACAAGCAACAACAGAACACAGGTTTAAAATTTCAGTAAATTTCATGAGGCCTTCTGGTTGTGGTTAGGGCTAAACTTAATTATTTGAGTGCATTAAACTTAAAGTTATTCACAAAATCAACTTTTTCTACAGATCAGTAGAACATACTTAATTTTTTTTAGTAATGAAACAAAATTTTCAAATTTAAATACATTGTACTTAATATTTTTTTGTAGATATGACATCCGGGCATATGAAAAGCATACTGAAAGCCCTTTTTGGCAGACGTTTTGCTACTTTAAAGGATAACATCAGGACTTTTGAACCAGGGCTGAATTTAGCATTGGCTGGCAGTGCAACTGAATGATAGGAACCATTCATGCCTGAAACCAGAAGTAAGTTTGAACGGGGATGTGTGGGTAATTTTGATTTGTGTAAAAAATATGCCAATGAAAGTGTTTGTTTTGCTACTAACATGTTCGGATTGTTATAGTAAGTATTATCGAGACAAGTCTGTCTGTCTGTCTGTCTGTCGGAGGAGGACGAGGAGGAGGAGGAGGAGGGAGAGGGAGAGGGAGAGGACGGGGAGGGAGAGGACGGGGAGGTCGAGGGAGAGGAGGGAGAGGTCGAGGAGGAGGACGGTGGGGAAGAGGGAGAGGACGGGGAGGGAGAGGATGTAAATTATGATATGTAAATTAACATACCTTGTATTCCTTCACCAGCTTCTCTGGATCCTCGTTAAGGTAGACACACAGTCCCTTAAGGATGCATTCTTGTCTGGCATCAATCCCATCTTCTGCAGATCAGAGAATAGAAACACACACACACACATTTGAAACACAATTTAAACAAACCACACATCTAATGAAAAATATTTATTATACTGCACTGTAAACCCATTTCAGTTGAGTCTACTTAAAAAATCCGAGGAAACCGGTTGCCTTAAAAAAGAAAGTACAATGGACTTGAAGCTTGAGTGCATTTAACTTAAAAGCTTGAATTCAATACACTGAATACCAAGTTGACTTAACTTAAAATCATCTGTAGTATCAACTGCTTTGCACACTGATTACACTTAGTTTTTTAAGTTCAATACACTTAATGCCAAGTTGATTTAACTTAAAATCATCAGTAATAACATTTTTTTTAGTGATTACACTACACATTGCTTTGTCCAATTACTCCACTTAATACCTTAAAGTACATTTATGATTATATTTGTTTAATTAACCCAGAAAACTAAATAAAGAAAACATCAAAACACTAAATACAGAAGTACATTCTTTTTATTTCCATTTTTTAAACAGTGGAAAAATGTAATTTGCAACAGAAGAATGTTTTTCACAAACGTAAGTAAGTAAGTTACAAACGTGAACATTGAATGCCTGTTTTAACAGGTGCACTTCGGCATGCGAGCAGTAATAGTCAGTACTGAATAAAACTTCCCAGCACTGGGTTTTACTTCACATAAAAAACTTAAAAAAGGTAAAACAAGTTATGTCGCACCATTTTTTTTTTTTTTTTTTTAAATGGGTTAATCACTACCAACCCATCTCGGTCTGTAATTTTTCAGTGGATTTGTGAAGACTTTTGTTAAGATACAGCATTATGTGTAACGGCTCTCCGTTCAAGTAGAAACTAGACATCTTGAACAAGTATTGTGGGAAATTACCTAGACTCTCAGGAGACATCTCTGAACAGAGGTGTCAGAGAGCCACAGGAGGGCCTCCTCTTTCGCAGACAGTACCATACGAATGTAAATGTTATTTGATTATCACAGAGTCACTGTCTCCAGACAGACAGAATACACTAAACTTTAAACAACCATTGTAATGTAAGATCACCATTTGTTAAGTGTAAGGTCACCTCCCCATATCTCTCTGTATTGTATAAAAGGACTTGTAATGTAAAGGTTCGAGAGAAGATGCTCTGGCCTCTCCTCCGTGCTGCACGTATTAAAAGAGATCTGATTCAAGCGCCACCGTGAAGTTCTTCTTTTGAGAATTAGCAACTCTCCACCTCGTAAAAGGAGAATTTTCCACGACAGTATAAATGATGGGACCTGCCCTTCTGACGCAACTGTTAAGAAACTTTAAAACTTACAATGCAAAGAGTGCACAACAGCAAACATAAACATGTCATAAAATGCCTACCTGGAACTTACAAGGTAAGCAGATTTTTCAGTGTTTGAATTTTTGGTGCCAGCTCACTTTTACCCAGGTTCAGTAGCACTTGCTGGACAAAGTGGAAAGTGTACTTCATGGACTTTGGGTAGTCCAGGTGAAGGGCATAAATCAGTCCAAAAAGGATGCAGAAGGCCTGAGGCAGGTTGGACAGTTCATTCATGACAACATTTCCTTCCAAGATTATGCCCACTCTGGATGGGTTCAGCTGATGATGTTCCTCATCTACGCACAGGATTCCCACTGCAGTCTGACTGAATAATAATAATAATAATTTACACTTTATTAATCCCACGAGGGGAAATTCGGTTTTTACACTCTGTCTAACACACACACATAGGCCGAGATACACACTCATGCACAAACAGGGTTCTAGTGACATGCATTAATGGAGAGGTCTCAGAGTGAGGGGGCTGCCCACAGCGAGCGCTCCAGAGCAGTTTTGGGGTTCGGTGCCTTGCTCAGGGGCACCTCGGCAGTGCTCAGGAAATGGACTGGCACCTCTCCAGCTACCAGACCAGTTTCCGGACTTGGTCCGTGCCGGGACTTGAACCGGCGACCCTCCGGTTCCCAACCCAAGTCCCTACAGACTGAGCTACTGCCGCCCCAATGAATGATTCCTAGTCAGCGACAGCATAGCAAAGAAAGAGAGAGATGGACCAGGAGAGAACATAATCATTAAGCTTCATCCTATATAAACTGTACTTTAAGTAATTATCCCCCCCTCCCAATCTTTTCAGCATGACTGGGACTGTCCCTAGCTACAAAGCCAGCAAACCATATTGTATACAATTTGAAATTAAGTTACTTACTGTGTTGGTCCTGAAGAAGTCTGAGGGATCATCCCCCAAGATAACTGGCAGGCCCCGAACACATATGCATCTGGTCTCAGTGGGCTCAGTAGTCTAAAATGTACTCAAAAGAACACAAGTTAGCTGAAGATATTTACATGTATTTGTCAATTAAATGCCAGAACTTTCACCACAATTTTTAGAACATCATTTGAAATTTCCTGGCTAGGCAGACAAGAGGACACAATATGAAGGGAAATGAAGGAGGAAGAAGATGGACAGATGAGAAGAACAGAAGAGAAGATATGAAGCAAAAAAGGAGAGGAGCAAAGCACAGGTTAAGATACAGGAGATTCAAGAAAAAGGAGGACACTTAAGAATGTACAGAAAAAAAGACAGGAAAGAAGAGCGGAAAGGAAAGGAGAAGAATAAAGAGATGACAAAAAAGGTACCAGGGAAAAGATAAAGAAAAGCTACCCCCACCCAATAACATTTATGTTCTTAAAACTGTACTTGGGAAAAACAAATAAAACTGTACTTTTCAGACGAGTAATAGTAGATGTTTTTTTACTTTGACATGTTTCGACCGTCATCTGCAGTCTTTCTCAGAGGCGTCAGCTGATCGCTGTGACGTATCCTTATGTGTTGTTCTTCCTAGGAGTGGTCAACCTGACGGATCTCACAGGTCTATCAGGCTGGCCGCGCCCCCCGCTGTCCAATGGTCTCTGGAGGAGAGAGTCCCAGGTGTGGGACAGCATGAATGCTCCCTCGTCCCAGTAGCCCAGCTAGCGGGGAAAAACCACCATCAACTGAAAAAAACCATCTCCTACTATTACTCGTCTGAAAAAAGAAACCTGAGAATAATGCCTATTTTCTGTTGTTTATGTTATAGTGTTAGATATGTAAAGAATTACATATGCATCTTATATAATAAAGAAGTTGAAAGACAACCTACCTTTGCTTGACGTAAAAGCTCGGCCAAAAGCTTGCCGGTCAGGCCTCTCTTCTTCTTGAAGAGGCTTATCAGGCTTGGGGAAACACGGTCAAGAGCTTCAAAGAAGTCCTCTCTAAGATTTTTCCCTACCACTCTGCTGAACTCGTGAAACACCTGAAAAATAAAACATAGCAAACCACGTATAAGTCCAGTTATATAACCACTACACATTACAAGATTTCGGTTGTTTTCAAAATAAAAGCTCATTATACTATAAACACGAGTTTGAAACGGGATGTTCACTGTGGTCGGTCTTGCACATGCCTACTAGATTACAGGGGCTGTGAATTCAGAGTCACAGTGTGATATAAAAATCTAAGTAAGCATTTTTACTGGGTGCAAATCTAGTAAATACTCCTGAGTGCAGGATGAGCCCTAAAACATACGAAACTGGAAGAGAAGAAACTGATTTTAATGTAAAAACACTCAATAATCAATATGATTTTTTAAAACTTATATTTGGCAGAAAAAAGATAAATTAACAAGCAACAACAGAACACAGGTTTAAAATTTCAGTAAATTTCATGAGGCCTTCTGGTTGTGGTTAGGGCTAAACTTAATTATTTGAGTGCATTAAACTTAAAGTTATTCACAAAATCAACTTTTTCTACAGATCAGTAGAACATACTTAATTTTTTTTAGTAATGAAACAAAATTTTCAAATTTAAATACATTGTACTTAATATTTTTTTGTAGATATGACATCCGGGCATATGAAAAGCATACTGAAAGCCCTTTTTGGCAGACGTTTTGCTACTTTAAAGGATAACATCAGGACTTTTGAACCAGGGCTGAATTTAGCATTGGCTGGCAGTGCAACTGAATGATAGGAACCATTCATGCCTGAAACCAGAAGTAAGTTTGAACGGGGATGTGTGGGTAATTTTGATTTGTGTAAAAAATATGCCAATGAAAGTGTTTGTTTTGCTACTAACATGTTCGGATTGTTATAGTAAGTATTATCGAGACAAGTCTGTCTGTCTGTCTGTCGGAGGAGGAGGAGGAGGAGGGAGAGGGAGAGGGAGAGGACGGGGAGGTCGAGGGAGAGGTCGAGGAGGAGGACGGTGGGGAAGAGGGAGAGGACGGGGAGGGAGAGGATGTAAATTATGATATGTAAATTAACATACCTTGTATTCCTTCACCAGCTTCTCTGGATCCTCGTTAAGGTAGACACACAGTCCCTTAAGGATGCATTCTTGTCTGGCATCAATCCCATCTTCTGCAGATCAGAGAATAGAAACACACACACACACATTTGAAACACAATTTAAACAAACCACACATCTAATGAAAAATATTTATTATACTGCACTGTAAACCCATTTCAGTTGAGTCTACTTAAAAAATCCGAGGAAACCGGTTGCCTTAAAAAAGAAAGTACAATGGACTTGAAGCTTGAGTGCATTTAACTTAAAAGCTTGAATTCAATACACTGAATACCAAGTTGACTTAACTTAAAATCATCTGTAGTATCAACTGCTTTGCACACTGATTACACTTAGTTTTTTAAGTTCAATACACTTAATGCCAAGTTGATTTAACTTAAAATCATCAGTAATAACATTTTTTTTAGTGATTACACTACACATTGCTTTGTCCAATTACTCCACTTAATACCTTAAAGTACATTTATGATTATATTTGTTTAATTAACCCAGAAAACTAAATAAAGAAAACATCAAAACACTAAATACAGAAGTACATTCTTTTTATTTCCATTTTTTAAACAGTGGAAAAATGTAATTTGCAACAGAAGAATGTTTTTCACAAACGTAAGTAAGTAAGTTACAAACGTGAACATTGAATGCCTGTTTTAACAGGTGCACTTCGGCATGCGAGCAGTAATAGTCAGTACTGAATAAAACTTCCCAGCACTGGGTTTTACTTCACATAAAAAACTTAAAAAAGGTAAAACAAGTTATGTCGCACCATTTTTTTTTTTTTTTTTTTTTAAATGGGTTAATCACTACCAACCCATCTCGGTCTGTAATTTTTCAGTGGATTTGTGAAGACTTTTGTTAAGATACAGCATTATGTGTAACGGCTCTCCGTTCAAGTAGAAACTAGACATCTTGAACAAGTATTGTGGGAAATTACCTAGACTCTCAGGAGACATCTCTGAACAGAGGTGTCAGAGAGCCACAGGAGGGCCTCCTCTTTCGCAGACAGTACCATACGAATGTAAATGTTATTTGATTATCACAGAGTCACTGTCTCCAGACAGACAGAATACACTAAACTTTAAACAACCATTGTAATGTAAGATCACCATTTGTTAAGTGTAAGGTCACCTCCCCATATCTCTCTGTATTGTATAAAAGGACTTGTAATGTAAAGGTTCGAGAGAAGATGCTCTGGCCTCTCCTCCGTGCTGCACGTATTAAAAGAGATCTGATTCAAGCGCCACCGTGAAGTTCTTCTTTTGAGAATTAGCAACTCTCCACCTCGTAAAAGGAGAATTTTCCACGACAGTATAAATGATGGGACCTGCCCTTCTGACGCAACTGTTAAGAAACTTTAAAACTTACAATGCAAAGAGTGCACAACAGCAAACATAAACATGTCATAAAATGCCTACCTGGAACTTACAAGGTAAGCAGATTTTTCAGTGTTTGAATTTTTGGTGCCAGCTCACTTTTACCCAGGTTCAGTAGCACTTGCTGGACAAAGTGGAAAGTGTACTTCATGGACTTTGGGTAGTCCAGGTGAAGGGCATAAATCAGTCCAAAAAGGATGCAGAAGGCCTGAGGCAGGTTGGACAGTTCATTCATGACAACATTTCCTTCCAAGATTATGCCCACTCTGGATGGGTTCAGCTGATGATGTTCCTCATCTACGCACAGGATTCCCACTGCAGTCTGACTGAATAATAATAATAATAATTTACACTTTATTAATCCCACGAGGGGAAATTCGGTTTTTACACTCTGTCTAACACACACACATAGGCCGAGATACACACTCATGCACAAACAGGGTTCTAGTGACATGCATTAATGGAGAGGTCTCAGAGTGAGGGGGCTGCCCACAGCGAGCGCTCCAGAGCAGTTTTGGGGTTCGGTGCCTTGCTCAGGGGCACCTCGGCAGTGCTCAGGAAATGGACTGGCACCTCTCCAGCTACCAGACCAGTTTCCGGACTTGGTCCGTGCCGGGACTTGAACCGGCGACCCTCCGGTTCCCAACCCAAGTCCCTACAGACTGAGCTACTGCCGCCCCAATGAATGATTCCTAGTCAGCGACAGCATAGCAAAGAAAGAGAGAGATGGACCAGGAGAGAACATAATCATTAAGCTTCATCCTATATAAACTGTACTTTAAGTAATTATCCCCCCCTCCCAATCTTTTCAGCATGACTGGGACTGTCCCTAGCTACAAAGCCAGCAAACCATATTGTATACAATTTGAAATTAAGTTACTTACTGTGTTGGTCCTGAAGAAGTCTGAGGGATCATCCCCCAAGATAACTGGCAGGCCCCGAACACATATGCATCTGGTCTCAGTGGGCTCAGTAGTCTAAAATGTACTCAAAAGAACACAAGTTAGCTGAAGATATTTACATGTATTTGTCAATTAAATGCCAGAACTTTCACCACAATTTTTAGAACATCATTTGAAATTTCCTGGCTAGGCAGACAAGAGGACACAATATGAAGGGAAATGAAGGAGGAAGAAGATGGACAGATGAGAAGAACAGAAGAGAAGATATGAAGCAAAAAAGGAGAGGAGCAAAGCACAGGTTAAGATACAGGAGATTCAAGAAAAAGGAGGACACTTAAGAATGTACAGAAAAAAAGACAGGAAAGAAGAGCGGAAAGGAAAGGAGAAGAATAAAGAGATGACAAAAAAGGTACCAGGGAAAAGATAAAGAAAAGCTACCCCCACCCAATAACATTTATGTTCTTAAAACTGTACTTGGGAAAAACAAATAAAACTGTACTTTTCAGACGAGTAATAGTAGATGTTTTTTTACTTTGACATGTTTCGACCGTCATCTGCAGTCTTTCTCAGAGGCGTCAGCTGATCGCTGTGACGTATCCTTATGTGTTGTTCTTCCTAGGAGTGGTCAACCTGACGGATCTCACAGGTCTATCAGGCTGGCCGCGCCCCCCGCTGTCCAATGGTCTCTGGAGGAGAGAGTCCCAGGTGTGGGACAGCATGAATGCTCCCTCGTCCCAGTAGCCCAGCTAGCGGGGAAAAACCACCATCAACTGAAAAAAACCATCTCCTACTATTACTCGTCTGAAAAAAGAAACCTGAGAATAATGCCTATTTTCTGTTGTTTATGTTATAGTGTTAGATATGTAAAGAATTACATATGCATCTTATATAATAAAGAAGTTGAAAGACAACCTACCTTTGCTTGACGTAAAAGCTCGGCCAAAAGCTTGCCGGTCAGGCCTCTCTTCTTCTTGAAGAGGCTTATCAGGCTTGGGGAAACACGGTCAAGAGCTTCAAAGAAGTCCTCTCTAAGATTTTTCCCTACCACTCTGCTGAACTCGTGAAACACCTGAAAAATAAAACATAGCAAACCACGTATAAGTCCAGTTATATAACCACTACACATTACAAGATTTCGGTTGTTTTCAAAATAAAAGCTCATTATACTATAAACACGAGTTTGAAACGGGATGTTCACTGTGGTCGGTCTTGCACATGCCTACTAGATTACAGGGGCTGTGAATTCAGAGTCACAGTGTGATATAAAAATCTAAGTAAGCATTTTTACTGGGTGCAAATCTAGTAAATACTCCTGAGTGCAGGATGAGCCCTAAAACATACGAAACTGGAAGAGAAGAAACTGATTTTAATGTAAAAACACTCAATAATCAATATGATTTTTTAAAACTTATATTTGGCAGAAAAAAGATAAATTAACAAGCAACAACAGAACACAGGTTTAAAATTTCAGTAAATTTCATGAGGCCTTCTGGTTGTGGTTAGGGCTAAACTTAATTATTTGAGTGCATTAAACTTAAAGTTATTCACAAAATCAACTTTTTCTACAGATCAGTAGAACATACTTAATTTTTTTTAGTAATGAAACAAAATTTTCAAATTTAAATACATTGTACTTAATATTTTTTTGTAGATATGACATCCGGGCATATGAAAAGCATACTGAAAGCCCTTTTTGGCAGACGTTTTGCTACTTTAAAGGATAACATCAGGACTTTTGAACCAGGGCTGAATTTAGCATTGGCTGGCAGTGCAACTGAATGATAGGAACCATTCATGCCTGAAACCAGAAGTAAGTTTGAACGGGGATGTGTGGGTAATTTTGATTTGTGTAAAAAATATGCCAATGAAAGTGTTTGTTTTGCTACTAACATGTTCGGATTGTTATAGTAAGTATTATCGAGACAAGTCTGTCTGTCTGTCTGTCGGAGGAGGAGGAGGAGGAGGGAGAGGGAGAGGGAGAGGACGGGGAGGTCGAGGGAGAGGTCGAGGAGGAGGACGGTGGGGAAGAGGGAGAGGACGGGGAGGGAGAGGATGTAAATTATGATATGTAAATTAACATACCTTGTATTCCTTCACCAGCTTCTCTGGATCCTCGTTAAGGTAGACACACAGTCCCTTAAGGATGCATTCTTGTCTGGCATCAATCCCATCTTCTGCAGATCAGAGAATAGAAACACACACACACACATTTGAAACACAATTTAAACAAACCACACATCTAATGAAAAATATTTATTATACTGCACTGTAAACCCATTTCAGTTGAGTCTACTTAAAAAATCCGAGGAAACCGGTTGCCTTAAAAAAGAAAGTACAATGGACTTGAAGCTTGAGTGCATTTAACTTAAAAGCTTGAATTCAATACACTGAATACCAAGTTGACTTAACTTAAAATCATCTGTAGTATCAACTGCTTTGCACACTGATTACACTTAGTTTTTTAAGTTCAATACACTTAATGCCAAGTTGATTTAACTTAAAATCATCAGTAATAACATTTTTTTTAGTGATTACACTACACATTGCTTTGTCCAATTACTCCACTTAATACCTTAAAGTACATTTATGATTATATTTGTTTAATTAACCCAGAAAACTAAATAAAGAAAACATCAAAACACTAAATACAGAAGTACATTCTTTTTATTTCCATTTTTTAAACAGTGGAAAAATGTAATTTGCAACAGAAGAATGTTTTTCACAAACGTAAGTAAGTAAGTTACAAACGTGAACATTGAATGCCTGTTTTAACAGGTGCACTTCGGCATGCGAGCAGTAATAGTCAGTACTGAATAAAACTTCCCAGCACTGGGTTTTACTTCACATAAAAAACTTAAAAAAGGTAAAACAAGTTATGTCGCACCATTTTTTTTTTTTTTTTTTTTTTTAAATGGGTTAATCACTACCAACCCATCTCGGTCTGTAATTTTTCAGTGGATTTGTGAAGACTTTTGTTAAGATACAGCATTATGTGTAACGGCTCTCCGTTCAAGTAGAAACTAGACATCTTGAACAAGTATTGTGGGAAATTACCTAGACTCTCAGGAGACATCTCTGAACAGAGGTGTCAGAGAGCCACAGGAGGGCCTCCTCTTTCGCAGACAGTACCATACGAATGTAAATGTTATTTGATTATCACAGAGTCACTGTCTCCAGACAGACAGAATACACTAAACTTTAAACAACCATTGTAATGTAAGATCACCATTTGTTAAGTGTAAGGTCACCTCCCCATATCTCTCTGTATTGTATAAAAGGACTTGTAATGTAAAGGTTCGAGAGAAGATGCTCTGGCCTCTCCTCCGTGCTGCACGTATTAAAAGAGATCTGATTCAAGCGCCACCGTGAAGTTCTTCTTTTGAGAATTAGCAACTCTCCACCTCGTAAAAGGAGAATTTTCCACGACAGTATAAATGATGGGACCTGCCCTTCTGACGCAACTGTTAAGAAACTTTAAAACTTACAATGCAAAGAGTGCACAACAGCAAACATAAACATGTCATAAAATGCCTACCTGGAACTTACAAGGTAAGCAGATTTTTCAGTGTTTGAATTTTTGGTGCCAGCTCACTTTTACCCAGGTTCAGTAGCACTTGCTGGACAAAGTGGAAAGTGTACTTCATGGACTTTGGGTAGTCCAGGTGAAGGGCATAAATCAGTCCAAAAAGGATGCAGAAGGCCTGAGGCAGGTTGGACAGTTCATTCATGACAACATTTCCTTCCAAGATTATGCCCACTCTGGATGGGTTCAGCTGATGATGTTCCTCATCTACGCACAGGATTCCCACTGCAGTCTGACTGAATAATAATAATAATAATTTACACTTTATTAATCCCACGAGGGGAAATTCGGTTTTTACACTCTGTCTAACACACACACATAGGCCGAGATACACACTCATGCACAAACAGGGTTCTAGTGACATGCATTAATGGAGAGGTCTCAGAGTGAGGGGGCTGCCCACAGCGAGCGCTCCAGAGCAGTTTTGGGGTTCGGTGCCTTGCTCAGGGGCACCTCGGCAGTGCTCAGGAAATGGACTGGCACCTCTCCAGCTACCAGACCAGTTTCCGGACTTGGTCCGTGCCGGGACTTGAACCGGCGACCCTCCGGTTCCCAACCCAAGTCCCTACAGACTGAGCTACTGCCGCCCCAATGAATGATTCCTAGTCAGCGACAGCATAGCAAAGAAAGAGAGAGATGGACCAGGAGAGAACATAATCATTAAGCTTCATCCTATATAAACTGTACTTTAAGTAATTATCCCCCCCTCCCAATCTTTTCAGCATGACTGGGACTGTCCCTAGCTACAAAGCCAGCAAACCATATTGTATACAATTTGAAATTAAGTTACTTACTGTGTTGGTCCTGAAGAAGTCTGAGGGATCATCCCCCAAGATAACTGGCAGGCCCCGAACACATATGCATCTGGTCTCAGTGGGCTCAGTAGTCTAAAATGTACTCAAAAGAACACAAGTTAGCTGAAGATATTTACATGTATTTGTCAATTAAATGCCAGAACTTTCACCACAATTTTTAGAACATCATTTGAAATTTCCTGGCTAGGCAGACAAGAGGACACAATATGAAGGGAAATGAAGGAGGAAGAAGATGGACAGATGAGAAGAACAGAAGAGAAGATATGAAGCAAAAAAGGAGAGGAGCAAAGCACAGGTTAAGATACAGGAGATTCAAGAAAAAGGAGGACACTTAAGAATGTACAGAAAAAAAGACAGGAAAGAAGAGCGGAAAGGAAAGGAGAAGAATAAAGAGATGACAAAAAAGGTACCAGGGAAAAGATAAAGAAAAGCTACCCCCACCCAATAACATTTATGTTCTTAAAACTGTACTTGGGAAAAACAAATAAAACTGTACTTTTCAGACGAGTAATAGTAGATGTTTTTTTACTTTGACATGTTTCGACCGTCATCTGCAGTCTTTCTCAGAGGCGTCAGCTGATCGCTGTGACGTATCCTTATGTGTTGTTCTTCCTAGGAGTGGTCAACCTGACGGATCTCACAGGTCTATCAGGCTGGCCGCGCCCCCCGCTGTCCAATGGTCTCTGGAGGAGAGAGTCCCAGGTGTGGGACAGCATGAATGCTCCCTCGTCCCAGTAGCCCAGCTAGCGGGGAAAAACCACCATCAACTGAAAAAAACCATCTCCTACTATTACTCGTCTGAAAAAAGAAACCTGAGAATAATGCCTATTTTCTGTTGTTTATGTTATAGTGTTAGATATGTAAAGAATTACATATGCATCTTATATAATAAAGAAGTTGAAAGACAACCTACCTTTGCTTGACGTAAAAGCTCGGCCAAAAGCTTGCCGGTCAGGCCTCTCTTCTTCTTGAAGAGGCTTATCAGGCTTGGGGAAACACGGTCAAGAGCTTCAAAGAAGTCCTCTCTAAGATTTTTCCCTACCACTCTGCTGAACTCGTGAAACACCTGAAAAATAAAACATAGCAAACCACGTATAAGTCCAGTTATATAACCACTACACATTACAAGATTTCGGTTGTTTTCAAAATAAAAGCTCATTATACTATAAACACGAGTTTGAAACAGGATGTTCACTGTGGTCGGTCTTGCACATGCCTACTAGATTACAGGGGCTGTGAATTCAGAGTCACAGTGTGATATAAAAATCTAAGTAAGCATTTTTACTGGGTGCAAATCTAGTAAATACTCCTGAGTGCAGGATGAGCCCTAAAACATACGAAACTGGAAGAGAAGAAACTGATTTTAATGTAAAAACACTCAATAATCAATATGATTTTTTAAAACTTATATTTGGCAGAAAAAAGATAAATTAACAAGCAACAACAGAACACAGGTTTAAAATTTCAGTAAATTTCATGAGGCCTTCTGGTTGTGGTTAGGGCTAAACTTAATTATTTGAGTGCATTAAACTTAAAGTTATTCACAAAATCAACTTTTTCTACAGATCAGTAGAACATACTTAATTTTTTTTAGTAATGAAACAAAATTTTCAAATTTAAATACATTGTACTTAATATTTTTTTGTAGATATGACATCCGGGCATATGAAAAGCATACTGAAAGCCCTTTTTGGCAGACGTTTTGCTACTTTAAAGGATAACATCAGGACTTTTGAACCAGGGCTGAATTTAGCATTGGCTGGCAGTGCAACTGAATGATAGGAACCATTCATGCCTGAAACCAGAAGTAAGTTTGAACGGGGATGTGTGGGTAATTTTGATTTGTGTAAAAAATATGCCAATGAAAGTGTTTGTTTTGCTACTAACATGTTCGGATTGTTATAGTAAGTATTATCGAGACAAGTCTGTCTGTCTGTCTGTCTGTCGGAGGAGGAGGAGGAGGAGGGAGAGGGAGAGGGAGAGGACGGGGAGGTCGAGGGAGAGGTCGAGGAGGAGGACGGTGGGGAAGAGGGAGAGGACGGGGAGGGAGAGGATGTAAATTATGATATGTAAATTAACATACCTTGTATTCCTTCACCAGCTTCTCTGGATCCTCGTTAAGGTAGACACACAGTCCCTTAAGGATGCATTCTTGTCTGGCATCAATCCCATCTTCTGCAGATCAGAGAATAGAAACACACACACACACATTTGAAACACAATTTAAACAAACCACACATCTAATGAAAAATATTTATTATACTGCACTGTAAACCCATTTCAGTTGAGTCTACTTAAAAAATCCGAGGAAACCGGTTGCCTTAAAAAAGAAAGTACAATGGACTTGAAGCTTGAGTGCATTTAACTTAAAAGCTTGAATTCAATACACTGAATACCAAGTTGACTTAACTTAAAATCATCTGTAGTATCAACTGCTTTGCACACTGATTACACTTAGTTTTTTAAGTTCAATACACTTAATGCCAAGTTGATTTAACTTAAAATCATCAGTAATAACATTTTTTTTAGTGATTACACTACACATTGCTTTGTCCAATTACTCCACTTAATACCTTAAAGTACATTTATGATTATATTTGTTTAATTAACCCAGAAAACTAAATAAAGAAAACATCAAAACACTAAATACAGAAGTACATTCTTTTTATTTCCATTTTTTAAACAGTGGAAAAATGTAATTTGCAACAGAAGAATGTTTTTCACAAACGTAAGTAAGTAAGTTACAAACGTGAACATTGAATGCCTGTTTTAACAGGTGCACTTCGGCATGCGAGCAGTAATAGTCAGTACTGAATAAAACTTCCCAGCACTGGGTTTTACTTCACATAAAAAACTTAAAAAAGGTAAAACAAGTTATGTCGCACCATTTTTTTTTTTTTTTTTTTTTTAAATGGGTTAATCACTACCAACCCATCTCGGTCTGTAATTTTTCAGTGGATTTGTGAAGACTTTTGTTAAGATACAGCATTATGTGTAACGGCTCTCCGTTCAAGTAGAAACTAGACATCTTGAACAAGTATTGTGGGAAATTACCTAGACTCTCAGGAGACATCTCTGAACAGAGGTGTCAGAGAGCCACAGGAGGGCCTCCTCTTTCGCAGACAGTACCATACGAATGTAAATGTTATTTGATTATCACAGAGTCACTGTCTCCAGACAGACAGAATACACTAAACTTTAAACAACCATTGTAATGTAAGATCACCATTTGTTAAGTGTAAGGTCACCTCCCCATATCTCTCTGTATTGTATAAAAGGACTTGTAATGTAAAGGTTCGAGAGAAGATGCTCTGGCCTCTCCTCCGTGCTGCACGTATTAAAAGAGATCTGATTCAAGCGCCACCGTGAAGTTCTTCTTTTGAGAATTAGCAACTCTCCACCTCGTAAAAGGAGAATTTTCCACGACAGTATAAATGATGGGACCTGCCCTTCTGACGCAACTGTTAAGAAACTTTAAAACTTACAATGCAAAGAGTGCACAACAGCAAACATAAACATGTCATAAAATGCCTACCTGGAACTTACAAGGTAAGCAGATTTTTCAGTGTTTGAATTTTTGGTGCCAGCTCACTTTTACCCAGGTTCAGTAGCACTTGCTGGACAAAGTGGAAAGTGTACTTCATGGACTTTGGGTAGTCCAGGTGAAGGGCATAAATCAGTCCAAAAAGGATGCAGAAGGCCTGAGGCAGGTTGGACAGTTCATTCATGACAACATTTCCTTCCAAGATTATGCCCACTCTGGATGGGTTCAGCTGATGATGTTCCTCATCTACGCACAGGATTCCCACTGCAGTCTGACTGAATAATAATAATAATAATTTACACTTTATTAATCCCACGAGGGGAAATTCGGTTTTTACACTCTGTCTAACACACACACATAGGCCGAGATACACACTCATGCACAAACAGGGTTCTAGTGACATGCATTAATGGAGAGGTCTCAGAGTGAGGGGGCTGCCCACAGCGAGCGCTCCAGAGCAGTTTTGGGGTTCGGTGCCTTGCTCAGGGGCACCTCGGCAGTGCTCAGGAAATGGACTGGCACCTCTCCAGCTACCAGACCAGTTTCCGGACTTGGTCCGTGCCGGGACTTGAACCGGCGACCCTCCGGTTCCCAACCCAAGTCCCTACAGACTGAGCTACTGCCGCCCCAATGAATGATTCCTAGTCAGCGACAGCATAGCAAAGAAAGAGAGAGATGGACCAGGAGAGAACATAATCATTAAGCTTCATCCTATATAAACTGTACTTTAAGTAATTATCCCCCCCTCCCAATCTTTTCAGCATGACTGGGACTGTCCCTAGCTACAAAGCCAGCAAACCATATTGTATACAATTTGAAATTAAGTTACTTACTGTGTTGGTCCTGAAGAAGTCTGAGGGATCATCCCCCAAGATAACTGGCAGGCCCCGAACACATATGCATCTGGTCTCAGTGGGCTCAGTAGTCTAAAATGTACTCAAAAGAACACAAGTTAGCTGAAGATATTTACATGTATTTGTCAATTAAATGCCAGAACTTTCACCACAATTTTTAGAACATCATTTGAAATTTCCTGGCTAGGCAGACAAGAGGACACAATATGAAGGGAAATGAAGGAGGAAGAAGATGGACAGATGAGAAGAACAGAAGAGAAGATATGAAGCAAAAAAGGAGAGGAGCAAAGCACAGGTTAAGATACAGGAGATTCAAGAAAAAGGAGGACACTTAAGAATGTACAGAAAAAAAGACAGGAAAGAAGAGCGGAAAGGAAAGGAGAAGAATAAAGAGATGACAAAAAAGGTACCAGGGAAAAGATAAAGAAAAGCTACCCCCACCCAATAACATTTATGTTCTTAAAACTGTACTTGGGAAAAACAAATAAAACTGTACTTTTCAGACGAGTAATAGTAGATGTTTTTTTACTTTGACATGTTTCGACCGTCATCTGCAGTCTTTCTCAGAGGCGTCAGCTGATCGCTGTGACGTATCCTTATGTGTTGTTCTTCCTAGGAGTGGTCAACCTGACGGATCTCACAGGTCTATCAGGCTGGCCGCGCCCCCCGCTGTCCAATGGTCTCTGGAGGAGAGAGTCCCAGGTGTGGGACAGCATGAATGCTCCCTCGTCCCAGTAGCCCAGCTAGCGGGGAAAAACCACCATCAACTGAAAAAAACCATCTCCTACTATTACTCGTCTGAAAAAAGAAACCTGAGAATAATGCCTATTTTCTGTTGTTTATGTTATAGTGTTAGATATGTAAAGAATTACATATGCATCTTATATAATAAAGAAGTTGAAAGACAACCTACCTTTGCTTGACGTAAAAGCTCGGCCAAAAGCTTGCCGGTCAGGCCTCTCTTCTTCTTGAAGAGGCTTATCAGGCTTGGGGAAACACGGTCAAGAGCTTCAAAGAAGTCCTCTCTAAGATTTTTCCCTACCACTCTGCTGAACTCGTGAAACACCTGAAAAATAAAACATAGCAAACCACGTATAAGTCCAGTTATATAACCACTACACATTACAAGATTTCGGTTGTTTTCAAAATAAAAGCTCATTATACTATAAACACGAGTTTGAAACGGGATGTTCACTGTGGTCGGTCTTGCACATGCCTACTAGATTACAGGGGCTGTGAATTCAGAGTCACAGTGTGATATAAAAATCTAAGTAAGCATTTTTACTGGGTGCAAATCTAGTAAATACTCCTGAGTGCAGGATGAGCCCTAAAACATACGAAACTGGAAGAGAAGAAACTGATTTTAATGTAAAAACACTCAATAATCAATATGATTTTTTAAAACTTATATTTGGCAGAAAAAAGATAAATTAACAAGCAACAACAGAACACAGGTTTAAAATTTCAGTAAATTTCATGAGGCCTTCTGGTTGTGGTTAGGGCTAAACTTAATTATTTGAGTGCATTAAACTTAAAGTTATTCACAAAATCAACTTTTTCTACAGATCAGTAGAACATACTTAATTTTTTTTAGTAATGAAACAAAATTTTCAAATTTAAATACATTGTACTTAATATTTTTTTGTAGATATGACATCCGGGCATATGAAAAGCATACTGAAAGCCCTTTTTGGCAGACGTTTTGCTACTTTAAAGGATAACATCAGGACTTTTGAACCAGGGCTGAATTTAGCATTGGCTGGCAGTGCAACTGAATGATAGGAACCATTCATGCCTGAAACCAGAAGTAAGTTTGAACGGGGATGTGTGGGTAATTTTGATTTGTGTAAAAAATATGCCAATGAAAGTGTTTGTTTTGCTACTAACATGTTCGGATTGTTATAGTAAGTATTATCGAGACAAGTCTGTCTGTCTGTCTGTCTGTCGGAGGAGGACGAGGAGGAGGAGGAGGAGGGAGAGGGAGAGGGAGAGGACGGGGAGGGAGAGGACGGGGAGGTCGAGGGAGAGGAGGGAGAGGTCGAGGAGGAGGACGGTGGGGAAGAGGGAGAGGACGGGGAGGGAGAGGATGTAAATTATGATATGTAAATTAACATACCTTGTATTCCTTCACCAGCTTCTCTGGATCCTCGTTAAGGTAGACACACAGTCCCTTAAGGATGCATTCTTGTCTGGCATCAATCCCATCTTCTGCAGATCAGAGAATAGAAACACACACACACACATTTGAAACACAATTTAAACAAACCACACATCTAATGAAAAATATTTATTATACTGCACTGTAAACCCATTTCAGTTGAGTCTACTTAAAAAATCCGAGGAAACCGGTTGCCTTAAAAAAGAAAGTACAATGGACTTGAAGCTTGAGTGCATTTAACTTAAAAGCTTGAATTCAATACACTGAATACCAAGTTGACTTAACTTAAAATCATCTGTAGTATCAACTGCTTTGCACACTGATTACACTTAGTTTTTTAAGTTCAATACACTTAATGCCAAGTTGATTTAACTTAAAATCATCAGTAATAACATTTTTTTTAGTGATTACACTACACATTGCTTTGTCCAATTACTCCACTTAATACCTTAAAGTACATTTATGATTATATTTGTTTAATTAACCCAGAAAACTAAATAAAGAAAACATCAAAACACTAAATACAGAAGTACATTCTTTTTATTTCCATTTTTTAAACAGTGGAAAAATGTAATTTGCAACAGAAGAATGTTTTTCACAAACGTAAGTAAGTAAGTTACAAACGTGAACATTGAATGCCTGTTTTAACAGGTGCACTTCGGCATGCGAGCAGTAATAGTCAGTACTGAATAAAACTTCCCAGCACTGGGTTTTACTTCACATAAAAAACTTAAAAAAGGTAAAACAAGTTATGTCGCACCATTTTTTTTTTTTTTTTTTTTAAATGGGTTAATCACTACCAACCCATCTCGGTCTGTAATTTTTCAGTGGATTTGTGAAGACTTTTGTTAAGATACAGCATTATGTGTAACGGCTCTCCGTTCAAGTAGAAACTAGACATCTTGAACAAGTATTGTGGGAAATTACCTAGACTCTCAGGAGACATCTCTGAACAGAGGTGTCAGAGAGCCACAGGAGGGCCTCCTCTTTCGCAGACAGTACCATACGAATGTAAATGTTATTTGATTATCACAGAGTCACTGTCTCCAGACAGACAGAATACACTAAACTTTAAACAACCATTGTAATGTAAGATCACCATTTGTTAAGTGTAAGGTCACCTCCCCATATCTCTCTGTATTGTATAAAAGGACTTGTAATGTAAAGGTTCGAGAGAAGATGCTCTGGCCTCTCCTCCGTGCTGCACGTATTAAAAGAGATCTGATTCAAGCGCCACCGTGAAGTTCTTCTTTTGAGAATTAGCAACTCTCCACCTCGTAAAAGGAGAATTTTCCACGACAGTATAAATGATGGGACCTGCCCTTCTGACGCAACTGTTAAGAAACTTTAAAACTTACAATGCAAAGAGTGCACAACAGCAAACATAAACATGTCATAAAATGCCTACCTGGAACTTACAAGGTAAGCAGATTTTTCAGTGTTTGAATTTTTGGTGCCAGCTCACTTTTACCCAGGTTCAGTAGCACTTGCTGGACAAAGTGGAAAGTGTACTTCATGGACTTTGGGTAGTCCAGGTGAAGGGCATAAATCAGTCCAAAAAGGATGCAGAAGGCCTGAGGCAGGTTGGACAGTTCATTCATGACAACATTTCCTTCCAAGATTATGCCCACTCTGGATGGGTTCAGCTGATGATGTTCCTCATCTACGCACAGGATTCCCACTGCAGTCTGACTGAATAATAATAATAATAATTTACACTTTATTAATCCCACGAGGGGAAATTCGGTTTTTACACTCTGTCTAACACACACACATAGGCCGAGATACACACTCATGCACAAACAGGGTTCTAGTGACATGCATTAATGGAGAGGTCTCAGAGTGAGGGGGCTGCCCACAGCGAGCGCTCCAGAGCAGTTTTGGGGTTCGGTGCCTTGCTCAGGGGCACCTCGGCAGTGCTCAGGAAATGGACTGGCACCTCTCCAGCTACCAGACCAGTTTCCGGACTTGGTCCGTGCCGGGACTTGAACCGGCGACCCTCCGGTTCCCAACCCAAGTCCCTACAGACTGAGCTACTGCCGCCCCAATGAATGATTCCTAGTCAGCGACAGCATAGCAAAGAAAGAGAGAGATGGACCAGGAGAGAACATAATCATTAAGCTTCATCCTATATAAACTGTACTTTAAGTAATTATCCCCCCCTCCCAATCTTTTCAGCATGACTGGGACTGTCCCTAGCTACAAAGCCAGCAAACCATATTGTATACAATTTGAAATTAAGTTACTTACTGTGTTGGTCCTGAAGAAGTCTGAGGGATCATCCCCCAAGATAACTGGCAGGCCCCGAACACATATGCATCTGGTCTCAGTGGGCTCAGTAGTCTAAAATGTACTCAAAAGAACACAAGTTAGCTGAAGATATTTACATGTATTTGTCAATTAAATGCCAGAACTTTCACCACAATTTTTAGAACATCATTTGAAATTTCCTGGCTAGGCAGACAAGAGGACACAATATGAAGGGAAATGAAGGAGGAAGAAGATGGACAGATGAGAAGAACAGAAGAGAAGATATGAAGCAAAAAAGGAGAGGAGCAAAGCACAGGTTAAGATACAGGAGATTCAAGAAAAAGGAGGACACTTAAGAATGTACAGAAAAAAAGACAGGAAAGAAGAGCGGAAAGGAAAGGAGAAGAATAAAGAGATGACAAAAAAGGTACCAGGGAAAAGATAAAGAAAAGCTACCCCCACCCAATAACATTTATGTTCTTAAAACTGTACTTGGGAAAAACAAATAAAACTGTACTTTTCAGACGAGTAATAGTAGATGTTTTTTTACTTTGACATGTTTCGACCGTCATCTGCAGTCTTTCTCAGAGGCGTCAGCTGATCGCTGTGACGTATCCTTATGTGTTGTTCTTCCTAGGAGTGGTCAACCTGACGGATCTCACAGGTCTATCAGGCTGGCCGCGCCCCCCGCTGTCCAATGGTCTCTGGAGGAGAGAGTCCCAGGTGTGGGACAGCATGAATGCTCCCTCGTCCCAGTAGCCCAGCTAGCGGGGAAAAACCACCATCAACTGAAAAAAACCATCTCCTACTATTACTCGTCTGAAAAAAGAAACCTGAGAATAATGCCTATTTTCTGTTGTTTATGTTATAGTGTTAGATATGTAAAGAATTACATATGCATCTTATATAATAAAGAAGTTGAAAGACAACCTACCTTTGCTTGACGTAAAAGCTCGGCCAAAAGCTTGCCGGTCAGGCCTCTCTTCTTCTTGAAGAGGCTTATCAGGCTTGGGGAAACACGGTCAAGAGCTTCAAAGAAGTCCTCTCTAAGATTTTTCCCTACCACTCTGCTGAACTCGTGAAACACCTGAAAAATAAAACATAGCAAACCACGTATAAGTCCAGTTATATAACCACTACACATTACAAGATTTCGGTTGTTTTCAAAATAAAAGCTCATTATACTATAAACACGAGTTTGAAACGGGATGTTCACTGTGGTCGGTCTTGCACATGCCTACTAGATTACAGGGGCTGTGAATTCAGAGTCACAGTGTGATATAAAAATCTAAGTAAGCATTTTTACTGGGTGCAAATCTAGTAAATACTCCTGAGTGCAGGATGAGCCCTAAAACATACGAAACTGGAAGAGAAGAAACTGATTTTAATGTAAAAACACTCAATAATCAATATGATTTTTTAAAACTTATATTTGGCAGAAAAAAGATAAATTAACAAGCAACAACAGAACACAGGTTTAAAATTTCAGTAAATTTCATGAGGCCTTCTGGTTGTGGTTAGGGCTAAACTTAATTATTTGAGTGCATTAAACTTAAAGTTATTCACAAAATCAACTTTTTCTACAGATCAGTAGAACATACTTAATTTTTTTTAGTAATGAAACAAAATTTTCAAATTTAAATACATTGTACTTAATATTTTTTTGTAGATATGACATCCGGGCATATGAAAAGCATACTGAAAGCCCTTTTTGGCAGACGTTTTGCTACTTTAAAGGATAACATCAGGACTTTTGAACCAGGGCTGAATTTAGCATTGGCTGGCAGTGCAACTGAATGATAGGAACCATTCATGCCTGAAACCAGAAGTAAGTTTGAACGGGGATGTGTGGGTAATTTTGATTTGTGTAAAAAATATGCCAATGAAAGTGTTTGTTTTGCTACTAACATGTTCGGATTGTTATAGTAAGTATTATCGAGACAAGTCTGTCTGTCTGTCTGTCTGTCGGAGGAGGACGAGGAGGAGGAGGAGGAGGGAGAGGGAGAGGGAGAGGACGGGGAGGGAGAGGACGGGGAGGTCGAGGGAGAGGAGGGAGAGGTCGAGGAGGAGGACGGTGGGGAAGAGGGAGAGGACGGGGAGGGAGAGGATGTAAATTATGATATGTAAATTAACATACCTTGTATTCCTTCACCAGCTTCTCTGGATCCTCGTTAAGGTAGACACACAGTCCCTTAAGGATGCATTCTTGTCTGGCATCAATCCCATCTTCTGCAGATCAGAGAATAGAAACACACACACACACATTTGAAACACAATTTAAACAAACCACACATCTAATGAAAAATATTTATTATACTGCACTGTAAACCCATTTCAGTTGAGTCTACTTAAAAAATCCGAGGAAACCGGTTGCCTTAAAAAAGAAAGTACAATGGACTTGAAGCTTGAGTGCATTTAACTTAAAAGCTTGAATTCAATACACTGAATACCAAGTTGACTTAACTTAAAATCATCTGTAGTATCAACTGCTTTGCACACTGATTACACTTACCGTAAATTCCGGACTATAAGCCGCTACTTTTTTCTCACACTTCGAGCACTGCGGCTTCTACTCCGGTGCGGCTAATGCATGGATTTTTTATGGGGGACAATGAGCTTCTGCCGCAAAAACATTTGACTTCGTCACGTCGGATCTTAATATCAGTCATTTTGCGCTTCATTCACGCACCCTCATCATGGAAAACACACGGAGAAATGCATATGATGCAGCTTTCAAGTTAAAGGCGATCGACCTGGCTGTCAAAGAAGCTAACAGAGCTGCTGCACGTTAAGATGACACTGACAGCGACAACAGAGACTGAGGAAGTGAGTAATGAAGTCATTCTGAGGCAGTGAATGGATGGACTTTTTCTTGTGAAATATATTACGGTCATCTTTTTCATCAGCCGTGTTACAGACACCGTCGGCTAGGCTTCGTATTGTAACGGTTCATGTTGTAAAGTCAGTAGTTGATAATGTGTTCATAATTCCGATTATGTGGAGAGTCAGTGAATGCACCAGCGAGAACGTGTTGAGTGGCTGTATGAGAGAACGCTGGGGGAGAGAGTTGGATTGTTACGGCAAGTTATGGTTTTGCTCTCTGCTGTAAACGGCGTGGTCACGGCCGACAGTGATCGGGTTATTAAAAGTTATTATTTGAACGCTCTCGTCGTCCTTTAACGTCCGTACGGACGCTACAGTATTTGCGGATGTTACCGGTAGCCTACGTCTGTGTAAATAGCTCTTGTTATAGCGTGGACACCTGCGGCTTATAATCAAGTGCGGCTTATATATGTACAAATACATTTATTTACTTATTTTTAGCCGGTGCGGCTTATATCCAGGTGCGCTCAATAGTACGGAATTTACGGTAGTTTTTTAAGTTCAATACACTTAATGCCAAGTTGATTTAACTTAAAATCATCAGTAATAACATTTTTTTTAGTGATTACACTACACATTGCTTTGTCCAATTACTCCACTTAATACCTTAAAGTACATTTATGATTATATTTGTTTAATTAACCCAGAAAACTAAATAAAGAAAACATCAAAACACTAAATACAGAAGTACATTCTTTTTATTTCCATTTTTTAAACAGTGGAAAAATGTAATTTGCAACAGAAGAATGTTTTTCACAAACGTAAGTAAGTAAGTTACAAACGTGAACATTGAATGCCTGTTTTAACAGGTGCACTTCGGCATGCGAGCAGTAATAGTCAGTACTGAATAAAACTTCCCAGCACTGGGTTTTACTTCACATAAAAAACTTAAAAAAGGTAAAACAAGTTATGTCGCACCATTTTTTTTTTTTTTTTTTTTTTTTTAAATGGGTTAATCACTACCAACCCATCTCGGTCTGTAATTTTTCAGTGGATTTGTGAAGACTTTTGTTAAGATACAGCATTATGTGTAACGGCTCTCCGTTCAAGTAGAAACTAGACATCTTGAACAAGTATTGTGGGAAATTACCTAGACTCTCAGGAGACATCTCTGAACAGAGGTGTCAGAGAGCCACAGGAGGGCCTCCTCTTTCGCAGACAGTACCATACGAATGTAAATGTTATTTGATTATCACAGAGTCACTGTCTCCAGACAGACAGAATACACTAAACTTTAAACAACCATTGTAATGTAAGATCACCATTTGTTAAGTGTAAGGTCACCTCCCCATATCTCTCTGTATTGTATAAAAGGACTTGTAATGTAAAGGTTCGAGAGAAGATGCTCTGGCCTCTCCTCCGTGCTGCACGTATTAAAAGAGATCTGATTCAAGCGCCACCGTGAAGTTCTTCTTTTGAGAATTAGCAACTCTCCACCTCGTAAAAGGAGAATTTTCCACGACAGTATAAATGATGGGACCTGCCCTTCTGACGCAACTGTTAAGAAACTTTAAAACTTACAATGCAAAGAGTGCACAACAGCAAACATAAACATGTCATAAAATGCCTACCTGGAACTTACAAGGTAAGCAGATTTTTCAGTGTTTGAATTTTTGGTGCCAGCTCACTTTTACCCAGGTTCAGTAGCACTTGCTGGACAAAGTGGAAAGTGTACTTCATGGACTTTGGGTAGTCCAGGTGAAGGGCATAAATCAGTCCAAAAAGGATGCAGAAGGCCTGAGGCAGGTTGGACAGTTCATTCATGACAACATTTCCTTCCAAGATTATGCCCACTCTGGATGGGTTCAGCTGATGATGTTCCTCATCTACGCACAGGATTCCCACTGCAGTCTGACTGAATAATAATAATAATAATTTACACTTTATTAATCCCACGAGGGGAAATTCGGTTTTTACACTCTGTCTAACACACACACATAGGCCGAGATACACACTCATGCACAAACAGGGTTCTAGTGACATGCATTAATGGAGAGGTCTCAGAGTGAGGGGGCTGCCCACAGCGAGCGCTCCAGAGCAGTTTTGGGGTTCGGTGCCTTGCTCAGGGGCACCTCGGCAGTGCTCAGGAAATGGACTGGCACCTCTCCAGCTACCAGACCAGTTTCCGGACTTGGTCCGTGCCGGGACTTGAACCGGCGACCCTCCGGTTCCCAACCCAAGTCCCTACAGACTGAGCTACTGCCGCCCCAATGAATGATTCCTAGTCAGCGACAGCATAGCAAAGAAAGAGAGAGATGGACCAGGAGAGAACATAATCATTAAGCTTCATCCTATATAAACTGTACTTTAAGTAATTATCCCCCCCTCCCAATCTTTTCAGCATGACTGGGACTGTCCCTAGCTACAAAGCCAGCAAACCATATTGTATACAATTTGAAATTAAGTTACTTACTGTGTTGGTCCTGAAGAAGTCTGAGGGATCATCCCCCAAGATAACTGGCAGGCCCCGAACACATATGCATCTGGTCTCAGTGGGCTCAGTAGTCTAAAATGTACTCAAAAGAACACAAGTTAGCTGAAGATATTTACATGTATTTGTCAATTAAATGCCAGAACTTTCACCACAATTTTTAGAACATCATTTGAAATTTCCTGGCTAGGCAGACAAGAGGACACAATATGAAGGGAAATGAAGGAGGAAGAAGATGGACAGATGAGAAGAACAGAAGAGAAGATATGAAGCAAAAAAGGAGAGGAGCAAAGCACAGGTTAAGATACAGGAGATTCAAGAAAAAGGAGGACACTTAAGAATGTACAGAAAAAAAGACAGGAAAGAAGAGCGGAAAGGAAAGGAGAAGAATAAAGAGATGACAAAAAAGGTACCAGGGAAAAGATAAAGAAAAGCTACCCCCACCCAATAACATTTATGTTCTTAAAACTGTACTTGGGAAAAACAAATAAAACTGTACTTTTCAGACGAGTAATAGTAGATGTTTTTTTACTTTGACATGTTTCGACCGTCATCTGCAGTCTTTCTCAGAGGCGTCAGCTGATCGCTGTGACGTATCCTTATGTGTTGTTCTTCCTAGGAGTGGTCAACCTGACGGATCTCACAGGTCTATCAGGCTGGCCGCGCCCCCCGCTGTCCAATGGTCTCTGGAGGAGAGAGTCCCAGGTGTGGGACAGCATGAATGCTCCCTCGTCCCAGTAGCCCAGCTAGCGGGGAAAAACCACCATCAACTGAAAAAAACCATCTCCTACTATTACTCGTCTGAAAAAAGAAACCTGAGAATAATGCCTATTTTCTGTTGTTTATGTTATAGTGTTAGATATGTAAAGAATTACATATGCATCTTATATAATAAAGAAGTTGAAAGACAACCTACCTTTGCTTGACGTAAAAGCTCGGCCAAAAGCTTGCCGGTCAGGCCTCTCTTCTTCTTGAAGAGGCTTATCAGGCTTGGGGAAACACGGTCAAGAGCTTCAAAGAAGTCCTCTCTAAGATTTTTCCCTACCACTCTGCTGAACTCGTGAAACACCTGAAAAATAAAACATAGCAAACCACGTATAAGTCCAGTTATATAACCACTACACATTACAAGATTTCGGTTGTTTTCAAAATAAAAGCTCATTATACTATAAACACGAGTTTGAAACGGGATGTTCACTGTGGTCGGTCTTGCACATGCCTACTAGATTACAGGGGCTGTGAATTCAGAGTCACAGTGTGATATAAAAATCTAAGTAAGCATTTTTACTGGGTGCAAATCTAGTAAATACTCCTGAGTGCAGGATGAGCCCTAAAACATACGAAACTGGAAGAGAAGAAACTGATTTTAATGTAAAAACACTCAATAATCAATATGATTTTTTAAAACTTATATTTGGCAGAAAAAAGATAAATTAACAAGCAACAACAGAACACAGGTTTAAAATTTCAGTAAATTTCATGAGGCCTTCTGGTTGTGGTTAGGGCTAAACTTAATTATTTGAGTGCATTAAACTTAAAGTTATTCACAAAATCAACTTTTTCTACAGATCAGTAGAACATACTTAATTTTTTTTAGTAATGAAACAAAATTTTCAAATTTAAATACATTGTACTTAATATTTTTTTGTAGATATGACATCCGGGCATATGAAAAGCATACTGAAAGCCCTTTTTGGCAGACGTTTTGCTACTTTAAAGGATAACATCAGGACTTTTGAACCAGGGCTGAATTTAGCATTGGCTGGCAGTGCAACTGAATGATAGGAACCATTCATGCCTGAAACCAGAAGTAAGTTTGAACGGGGATGTGTGGGTAATTTTGATTTGTGTAAAAAATATGCCAATGAAAGTGTTTGTTTTGCTACTAACATGTTCGGATTGTTATAGTAAGTATTATCGAGACAAGTCTGTCTGTCTGTCTGTCGGAGGAGGAGGAGGAGGAGGGAGAGGGAGAGGGAGAGGACGGGGAGGTCGAGGGAGAGGTCGAGGAGGAGGACGGTGGGGAAGAGGGAGAGGACGGGGAGGGAGAGGATGTAAATTATGATATGTAAATTAACATACCTTGTATTCCTTCACCAGCTTCTCTGGATCCTCGTTAAGGTAGACACACAGTCCCTTAAGGATGCATTCTTGTCTGGCATCAATCCCATCTTCTGCAGATCAGAGAATAGAAACACACACACACACATTTGAAACACAATTTAAACAAACCACACATCTAATGAAAAATATTTATTATACTGCACTGTAAACCCATTTCAGTTGAGTCTACTTAAAAAATCCGAGGAAACCGGTTGCCTTAAAAAAGAAAGTACAATGGACTTGAAGCTTGAGTGCATTTAACTTAAAAGCTTGAATTCAATACACTGAATACCAAGTTGACTTAACTTAAAATCATCTGTAGTATCAACTGCTTTGCACACTGATTACACTTAGTTTTTTAAGTTCAATACACTTAATGCCAAGTTGATTTAACTTAAAATCATCAGTAATAACATTTTTTTTAGTGATTACACTACACATTGCTTTGTCCAATTACTCCACTTAATACCTTAAAGTACATTTATGATTATATTTGTTTAATTAACCCAGAAAACTAAATAAAGAAAACATCAAAACACTAAATACAGAAGTACATTCTTTTTATTTCCATTTTTTAAACAGTGGAAAAATGTAATTTGCAACAGAAGAATGTTTTTCACAAACGTAAGTAAGTAAGTTACAAACGTGAACATTGAATGCCTGTTTTAACAGGTGCACTTCGGCATGCGAGCAGTAATAGTCAGTACTGAATAAAACTTCCCAGCACTGGGTTTTACTTCACATAAAAAACTTAAAAAAGGTAAAACAAGTTATGTCGCACCATTTTTTTTTTTTTTTTTTTTTAAATGGGTTAATCACTACCAACCCATCTCGGTCTGTAATTTTTCAGTGGATTTGTGAAGACTTTTGTTAAGATACAGCATTATGTGTAACGGCTCTCCGTTCAAGTAGAAACTAGACATCTTGAACAAGTATAAATGATGGGACCTGCCCTTCTGACGCAACTGTTAAGAAACTTTAAAACTTACAATGCAAAGAGTGCACAACAGCAAACATAAACATGTCATAAAATGCCTACCTGGAACTTACAAGGTAAGCAGATTTTTCAGTGTTTGAATTTTTGGTGCCAGCTCACTTTTACCCAGGTTCAGTAGCACTTGCTGGACAAAGTGGAAAGTGTACTTCATGGACTTTGGGTAGTCCAGGTGAAGGGCACAAATCAGTCCAAAAAGGATGCAGAAGGCCTGAGGCAGGTTGGACAGTTCATTCATGACAACATTTCCTTCCAAGATTATGCCCACTCTGGATGGGTTCAGCTGATGATGTTCCTCATCTACGCACAGGATTCCCACTGCAGTCTGACTGAATAATAATAATAATAATTTACACTTTATTAATCCCACGAGGGGAAATTCGGTTTTTACACTCTGTCTAACACACACACATAGGCCGAGATACACACTCATGCACAAACAGGGTTCTAGTGACATGCATTATGGAGAGGTCTCAGAGTGAGGGGGCTGCCCACAGCGAGCGCTCCAGAGCAGTTTTGGGGTTCGGTGCCTTGCTCAGGGGCACCTCGGCAGTGCTCAGGAAATGGACTGGCACCTCTCCAGCTACCAGACCAGTTTCCGGACTTGGTCCGTGCCGGGACTTGAACCGGCGACCCTCCGGTTCCCAACCCAAGTCCCTACAGACTGAGCTACTGCCGCCCCAATGAATGATTCCTAGTCAGCGACAGCATAGCAAAGAAAGAGAGAGATGGACCAGGAGAGAACATAATCATTAAGCTTCATCCTATATAAACTGTACTTTAAGTAATTATCCCCCCCTCCCAATCTTTTCAGCATGACTGGGACTGTCCCTAGCTACAAAGCCAGCAAACCATATTGTATACAATTTGAAATTAAGTTACTTACTGTGTTGGTCCTGAAGAAGTCTGAGGGATCATCCCCCAAGATAACTGGCAGGCCCCGAACACATATGCATCTGGTCTCAGTGGGCTCAGTAGTCTAAAATGTACTCAAAAGAACACAAGTTAGCTGAAGATATTTACATGTATTTGTCAATTAAATGCCAGAACTTTCACCACAATTTTTAGAACATCATTTGAAATTTCCTGGCTAGGCAGACAAGAGGACACAATATGAAGGGAAATGAAGGAGGAAGAAGATGGACAGATGAGAAGAACAGAAGAGAAGATATGAAGCAAAAAAGGAGAGGAGCAAAGCACAGGTTAAGATACAGGAGATTCAAGAAAAAGGAGGACACTTAAGAATGTACAGAAAAAAAGACAGGAAAGAAGAGCGGAAAGGAAAGGAGAAGAATAAAGAGATGACAAAAAAGGTACCAGGGAAAAGATAAAGAAAAGCTACCCCCACCCAATAACATTTATGTTCTTAAAACTGTACTTGGGAAAAACAAATAAAACTGTACTTTTCAGACGAGTAATAGTAGATGTTTTTTTACTTTGACATGTTTCGACCGTCATCTGCAGTCTTTCTCAGAGGCGTCAGCTGATCGCTGTGACGTATCCTTATGTGTTGTTCTTCCTAGGAGTGGTCAACCTGACGGATCTCACAGGTCTATCAGGCTGGCCGCGCCCCCCGCTGTCCAATGGTCTCTGGAGGAGAGAGTCCCAGGTGTGGGACAGCATGAATGCTCCCTCGTCCCAGTAGCCCAGCTAGCGGGGAAAAACCACCATCAACTGAAAAAAACCATCTCCTACTATTACTCGTCTGAAAAAAGAAACCTGAGAATAATGCCTATTTTCTGTTGTTTATGTTATAGTGTTAGATATGTAAAGAATTACATATGCATCTTATATAATAAAGAAGTTGAAAGACAACCTACCTTTGCTTGACGTAAAAGCTCGGCCAAAAGCTTGCCGGTCAGGCCTCTCTTCTTCTTGAAGAGGCTTATCAGGCTTGGGGAAACACGGTCAAGAGCTTCAAAGAAGTCCTCTCTAAGATTTTTCCCTACCACTCTGCTGAACTCGTGAAACACCTGAAAAATAAAACATAGCAAACCACGTATAAGTCCAGTCATATAACCACTACACATTACAAGATTTGGGTCACACACTGTTAAAAACACTCCCAAATGGTTATACAAATTTTCCAGATTCACATTGAATTTTCCCATGTATATGATCTGGACAAGTATCAAATACAATTCTGGAGGCCTAAAATAATTATCAGGGGTGAAACAACTGGGAATTTTATGTATACATCTTGTGCATACTTTGCTGTCTGATTTTAAAAAATGTCTCAGTGCCTCTGTAACTGCGCCTTGATACATATGACATAAAGTCTAAAAATTTTAAACATATGATACAAAGGTTACAGGAGCAGTGCAAGCATAAAAATGCTGCTAAGAATAATGCATCTTTTAAAATCAGACAGTAAGGCAGCCACGAGCTGTGTAAGGAATTAATTAAGTCATTTTTTTACTCATTTAACTCAACATTACATTAAGAATAAACAAGTCCACAATTTTTTTTTGTAAATACAAACAGTCATACAAACCTGGATTTCTGTGAAAAGAGCGGGCCATCGATGTATTATCTGACTGATGTCAGGCTAGCACCTCCAAAAGCATCTCTCCTGATTACCCTCAACAGTTTAACAAAGCAAATTTAGAGAGAAAATGTTCTGACAGTAACGTCTGCTACAAAAACGAGGCATGCAAGTGACATACAATAATTACTCACCAAATTCAGAGGACCTTAGCGCAGCGTTTGTCCCGTCCACCCTCCTTTCTTTGCTGGGGCGCGGGTTCAAAGTGGGGCGGTGTCCGCCGAAAGAATGAACAATAAAAAAAATGTCCGTTGAACTGGTTGAAACAGTTGTCCACAGCTTAAAAACAGCCTCTCCTGTGAAAAAGTGGCGAACTGCCACACGAAAAACTGTCCTCTGCCAACAGCCGAAAATGTCCGCAAGTTGCAACCGAAAAGTCGGCGAGCTAGCAGCCGAAAACGTCCGCAAGCTAGCAGCCGAAAACGTCCGCGAGCTAGCAGCCGAAAACGTCCGCAAGCTAGCAGCCAAAAATGTCCACAGTTGCTAAGTTCAAATAAGTTTCCACTGCTCATAAATATCCAGTGAATAAAAAGGAAGGAACCACATGGCAGGTAGAAACCTCTCACTGAGACAAGTTGCAGCCGAATGTCAATTCAACCTGTCAAACATGCAGCAGGTAACCGTTGTGGGGGAGGGGCGATTTTAAATTCAAGTGTGCAGTAATTATAACGCGCTTTCGGTTGTTTTCAAAATAAAAGCTCATTATACTATAAACACGAGTTTGAAACAGGATGTTCACTGTGGTCGATCTTGCACATGCCTACTAGATTACAGGGGCTGTGAATTCAGAGTCACAGTGTGATATAAAAATCTAAGTAAGCATTTTTACTGGGTGCAAATCTAGTAAATACTCCTGAGTGCAGGATGAGCCCTAAAACATACGAAACTGGAAGAGAAGAAACTGATTTTAATGTAAAAACACTCAATAATCAATATGATTTTTTAAAACTTATATTTGGCAGAAAAAAGATAAATTAACAAGCAACAACAGAACACAGGTTTAAAATTTCAGTAAATTTCATGAGGCCTTCTGGTTGTGGTTAGGGCTAAAACTTAATTATTTGAGTGCATTAAACTTAAAGTCATTCACAAAATCAACTTTTTCTGCAGATCAGTAGAACATACTTAATTTTTTTTAGTAATGAAACAAAATTTTCAAATTTAAATACATTGTACTTAATATTTTTTTGTAGATATGACATCCGGGCTTATGAAAAGCATACTGAAAGCCCTTTTTGGCAGACGTTTTGCTACTTTAAAGGATAACATCAGGACTTTTGAACCTGGGCTGAATTTAGCATTGGCTGGCAGTGCAACTGAATGATAGGAACCATTTATGCCTGAAACCAGAAGTAAGTTTGAACGGGGATGTGTGGGTAATTTTGATTTGTGTAAAAAATATGCCAATGAAAGTGTTTGTTTTGCTACTAACATGTTCGGATTGTTATAGTAAGTATTATCGAGACAAGTCTGTCTGTCTGTCTGTCTGTCTGTCTGTCGGAGGAGGAGGAGGAGGAGGAGGAGGAGGGAGAGGGAGAGGACGAAGGAAAGGACGAGGAGGAGGTCGAGGGAGAGGAGGGAGAGGTCGAGGGGGAGGACGGTGGGGAAGAGGGAGAGGACGGGGAGGGAGAGGACGGGGAGGTCGAGGGAGAGGAGGGAGAGGTCGAGGAGGAGGACGGTGGGGAAGAGGGAGAGGACGGGGAGGGAGAGGATATAAATTATGATATGTAAATTAACATACCTTGTATTCCTTCACCAGCTTCTCTGGATCCTCGTTAAGGTAGACACAGGCTGTGTCCCATTACAGAGGTTGCAGCCTTCGGAGGGTGTGGCCTTCGCGGTCCACGAAGGCCACGCCCTCCGTGGACCGCGAAGGCTGATCCACGCAGTCTCCGAAATGAGACGGTCTGGTCTTCCTACTTGCGTCACTAACTGTTCGGTCTCCTAGCAACCCTGACAGCGTCAGTTTCTGACAGATCAATACGTTGGTTTGTTTCATGGTGGAGAAGTCCCAGCAGCGTGAGAATAAGGCAGAGAGTCCGGCTGTCCAGCTATGGTCCAGCACAGGGACAGCCTGGGTTTGTTTTTTTCTTTGAATAAAATTTAATGTAAATACCCCAATATAATAAATATAGAATATTAGCGATAGATTTTTAAATAATAGAAATAGACTTTACCTTTTTGTGTTAAATAAATCAAAGTTTAGTTTAACTTCATTTCTGCTGGTTGTTTTTATTATAGCTATACTAGTTCATGTTGATAATCTCCACAATAGACAGGAATTATTACAACCTTGCTTCACAGTGGTGAAGCAAGGTTGTAATAATTCTCTTCATACTGTTACCATTAGGTTATCATTTTTCGTAATTCCATTTCCCTATTGTGCCAGGCTAACTGTATACAGTGTGGAAGCTATGAGGACTGGAAGAAGAGAAAACTCAGATGCTTCCAACCTGCTCTTGTATTTCTGATATTCTTACCTTGTTTTCCTGAGGCAAAGTACGAGCAGCGACTCCTTGATACTTATTCATCACTGGAACTGAAGCTTTATGTCACATCCTTTTATTGATCATTTTAAATATTGAAACAAGTCTGCTTATTGTCTGCTCTCTAAGTTAGGTAGCTGGCAGTACAGTAAATAATGTGCAATCTAAATATTTTCTTGGAGGATTAAAGCAGTGTGTGACAGCGAGGAAGCTCAGATTATTTTCTTGTGATTTAGTTTGCACCTGTAGTGAATCATGCTGCATTTCTCCAAATGAGTTAATCAATGAATTACAAGTTATCAATTCAATTCTTTTCTTGTTCAATCACTTTCATGCATTCATAGTCCAGATAAAATTAAAACATAGATTAAATGAATCTATGAATTTTTTATTTATATAGTTTTTCTATTAAACATTGCAGCAGGGAGAACTTCTTCTCCATCAGCTCCTCGCTCTCCTGCGTCCTCGTCTCTGCTGCCTCCTACTGAAACCTCAAGTCCTCTTTGATGGGTCCATCAGCTGCCTTTCGAAGTCCCTCTCTTTTCTCCTGCCTGGCTCTCCTCTCTTTCTCTCCCTGACCTCTCCTCCTCCTGGTCCCCCGTCTCGCTGGGCCCTGGTTTGTCCTCAGGGATGGAGGCGATAAGGACAGGGGTTGAGGTGGACTGCCTCTTTTCCAACACCTCATCCATGAGGACAAACCAGGGCCAAACTCGCACCTTCTCCTGATCCTGGACACTTGCAGATGAAATTAATCATGACAGTTGACAACAACAGCAACAGAAATGTTAGCAAAAGTCAGTTTATTCATTCGTGTGAATATAACTTATATACATTCACAAGTGAATGCACAGATGACATGTATTTCTTTTTAAGGTTGTCCCTTTTTTAGGCCCTGGACAGACAGACTGACTGGACACACTTCCAGCCCGTTGACTCCAGAATAGTTCCTGTTACAGAGAAAACACTAGAAAAGGGAAAGCAGGTTTACACCAGGGTGAACAATAACACACAGGCCTCAAAAATGATCTATTTGGATGCCCTAATTTGGATTTAAAAAACAGAAAGTTAGTTTGCATCCATTATATTATCCATATTATTGTGGGCTTTACATGGGATGAGAACTAATTATAGCCTTAAGTACAAGATGGTTAAATGGTGATAATATGGTTGTTTTCCTTAATGTTACCTCCAAGCTAAGCTGGCTGTGTTCTTCACTCCTGTGAACAGATGATCATGTTTCCCTTGCAGCTGGACCATCTAAGCAGTTTGCTCCCTAAAATCAAAACATGTTTAAGAAATGTGACGTTAAATTATGCTTTACTCTGATTGGCTGCTGGAGTCATATCAAACCGTCGAAATGCTTTTAACTTGATCATTTGTGTACGTAGCAAAGTCTGTTAACTCCACTAAAAACAAAGTAAAGTAAGAAAAGAACTAACGTTAACTCAACAAACATCAGGTCGAGTTGTAACTTTAGCCTAACTTATCGCTAACTTTACAGCATTAACTTTACAGCTCGCGCATCATCAGTGAGCAGGAATCAACAAACAGTCGCCTTCCTCTTTAAACATGGATATCTTTAACTATTTAAATGAAATAAAATCAAATACTTGCATTTAATAGTGAAATTCAGATCAGCTCCGCAGGTCGGGCTTGAGGATGCCATTGTTTACATTAATGTTGAACGTCCCTTGCGCGCAATGCATCTTGGGAAGGGAAGGCTGCAAAGGATCCAACCGTTGAAGCCTCCAAAATCGGGGAAAGGAAGGCTGCATTTCTCGGCTGCATTCGAAGGAGCCGCTGAATTGGGACAGCACTTGTCGCGCCGGTGTGACGTAATCGGTCTTAGAATGCAGCCCACGAAGGCTGCAACCCCTGGAATGGGACACAGCGACACAGTCCCTTAAGGATGCATTCTTGTCTGGCATCAATCCCATCTTCTGCAGATCAGAGAATAGAAACACACACACACACACACATTTGAAACACAATTTAAACAAACCACACATCCATTTATGCCTGAAACCAGAAGTAAGTTTGAACGGGGATGTGTGGGTAATTTTGATTTGTGTAAAAAATATGCAAATGAAAGTGTTTGTTTTGCTACTAACATGTTCGGATTGTTATAGTAAGTATTATCGAGACAAGTCAGTCAGTCAGTCAGTCAGTCAGTCAGTCAGTCAGTCAGTCAGTCAGTCTGTCTGTCTGTCGGAGGAGGAGGAGGGAGAGGGAGAGGGAGAGGACGAAGGAAAGGACGAAAACGTTTATGTTTTCATAATTGAATGAGCTGCTTTGTTTATTTGATTATTTGCCTGAATTGTGTGAGATCAGGGTCTAAACATGCTCCAGAGTTTATATTTAATACTCTCAGGGTACTGTCCCACACACAGCCTGATAGTCTCTCTTTCCCCCTCTCTCTTCGTTTCATACAAACACGCACCCTAACTCACTCTGCATTGTGCGCATTCGGCGCATTAGAGCATCATTTTAAATTACTTACAAACATATATTCAACATTTTCACAAAACAAATGAAATAAAGTCAAAAATATGGTTAGAATGACAGCGCATCCTTCACGCGTCATTCTGTGGGAAACTCTGTGTAACATATTATAGCACTGTAATAACAGTAGCCTATTTTTTTTATTTTTTATGGATGGAATAAGGATGGATTTATAAAAATAGAATAAAGTGCCATCTCAATTATTGTTGGTCAGTTTTACTTTTACAGATTTTCTATTTGGTGGCAAAAACCAAGGACATGAACCTGATCATGAGTCTTTTTCCAGGACATTGAAGTGAGGATACATACAGCCTACATGGAGCAGGAATGTACAACTATAGCCTGTAAACACTCATGGGTTATACCTTTATGATCTGTGTGGACATTTAGTCTTCTGATGGACATAAAGCGGAGGAGAGTTGCACTTCTGCTGCTCATTAGTGTGTCTGTATTTGGGGTTTTCGATGGTTGTATACAGTTGAAAGCCTGACATGGCAGTGCTGTTTTAGCCATTTGTTATTGTCCATGTGCTAGACATGGTCTACATTGCTATAACCAATGGACTGACTAGTTGTTTTGCTTGTTAGTAATGTTTTCCTTTAGAAATGTGTGAAATCTTACAATGTAAATCTTTAAACGCTGTTTTCTCAAAATGAGTTTTTTCTCATACTCCGTCACATAGATCTCCACTTCAGTAGCACTTACATGCACCAAACTTTCCAGTTTTATTCCTAGGTATATTCTGCAGGGATTTACAGACGGGTTTGTTGATATATCATTCATAGCCTGATTTATGTAACAGTTTATTCCTAAAAACAGGGCGAAAATTTTTTGGGTCTGTTGATAGTATTTTCTGATTTTTGAAGTGATAAAAATAGATATCTAAAATCCCCTCTGTAAATCCCTTTGTATCTAATATGTTAACTAAATGAAAAAATAATTTTGAACCTGGCCATTTCCAATGTTCAGATTTATATCCCCCAAATGTATGCAAATTAGCGCTTATTTCATTAAATAATGCCTTATTTGCTTATTTAAACATAATATTTCAGAAAACTTGTAATATTAAAAATCTGTGTCTTAACATAAGTAATCAACTGTAGAAGTTTCATGTTGATATCTGTGAGTTAATTTTTTTTACCCTATTCACCTGTAGTGTCTCGCCTTAAATCTTTATTTTTCACAACAACATGACCACTTGGCTGCATCAGGAATAAAAACAAATAGACATCAGTGCTGCATTTGCACAGGCTTCTCGCTACATTCTCCCCACAGCGATTAACTGTAATGATTAACAATATGTTTATTGAAAGAAACTTGAACAAAACTATATTGACTGGTTGAAAAGTTTCTGTTATGTTTACATGGTAATCATACCTGGGTCATGGTTACCATGATGTTCTTGAGCCTTCTCCCGATAATTCCACCTTTCTTGCTACATGCTTTCATCAGTTGTGCAGACGGAAAAACTTAGACTGCAGATGGACAGTTGTGATTCCTTTGAATTCTGCACACCTGTGAATACAAAGAAATAAAGCAAAGGTACACAAACCTCAAATTTTATACAACAGTTCAGTCATGCAATACAAATACAGAGTGCTGGTCTTCAGCAAATCATTTCTTCATGAGTTATTGGATTCCATGTGGTACATAGCATGCAGTCTTTAAGTATTAATTGTATACTACATACTCAAAAAGACAGAGGATGTCGCTTCACTTACCTCACGCACATGGAAGAGTCCTGGCCACCTCATTTTGAAATCGGCTATCATGGGTGCATCTTGAACTACTTTGTGCCTTCTGTGGGCAAAGGTCTTGTCCATCATCATTGCCACCTTATCTTCATTGTTTCTTTTCTTTACCTCTGAGAGGAGTGGGAATTCTCCTCATTTCTAGGGTCTCCTTCGTTTCACCTGATGGAGAAGCTGGGCAGTAATTCTTCTTCGGCTTTTTTTTGGCTTCTTCACACCATAGGCAGGACTGCATCTGCCATCAGGTTTGTTTGTTAGAACATTCACTGAAACTTCTGGACATCCAAGCCGCCTCAGCTTTGTGCGGTAGTTACCTAGTTTATACTTCAAGCTGGTCTTCCAACCGCCATATCCAGTGACTGAACCTGGCTCTTTCAAACACGGATGTGCTGTTACAAGAGCGTCGGCTTCTTCCTGAAACTCACAGTCAGAGGGGTAGACTTTGTACTGAATGATGGTTTCAGTTAAGCCATCAGGAATGGAAGATTTAAGTTTAATATCAGGGTTAAGTAAAGTTCCAGTTTCTTTGAAAGCAGCATTGGCCCTTTCCAGCTGTAGTTCAGTATCGTAAGAGAACCGCAGCACCTGGAAGACTATGGGCCATGCAGATGATCTGGAAGAGGCGGACTCAGGAGAAGATAATATGTCTGTATCACATGAGGAAGAAGATGAAAGGGACAAGGAGTCATCTGAAGGGTGGGAGGTGGCATCAGATGAATGGGCTGGGGGGGGCAGAGCCACAAGACAAGGCAGGAGAAGGCATGGCAAATGAATCAAAGATGACCTTGATAGTGCTTTTGTCCTTAACATCGGACATTGAGGTCAAATTGGTGAATTCATTATCAAACTCGGCATCCATGAATTGAAGACGGAACTCCCCCTCTACACCACACTGCCTTTTTATGTGTTATGTGAGTTCACTGACAGACTCTGGTATCCCATCTGGAAGGATCAACCTCTGGGAATTGTTTTCTCCCAGAATGATTCTGAGCTTCACTGTGACATGGGAAGCCATTTCACAACTGTGAATGAGGAAATAGGAGTAAATGTTACAAGCTGACAGAGCAGGACACAAGAAGCATTAAAAACTGAACTTCAAATTGAAGCATTTTAAATTGAATCTGAAGATTACCACACCTTATATTCAGGGTTCTCAACATTTTGTAACTAAAGTCCATCCAACTTGTTTGCAAGTGTTGGATCCAACTTAATTTACTAGGGTTGGATTAACACAGTTTTCAATAAGGTTGATCCAACTACTGTGAATTAAGTTGGATCAGAGAATACACAAAAGCAAGTAAGAGGGCCAATGCAAAAGGTACACTCTGCAACTCACTGAGTACAGTCACCCCTTCCAGAATGATTCCAACATCTTCTGGGTCATCATTGGGCTCTGCACCATTGTGTCGCATGACATAGATGCCATAGACGGTCTCTGCCATGGCTGCCTGACTGTTTTCATCATCCACCTGTGGCAAAACAAAGAAAAAGAAGAAGAAAACTGAAATTAGCACATATTAAATCACCAAAACAAATTGATGAGACAAGCTGATATTACATTTCTTACAATTTTTAAAGCTGATAATCCACAAGGAATCTCTATTGATTCTGAAAGTGATCATTTCCTTACTAAAGGTAAATTAACATACCTTGTTTTCCTTCACCAGCTTCTCTACTTCAAATTGAAGCATTTTAAATTGAATCTGAAGATTACCACATCTTATATTCAGGGTTCTCAACATTTTGTAACTAAAGGTCCAGCACTGATTGATAAAACATTTCCGCGGACCATTTTTATAACTTTTACGTGACTTTATTTGGTTTTTTTTGTCACTGTATGTATTTTGCAAAGTTTTTTGTGACTTTGTTTTGACTTGCAATGCTTTTTGCTTTTTTATTAACGCAATATCACATAGCTTCACGCTGTCATTTCTATAACGTTTTTTGGGCTTCTTTTCCATGACATGTTTAGCATTTGAAGCATCTGAGGCCCACTCGACGGCCTACTGGTGGGCTGTGATCCAGTGTTTGAGAATAGCTGCCTTATATGATTATGTATCTTTTTAAAGTCACCATTCTCAGTGATCCAACAAAATAGTCTGCCAAAGGGTAGTCATCAGCCAGTTCATTAAGCTCAATCAAAACTGTTTCTCTGGCTGGACATGGACTCAGCTCAAAGGCTCTGAAGTGTTCCCTGTACCACCCAGAAAGTCTTCTCACCATGAAACAGTCTCTCCTGTACAACACAAATCTGAAGAATCTCTCCAAAATCAGGCAGTCCACTTGTAGACCCATAAACCACAAGCATGCCATTTCTGAATGTTACACCCTTGCTTGACACACATTTAGTAAGGTGAACAATAGTTGTGGCGGGGAAGTTCTCGTAAATAGTCTGTGCTATTTCTTGTTTCAAAACATCCACAGGAACTGTTGAGACGTTTGTGATCTCAAAACCAGTTCTTTCAAAACTGGACGAACTGAGGTGATATGACATCATTATCTGATGCTTAGTGGCTAGCGAGAGGGGCACGTTTTTAAAGCAGTTGGTGTGTCGAATGACCTGCTTAAAAAAACTATGCTTTGCCTCAAATCGCAGGGTCCAGTGTCCCACAAGAGGACCAAAAGTCCTGATCAATTGGGGATAGTCGCACTCTAGCTGATGATGTCACGCACTCTAGCTCTGAACATCCCACCACATACATACCCATTCAAAAAGGGAGAAAACTGTAAAAAAAAATCACCAAACATTTGGAGGTATAGTTTAAAAAGGATAAAAGATAGCAAAACAATGTAAATGTAGTAAAAGTAGCAGAAAAACGTGTGAACGTTTTAAAGTAAAAATGAAGTCTCTACGTTGAACAGAGCAAAAGTTATAAGGCTGAGAAGAAGGTTGAAAAGTTGAAACGTTTCCAATTCATTTCAATGGGGCAGAATTTTCTGGAAAAAGTGAAATAACTTAATAAGTAAAAGTAGTAAAAACGTGAAAAGATATAGCCATAATGAGCAGAAAAAAGCTGAACAGCATGATAGTTGAACGGTGAAAGTAGCACAAACGGTTGAAGAGTAGTAGAGCAGCGACAAACATACGGAAGTGGGAGAATAATAATAAGTATAAAGATTAGGATAACAATAGAAAGAATATAATTAGAAAAAATGCTCACAAAAATACTAACTTAACAAACAAAAATGTGTACATGTGTGTAGCTGCTGTAGTGTTTTACAGTGTTTTTGTAGTTCATCTGTGAAGCTGCACTTACGTTTCGGCATTTTGTGTGCAATCAATGCTGCTCCGCTGTCAGCTGTGTTGCCCTGTCAGGTGTTTCCGCTGTCAGCTGTTCCCTGTGAATGCGCACGGTGCAGAGCCGCCCACAAAGCAGTCTCTCGAGAATTATGTCACGCAACGAAGTAGCTACCGTAGTATTTTGCGCCGGTCAATTTAAGTACAAACTTGATGGTTCCATGAAAGACAGTGAACCCCGGACATTTTCATGATTTTATAAAACCCCGGACGCCCCGGACAGGACGTAAAAAGTGGACATGTCCGGGCAAAAGAGGACGTTTGGTCACCCTAACACACACTGAAAGCTGAACAACGCTCCTGAGTAATTAAACTAGTTCAACTAGTTACCTCGTTAGTAGTAACGAAACTTGCTGGTGGGTGTGGACTGTAGCTGTTTCCGTTCAACGTTCGTGAAGCTTTTTTTCGGCCTGCCATCTTGGAATTTTGACGTCATTTGCAACCAGCGTCTGCACAGTAGGGTCCGGTGGGAGGAGCCATAGCAACACGCCCCGCCCATTTACCCTCTACCACTCTGATAGCTTACGCAGCCCAGCTACACCAAGAACTTAAGTATCTTTACGGAGGGAAATTCATCTACCGACCATAGAGGTGAGTACAAAACCACCATATATTTCAAGTCAAATATCTAAACGTAGTTCTTTCAGAAATTAAGAAAATCACACTTTTTATTATTGAATTTATACGTTTTTTCGTTGCTACTATATTGCTACTGGATGCCTTGAATTTCCCTCGCTATCTATCTATCTATCTATCTATCTATCTATCTATCTATCTATCTATCTATCTATCTATCTATCTATCTATCTATCTATCTATCTATAACTCTGTGGGTTATTAAACCTTTTATTTTTGGCAAAAAACGAACTAAAACTATTTTTAGCTAAGTTAGCAACATAAGCTGTGTACAGATCTAACATATGCTGGTGAAAATATGTTATATGATAGAAAGTAGTGGTGCACATAGTACTAAAGTTATATCTGCTGTCAGTAGTTACTTCAGTTCTATGTACATTTACAGAAAAATTGAGTACTGTAAATTCCGGACTATAAGCCGCTACTTTTTTGTCACGTTTTGAACACTGCGGCTTTTACAAGGATGTGGCTTATTTATGTATTTTTCTTGCTGGACAATGACCTTCTGCCGCAAAAACATTTCACCTCGTCGCGTTGGATCTTAATATCAGTCATTTTGCGCTTCATGCACGCACCCTCATCATGGAAGACACACGGAGAAGTACATATGATGCAGATTTCATGTTAAAGGCGATCGACCTGGCTGTCACAGAAGCTAATAGAGCTACTGCACGTAAAGTTGACACTGACAGCAACAACGAAAAAGAGACTGAGGAAGTGAGTAATGAAGTCATTCTGAGGCAGTGAATGGATGGACTTTTTCTTGTGAAATGTATTACTGTATTAAGGTAATCTTTTTCATCAGCCGTGTTACAGACACTATTCGATAAAGGATTTCCAGTAGGCTTCGTATTTGCGGATGTTTCCGGTAGCCTACGTATTTAATTAAAAGTTAAAACAATGTTTTTGTGTCACGTCTTTCTGTGTAAATAGCTCTGTTACAACGTGGACACCTGCGGCTTATAATCAAGTGAGGCTTATATATGTACAAATACATTTATTTACTTATTTTTAGCTGGTGCGGCTTATATCCAGGTGCGCTCAATAGTATGTGTTTCTGTGCATAACTGTGGAGTTGGTAAATGAATCTGTTCCCATTCAACTAAACGTCCCCAGCCATGAAACGAAGGAGACCCTAGAAATGATGAGAGTGCCACTCCTCTCAGAGGTAAAGAAAAGAAACAATGAAGATAAGGTGGCAATGATGATGGACAAGACCTTTGCCCACAGAAGGCACAAAGTAGTTCAAAATGCACCCATGATAGCCGATTTCAAAACGAGGTGGTAAGTGAAGCGACATCCTCTGTTTTTTTGAGTATCTAGTATACAATTAATACTTAAAGACTGCATGCTATGTACCACATGGAATCCAATAACTCATGAAGAAATGATTTGCTGAAGACCAGCACTCTGTATTTGTATTGCATGACTGAACTGTTGTATAAAATTTGAGGTTTGTGTACCTTTGCTTTATTTCTTTGTATTCACAGGTGTGTGCAGAATTCAAAGGAATCACAACTGTCCATCTGCAGTCTTAAGTTTTTTTTTCCCAGCTGAATGTTCCGTCTGCACAACTGATGAAGGCATATAGCAAGAAAGGTGGAATTATCGGGAGAAGGCTCAAGAACGTCATGGTAACCATGACCCAGGTATGATTACCATGTAAACATAACAGAAACTTTTCAACCAGTCAATATAGTTTTGTTCAAGTTTCTTTCAATAAACATATTGTTAATCATTACAGTTAATCGCTGTGGGGAGAATGTAGCCTTAAGGTGTTTTTTCCCAGAGAGTTCATCTTCAGTAGGTTTTTGTGGGAAACAATCATTATCTGGTTAAAGGATAGCTTTGGGATTTTTTAACCTGGGCTGTAATTAGGATTAGCTGGCAGTGCAACTGAATGATAGTAACCAAAATCAGGCCAATTGGCACTGTACTCACGAAGTTTAATTTTTGCCTGAAAGCAAAACTAGGTTTAAACAGGGATGTGCAGGTAATTTCTATTTGTGTCAAAGTATGTCAATAAGTGTTTTTCTTTAAAAATGTTAGTTCTGGGGCTACAACCAAGCTCCTCTTGGTGGCAGTTGTAGCCCATCACATTCACCCCTAACACAGACTCCTAACAGGATATAAATAAGGGCATGAAGCGACGACATAAATAAAATGGTTCAGGTTGTCTCGATAATACTTACTATAACAATCCGAACATGTTAGTAGCAAAACAAACACTTTCATTGGCATATTTTTTACACAAATCAAAATTACCCACACATCCCCGTTCAAACTTACTTCTGGTTTCAGGCATAAATGGTTCTTATCATTCAGTTGCACTGCCAGCCAATGCTAAATTCAGCCCAGGTTCAAAAATCCTGAAGTTATCCTTTAAAGTAGCAAAACGTCTGCTAAAAAGGGCTTTCAGTATGCTTTTCAGTATAATAAATATATTTCATTAGATGTGTGAAACCCATTCTACTGGTTTGTTTAAATTGTGTTTCAAATATGTGTGTGTGTGTGTGTGTGTTTCTATTCTCTGATCTGCAGAAGATGGGATTGATGCCAGACGAGAATGCATCCTTAAGGGACTGTGTGTCTACCTTAACGAGGATCCAGAGAAGCTGGTGAAGGAATACAAGGTATGTTAATTTACCTTAGTAAGGAAATGATCACTTTCAGAATCAATAGAGATTCCTTGTGGATTATCAGCTTTAAAAATTGTAAGAAATGTAATATCAGCTTGTCTCATCAATTTGTTTTGGTGATTTAATATGTGCTAATTTCAGTTTTCTTCTTCTTTTTCTTTGTTTTGCCACAGGTGGATGATGAAAACAGTCAGGCAGCCATGGCAGAGACCGTCTATGGCATCTATGTCATGCGACACAATGGTGCAGAGCCCAATGATGACCCAGAAGATGTTGGAATCATTCTGGAAGGGGTGACTGTACTCAGTGAGTTGCAGAGTGTACCTTTTCCATTGGCCCTCTTACTTGCTTTTGTGTATTCTCTGATCCAACTTAATTCACAGTAGTTTGTAACGGGTCTGGTCTTAAAGGAAGGGGTGCCAGTCAGAGTCAGTCTGACAAATAATAATGTGTTAAACTTGAACCAAGATACCTTAACCCGCACAACAAACGTGCATAAACAACAGTTTCAAAACAATTTGACATTAAATATAACAACAAATACAACAGACACTAGTTCCGTTTTCAGTTTGTGTATTTGAAATTGTTTGAGGACAATCCATTCCACATAATCCACCACCCGTTCAGTCAATCCTTTCCGTTTTCAATCCACTTAATAAAAGAACCAGTCCGGGTTTTACCACGGATTCCCACCCTACAAACAACCCGGAAAACAACAATGTGACTTTTTGGAACACACAAAATCATTTTTAGACTTTACTAAATAAGAAGTCACTGTACCTCCCGTCAGTAGAGTCTGAGATGTCAGGGATGACACGGCTGTGATGAAGCTCGTAATTCTGCGGAGTTATAAAATCACGAGTTTAAACAGAGAACGTTTGGAATGTTATTGACGCTAACTTTATTTAGCTCTTACCAAGAGGCAGCGATCAATGGTTTTAACAGCAGATACTTCCGCAAGCAGGTAAGAGTATTTTAGTTTTTAAATGGGTTGATGTGTGTCTCTTCAGTAGTCCTGAACGCGAGTGTTTGGAGGGGTGGTTTTAAATCGTGCGTTATTGGATGATTGGTGCTAGGTGGGCGTGAACGGCTGGATTGGTGAATGAATGAACTAGTTGATGAATGAATGATGTCAGTACAGCTGGATCGCTACACTCTTCCCCCCTTCGCCAAAGCCGCCAAAGGTGAGGCGTTATTGTTATCTTCTTGTCCTCCTGCAGGTCTATCCAACTCAGTCAGAAGGACAGAAGAATCACAACTGTCTCAGAATCAAATGTTTGTTCTGGGGCTACAACCAAGCTCCTCTTGATGGCAGTTGTAGCCCATCACATTCACCCCTAACACAGACTCCTAACAGGATATAAATAAGGGCATGAAGCGACGACACAAATAAAATGGTACAGGTTGTCTCGATAATACTTACTATAACAATCCGAACATGTTGGTAGCAAAACAAACACTTTCATTGGCATATTTTTTACACAAATCAAAATTACCCACACATCCCTGTTCAAACTTACTTCTGGTTTCAGGCATAAATGGTTCCTATCATTCAGTTGCACTGCCAGCCAATGCTAAATTCAGCCCAGGTTCAAAAATCCTGAAGTTATCCTTTAAAGTAGCAAAACGTCTGCCAAAAAGGGCTTTCAGTATGCTTTTCAGTATAATAAATATATTTCATTAGATGTGTGAAACCCATTCTACTGGTTTGTTTAAATTGTGTTTCAAATGTGTGTGTGTGTGTGTGTGTGTTTCTATTCTCTGATCTGCAGAACGATGGGATTGATGCCAGACGAGAATGCATCCTTAAGGGACTGTGTGTCTACCTTAACGAGGATCCAGAGAAGCTGGTGAAGGAATACAAGGTATGTTAATTTACCTTAGTAAGGAAATGATCACTTTCAGAATCAATAGAGATTCCTTGTGGATTATCAGCTTTAAAAATTGTAAGAAATGTAATATCAGCTTGTCTCATCAATTTGTTTTGGTGATTTAATATGTGCTAATTTCAGTTTTCTTCTTCTTTTTCTTTGTTTTGCCACAGGTGGATGATGAAAACAGTCAGGCAGCCATGGCAGAGACCGTCAATGGCATCTATGTCATGCGACACAATGGTGCAGAGCCCAATGATGACCCAGAAGATGTTGGAATCATTCTGGAAGGGGTGACTGTACTCAGTGAGTTGCAGAGTGTACCTTTTGCATTGGCCCTCTTACTTGCTTTTGTGTATTCTCTGATCCAACTTAATTCACAGTAGTTTGTAACGGGTCTGGTCTTAAAGGAAGGGGTGCCAGTCAGAGTCAGTCTGACAAATAATAATGTGTTAAACTTGAACCAAGATACCTTAACCCGCACAACAAACGTGCATAAACAACAGTTTCAAAACAATTTGACATTAAATATAACAACAAATACAACAGACACTAGTTCCGTTTGTGTATTTGAAATTGTTTGAGGACAATCCATTCCACATAATCCACCACCCGTTCAGTCAATCCTTTCCGTTTTCAATCCACTTAATAAAAGAACCAGTCCGGGTTTTACCACGGATTCCCACCCTACAAACAACCCGGAAAACAACAATGTGACTTTTTGGAACACACAAAATCATTTTTAGACTTTACTAAATAAGAAGTCACTGTACCTCCCGTCAGTAGAGTCTGAGATGTCAGGGATGACACGGCTGTGATGAAGCTCGTTATTCTGCGGAGTTATAAAATCACGAGTTTAAACAGAGAACGTTTGGAATGTTATTGACGCTAACTTTATTTAGCTCTTACCAAGAGGCAGCGATCAATGGTTTTAACAGCAGATACTTCCGCAAGCAGGTAAGAGTATTTTAGTTTTTAAATGGGTTGATGTGTGTCTCTTCAGTAGTCCTGAACGCGAGTGTTTGGAGGGGTGGTTTTAAATCGTGCGTTATTGGATGATTGGTGCTAGGTGGGCGTGAACGGCTGGATTGGTGAATGAATGAACTAGTTGATGAATGAATGATGTCAGTACAGCTGGATCGCTACACGAAGGGGGGAAGACCCCTTCGCCAAAGCCGCCAAAGGTGAGGCGTTATTGTTATCTTCTTGTCCTCCTGCAGGTCTATCCAACTCAGTCAGAAGGACAGAAGAATCACAACTGTCTCAGAATCAAATGTTTGTTCTGGGGCTACAACCAAGCTCCTCTTGGTGGCAGTTGTAGCCCATCACATTCACCCCTAACACAGACTCCTAGCAGGATATAAATAAGGGCATGAAGCGACGAAACAAATAAAATGGTACAGGTTGTCTCGATAATACTTACTATAACAATCCGAACATGTTAGTAGCAAAACAAACACTTTCATTGGCATATTTTTTACACAAATCAAAATTACCCACACATCCCCGTTCAAACTTACTTCTGGTTTCAGGCATAAATGGTTCCTATCATTCAGTTGCACTGCCAGCCAATGCTAAATTCAGCCCAGGTTCAAAAATCCTGAAGTTATCCTTTAAAGTAGCAAAACGTCTGCCAAAAAGGGCTTTCAGTATGCTTTTCAGTATAATAAATATATTTCATTAGATATGTGAAACCCATTCTACTGGTTTGTTTAAATTGTGTTTCAAATGTGTGTGTGTGTGTGTGTGTTTCTATTCTCTGATCTGCAGAACGATGGGATTGATGCCAGACGAGAATGCATCCTTAAGGGACTGTGTGTCTACCTTAACGAGGATCCAGAGAAGCTGGTGAAGGAATACAAGGTATGTTAATTTACCTTAGTAAGGAAATGATCACTTTCAGAATCAATAGAGATTCCTTGTGGATTATCAGCTTTAAAAATTGTAAGAAATGTAATATCAGCTTGTCTCATCAATTTGTTTTGGTGATTTAATATGTGCTAATTTCAGTTTTCTTCTTCTTCTTCTTTGTTTTGCCACAGGTGGATGATGAAAACAGTCAGGCAGCCATGGCAGAGACCGTCTATGGCATCTATGTCATGCGACACAATGGTGCAGAGCCCAATGATGACCCAGAAGATGTTGGAATCATTCTGGAAGGGGTGACTGTACTCGGTGAGTTGCAGAGTGTACCTTTTGCATTGGCCCTCTTACTTGCTTTTGTGTATTCTCTGATCCAACTTAATTCACAGTAGTTTGTAACGGGTCTGGTCTTAAAGGAAGGGGTGCCAGTCAGAGTCAGTCTGACAAATAATAATGTGTTAAACTTGAACCAAGATACCTTAACCCGCACAACAAACGTGCATAAACAACAGTTTCAAAACAATTTGACATTAAATATAACAACAAATACAACAGACACTAGTTCCATTTTCAGTTTGTGTATTTGAAATTGTTTGAGGACAATCCATTCCACATAATCCACCACCCGTTCAGTCAATCCTTTCCGTTTTCAATCCACTTAATAAAAGAACCAGTCCGGGTTTTACCACGGATTCCCACCCTACAAACAACCCGGAAAACAACAATGTGACTTTTTGGAACACACAAAATCATTTTTAGACTTTACTAAATAAGAAGTCACTGTACCTCCCGTCAGTAGAGTCTGAGATGTCAGGGATGACACGGCTGTGATGAAGCTCGTTATTCTGCGGAGTTATAAAATCACGAGTTTAAACAGAGAACGTTTGGAATGTTATTGACGCTAACTTTATTTAGCTCTTACCAAGAGGCAGCGATCAATGGTTTTAACAGCAGATACTTCCGCAAGCAGGTAAGAGTATTTTAGTTTTTAAATGGGTTGATGTGTGTCTCTTCAGTAGTCCTGAACGCGAGTGTTTGGAGGGGTGGTTTTAAATCGTGCGTTATTGGATGATTGGTGCTAGGTGGGCGTGAACGGCTGGATTGGTGAATGAATGAACTAGTTGATGAATGAATGATGTCAGTACAGCTGGATCGCTACACTCTTCCCCCCTTCGCCAAAGCCGCCAAAGGTGAGGCGTTATTGTTATCTTCTTGTCCTCCTGCAGGTCTATCCAACTCAGTCAGAAGGACAGAAGAATCACAACTGTCTCAGAATCAAATGTTTGTTCTGGGGCTACAACCAAGCTCCTCTTGGTGGCAGTTGTAGCCCATCACATTCACCCCTAACACAGACTCCTAGCAGGATATAAATAAGGGCATGAAGCGACGAAACAAATAAAATGGTACAGGTTGTCTCGATAATACTTACTATAACAATCCGAACATGTTAGTAGCAAAACAAACACTTTCATTGGCATATTTTTTACACAAATCAAAATTACCCACACATCCCCGTTCAAACTTACTTCTGGTTTCAGGCATAAATGGTTCCTATCATTCAGTTGCACTGCCAGCCAATGCTAAATTCAGCCCAGGTTCAAAAATCCTGAAGTTATCCTTTAAAGTAGCAAAACGTCTGCCAAAAAGGGCTTTCAGTATGCTTTTCAGTATAATAAATATATTTCATTAGATGTGTGAAACCCATTCTACTGGTTTGTTTAAATTGTGTTTCAAATGTGTGTGTGTGTGTGTGTTTCTATTCTCTGATCTGCAGAACGATGGGATTGATGCCAGACGAGAATGCATCCTTAAGGGACTGTGTGTCTACCTTAACGAGGATCCAGAGAAGCTGGTGAAGGAATACAAGGTGTCATGATTCCATCATGGCAGGTCCCTCCTTCCCCTTTGTGTGGTTTGTATTCCCTGTCTGTGATCCTCATGTTTCTTTCTCCTGTTAGTCTCTGTGTATTGGCTGTAGGCGTGGCTACCTGGGTGCTGGCTGCACCAGGTGTACCTAATCTCTTCATCAACACCTGGCTGTATTTAAACCTGGGATTCCTCTGCCTCGGTGCCAGATCGTTGCGTCTACCAGTGTGGTAGTAGCGTTCTTGTGGATCACGGCCTTTTGTGCATATTTATCTGGCTTGGTTAAGCTGGGAACTAACTCCTCTGTGCTTCCTCACTTTAGATCGTTGTGTTTTTGGATTCGTGTGTGTTCGTCACTACCTGCTCACTGCCTGCTGATCTTCTCAGAAGGAACTGCACTACGGGACTGGAGACTCACTTCACACTCGGACCGAGTGTTCACCTCACAATTGGGATTCCTGGAAACATCACCCCCTCCCCCTCACTGTCACTTGTTTATTAAATTGGATACTGGCTTGAACTTGTTTGACGAGTGGTGCTTTTGGGTCCGATCCAGTCGGAGATCGTAACAGAACGATCTGGCCAACATGGACCCAGCACACTCGGAGCCAGGGGTGGACTCTTTGAGACAAGCCGTGTCGTCACAAGGAGTTCTGTTGGGCCATCATGACCAGACCCTGCATAGTATTATGGAGTCCCTCTCCACTCTATCAGCTAGCCTCTCCCGTATGGAAGGCCAACTCCATATGTCTTCTCAGCCTGGGCTAGCATCAGCTTCTCTGCCTCATTCTGCTCCTCTCTCTGCGGCATCTGGGAGTAGTTATCAGCCTCGCGAACCTTACGTCCCAGCACCAGAGCGCTATAATGGGGATTTAGGGGAGTGTAAGTCTTTTTTGTTTCAGTGCTCCTTAGTTTTTGGTCAGCAGCCACTCACTTATGCTAGCGATGCTACTAAGATAGCCTATGTGCTAGGTCTTCTTACGGGGCGGGCTAGATCATGGGGAGCTGCTTTTTGGAATAGTCCTGGTAAAGCTAATTCTTCTTACGCCGAGTTCACCTCAGAAATTATCTCTGTTTTTGATCATCCAGTCACAAGTAGCGATTCCAGTAACCGCTTACTCAGTCTTAGACAGGGTTCTTTAAGCACTGCTGATTACTCGGTAGAATTTCGCACATTAGCAGCGGAGCTGGGATGGGACGACAAGGCATTGCAAAGCATTTTTTTTAAAGGGCTTAACGAGTCAGTAAAGGATGGTCTTATTGGGAGGACGGAGACTAAGAGTCTGCAGGAGCTAATAGCTTTAGCCATTAAAATAGACAACCGTTTACGAGAACGTCGCAGAGAGAGGGTGCAGTCAGGTCCAGCTAAACCCTTAGGTCCTAACGCACCTTTCACCCAAACCATTCCTTGGCCTGTAAGTTCTAACAAGTCCAGTGAACCGCCAGGGCAGTCTACTCAACATCCGGAGGAACCCATGCAACTGGGTCGAAGCCGTCTTTCAGTGGAGGAGAGAAATCGAAGGTTCAAAGAGAGACTCTGCCTCTACTGCGGCGAACAGGGGCACCAACTGGTTAACTGCACCCAGCGGTTAAACTACAATCCTCACCAGTCAAAGTCGGGGTTCTGGTGAGTCATACAGTGGTCCCCACTCTTCCCCGACAACGTATTAATCTCAAGGCGAGTATTTGTGTTAACGGTACCAGTGTACATCGTCAGGCCCTAGTGGATTCAGGGGCTGACTCCAACCTCATTGACTCTGAGCTAGTCAAACAAGCTCTAATTGACACTGAACGTTTAGAGACTCCCCTGGTTGTTAATGCATTAAATGGTGATGTTCTAGCTCATATAACCCATCAAACTTGCACTCTGTCCCTGTTGTTAGCTGGTAATCACCGTGAGGAGATCACTTTCCACATTATGCCGTCGGCTAATGCTCCTATTGTTCTCGGCCTGCCCTGGCTCCAACTCCACAACCCAGTCATTGACTGGGCTTCTGGTAGAATTGTGAGTTGGAGTTCATTTTGTCATGCTTCTTGCCTCAAGTCAGCTCAGCCACTGTCTACTAGTTCGTTCCGTGCTTCACCACCTGAACCCCCTGATGTCACCTGTGTGCCCCCTGTGTACCATGATCTTGCTGAGGTGTTTAGCAAGCAAAGGGCTTTATCACTGCCTCCCCATCGACCTTATGATTGTGGCATTGACCTGTTACCCAGCGCCCCGTTACCCACAAGCAGGTTATACAACCTCTCAGCCCCAGAACGCGAGTCTATGGAACAATACATCAAGGAATCACTAGACTCTGGCATCATTCGACCATCATCATCTCCTCTGGGGGCAGGATTTTTTTTTGTTTCCAAGAAAGACAAGACTCTGAGACCTTGCATTGACTTCCGTGGTTTGAATAATATCACTGTCAAGAACAAGTATCCCCTGCCTCTAATTAACTCTGCTTTTGAACCCCTGTCTGGCGCTACAGTATTCACCAAATTGGATCTACGCAATGCATATCATTTGGTTCGGATCAAGGAGGGAGATGAATGGAAGACGGCGTTCAATACACCTTTGGGTCATTTTGAGTATCTCGTTATGCCCTTTGGCCTCACCAATGCCCCCGCTGTCTTCCAGGCTATGGTAAACGATGTTCTCCGAGATTTTTTGAACAGGTCAGTGTTTGTTTATCTGGATGACATTTTGATTTTTTCACGTAACCTGGAGGAGCACACCACTCATGTCCGCCAAGTCCTCCAAAGACTATTAGATAACAAGTTGTTTGTCAAGGCCGAGAAATGTGAATTTCACTCTTCATCAGTTTCATTCCTTGGATACATTGTGGAGGGGGGGCAGGTGAGGACGGACCCCGACAAGGTCAAAGCTGTTACGGAGTGGCCAACACCGACTTCCAGGAAGCAGTTGCAAAGATTCCTGGGATTTGCTAATTTCTACCGACGATTCGTGCGCAGCTACAGCCAGGTAGCAGCACCACTTACTCAATTAACCTCTCCATCTGTCTCTTTCGTCTGGTCATCTGCAGCAGAGAAGGCCTTCTTGGAATTGAAGAGACGATTCTCATCAGCTCCCATCCTGGTGCAACCTGACCCATCACGGCAGTTTGTGGTAGAGGTGGACGCCTCAGATATTGGGGTAGGAGCGGTGCTCTCTCAGCGTTCAGCAGATGATCACAAATTACACCCTTGTGCCTTCTTTTCCAGGAAGTTGTCATCTGCTGAGAGGAATTATGATGTTGGGAACCGTGAACTTTTGGCTGTTAAGCTGGCTCTGGAGGAATGGAGGCACTGGCTGGAGGGTACGGAGATCCCGTTTTTGGTATGGACTGATCATAAGAACCTGGCTTACATCCAAACAGCTAAGAGACTAAATTCTCGTCAAGCCCGATGGGCCCTATTTTTTGGCCGCTTTAACTTCTCCCTTACTTACCGTCCAGGAAGTAAGAATGTAAAGCCGGATGCTCTCTCCAGGCAATTCATTCGCAGGGAGGACAAAGTGGTCGAACCTGACACCATCCTGCCTTCCTCCTGCTTGGTGGCGTCGCTGACCTGGGCTATAGAATCGGTGGTGAGACAAGCACTTGTTACACACCCTGACCCAGGTGGTGGTCCGCCTGGTTGTTTGTTTGTCCCTAATTCCGTTCGTTCACAGGTCCTCCAGTGGGGGCACACTTCCAGATTCGCCTGTCATCCTGGTATTGCTCGTACCCTATCCCTTCTTCGTCGACACTTTTGGTGGCCCACCATGAACACTGACACCAGGGACTATGTGAGGGCCTGCACTGTCTGCGCTCGTGGTAAGACCTCTCATCGTCCTCCGGCTGGTCTCCTCCGTCCACTTCCAGTGCCCGGACGTCCGTGGTCCCATATTGGATTAGACTTTGTGACTGGGCTTCCCCCATCAAGAGGTAATACCACTATTTTGACTGTTGTGGATCGTTTCTCTAAAGCGGTTCACTTTGTGGCTCTCCCCAAGCTACCCACAGCTACTGAGATGGCTAAGCTCCTTGTGGACAATGTTTTCCGCCTCCATGGTATTCCCTTGGACATCGTCTCTGACAGGGGTCCCCAGTTTATCTCGCAAGTATGGAAGGAGTTTTGCCGGGCACTGGGAGCTAATGTGAGTTTGTCATCTGGTTATCAGCCTCAAACCAATGGCCAGACGGAACGAGCCAACCAAGACCTCGAAGCCACGTTACGATGCGTCTGTGCCCGCAATCCCTCCTCATGGTGTTCAGAACTATCTTGGGTGGAATACGCCCACAATTCTCTCTCCTGCTCTGCCACAGGTATGTCACCCTTTGAAGCCTCTTTAGGGTACTTACCTCCTCTTTTCCCTGCTCAGGAGACAGAGATTGCTGTACCTTCAGTCCTGGTTAACCTGCGTAGAAGCCGCAGGGTCTGGAGGGAGACTCGGGCTGCTCTTCTTCGCACCCGTGAGCTTAACTGTAGGATAGCAGACCGTCGTAGGATCCCTGCTCCAGCCTATAAACCAGGTCAACAGGTTTGGCTTAGTTCCAGGAACATTCCACTCAGTGTTGATTCCAAGAAACTGGCACCGCGTTTCATTGGCCCTTATGTAATTGAAAGGATCATTAACCCGTCTGCTGTTCGCCTTAAGCTGCCCCATGCCCTCAAGATCCATCCCACCTTCCATGTGTCTCAGTTAAAACCAGTAGCCTCCAGCAGTTTATGCCCTCCAGCCATCGCCCCACCACCCGCCCGACTCATTGATGGCCATCCGGCTTTTACAGTAAAGAGAGTCATGGACGTTCGACGTCGGGGTCGTGGGTTTCAGTATTTGGTTGACTGGGAGGGGTATGGACCAGAGGAGAGGAGCTGGATCTCTCGAGCCCTGATTCTCGACAACTCTCTGATCAGGGATTTCTATCGCGCTCACCCCGATAAGCCTGGTGGACCGCCTGGAGGCGCTCATTAAGGGGGGGGTACTGTCATGATTCCATCATGGCAGGTCCCTCCTTCCCCTTTGTGTGGTTTGTATTCCCTGTCTGTGATCCTCATGTTTCTTTCTCCTGTTAGTCTCTGTGTATTGGCTGTAGGCGTGGCTACCTGGGTGCTGGCTGCACCAGGTGTACCTAATCTCTTCATCAACACCTGGCTGTATTTAAACCTGGGATTCCTCTGCCTCGGTGCCAGATCGTTGCGTCTACCAGTGTGGTAGTAGCGTTCTTGTGGATCACGGCCTTTTGTGCATATTTATCTGGCTTGGTTAAGCTGGGAACTAACTCCTCTGTGCTTCCTCACTTTAGATCGTTGTGTTTTTGGATTCGTGTGTGTTCGTCACTACCTGCTCACTGCCTGCTGATCTTCTCAGAAGGAACTGCACTACGGGACTGGAGACTCACTTCACACTCGGACCGAGTGTTCACCTCACAATTGGGATTCCTGGAAACATCACCCCCTCCCCCTCACTGTCACTTGTTTATTAAATTGGATACTGGCTTGAACTTGTTTGACGAGTGGTGCTTTTGGGTCCGATCCAGTCGGAGATCGTAACACAAGGTATGTTAATTTACCTTAGTAAGGAAATGATCACTTTCAGAATCAATAGAGATTCCTTGTGGATTATCAGCTTTAAAAATTGTAAGAAATGTAATATCAGCTTGTCTCATCAATTTGTTTTGGTGATTTAATATGTGCTAATTTCAGTTTTCTTCTTCTTTTTCTTTGTTTTGCCACAGGTGGATGATGAAAACAGTCAGGCAGCCATGGCAGAGACCGTCAATGGCATCTATGTCATGCGACACAATGGTGCAGAGCCCAATGATGACCCAGAAGATGTTGGAATCATTCTGGAAGGGGTGACTGTACTCGGTGAGTTGCAGAGTGTACCTTTTGCATTGGCCCTCTTACTTGCTTTTGTGTATTCTCTGATCCAACTTAATTCACAGTAGTTTGTAACGGGTCTGGTCTTAAAGGAAGGGGTGCCAGTCAGAGTCAGTCTGACAAATAATAATGTGTTAAACTTGAACCAAGATACCTTAACCCGCACAACAAACGTGCATAAACAACAGTTTCAAAACAATTTGACATTAAATATAACAACAAATACAACAGACACTAGTTCCGTTTGTGTATTTGAAATTGTTTGAGGACAATCCATTCCACATAATCCACCACCCGTTCAGTCAATCCTTTCCGTTTTCAATCCACTTAATAAAAGAACCAGTCCGGGTTTTACCACGGATTCCCACCCTACAAACAACCCGGAAAACAACAATGTGACTTTTTGGAACACACAAAATCATTTTTAGACTTTACTAAATAAGAAGTCACTGTACCTCCCGTCAGTAGAGTCTGAGATGTCAGGGATGACACGGCTGTGATGAAGCTCGTTATTCTGCGGAGTTATAAAATCACGAGTTTAAACGGAGAACGTTTGGAATGTTATTGACGCTAACTTTATTTAGCTCTTACCAAGAGGCAGCGATCAATGGTTTTAACAGCAGATACTTCCGCAAGCAGGTAAGAGTATTTTAGTTTTTAAATGGGTTGATGTGTGTCTCTTCAGTAGTCCTGAACGCGAGTGTTTGGAGGGGTGGTTTTAAATCGTGCGTTATTGGATGATTGGTGCTAGGTGGGCGTGAACGGCTGGATTGGTGAATGAATGAACTAGTTGATGAATGAATGATGTCAGTACAGCTGGATCGCTACACTCTTCCCCCCTTCGCCAAAGCCGCCAAAGGTGAGGCGTTATTGTTATCTTCTTGTCCTCCTGCAGGTCTATCCAACTCAGTCAGAAGGACAGAAGAATCACAACTGTCTCAGAATCAAATGTTTGTTCTGGGGCTACAACCAAGCTCCTCTTGGTGGCAGTTGTAGCCCATCACATTCACCCCTAACACAGACTCCTAGCAGGATATAAATAAGGGCATGAAGCGACGAAACAAATAAAATGGTACAGGTTGTCTCGATAATACTTACTATAACAATCCGAACATGTTAGTAGCAAAACAAACACTTTCATTGGCATATTTTTTACACAAATCAAAATTACCCACACATCCCCGTTCAAACTTACTTCTGGTTTCAGGCATAAATGGTTCCTATCATTCAGTTGCACTGCCAGCCAATGCTAAATTCAGCCCAGGTTCAAAAATCCTGAAGTTATCCTTTAAAGTAGCAAAACGTCTGCCAAAAAGGGCTTTCAGTATGCTTTTCAGTATAATAAATATATTTCATTAGATGTGTGAAACCCATTCTACTGGTTTGTTTAAATTGTGTTTCAAATGTGTGTGTGTGTGTTTCTATTCTCTGATCTGCAGAACGATGGGATTGATGGCAGACGAGAATGCATCCTTAAGGGACTGTGTGTCTACCTTAACGAGGATCCAGAGAAGCTGGTGAAGGAATACAAGGTATGTTAATTTACCTTAGTAAGGAAATGATCACTTTCAGAATCAATAGAGATTCCTTGTGGATTATCAGCTTTAAAAATTGTAAGAAATGTAATATCAGCTTGTCTCATCAATTTGTTTTGGTGATTTAATATGTGCTAATTTCAGTTTTCTTTTTCTTCTTCTTTGTTTTGCCACAGGTGGATGATGAAAACAGTCAGGCAGCCATGGCAGAGACCGTCTATGGCATCTATGTCATGCGACACAATGGTGCAGAGCCCAATGATGACCCAGAAGATGTTGGAATCATTCTGGAAGGGGTGACTGTACTCAGTGAGTTGCAGAGTGTACCTTTTCCATTGGCCCTCTTACTTGCTTTTGTGTATTCTCTGATCCAACTTAATTCACAGTAGTTTGTAACGGGTCTGGTCTTAAAGGAAGAGGTGCCAGTCAGAGTCAGTCTGACAAATAATAATGTGTTAAACTTGAACCAAGATACCTTAACCCGCACAACAAACGTGCATAAACAACAGTTTCAAAACAATTTGACATTAAATATAACAACAAATACAACAGACACTAGTTCCGTTTGTGTATTTGAAATTGTTTGAGGACAATCCATTCCACATAATCCACCACCCGTTCAGTCAATCCTTTCCGTTTTCAATCCACTTAATAAAAGATCCAGTCCGGGTTTTACCACGGATTCCCACCCTACAAACAACCCGGAAAACAACAATGTGACTTTTTGGAACACACAAAATCATTTTTAGACTTTACTAAATAAGAAGTCACTGTACCCTCCCGTCAGTAGAGTCTGAGATGTCAGGGATGACACGGCTGTGATGAAGCTCGTTATTCTGCGGAGTTATAAAATCACGAGTTTAAACGGAGAACGTTTGGAATGTTATTGACGCTAACTTTATTTAGCTCTTACCATGAGGCAGCGATCAATGGTTTTAACAGCAGATACTTCCGCAAGCAGGTAAGAGTATTTTAGTCTTTAAATGGGTTGATGTGTGTCTCTTCAGTAGTCCTGAACGCGAGTGTTTGGAGGGGTGGTTTTAAATCGTGCGTTATTGGATGATTGGTGCTAGGTGGACGTGAACGGCTGGATTGGTGAATGAATGAACTAGTTGATGAATGAATGATGTCAGTACAGCTGGATCGCTACACTCTTCCCCCCTTCGCCAAAGCCGCCAAAGGTGAGGCGTTATTGTTATCTTCTTGTCCTCCTGCAGGTCTATCCAACTCAGTCAGAAGGACAGAAGAATCGCAACTGTCTCAGAATCAAATGTTTGTTCTGGGGCTACAACCAAGCTCCTCTTGGTGGCAGTTGTAGCCCATCACATTCACCCCTAACACAGACTCCTAACAGGATATAAATAAGGGCATGAAGCGACGACACAAATAAAATGGTACAGGTTGTCTCGATAATACTTACTAAGGTAAATTAACATACCTTGTATTCCTTCACCAGCTTCTCTGGATCCTCGTTAAGGTAGACACACAGTCCCTTAAGGATGCATTCTCGTCTGGCATCAATCCCATCGTTCTGCAGATCAGAGAATAGAAACACACACACACACACACACACATTTGAAACACAATTTAAACAAACCAGTAGAATGGGTTTCACACATCTAATGAAATATATTTATTATACTGAAAAGCATACTGAAAGCCCTTTTTGGCAGACGTTTTGCTACTTTAAAGGATAACTTCAGGATTTTTGAACCTGGGCTGAATTTAGCATTGGCTGGCAGTGCAACTGAATGATAGGAAACATTTATGCCTGAAACCAGAAGTAAGTTTGAACAGGGATGTGTGGGTAATTTTGATTTGTGTAAAAAATATGCCAATGAAAGTGTTTGTTTTGCTACTAACATGTTCGGATTGTTATAGTAAGGAAATGATCACTTTAAGAATCAATAGAGATTCCTTGTGGATTATCAGCTTTAAAAATTGTAAGAAATGTAATATCAGCTTGTCTCTGGTTTGTTTAAATTGTGTTTCAAATGTGTGTGTGTTTCTATTCTCTGATCTGCAGAACGATGGGATTGATGCCAGACGAGAATGCATCCTTAAGGGACTGTGTGTCTACCTTAACGAGGATCCAGAGAAGCTGGTGAAGGAATACAAGGTATGTTAATTTACCTTAGTAAGGAAATGATCACTTTCAGAATCAATAGAGATTCCTTGTGGATTATCAGCTTTAAAAATTGTAAGAAATGTAATATCAGCTTGTCTCATCAATTTGTTTTGGTGATTTAATATGTGCTAATTTCAGTTTTCTTCTTCTTTTTCTTTGTTTTGCCACAGGTGGATGATGAAAACAGTCAGGCAGCCATGGCAGAGAACATCTATGGCATCTATGTCATGCGACACAATGGTGCAGAGCCCAATGATGACCCAGAGGATGTTGGAATCATTCTGGAAGGGGTGACTGTACTCAGTGAGTTGCAGAGTGTACCTTTTGCATTGGCCCTCTTACTTGCTTTTGTGTATTCTCTGATCCAACTTAATTCACAGTAGTTGGATCAACCTTATTGAAAACTGTGTTAATCCAACCCTAGTAAATTAAGTTGGATCCAACACTTGCAAACAAGTTGAATGGACTTTAGTTACAAAATGTTGAGAACCCTGAATATAAGGTGTGGTAATCTTCAGATTCAATCTTGAATCAAGATCTTCTTGTGTCCTGCTCTCTCAGCTTGTAACATTTACTCCTCTTTCCTCATTCACAGTTGTGAAATGGCTGCCCATGCCACAGTGAAGCTCAGAATCATTCTGGGAGAAAACAATTCCCAGAGGTTGATCCTTCCAGATGGGATACCAGAGTCTGTCAGTGAACTCACATAACACATAAAAAGGCAGTGTGGTGTAGAGGGGGAGTTCCGTCTTCAATTCATGGATGCCGAGTTTGAGAAAGAATTCACCAATTTGACCTCAATGTCTGATGTTAAGCACTGATGTCTATTTGTTTTTATTCCTGATGCAGCCCAGTGGTCATGTTGTTGTGAAAAATAAAGATTTAACACACAGAGGCATTCCTCCTCGTCCTCTCCCTCGAATTCGACCTCATCTTCCTCCTCGACCTAGACCTCGCCCTCGACCTCTCCCTCGACCTCCTCATCTTCCTCCTCGACCTCCTCCTCGTCCTCTCCCTCCCCATACTCTCCCTCCCCGTCCTCTTCCCCACCGTCCTCCCCCTCGAGGGCCGGGAGAGAGAGAGAAAGAGAGACAGAGAAAAGCCTGTGCAAATGCAGCACTGATGTCTATTTGTTTTTATTCCTGATGCAGCCCAGTGGTCATGTTGTTGTGAAAAATAAAGATTTAACACACACACACACACACACACAGAGGCATTCCTCCTCGTCCTTTCCCTCGACCTCCTCATCTTCCTCCTCGACCTCTCCCTCGACCTCCTCGTCCTCTCCCTCGACCTCCTCCTCGTCCTCTCCCTCCCCGTCCTCTCCCCCGTCCTCTCCCTCTTCCCCACCGTCCTCCCCCTCGAGGGTCGGGAGGCACCTGTCCCGGGTGTGGGCCGCGCTGGCGGTCTCGCGGCGTGACGCGTTGCTTACGCGTCACGATGCTACTTGTTGTATTGTTTTGGGGGATTTCTTTTTTCTTTTTTTTATTTCCTTCATTTCATTGGATTTATTAGTGCCACTCTGTGCGAGAGAGAGAGCAAAGCCTGTGCAAATGCAGCACTGATGTCTATTTGGTTTTATTCCTGATGCAGCCCAGTGGTCATGTTGTTGTGAAAAATAAAGATTTAACACACACACACAGAGGCATTCCTCCTCGTCCTCTCCCTCGAATTCGACCTTCTCATCTTCCTCCTCGTCCTCGACCTCTCCCTCGTCCTCTCCCTCCTCTCCCTCGACCTCGACCTCCTCCTCGTACTCTCCCTCCCCGTCCTTTCCCTCCTTACTCGTCCTCTCCCTCCCCATACTCTCCCTCCCCGTCCTCTCCCTCTTCCCCACCGTCCTCCCCCTCGAGGGCCGGGAGAGAGAGAGAGAAAAGCCTGTGCAAATGCAGCACTGATGTCTATTTTTAGGGACCGAAGCACTGACCGGTGCGAAGGACCCTATTGTTTTTCGAATGATTATTTTTATTTTATTTTTAGGGACCGAAGCACTGACCAGTGCGAAGGACCCTATTGTTTTTCAAATGATTATTAGGGACCGAAGCACTGACCAGTGCGAAGGACCCTATTGAAACCCTTATGATTATTAGGGACCGAAGCACTGACCAGTGCGAAGGACCCTATTGAAACCCTAATGATTATTAGGGACCGAAGCACTGACCAGTACGAAGGACCCTATTGTTCTTCAAATTATTATTATTATTTTATTTTTTTTCGGTCCGTCTCTTTGGAGCCATTTTTGACGGCTTGAACGTGAATGAAAACTCATCAAAATCTCCAATGTCATCGGGTCTGGTGAAAAATTTGATATTTTCGTCATTTCGTAATAAAAATGTGCAAAATGACTCAGTGGCGCCCCCTTCAAATTGTCAAAAGGGCCTCCCCATTGAGGTTTTTTCATAGTACGTGCACGAAAAATTTTAGGTACATTCAACATGCGAGATCTCACATAAAATCCTCTTACACCCATAGTCAAAACCAAACAGGAAGTCCGCCATATTTTTTTTCAATGGCAAAAATTCGCGTTTCACAGGTTAGCTATTTGAACGAACTCCTCCAAAAGCAATTATCCGATTGACACAATGAGAATGTCAGTGTGTTCTCGACATGTTGAAGATCTCTTGTTGTGCTCTGCACGTTATTTCGTTAAAGGGCGTGGTCGTACGTTTGCGTTGTTCCTCACAAACAGGAAGTAGTTTGTTACAGTGTTTAATATAGGCGTAGAGTCATCAAACATAACACACATGATCCCAGTAGAAAAATTTAACTTGTCATGTTGTTATAATATGTGGGCGTGGCTAAATGACTCAGTGGCGCCCCCATGAAATTTTAAAAATGGCCTCCCCATAGGGATTTCCTTGTCCTACATGCATGAGATTTTTAATGCTCATTGGTCATGTCAGGAGCTACATAAAATCCTCTTACACCCATGGTCAAAACCCAACAGGAAGTCCGCCATATTTTTTTTGAATGGTTGAAATTCACGTTTCACAGGTTAGCTATTTGAACGAACTCCTGCAAAAGCAATTATCCAATTGACACAATGAGAATGTCAGTGTGTTCTCGACATGTTGAAGATCTCTCGTTGTGCTCCGCACGTTATTTCGTCAAAGGGCGTGGTCTTACGGATGCGTTGTTCGTTACAAACAGGAAGTAGTTTGTTTCGGGCCTTAATATAGTCATACATTCATCAAACATCACACACATGATCCCAGTGGAAAAATGAAACTAAACATGTTGGCACAAAAGGTGGGCGTGGCTAAATGACTCAGTGGCGCCCCCTTGATATTTTCAAAAAGGCCTCCCCATTGAGGTTTTTTTGTCCTACATACACAATTTTTTTTATGCTCATTGGGCATGTCAGGAGATACATAAAAGCCTCTTACGCCCATAGTCATAACCAAACAGGAAGTCCGCCATATTTTTTTGAATGCAACAAAAATGGCTGAAATTCCTTTTTCACAGGTTAGCTATTTGAACGAACTCCTACAACAGCGTTTATCCGATCATCGTGAACTCAGTGTCAGTGTGTTCTGGACATGTTGAAGATCTCTCGTTGTGCTCCGCACGTTATTTCGTCAAAGGGCGTGGCCACGGCGTACCATCAAACATTGATGTCTCGGCGCACCCCTATTTTACCTTTATGAAAGGCCTCCCCATAGAGGTTTTTTTCTTTTACATGCATGACAATTTTTTTGTACATTCATAATGTCAGGACCTACAATAAATCCTCTCACACCCATAGTCAAAACTAAACAGGAAATCCGCCATATTTTTTTTTAATGGCGAAAATTCTCGTTTTAAAGGTTACCTATTTGAACGAACTCCTATAAAAGCGTTTATCTGATTGACAAAAAGTCAGTGTTTGTGTGATCTTGACATGTTGAAGATCTCTCGTTGTGCTCCGCACGTTATTTCGTCAAAGGGCGTGGTCATACGGACTTGATGTTCGTCACAAACAGGAAGTAGTTTGTTACAGTGTTTAATATAGGCGTAGAGTCATCAAACATAACACACATGATCCCAGTAGAAAATTTTAACTTGTCATGTTGTTATAATATGTGGGCGTGGCTAAATGACTCAGTGGCACCCCCATGAAATTTTAAAAATGGCCTCCCCATAGGGGTTTCTTTGTCCTACATGTATGAAATTTTTTATGCTCATTGGGCATGTCAGGAACTACATAAATTCCTCTTACACCCATGGTCATAACCAAACAAGAAGTCCGCCATATTTTTTTTTTAATGGTTCAAATTCACGTTTCACAGGTTAGCTATTTGAACGAACTCCTCCAAAAGCGTTTATCCGATCATCGCAAACTCAATCTCAGTGTGTTCTAGACATGTTGAAGGTCTCTTGTTGTGCTACGCACGTTATTTCGTCAAAGGGTGTGGCATCAAACTTTGATTTCTCGGCGCACTCCAAGTTTTTAACCTTCCATGACTGTAAGGCCTGCTGCTTGGCAACTTGTCGCGGCTGCACTCCCGCGGTCGCACTCTCGCGGTCGCGACACACGGCAACATGCGCGGGGTGCTTCGGTCCCTTCATCACCGCTTGCGGTTTTAATTTTTTATTATTCCTGATGCAGCCCAGTGGTCAAGTTGTTGTGAAAAATAAAGTCTATAGTGTAGTTTGCCCTTGATGCGAGTTCACAGCGCACGTCCACTGAACGTAATCCATGCACGCTGTCCTAAACACAGCTACACTAAAAACAGCTACTTTATTCTCTAAATAAGAGCCCTTTTGTGATGAGGAACATACAGAAAATTAATGTGCTTATTCTACAGCCCTTATCGGACAAGGTGAAGTGTTAATTTACAACAAAAAAAAAGATTTAACCTGCAATATGCTATTTAATCCGAAGCTCAAACCCCAGTGTGCAATGTCGTCTCTGGGAATTGAAGTTTCCTCGGGCGTCATGTCTCCTTTGGCGTCCGTCGTTCCACTCACTCCTCTTCAAGTCTATGCAGTCCTCGATGACAGAGCCTTCGCCTGGCGTTAGTTCAGCTGTGACATGACACCAGGGAGTCCCCCATGAATCATTATCTGTGCGTGTGAGCGAGAGCGAGAGAGAGAGCAAAGCCTGTGCAAATGCAGCACTGATGTCTATTTTTTATTATTATTCCTGATGCAGCCCAGTGGTCAAGTTGTTGTGAAAAATAAAGTCTATAGTGTAGTTTGCCCCTGATGCGAGTTCACAGCGCCCGTCCACTGAACGTAATCCACGCACGCTGTCCTAAACACAGCTACACTAAAAACAGCTACTTTATTCTCTAAATAAGAGCCCTTTTGTGATGAGGAACTTACAGAAAATTTATGTGCTTATTCTACAGCCCTTATCGGACAAGGTGAAATGTTAATTTACAAAAAGAAAAAAAGATTTAACCTGCAATATGCTATTTAATCCGAAGCTCAAACCCCGGTGTGCAATGTCGTCTCTGGGAATTGAAGTTTCCTCACTTGTGACATCGGTGAGGAATAGTGAGCTGTCCACCTCAGTCAGAACAGGTAAGTCCAAGGGAGGCTAGGTGCGGTACGGGCGTCATGTCTCCTTTGGCGTCCATCGTTCCACTCACTCCTCTTCAAGTCTATGCAGTCCTCGATGACAGAGCCTTCGCCTGGCGGAGCGTTGGGTGGCGGTGTCCTCCAGCTGGGTTGGATTTAACACACACACACACACACACACACACACACTTGAGCTGATAAAACTTCTCAAACTTACACATTCAAACCTGAGGCATTCACATTCTCTTCTCTAAAGTTTTATATCAAGACTTCGATATATGTCCTCGATGATAGAGCCTTCGCCTGGCGTCAGTTCAGCTGTGACATGACACCAGGGAGTCCCCCATGAATCATTATCTGTGCGTGTGAGCGAGAGAGAGAGAGAGCAAAGCCTGTGCAAATGCAGCACTGATGTCTATTTGTTTTTATTATTCCTGATGCAGCCCAGTGGTCAAGTTGTTGTGAAAAATAAAGTCTATAGTGTAGTTTGCTCCTGATGCGAGTTCACAGCGCACGTCCACTGAACGTAATCCACGCACGCTGTCCTAAACACAGCTACACTAAAAACAGCTACTTTATTCTACCTGCGTGAAGTTGGCCCCCCACCCCACGCAAAACTTCGGGATCATAGTCGCATTTGTTTGTGCTTCGTTTGTGCTGGTTTGTGCTGTAAAAAGTTTTGTTTGTGCTGTTTCTGTTTTTGAGTTATTAAAGATTATTATATAGGTCATCCTGAGGTCACCTAGCCCCCCATCTTCTCCAAATTGACCCGGAATTGTCTTGTTTGTTTGTGCTTCGTTTGTGCTGGTTTGTGCTGTAAAAAGTTTCGTTTGTGCTATTATGAATTTATAGAAATAGCGCATTTTAATTTCACGTGATGACATCACTCAGCCCCCCATCTGCTCCGAATCGACCCAGAATGGTCGCTTTTGTTTGTGCTTCGTTTGTGCTGGATGGTGCTGTAAATATTTTCCTTTGTGCTGTTTTGGTTTTATAGATATTTTAAGTCTTATTGTCGGGCGATGACGTCACCCCTTCCTCTGGGGATTCCCCGGAAATGGTCTTGTGCGCATATTACCTATATGTTCGGTTAAAGCCCGACGGCTTTTCTCGTGCTGCCGTATTTATCTCTTAATTCCACGTGGTCTTGTAACTTTTCCATACTTACAACAACATACAACATCCTGCGCCGCTGATGAAAGAAGAACTCAAGGTAAATGTCACGCAACAGTTTTTCACTATAGAAAAAAGTGCCGTTTTCAGTGTTATTTTTTCGTATTAATTTCTGCTGCTGTGGCTTTACAGCAGTTAATAGCAATTTTGCTAGTTCACATTGCAAACTTCTGCACACAACTTGATATTGCATGGGTATTTAATCGGCCTAATTAATATCTCCAAATCATCTTAATGATTACTGAAAAGACATTTATTACACCACCACCTAAAGTTCATGCCACACCAGCTGCCATAAATTACTAGCATTGGTAATGACCAACATGTTTTTTGTGTTTCTCCAATGGTGACAAGTCCAAAGCTCTTTAACTGAAATTATATTTTAAGTAGTAGTAGTAGTAGTAATTCTATTTTATTTAAATGTCAAAATATAATTTGGCCTAACAATGTTATTCAGCGTTGTATATAGATGTGCATGCATTTGACGCTGTTGACTGCATGAAGAAAAAGACTCCTGTTTCTAACAATGGCTTTATGTGCAAAATAGAGCATGACGTAATGGTAACAATGGAGCATTTGAAGAGTAATACAGAACATATCCATCTGTTATTAACTATAAAAAACGACAACAACAACCAGTGATCACTCTTTTGTATATAACACAGCATGCGAGCAGATCTTGGTGTTCTCTGATGCTGCTTTCACTACACTTCCCAGGTCATCATACATCTCCCAGACAGATGCAGCCCTCTTGCAATATGCCACATAATGTCCAAGAGCATCCTGGGTCACGCCTCCCTGGAAAGCAATGACTGCCCTCAAAATAAGCGTATTCCCTTGGAGCACCTCTGTGAGGCATTTGTCTGTGATGGAGTTCTGAAAGAATGGCTGCCAAGGTCAGTGTCAATCCACACAAGTTCTGCTAGACTGTAGCTGTGGGTTACCTTCCCTGAACACAGAACCTTTCCTGTCTTGCAGTCTTGCTTTTTTAATTCAGGAGGACACTGAGATGGGCTTTGGATTGGCCTGAGGCACGGAGAGTCAGGAAGGTTGAGTCCTTGTTCCACAGCCACCTCAACATGAGACATGCCACACGTCTGCAGAACAGCAATGTGGGTAGACACAAGTGGAACTTCCCTAGTGACTTGCTTGCTTAGATCACAGTACTGTGAGGAACATTGTTTTGTGAAACAAACACTTCAGAGTCCTCATGGTTCTCTCAATTACAGCAGAGATGTGGCATTGTGCATCGATTTGGAGGGCACCAGATTTCAGGTGGACAGCTTTGAACATTCCCCTCAGCAGTTCTGCCCTCTGTGAGTATACCTGCTGGGTTACACCCTTTGTGACAATGGTTTTAACCAGCTCAAGGAACTTTTTGTCATATTCCTGGCGAATTACAATGTTTTCAAAAGAATAGCTGTCACAAAAAGAGCAACATGAACTCTGAAGAACTGCATCAAATGCACAAGTGTTAAGCACTGACACTCTTGATTTGCCCAGTTTAACAGGCTGTTGTTTGTTTCCGTTTTTCAACAGCTGCACTTTGACTTTTTTCCGGTCCACAGATGGGTCTGTGTGCAGCCATTCAGGACAAGGAGCAAGATAGGAACTCATCTTCCTTTTTTTGGGTGGAACTGCTAGGCCTCTCCAGTTTTCAACAGCATCCTCATCTGTTTGAACAATGTTTGCAGCAGCAGCAGCAGCAGCAGCAGACTCCTCACAAGCATGAACATCCTTTTTTCTTTCATCTTTTACACTGTTGGCAGTAGTGGAGACAGGGTCAGGTCCTGTGACAGTAATTAAATCAACTGCATTCTCCTCTGTTTTTTGTTTTGCAGAACAAATCCGCATGTTTCCTTCAACGAAGGAAAGATGACGAGCCACGAATCGATCCACCCGAATAGGCAGGTTTTCATGCTTGAAAAGTCCATGTTTAATGTTTTTTTTTTTTTTTGTATATTCTGTTTATTACATTTTTAGTTTTCACAGAAACAAAAACACAAACATTACACAGTGAACAAACATTAATGCTGCAACAACAACAATAGAGCTGCGAGACTGGTCCATACAAAAAAGTATGTTGCACTCACTGCACAGTGAGATAATGCGCATTTGCCCATACTATATGGTGAGTTCATGTTCAAATCCGAATCAAACCCGTGTCCTCTGTTCAGTGATAAAAAAAAGAATAAGTAAAAGAAAATAGAGTTAACAATTTAAATCCAGATTATAATTGAGTCCCAAAAGTTCCAGTGGCTTCCTCCATTCCTGTAGAAAAAGATGAGTCCTTCCTTTGATGCAATGTCCAAGTTTTTCCAGAGTCACAACCTCTGAGATCAGAGATTTCCACACAGAGATAGAAGGGGGGTCCTCTCCAACCCACTTTACCATTATAGCTTTTCTTGCTAGCATTAAAAGCGACTGGATTACATTTTCATTGCCTTTAAGAGACGCAGGGATCTTCCCAAGCAGACACATAAGTGGGTTTACTGACACCTGCTGACCTGTTGCTTTGCTAACACTTAAACATACTGCCTTCCAGAATGTTTGGATTTTTTTGCATTCCCACAAACAGTGCAACCTGGTCCCTATGCAAGATTTACATTTGGGGCAATTTGGTGAGGTTCCCGTTCTGTACTTACTATAGATATGTGGAGAGATGTAGATATGGTGCAAGATATTATACTGCAGTTCTTTATATCTGTTGCAAATCGAAATTCTGGATGGCAGCAATAAGATCTCATCCCACAGATCATCATCTATTACACATTCAAGCAAAGTACACCACGACGTCCTTAAGCATGACAATTTACTCAGGTTCAAGCTAATATCTCAGAATAGAATTTGGATATGAAGTGTTTTTGTTGCTTACAATTAATAAAAAATCTATCCAGTGAGTGTGAGTCGTTTGGGATTTCCAATGAGTTGTTCTTCGTATACACAAAGTGCCTGACCTGTAAATATTTGTAAAAGTCTTTATTTGATATATGATATTGATCTTTCAATGACTCAAACGTTTTAAATTTCCCATTCTCGAAGAGGTCATGGACTCTAACAATACCCGCTTTTTGCCAAAGTGTAAAGTTTGATCCTGTTCCCTGTGGTGAGAGCTCAGTATTATCTGTCAGTGTTGTTAAGAGGGAGAGAGGATGAGTATTATTGAATGTTTTCATACATTTCTTCCAAGCCCACAATACATTAGTTATCAAAGGGTTATTCTTAGCTGTGTGTGGAATTTCTTTCAGGCTTTTGCCCAACAGGTTCACAGGAGAGAGAGGTTTGCATATAAATGATTCTATGTCTAACCAAGGCGGGTCTATGCTTTCGTTCACCCATGAGGAGATAATCTTGGCTTGTATAGATAGCACGTAGTATTCTATGTTAGGAAGGCTCCATCCACCTTTCTCTTTTGGAAGTTGTAATCTTGCTAGTTTAACCTTTGGTTTCCTGCCATTCCAAATAAAGTCTGATAGTGCTTTGTTTATATTTGTAATGTCATTTGTATTTAAATTTACAAACAACATTGATGTGGTATATAATATTTTTGGAAGGACTGTCATCTTGATGAGGTTGATTCTGCCCAGGAACAATATAGGGAGACTCTTCCATCTTGTTAACATTTCTTGGACACTTTTAACCAGAGGAATAATATTTTCTGAATATATCTGATTGAGCTGGGGAGTGATTCTGATTCCTAAGTAATTAAACCCAGATGGAGCCCAACGAAAGGGCTGAATATAGGGTGGTTCTGTTTTTATGTCATTATCTAGGATCATTATTTCCGACTTGTCAAAATGGACTTTATATCCAGATATTAGGCTAAATTCTTTCAAACAAGTAGTTAACACTATTAATGATTGAGAGGGTTTTGTTAATGTCAAAAGAATATCATCAGCGTACAGTAAAATTTTGTGTTGTTTGGTGCCAATTGGTACTCCTTGGATATCAGGGTTTTGTCTAATAGCCAACGCTAATGGCTCTATAGCCAGGGCAAACAAAGTAGGGGACAGTGGGCTTCCTTGAGCTGTACCTCTTTTCACCTTAAAGGGAGCAGACAACAGACCATTGGTCAGAACCGAGGCTGTCGGAGCTTTATACAGCAGTCTAATCCATCTTAGGAAGCCACATTTAAAACCAAATCTCTTCATCACTTCAAACATGTATTCCCATTCAATTCTATCAAACGCCTTTTCGGCGTCCATAGAAACGACAGCTCCCGGTGTTTTGTTAGTATCAAGATGATGAATAATATGAAGTAGGCGTCTAGTGTTATGATAGGAGTTTCGATCCCTGATAAATCCTGTCTGATCTGCATCCACAATTGTATTTACGACATTCTCCAGCCTAAGAGCCAGTATCTTAGAAAGTATTTTGTTATCCACATTAAGGAGGCTAATTGGTCTATAAGAGGAGCATAGCTCTGGATTTTTATTCTTCTTTGCTATTAGTGTCATGTTAGCTCTATACATGGATTCAGGGAGTGTAGACTCGACAAATGATTTATTAAAGACCCTTAATAGAAGTTTGTTAATTTTCCCCTTCATCACTTTAAAAAACTCAACCGGGAAGCCGTCTTCTCCAGGGCATTTCCCTGACTGAAGTGTGGATATAGCTTTATCTATCTCTGATATTAATATAGGGGACTCCAGAAGGACAGACTGATCCTCTAATATTTGTGGGAAACATAAGTGATCTAAAAGGCTTCCTGCCCCAAGTCTCTCCTTATCAGTCTCAGTACTGTACAGTTTAGTGTAAAATCTTTTGAAGCTCCCGTTAATTTTACGATTATTGGTTTGTCTTTGTTGATTGTCATCCTGTATAGCTGATATACAGGATTTAACAGGGGCGTTCCTTGCTAGGCACGCTAACAAGTGGTTTGGTTTGTTGGCCGATTCGAAAAAAATGTTGTTTAGTGAATAGTATATCCCTTTCTGTATATGTCCATTTCCTGAGCACTGCCGAGGTGCCCCTGAGCAAGGCACCGAACCCCAAAAACTGCTCTGGAGCGCTCGCTGTGGGCAGCCCCCTCACTCTGAGACCTCACCATTAATGCATGTCACTAGAACCCTGTTTGTGCATGAGTGTGTATCTCGGCCTATGTGTGTGTTAGACAGAGTGTAAACTGAATTTCCCCTCGTGGGATTAATAAAGTATAAATTATTATTATTATTTCTGCCTTCCTTGTTACCAGGTTATTTAGTGCTGTCCTAGTGGATTTTAATTCAATAAGAGTTGCATCAGATTTTGTTGTGTAATAGGTTTCCTCTAATTGCTTTATTTTATTTTCTATTTCCAGTTGTTTGGCAGCTCGCTCTCTTTTCCTTTGACTTGTATAGGATATAATCATACCCCTCATATAAGCTTTATATGTATCCCACACAATTCTTGGATCAGCTCAATTTTTATCATTAATTTCTAAAAATAAGTCTGTTTGGTCTGTCAAATATTTAATGAATTTTTCGTCCAAAAGAAGGGTTGCATTCATTCTCCAAGAGAATGAGCGCTCACTGGGTCTAGGAGGTTGTATTGCCATGATCACAGGAGCATGGTCTGAGAGAGCAATATGGCCTATATCTACATGTTCAACTAAGTACAGAAGACACCTAGAAACAACATGTAGTCAATACGTGAAGCAGACAGGTGGGGCTGAGAGTGAAATGTATATTGTTTTGAAAGTGGGTTATAATGCCTCCATATGTCTACAAGGTCAAATTCCTTATTGATATTTAAGACAGCCTTAGCATTTTTAGATGTATTTGCTTGGGGGGGAGTCTATCCATCATTGGGGATAACGCGCAATTAAAATCACCCCCAATTATGATGTTGGGGCAGTCCATATCAGCTAGATGGCTAAGTAATGATGCATAAAATGCTTCGTCCTGGATATTGGGGGCATAAACATTTCCTAATAAAATATTTTCACCGTGTAATACCCCTTTAACCAGAACAAACCTGCCTTCAGTGTCTTTAAGAGAGGCTGTGACAGTAAATGGAAGATTTTTGTGCAATAAGATCACCACACCTCTCTTGTTTGTTGAGTGTGATGAGAAGAAAATTTGACCAACCCATTCCCTACGATATTTTTTGTGTTCTTCATCATTCAAATGTGTCTCTTGAAGAAAGGCTATTTGAATTTTGTCTCTTTTAAGAGAATTAAGGACAGCCTTCCTCTTTACTACATTATTAGAGCCCCGGATATTCCATGTGTTTATCTTAATATTCATTAACACCCAATTTTGTTATGAGTTGTATGTCACCATTACGTTCAACTGTTTTATGTGAAGGAGCCCAGTCTGCAGCTCTGAATGTAGAATAAAGTTTAACAAACATAGAAATGTGTTCTGAGCAAAAACCGAACAAGCCCAGAAACACTACAAACATTAACACATGAAGAGAGTGCATAATGAATATACACTCCCTCCAGAATAAAACTTAGAGGAAAAGTAAAATATAAATGTACCTAGTTGTACTATTAATTTAAAAAAAAGCACAGCTATGGGGGTCAGAAGCAACAGGAAAGAACAGCTCCCCCCTGCCGGATTGCAATATGAAATTACCAGCATATCACATTGTAAGAGAGAAAAAGAAAACCTTGAAATATAAAGCACTCATCTTAAGGCATGAAGCACATTGTTTATGTTGCATTTAGGTCATACCTGGAGCTGTCCAAAAGTGGTTAACCAGACAGTCAGATATTATTGGATGCAGTCATTTTGCTGATGTAATCATTTATTTCCTTTGTGGTGGAGAATGAGGAACTGGTACCATTGGGATGGAAAACTTTGATGACAGCGGGGTACAGAAATGAATATCTTATCCCGGCTTCTCTCAGCTGTTTACGAGCATTGGCGGACTCCTTCCTCCTTCTCACAACCTCCATAGAAAAATCCTGGTTGAATGATACGTTGCTGTCCTTGATGTTTAGTGTGCCTCGGTTTCTGGCTGCTTGCAGGATTTTCTGTTTGTCGGTGTAATCATGCAGCCTCACCAGGACGGCTCTTGGCCCCTCTTTACCAGAAAGTCTTGTCGGTGGGCCCGTGCGGTGGGCTCGTTCAAGTTTAATACGGTCGGTTTGCATGTCCAACACATCTGGTATCCACTTTTCAAAAAACTCGACCGGTGTGCGGCCCTCCGTACCTTCGTTAAGTCCAACAATTCTCAGGTTCTGACGTCGACTTTGGTTTTTGAAGTTTTCCAGCCGATCTAGTGCCTTCTGCAGCTCGCCTTCCAGAGCTTTTACCCGGGGTGCTGTTGCCGCCGACTTGTCCTCGAGGTCTGAGATGCGCTGTTCGGCCGTTATTAAGCTGTCGAGTTTATGTTTAATGTTTTTGAATGCTGCTTCAACAGCAGCTGAGCTTGCAGTGATGCTGGTGCTTCGGAAAAGAGGGACCATTATTCCTGTCCAGAGTGGTAAGTAACTTCCGAGTCTTATGTGGGGAATAATCTCAGGGAGGAAGTGGATGTTATCTCTGTCTCCATCAGCCTTGGCAAGTGACCTGCTCTCCTCACATATTTCAGTTACCCACTGTCGGGCGGTTGTCTGGATATGACCAAATGCATCCACTGGTTCCTGTCCCTCAACTGTTTCATCTGGAATGATGAAAACCTCCTCTGCAATTTGAGCTTTCAGGTATTTCTTGCACCTTTCTGATGGGAGAGGAGCCCCTGAACTGTCATTGCCCTCTGCTTCGCTGAGTGCCACAGTAGTGATGGCATGTATGAGGTTTTTTACATGTTCAACAGATTGTGACTTGACAAGCTGTGCTATTGATGTCACAAAGAAATCTTTAACACGATGTGTTTTCTTTTTCAGGCAGTCCCACTGGCAGATCATCTTAATGCAGTGTGCCACATCTACCCTGACAAAACAAGGGGGCAGTTTTGCAGATGGGTTCCCAAGCAATGCATTAAAGCACTCATTGATGTAGGCCTTGAGGTCAGGGTGAGGGGTAAAAACCTTGACCAGAGCTCCAAGAATGGCCAGAGAAAAATCACTCACAACTTCTTTTGGAACAGGTGCACCTGTGCGAATCCATTCTGTCAGCCACTGTGTGATAGCATTCACATCATGTTTCTCTGACAACATTTGCACCACTGGGACACTAGAGCTGTTATGCCCTGTGAGAACACCCTGATATAAAAAGATATGACCGGAGGAGCCATTTGGTCTCACCAGTTTTTTGACTACTGAGCCAGTTGCATCAAAGCACACTGTTGCATGAGATTTCTTTCATAAGGTCTTGTACACATGCATTTGTGTTTGACTCCAGTAGTGACAGAAAAACTTGTCCAGTCCAATGTCTTTAATGCTGCTACCGTGGGGTGCACTGTACTTCAGTAGCTGCAATGACAAAATGGGATCTTTGTCACCTAATTCCACATCATTTTTTTCTTGTTTTGCTTTGCGCAGGGTGGCCAAATTTGGTAGATGACTTGGCTCAGGATCTCCAAACTCCATCAACTTCTCTGCCTGCGATGCACGCCACACATGGGGTTCCATTCTGCCCTCACACAGTTCTTTGGCTATCTGTACACGCAACTGTCCAGACATGAAGTGCTTTGAACCGCCAGTGTGCAGGGAGTCATCATTGTTTGTGATGCAACAGTACTTGTGACTGATGGATAAACCTTGGCTCTTTTGAAAACAAATATGCAAGTACTTTTCACTGTCTTCCAGATCTGCTCATTTATAACATGAGTCCAGGTGCCAGGTTTCAAAATTGTATATTCTCTTTTTTCGTTTCGAGAATACTTGTCCTTGTAGTCTGCCTTTTCAGGAATAAATTCCTTCCACTTGTCAAAAGGAACTTGAAGCTGAAAATCCTGATAATTTTTAGGTTCGGGGACAAGGGAACTTGATTCAGTGTCAGTGTCATCATTAGTTTCAGGATCAGTTTCAGGATGACTGAATCCTAAAGCTGTCCAGATGTTGTGTGTGTTTGCCTTGACAAAGGTGTACAGGGCCTTTGCAGAGGTCTTGTTTCCCAGCTGCTCACTCACATCTGTCCATACTCTGGCATTTGGAGTGGCAATGTTTCCATTTCGGAGTATGGCCTCCTTTGATGCACAGAGAACAGCAAAAATAGAGTCTCTGTCCACGGCTGGTTTTTTGGGCATCTAGTTTAAAAACAAATTAATGTAATTAGCAATGATTGCTTAAGTAAGTCTTTGCTATTTGTTTTACATTGTGTGCTATGCCTAATATAAGTCAAATGCATAGGAAATTGATCTAGCTAATGGGTTATTTTAGTGAAAATGTATTTAGTTTCCTAATTCTTTTGTTTATGATGCAGATTTTCCTCTTCAATTTTGTCTTTATTGTACTGTAAATTTTGTCTGCCACATCTAACACAATAATATATAATTTTAGCAAGCATAAAGATTCCTAGTCATTGAGGACAGTATTTCTGCATTACCAATATTCTGTGAGCAATGTCTTTCACTCTACATTGTATGGCATTGTTTAAACATTTCACTTACATTGGGCAGAAATCTTGTTTTGCAGACGAATTGTAATTCTGTGCTCTGAAAGTGCATGGGAAGGTAGATTTTTGCGCCCTTTTTTCAATCAAAGGTGTGCTTAACTTGTTTGAGCGCCCCATAATGGCAAATAAATGTAGAGCATGATGCTCCTTTCAAAAAAAAAAAAAAAAAAAGTACGTCTAGATGGAACAACATCTTTTTATTGGAATTTCAGACATGTTTTGGACAGGAAGGCAATACAAGGAAGATGCATCAAGAAGTTATGATCAGGTAAAGCCATCACGGGTGCGATTCGATTAATGTATTAAAAAAACAATGTACGATCCAGTCCTGAATGGATTAAAAAAAGAAAACAAAAATGAAGCATGACAGTGAGTTACCAGCGTCGCTTGATAATGAAACTCTGAATATCAATAAAAGCACTTTTGAGCGAATATGTTTACAGCACTTAAACCAATTGAAAATATACGAGACCATTTCTGGGGAATCCCCGGAGGAAGGGGTGACGTCATCGCCCGACAATAAGACTTAAAATATCTATAAAACCAAAACAGCACAAAGGAAAATATTTACAGCACAAACGAAGCACAAACAAACGCGACCATTCTGGGTCGATTCGGAGCAGATGGGGGGCTGAGTGACGTCATCGCGTGAAATTAAAATGCGCTATTTCTATAAATTCATAATAGCACAAACGAAACTTTTTACAGCACAAACCAGCACAAACGAAGCACAAACATACAAGACAATTCCGGGGCTAGGTGACCTCAGGATGACCTATATAATAATCTTTAATAACTCAAAAACAGAAACAGCACAAACAAAACTTTTTACAGCACAAACCAGCACAAACGAAGCACAAACAAATGCGACTATGATCTCGAAGTTTTGCGTGGGGTGGGGGGCCAACTTCACGCAGGTCTTTATTCTCTAAATAAGAGCCCTTTAGTGGTGAGGAACATACAGACAATTAATGTGCTTATTCTACAGCCCTTATCGGACAAGGTGAAGTGTTAATTTACAAAAAAAAAAAACATAGATTTAACCTGCAATATGCTATTTAATCCGAAGCTCAAACCCCGGTGTGCAATGTCGTCTCTGGGAATTGAAGTTTCCTCACTTGTGACATCGGTGAGGAATAGTGAGCTGTCCACCTCAGTCAGAACAGGTAAGTCCAAGGGAGGCTAGGTGCGGTACGGGCGTCATGTCTCCTTTGGCGTCCGTCGTTCCACTCACTCCTCTTGACTTTGACTTTGACTTTTTATTTTATTGTCCCCGAGGGGAAATTCTTTTTCACAGTGTACAGTTTTATGGGCATCGCACCGACAGAAGGTGAACACAGGCACAGGGAGATACATGTGGGACAACAGGACATACGGGCGTCATGTCTCCTTTGGCGTCCGTCGTTCCATTCACTCCTCTTCAAGTCTATGCAGTCCTCCATGACAGAGCCTTCGCCTGGCGGAGCGTTGGGTGGCGGTGTCCTCCAGCTGGGTTGGATTTAACACACACACACACACACACACACGGGTTTATTTTACATCGCGAGGACCAATGACATGCTGGTGTCTTATGGGATCCACCCTTTCTGAGGATCCTACAGCCCTAATTTTAACTTCTAAAATCATGAAAAATTTAAGACAACACAAAAATCACTTGAAACACTGAAAACCCACAAAAAAATTTCAATCCTGAATTTTGATCTTCCTGGGGACCAAACCTGAATTCTGGTTGCTCTTGGGGACCGCTACTGTTCTGCCTATTTGCATGCAATTTCAGCATTGTTAAGATAGTTCACAGCTCCTGATGAACATCTACAGTGACTCAGGTTATCCAGACTGTCACACTGACAGATCAGGCTTACAATCCAAAGAATTAATGATACCAATATATGAGTTGATAAGAGAGTTGATAAAGATTACCAATATTACTTTACAGTCATATTGGTTCAATATGATCTCTCCCCGATACACAATACAAATTCTTTTAGAATTAAATCATGCAGTGTCTTACAACACAATCTAACATTTGTACTGCTTTCACAGTTGTCAAAGTTTGAGCAAGATGAATTATGGGTTGATTAGAGATGTGTTGTCAATAAAGTTGTTTTTAATTTAAATTGTGGTTTGGTTTGTTAATAGATCATAGTGTACCATCAGGACAACCTTGTTCTTTATTACCACAGCCTGGTCCTGGAACCTTCACTGTCACAGTAAATACCTGTTCAATCAAAGATAATCAAGATTCTGTACTGAACAATGGTTTTATTGAAAATCCATTAATAAAGTGACCAAAGTTGAACAGATGTCCTCCAAATGTCCAACAGCAAGAACTGCCCTTTGTGCATGTTTCCATTTGATATGAGGCAGTGACCCTTGATCAACACTTGACAATTTTACTATACTGTCAAAAACAAAACGCACCTCTTCATGCAAGATTTCAGTGCTTTGGACTCTGTGTCTCAATAACAAATAACACTATGGAAAAGGCCCTACAATCCAGTCAAGAGTTGCATCCTGTGTAGTGATGTATTCAGCCATTGATTTGGTATCTGTCACTCATTAAATGGAAACCTTTAAAAAAGTGATTTTTTTTTGCTCACCAAAGTGAGACTGAAAAGTTGAAATTTGACTTTTTTTTTTAAAGGTTTCCATTAAATGTATCACAGAGACACCAAATCAATGGCAGAATACATCACTACACAGGATTCAACTGTTGACTGGATTGCAGAGTTGCATCCTGTGTAATGATGTATTCTGCCATTGACATTAAATGGAAAACTTAAAAAAAAAAAAAAAAAGCGCAAGTACTTTTTAGTCAAATATTTGTGTAACCTTTGAACATTGAGCAACATGATTTTCAAACATTTTTTAGCTCACCAAATTTTGTTTAGTTGTAGTAATGCCACACTAACATGGTGTGATGAATTAAAACATCATTTTAAACCAAGCTTTTGAACTACCACATTTTTGTAGTTTTATATGATTATAAAAAATCTGTGTAGTATTCAAATCTCGAAAACCCCAAAACTCGCAGAAACAACAGGAAACTGTTAAAAAAAAAAGCCTGACTAAATCTTTAGTATCGTTTTGCACTTTCACGCTGAGCTGCTGTGATTCAATTTTTAACATAATACTTAACAGCCCTCCAGGTTCTTGTCTTCAGCTCTTGCAGTGATGTCTTGATGCAATCCAAACAGTCTGCTTTACCAGGAACTTTCCCCGAGTCTATGAACACCTTTAGTGTTTTTTCCACTGCACGAACTTCAACAGGTGTCCACATCCTCTTCTTTGAGGTTTCTATGACAGGAAGACAGAAAAAAGACAATTTGATCTATAGCGTTGCTAGTCTCACTCAAACTCAACAGATTCACATTGTCTTAACGTAAGATTTCAATGACCAACCAGCTTTAATAGTTGATCAGATGTGTAATTACATCAAGCAATGTCCTGAAAGCTGATATTTTAGAAACTAAAATGGATTACATCACCAGTTGTCCTGACTGATGTGGTACTAAACCAGTTACGTATTTGTTTTGGTGTTTGTCTACAAATGCACCAATTAAAGTTACTATTCAAAGTAATAAGCATACGGCAGCGACATCTGTTTAAACTGAGCCAGGTATAGAAGATCATTTTAGCTCGTTTATCTTGTTTTCCATGTACAATCTTTCATTTCTTATCGTATCCATCATACCGAATAAGAAATGTACCAACTACAACTTGTTTTAATAATGCTAATAATAAAAATATTGGCTAAGTGGTTCTGTATTGAAAAAGGTAATAGGCAAACAGTCCAGCTTGTGTCATACCTGTAGCAGAAGATTCATCTTGCTGTGCTTTGTCATCTATTTGGGGTCCTAAGAAAAGAATAAAGAATAAACTGACCTAAGAAATAAGGTCAGCTTAAAGCAGGTTTTCTGTGTCAGGCAGCAGCTCTACCATCCAGCTGAAAGTGTCCCATCAGTAATAACCCAGGTTATGAACTCCATTCACAGATTTCTGATCAATTGCCTCATTAAAAACATTATTTAGCACATTTTGGAATACTAACACATGATTATATTAGTTTTTCTGCTTTTGTAAAATAAAGTTACAAACAAGAAGCAAGAAGAAGAGCAAAATGTCAGTTAGTGTATAAAATACCTTCTTCATGATCATCAGTGATGGATGTCAAAGTCTGTCTCTTTGGTGCAGAAGGGCCTGCTGAAAATATCAAATCAAATCAAATCAAATCAAACTTTATTTATAAAGCGCTTTTCATACTTTTAAAAGTAGCACAAAGTGCTTTACATGTTAACATCACATTAAAATCACATTAAAATCATTCCCACCCTCCCCCCATCCCCCACGCATACAGACAGTATCACACTCACAGTCACCCCACGCTCCAACACACACGCGCAGACCTAAACCTATACACACACATGCACACACACCAGCATCAATGATATGGACAGAGGGCTGAGTACGGATGAACCAGGTAAGTAAACGCCAAAGAGGAGCCGTCTGCATCGAGAGCGGCAGATCGGCCGCGGCCATCAGGGGCACCATCACAGGGTGCCCAGGGGAGGCGGGGCCGGGACCCCTGACCTCCACCCAGACACCGCAGGACGGCGCCCAGGCAGCCACAGCCCTCCACCGCTCCCGACACAGAGGGCTCCCTCGGAGGAAACACTGGCAAGAGACGTAAAATACATAAAACTTTTAAAATGAGGCCAAACAATAAACTGAATAAAGCTAAAACCAATAGAATGATGGGAAGATATAAGTAAACATAAAATGCTAAAATCATAACAGATAAAATGAATAAATATTATTTAAAAGCTAGACTAAAAAGGTGGGTCTTGAGCCTGCTCTTAAAAATATGAGCGTTCTCTGCGGCCCTGAGGTCCTCCGGCAGGCTGTTCCAGAGGCGAGGGCCGTAAAAACTGAAGGACGCCTCGCCGTGGGTGTGTGTCCTGACTTTTGGGATGACTAAAAGACCTCTGCCGGAGGAGCGCAGGGACCGCGAAGGCTCATATGGTAAAAGCAATTCTGACAGATAAGAAGGCCCAAGACCATTAATACACTTAAAAACCATTAAAAGAACCTTAAAATCGATCCTGAAAGACACGGGGAGCCAATGCAGTGATTCTAAAACCGGAGTAATGTGAGCCCACCCTCTGGTCTTCGTCAGGACACGAGCTGCTGAATTTTGTAGGAGTTGTAGGCATGAAATATTCTTTTTAGGAAGACCAGAGAGCAGGGCGTTACAATAGTCGATACGACTGGTGATAAAAGCATGCATTAGCGTCTCCGTGTTGGCCCGAGAGAGAATGGGGCGGACTCTGGCTATGTTCTTTAAATGATAAAAACCTATTTTGGTGATGTTCTTGATGTGTGGAATAAAAGTCAGCTCAGAGTCTAAAATCACCCCCAGGTTTTTCACCTGTGTGGATGGATTAAAAGATAGTGCCTGTAATTTGGGTAAAAGTTTCTCTCTCTGAGCCTCAGGACCGAGGACTAAAACTTCAGTTTTGTCCTGGTTAAGCTGGAGAAAGTTATCTGCCATCCAGGATTTGATGTCTAAAATGCAGTTAAAAAGTGCATCCATTGGCCTTGTGTCATCAGGAGACATGGAGATGTACAACTGTGTATCATCTGCGTAGCTGTGAAAGCTGACTCCATGTCTCCTGATGACACCGCCTAGAGGTAGCATATACAAGTTAAAAAGCACTGGGCCTAAAATCGAACCCTGGGGCACACCACATGTGACTTTATGGACCTTAGAGGAGCAAGTATCCAGACTTACCATGAATGTCCTGTCTGTGAGATAGGAGGTAAACCATTTGTGAACAGCACCGGACAGGCCGATGTGCTGCAAACGGGTTAAAAGGACAGTGTGATCTACTGTGTTGAAGGCGGCGCTCAGATCCAGTAGGATCAACACTGTCGGCTTCTGTGAGTCATAATTTAATCTAAAATCATTTAAAATCTTTAAAAGGGCCGTCTCGGTGCTGTGGTTTACCCTAAAACCAGACTGAAATTTCTCCAGGACATTATGTGAGTTAATAAAATCATTCAACTGAATAAGAACAAGTTTTTCTAAAATTTTGCTTAAAAATGGTAAGTTAGATACTGGTCTAAAATTATTAAAATCATTAAAATCTAAATTGCTCTTCTTCAGCAGGGGCCTCACCACTGCCCTTTTAAAGGCAGCAGGAAAGACCCCCGTCTGAAGAGAGCAATTCATCATGTTTTAAAGCTCTTCTCTCAAGGATCCATAAAGTAATTTAAAAAAGGAGGTTGGGATTGGATCTAAAAGACATGTGGTGGGCCTCACTGAGGAGAAAACTTTATCAAGGGTCTCAGCATTAACCAGGACAAAACTGTTCAGTGTTTCCTCCGGTGAAGACAGACACCCAGATGTGCTTAAAACCATATTACTTTGGGAGGATAAAATGTTACATCTGATAGTGTCTATCTTCCCCATGAAGTGGTCTGCAAACTCCTCACAAAGGGAGTCAGTGGCGTTAAAATGAGGTTTGTTAAAATCTGGATTGAGTAGATTGTCTATTGTTGAGAAGAGAATTTTGGTGTTATTTTTATGGTTATTGATAAGGTTTGAGAAATAATTATTGCGTGAGTTTCTTATTGCTTTATTGTATATTTTTTGCTGTTCGGCATACATTTGATGGTTTATTGTAATTTTGTTTTTTCTCCATCTTCTCTCTGCGACCCTACAATTACGTTTCTTAAGTTCTTCATTTCTCCAGGGAGGTATTGGTTTATTACTGATGATTTTTGTTTGAAGTGGGGCAACTGTGTTGATGGCCGACCGTAGTCTGCTGTTAAAATCATCAATAATAAGATCGCAGGGGGCAGGTAAAACAGTAGGTGGACATTTTTCTAAAACCTCTTTAAAATTTGCAGCCACTTCAGGGGTTAGATGACGTTTCGTTATAGTTCTCACAGAGGTCTCCCGCTGAATAAAACCAGTGATGTTAAAAAACACGCAGTAGTGGTCCGACACAGCCAGGTCAACAACAGAGGACACCCCGGTGGACAGGCCATATGTGATGACCAGGTCCAGGGTGTGCCCTCTGTTGTGAGTCGGCTGTGTGACGTGTTGGGTAAAATCCATGAAATTAAGAATATTTAAAAACTCATTAGACAGAGGGTCTAGTGGGTTGTCTACATGAAGGTTAAAATCACCGGTTAAAATAATCATGTTAAAAGAACTGTGAAAAATTGCTAAGAATTCTGAAAATTCCTGAATAAAAAGACTATACCTTTTAGGTGGACGATAAAAGGTGACACATAAAATCGGAGTGTTGCTAAAAACAATTGCGTGATATTCAAAGGTGGTGTATTGCTCAAATAAAATAGGTTTGGTGGCGAGAGTGTTTGTGCTTATAGAAGCTGTGCCACCTCCCCTTTTACCACACCTTGTAGAATAAAAGCAGTTAAAATTAGGTGGAGAGGCCTCGGTGAGAACAGCAGGTGCATCCGCACCCAGCCAAGTTTCAGTTAAAAACAAACAATCAAGTTTTCTATCTAAAATCAGTTCATTCATAATAAAAGACTTGTTCAGCAGAGAGCGGACATTGAGGAGGGCCATGTTGATTGTGAGTGGAGACTGATTTACTGTAGGATGTGGTTGAGCTTTGGGAAGAGGTTTGAGATTATTGATGTTAATGGTGGATTTGTGAGGAGGGTTATGCTGATTCCGCTCTCTGCTGATAATGACATGGATGTGGTGAATTGAGTCCAGTGGCACAGCAGATGGTGTGTGGGAGGGGCCTGTGTGGCGCAGGTGTGTGTGTGGGGTCATCAGTCAATCAAGTGCAGGTGCAGAGTGGTGGATGGAATAGAGAATATTGCCTGTGAGTGTGTGGGTGCCGAACCTGTTCAGGTGAAGGCCATCTGGCCTGAAGAGAGTGGGACGGTTCCAGAAAAGATTAAAATTGTCAATGAGGTGAATGTCGTGGAGTCTGCAGAGGGAGTTGAGCCAAGTGTTCAGGTATCGGGTCCGGCTGAAGCGCTCATCACCTCGGTTGAGCGTAGGGAGGGGACCAGAGACAAACACAGACATGCCTTTAGTAATCCAGGGTTTCAGCATGTTGAAGAGCTCCCTGAAGTCTTTTTTTGTTTGTTCTGACCGCCCGTGCGGCATGTCATTTGTACCCACGTGAACAACAATCCTGTTGATGGTGGCGGGCATGGACTGGAGCAGATCAGGGAGCTCCCGCACCATCCGTGCCACTGTCGCTCCAGGAAGACAATGCACTGTAGCATTGAAGAAACGAACGTTTCTGATGATGGAGTCACCGACAATAATTGTTGTTGGAGGGAAGAGTGGCTGTGGCTGGGGGTCCGAGCGTGGATTTCTGAGATGTGGAATATCGCCATGGGAGGAGGTGGGCTGGCGAGAAGAAACGAGGTCCCCGGGCTTGCGCCGCGTACAGAGTGGGTTCCCATCAGCGATGGACCCCGGCAGCAGAGGCGCATTCACGGCCGAGATCCCCGACGGAGTTGCGGCCTCCCGGGTCCCGGAATCCTTCGCACCATCAGCGCGGCGGTGGTCCACAGAGTGCCGGCGCACCGCCTCCGCCAGCAGCTGCCGGCGGGATGTTCGCGATGGGAGCTGAACGTCCGACGCCGCAGTCGAACACCGGTCAGCTCCGCCAGTTGCCAAGGTGGAGGGCGTTGGGTTAACCGAGTGGGCGCCCACGAATGACGGTGGGGGTGAGGACGGCGGCTCAGGTGTACCGGATGACCTACCGGTCGCCGTCGCAGCCTCCCCAGGCATCAGGTCCGCTGTAGAGGGGGGAGCATCGGCTCCGGGCTCCGAGCCCACACCAGGACCCGCAACCAGGGCCGAACCAGCTCCCGACAGTGGACCGAAACGGTTTGAGAGGCAGAGCCGGGGAGGCGAGGCAGAGCGGTTGGCGGCTTTCTTTCCGCCACGGAGTACCACCTCTGTCCAGGACCGGTGGTGGCTGGGTGTCGAGGAGGAGGACGGCCGCGGGTAGATGGAGCCGTCCCAGTGCGCTGTGTCGTGGAGAGCCGCTGTCATTGACGAGATCCGGCGGGATTGCTCGTGCGCGATGTTCAAACATTCTACCAGCATGGCAGATTTGGCCTCCAGCTCAGCCTTAAGCCGGCGAACATCTTCCTCAAGGTCAGTTATGTCTTTATTTGTTATGTTTGGTGTTATGAAGTCTTGGGAGAGCAGGGGAGTAGCCATAGTTGTGGCGCGCTTAGCTAGCTTTAGGTTTAAGCCCCTTGTGTAGCTGTGGTGGGCTGGTAGCTCCTGCTACTGGCTGCTGTGGTGGTGATGGCCTGGTAGCTCCTGCTACTGGCTGCTGTGGTGGTGATGGCCTGGTAACTCTATGATCCTGATCCGGTAGGCCGGGCAGGTGCAGAAAGGCAGCATTGTTATTTTGTGAATGTTAACTTAGTGCTGTGCCGTATACTGGTGTCCACATTATATCGTCGGCCCACTTCATGACAGTATGGATTTTCAGAACAGCGGTATACCGTCATTTGTCGTATTATTCACCTTCTGGGCGTAGGGTATTTAGCTCCCGTTGCTCTTTTCGCACCGCCTGTTATACAGTTATGTGGCGATTAGATTAATTACCAAACTACTGGTTTAACCAAATCATGTAAAAAATAATGTAATAATGTTAAAAAATACCGTGATACAATTTTTTTTTTTGCCATACCATCCAGCACTATGTTAACTTTTCCTAAAGTTTATCAAGTTATGATATTTAAAAAGTAGCATGCACAGCTTGAGTGTGAAATACCTTTCTCAAAATCATCATGGTCTAGCTGGACACACTGCTGCCTTCTTGGTGTAGAGGATGCTGTTAAAATAACAAACAATAACTCAATCCTTGTCTTTTTTTTATTTGTCAGTGTACATTAACGATGTGTAGTGTAGTTGGTTAGTAGGTTACCTAATGGTGTGGCATCTTCCCCAGAGTCACTGGGAGGCATTTCTCTTTTTCCTCTTGAAGATCCTTTAACAAATCAGGCATTATGAAGTTACCAATAATGCTGTCTTAATGTTCTTTAACCACATGCATCTCCCTCCTTGCCCCTCCATAAAGAAAGACATACAGCACCATGTGCTGTACAGGGCACTTGCCCAGAAGAAAGACTTAAATGTAAAAATCACCTGTCGATTGACTGCTGAAAGATGAGTCCTTGTCTGTCTCCACGTCTGAGACCTCACTGTCCACAGCTTCCAGGACTTTTTCTGAAAAACAGGGTTCAAAAGTGTGAAAAAACAAACATCTCCTCTAAGAGAAATATGAATGTAAACTGAATAAATGTCTTTACCGTTTGGATTTATTTGGATTTGGTCCAGGCTCATTCCCTTGAAGTCTGATAGGCGTCCTTGTTCAAGCGCGCACAGGGCTTTGCTGACTTTAGCCAACTCCAGAGTTCCTTCAGGTAGTCGATAATACTGTCTATGAACCCGAATGTCATGGCCAAGAAAATTTGCAAGCACATCCCCACTTGTCTCAGTGCAGCTTAAAGAGGTGTCCGAGTTAGCAGGCGCCCCAGAGATTGGGTTAGGGTTAATTAATTCTTCAGTGAGCTGAAAATATAAATATAATACATGCTAAATTTTCTACCAAAACAATAACCAGTCATAAAACGTCTATGAGCCCACTGCCAAACTTGACAGTCAAACTTTGAGTCAGTGTTAAATATTACTGTCAGAGTATCAACAGCAAAGAGGTTAAATAGAGGATAATACAAAATATTCAGTATGTAAACTTACAAATATGGAGTCCGTTCTTTCCAGTGTTGGAAGTTCTGGGTCAGCACTGAGAGCAGAGCTCGAGCTTTCAGGAGTGAATATCTCTGTACTGTTACCACTGTTGAAGCTTGTTTCCTTTGTTGGAAAAATAGTAATACAAACCACAGTCAAAATTGGCCACCATAATACACAGAAATGTGATATAACACAATTAGATCCTTTGATTAACATACTGTTCTAACTTTAAAAGCAAGAAGTTTTCATCAAGTTAGTGTCAAATTAAATGTCAGGGGCTGCAGTCGGCCAGACCCAGTTTAATGGCAGTCTGAGGGCCTGGCTGTACTTAGGATGTAAACAAAGCAGACTTCTGATTAGTCTGTAAGAATCAATAAAACTGACAGTGCAGCATTTTTAAGACAATGTGTTCAAGGCCCCTTCACACAACTTAGGCATAAGTGTCTCTATTCATATAAATGCAGCTGCACATCCACTGTGCTACAATATGTTGTATGTTCTAATTTCCTGGTGGGTTGCTGCTGATTGATAACAATAACTGTTGAATACTTACCAAACTGTTGAAAGGTGCTAGGTGTTCAGGAGAAGGTTCTGATGCAGCCTGCTCCTCTGCCTCCTCCTCTTCATGAGGGCTAAAGAGCTAGAGCACACAGAATTTACTGCTACAGTTTCTGATGTTGTGTTACACACGGTAAGAAGAACATCTGCTTGCTGTCTGTACACACACAGTGAGATAGCATCATGGTGGAATGGTTTGGTGCTGATACAACGAACTAGGGCTGAACATTAGGATGTGGTGCAGAGATCGAGATGACAGAGTCACTGCCACGGTAAAACCACTGACTTAGATAGTTACACATTTGATTCAAATTCCAATTCTGCAACCTAAATCAAGGAAATCCTGATAGACTCTATTGATTCATTTCTTAAACACATGGTAGGTTGGTGCAGTACTTGTGTATATCATGCGCGGGGTTGGGAGGATTTCTATAAAAATGTATTCTGATACAGTTACTAGTTAAAAAATTTAATCAGTAATGTAATCCAAGTACCATAATATTAAAGTAATGTAACTTGATTACTTTCAATTACTTTGGATTTTTCCAATACAGAATATGCTAATAAAATCAAAAGAAACTAAATATCAATAAAATGACTAATGTTTGTGTATTCTGTAAGACAGCTGAACAATGTGAGCTTGTAAAAGAAATTGAGAAAACCAAGTTTAGGTTCAAGGTTCTTTATTTGTCAATTCCAAAATATGTCAGACATACACAGTGAAATCGAAATTACGTTTCCCCCCCCCCACGGTGCAATGTAGATAAAAAAGGTACGGTAAATAAAATAAAACAAGCTAAAAAAGATAAATTAAAACCGCAAGCGGTGATGAAGGGACCGAAGCACCCCGCGCATGTCGGTGCGTGTCGCAACCGCGAGAGTGCGACGGCGGGAGTGCAGCCGCGACAAGTGGCCAAGCAGCAGGCCTTACAGTCATTAAAGGTTAAAAAATTGGAGTGCGCCGAGACATCAAAGTTTGATGGTACGCCGTGGCCACGCCCTTTGACGAAATGACGTGCGGAGCACAACCAGAGATCTTCAACATGTCTTCGGGGCGGCAGTAGCTCAGTCTGTAGGGACTTGGGTTGGGAACCGGAGGGTCGCCGGTTCAAGTCCCGGCACGGACCAAGTCCGGAAATTGGTCTGGTAGCTGGAGAGGTGCCAGTCCACTTCCTGAGCACTGCCGAGGTGCCCTTGAGCAAGGCACCGAACCCCAACAACCGCTCTGGGGCGCCCTCTGTGGGCAGCCCCCTCACTCTGAGACCTCTCCATTAAATGCAGAGTGAAAACCGAATTTCCCCTCGCGGGATTAATAAAGTATATGAAAAAAAAAAAAATGTCTAGAACACACTAAGTTTGAGTTCGCGATGATCGGATGAACGCTTTTGGAGGAGTTCGTTCAGATAGCTAACCTGTGAAACGTGAATTTCAGCCATTCAAAAAAAATATGGCGTACTTCCTGTTGGGATTTGACCATTGATGTAAGAGGATTTTATGTAGCTCCTTACATGCCCAATGAGCATAAAACATTTCATGTATGTAGGACAAAGAAAGCTTTATGGGGAGGCCATTTTTAAGAATTCATGGGGGCGCCACTGAGTCATGTAGCCACGCCCACTTATTAAAACAGCATGACAAGTTTATTTTTTCTGCTGGGATAATGCGTGTTATGTTTGATGACTCTACGCCTATATTAAGTACTATAAGAAACTACTTCCTGTTTATGAGGAACAACGCTTACGTACGACCACGCCCTTTAACGAAATAACGTGCAGAGCACAACAAGAGATCATCAACATGTCAAGATCACGCAGACACTGACTTTTTGTCAATCGGATAAACGCTTTTATCGGAGTTCGTTCAAATAGGTAACCTTTAAAATGAGAATTTTCGCCATGAAAAAAAAGAAAATGGCAGACTTCCTGTTTAGTTTTGACTATGTGTGCAAGAGGATTTATTGTAGTTCCTGACACTATTAACATACAAAAAAAGTTGTGGGGAGGCCTTTCAGAAAGGAAAAATAGGGGTGAGCCGAGACATCAATGTTTGATGGTACGCCATGGCCACGCCCTTGAACGAAATAACGTGCGGAGCACAACGAGAGATCTTCAACATGTCTAGAATACACTGACACTGAGTTTACGATGATCGGATAAACGCTGTTGGAGGAGTTCGTTCAAATAGCTAACCTGTGAAACGTGAATTTCGGCCATTTTTGTTGCATTCAAAAAAATATGGCGGACTTTCCGTTTGGTTATGACTATGGGTGTAAGAGGATTTTATGTAGCTCCTGACATGCCCAATGAGCATAAAAAGTGTCGTGTATGTAGGACAAAAAAACCTCAATAGGGAGGCCTTTTTGAAAATTTCAAGGGGGCGCCACTGAGTTATTTAGCCACGCCCACTTTTTATGCCAACATGTCTAGTTTTATTTTTCCACTGGGATCATGTGTGTGATGTTTGATGAATGTATGACTATATTAAGGCCCGTAACAAACTACTTCCTGTTTGTGACGAACAACGCGTCCGTATGACCACGCCCTTTGACGAAATAATGTGCGGAGCACAACGAGAGATCTTCAACATGTCAAGATCACACAAACACTGACTTTTTGTCAATCAGATAAACGCTTTTATAGGAGTTCGTTCAAATAGGTAACCTGTGAAACGTGGATTTGACCCACTCAAAAAAAATATGGCGGACTTCGTGTTTAGTTTTGACTATGTGTGCAAGAGGATTTATTGTAGTTCCTGACACTATTAACATACAAAAAAATTGTCATGCATGTCAGAGAAAAAAACCTCTATGGGGAGGTCTTTCAGAAAGGGAAAATATGGGTGCGCCGAGACATCAATGTTTGATGGTACGCCATCGCCACGCCCTTAAACGAAATAACGTGCAGAGCACAACGAGAGATCTTCAACATGTTTAGAATACACTGACCCTGAGTTTACGATGATCGGATAAACGCTGTTGGAGGAGTTCGTTCAAATAGCTAACCTGTGAAAAAGGAATTTCAGCCATTTTTGTTGCATTCAAAAAAAAATGGCGGACTTCCTGTTTGGTTATGACGATGGGTGTGAGAGGATTTTATGTAGCTCCTGACATGCTTAAGAAGCATAAAAAAATTCATGCACGTAGGACAAAAAAACCTCTATGGGGAGGCCTTTTTGAATATTTCAAGGTGGCGCCACTGAGTCATTTAGCCACGCCCACTTAGTATACCAACAGGTGTAGTTTAATTTTTCTACTGGGATCATGTGTGTAATGTTTGATGCCTCTACGCCTATATTAAGCACTGTAACAAACTACTTCCTGTTTGTGACGAACATCACGTCCGTATGACCACACCCTTTGAAGAAATAACGTGCAGAGCACAACGAGAGATCTTCAACATGTCTACAACACACCGACATTCACCTTGTGTCAATCGGATAAACACGTTTGTAGGAGTTCGTTCAGATAGCTAACCTGTAAATCGCGAATTTCAGCCATTTAAAAAAAATATGGCGGACTTCCTGTTGGGTTTTGACCATGGGTGTAAGAGGATTTTATGTAGCTCCTGACATGCCAAATTAGTTTAAAAAAGTTCATGCATGTAGGCCAAAAGAACCTCAATAGGGAGGCCTTTTTCAAAATTTAAAGGGGGCGCCACTGAGTCATGTAGCCACGCCCACTTATTATACCAACATGTGTAGTTTTATTTTTCCACTGGGATCATGCGTATGATGTTTGGTGAATGTGTGACTATATTAAGGCCCGTAACAAACTACTTCCTTTTTGTGACGAACAACGTGTCCGTATGACCACGCCCTTTGAGGAAATAACGTGCAGAGCACAACGAGAGATCTTCGACATGTCGAGAACACACTGACATTCTCATTGTGTCAATCGGATAAACGCTTTTGGAGGAGTTCGTTCAGATAGCTAACCTGTGAAACGCGAATTCTTGCCATTAAAAAAAAAATATGGCGGACTTCCTGTTTAGTATTGACTATGGCTGTAAGAGGATTTATTGTAGGTCCTGACATTATGAATGTACAAAAAAATTGTCATGCATGTAAAAGAAAAAACCTCTATGGGGAGTCCTTTCAGAAAGGTAAAATAGGGGTGCGCCGAGACATCAATGTTTGATGGTACACCATGGCCACGCCCTTAAACGAAATAACGTGCGGAGCACAACGAGAGATCTTCAACATGTCTAGAATACACTGACACTGAGTTTACGATGATCGCATAAACGCTGTTGGAGGAGTTCGTTCAAATAGCTAACCTGTGAAACGTGAATTTCGGCCAATTTTGTTGCATTCAAAAAAATATGGCGGACTTCCTGTTTGGTTATGACTATAGGTGTGAGAGGATTTTATGTAGGTCCTGACATACCAAATGAGCATAAAAAAATGTGTGTATGTAGGACAAAAAAACCTCAATAGGGAGGCCTTTTTGAAAATTTCAAGGGGGCGCCACTGAGTAAATTAGCCACGCCCACTTTTTTTGCCAACATGTCTAGTTTTATTTTTCCACTGGGATCATGTGTATAATGTTTGATGAATGTATGACTATATTAAGGCCCGTAAAAAACTACTTCCTGTTTGTGACGAACAACGCGTCCGTATGACCACGCCCTTTGAGGAAATGACGTGCAGAGCACAACGAGAGATCTTCAACATGTCGAGAACACACTGACATTCTCATTGTGTCAATCAGATAATTGCTTTTGGAGGAGTTCGTTCAAATACCTAACCTGTAAAACGCGAATTTTCGCCCCTGAAAAAAAATATGGCGGACTTCCTGTTTGGTTTTGACTATGGGCGTAAGAGGATTTTATGTGAGATCTTGCATGCTTAATGTGCATAAAAATTCTCGTGCATGTACGATGAAAAAACCTCAATGGGGAGGCCCTTTTGAAAATTTGAAGGGGGCGCCACTGAGTCATTTTGCGAAGTTGTTTTACGAAATGACGAGAATATCAAATTTTTCGCCAGACCCGATGACATTGGAGATTTTGATGAGTTTTCATTCACGTTCAAGCCGTCAAAAGTGGCGTCAAACTGACGGACCGAAAAAGAAAAGAAAAATTAAAACCGCAAGCGGTGATGAAGGGACCGAAGCACCCCGCGCATGTCGGCGTGTGTCGCGACCGCGAGAGTGCGACCGCGGGCGTGAAGCCGCGACATGTGGCCAATCAGCAGGCCTTACAGTCATCGAAGGTTAAAAAATTGGAGTGCGCCGAGACATCAATGTTTGATGGTACGCCGTGGCCACGCCCTTTGACGAAATAACGTGCGGAGCACAACGAGAGATCTTCAACATATCCAGAACACACTGACACACTGATTGGATAAACGCTGTCGTAGGAGTTCGTTCAAATAGCTAACCTGTGAAAAAGGAATTTCAGCCATTTTTCTTGCATTAAAAAAAATATGGCGAACTTCCTGTTTGGTTATGACCATGGGTGTAAGAGGCTTTTATGTATCTCCTGACATGCACAATGAGCATAAACAATTTCATGCACGTAGGCCAAAAAAACCTCTATGGGGAGGCCTTTCAGAAAGGTAAAATAGGGGTGCGCCGAGACATCAATGTTTGATGGTACGCCATGGCCACGCCCTTAAACGAAATAACGTGTGGAGCACAACGAGAGATCTTCAACATGTCTAGAATACACTGACACTGAGTTTACGATGATCGGATAAACGCTGTTGTAGGAGTTCGTTCAAATAGCTAACCTGTGAAACGTGAATTTCGGCCATTTTTGTTGCATTCAAAAAAATATGGCGGACTTCCTGTTTGGTTATGACTATAGGTGTAAGAGGATTTTATGTAGGTCCTGACATGCCCAATGAGCATAAAAAAATTTGTGTATGTAGGACAAAAAAACCTAAATGGGGAGGCCTTTTTGAAAATTTCAAGGGAGCGCCACTGAGTAAATTAGCCACGCCCACTTTTTATGCCAACTGGTCTAGTTTTATTTTTCCACTGGGATCATGTGTGTGATGTTTGATGAATGTATGACTATATTGAGGCCCGTTACAAACTACTTCCTGTTTGTGACGAACAACGCGTCCGTATGACCACGCCCTTTGAGGAAATAACGTGCAGAGAACAACGAGAGATCTTCAACATGTCGAGAACACACTGACATTCTCATTGTATCAATGGGATAAACGCTTTTGGAGGAGTTCGTTCAAATAGCTAACCTGTGAAACGCGAATTTTCGCCATTGAAAAAAAATATGGCGGACTTCCTGTTTGGCTTTGATTATGGGCGTAAGAGGATTTTATGTAGGTCCTGACATTATGAATGTACAAAAAAATTGTCATGCATGTAAAAGAAAAAAACCTCTATGGGGAGGCCTTTCAGAAAGGTAAAATATGGGTGTGCCGAGACATCAATGTTTGATGGTACGCCATGGCCACGCCCTTAAACGAAATAACGTGCGGAGCACAACGAGAGATCTTCAACATGTCTAGAATGCACTGAAACTGAGCTTGCGATGATCGGATAAACGCTGTTGGAGGAGTTCGTTCAAATAGCTAACCTGTGAAAAAGGAATTTCGGCCATTTTTGTTGCATTCAAAAAAATATGGCGGACTTCCTGTTTGGTTATGACGATGGGTGTGAGAGGATTTTATGTAGCTCCTGACATGCTTAAGGAGCATAAAAAAATTCATGCACGTAGGACAAAAAAACCTCTATGGGGAGGCCTTTTTGAAAATTTCAAGGGGGCGCCACTGAGTCATTTAGCCACGCCCACTTATTAAAACAACATGACAAGTTTAAATTTTTCTACTGGGATCATGTGTGTTGTGTTTGATGACTCTAAGCCTATAGTAAGCAGTGTCACAAACTACTTCGAATGAATGAATGTATGACTATATTAAGGCCCGTAACAAACTACTTCCTGTTTGTGACGAACAACGCGTCCGTATGACCACGCCCTTTGAGGAAATAACGTGCAGAGCACAACGAGAGATCTTCAACATGTCGAGAACACACTGACAATCTCATTGTATCAATGGGATAAACGCTTTTGGAGGAGTTCGTTCAAATAGCTAACCTGTGAAACGCGAATTTTCGCCATTGAAAAAAAATATGGCGGACTTCCTGTTTGGTTTTGACTATGGGTGTAAGAGGATTTTATGTGAGATCTCGCATGCTTAATGTGCCTAAAAATTGTCGTGTACGTACGATGAAAAAACCTCAATGGGGAGGCCCTTTTGAAAATTTGAAGGGGGCGCCACTGAGTCATTTTGCGAAGTTGTTTTACGAAATGACGAGAATATCAAATTTTTCGCCAGACCAGATGATGTTGGAGATTTTGATGAGTTTTCATTCACGTTCAAGCCGTCAAAAGTGGCTCCGAAGTGGCGGAAGGAAAAAAAAAATAAATAATAATAATCGTAAGGAAAACAATAGGGTCCTTCGCACTGGTCAGTGCTTCGGTCCCTAATAATCATTTGAAAAACAATAGGGTCCTTCGCACTGGTCAGTGCTTCGGTCCCTAAATAATCATTAGGGTTACAATAGGGTCCTTCGCACTGGTCAGTGCTTCGGTCCCTAATTAAAACCGCAAGCGGTGATGAAGGGACCGAAGCACCCCACGCATGTCGGCGCGTGTCGCGACCGCGAGAGTGCGACCGCGGGAGTGCAGCCGCGACACGTGGCCAAGCAGCAGGCCTTACAGTCATCGAAGGTTAAAAAATTGGAGGGTGCCGAGACATCAAAGTTTGATGGTACGCCGTGGCCACGCCCTTTGACGAAATAACGTGCAGAGCACAACGAGAGATCTTCAACATGTCCAGAACACACTGACACTGAGTTCACGATGATCGGATAAACGCTGTTGTAGGAGTTCGTTCAAATAGCTAACCTGTGAAAAAGGAATTTCAGCCATTTTTCTTGCATTAAAAAAAAAGTATGGCGGACTTCCTGTTTGGTTATGACCATGGGTGTAAGAGGCTTTTATGTATCTCCTGACATGCCCAATGAGCATAAAAAATTTCATGCACGTAGGCCAAAAAAACCTCTATAGGGAGGCCTTTTTGAAAATTTCAAGGGGGCCCCACTGAGTTATTTAGCCACGCCCACTTTTTATGCCAACATGTCTAGTTTTATTTTTCCACTGGGATCATGTGTGTGATGTTTGATGAATCTATGACTATATTAAGGCCCGTAACAAACTACTTCCTGTTTGTGACGAACAACGCGTCCGTATGACCACGCCCTTTGAGGAAATAACGTGCGGAGCACAACGAGAGATCTTCAACATGTCAAGAACACACTGACATTCTCATTGTGTCAATCGGATAATTGCTTTTGGAGGAGTTCGTTCAAATAGCTAACCTGTGAAACGCAAATTTTCGCCATTGAAAAAAAATATGGCGGACTTCCTGTTTGGTTGTGACTATGGGTGTAAGAGGATTTTATGTGAGATCTCGCATGCTGAATGTGCCTAAAAATTTTCATGCACGTACGATTAAAAAACCTCAATGGGGAGGCCCTTTTGAAAATTTGAAGGGGGCGCCACTGAGTCATTTTGCGAATTTTTTTTACGAAATGACAAGAATATCACATTTTTCGCCAAACCCGATGACATTGGAGATTTTGATGAGTTTTCATTCACGTTCAAGCCGTCAAAAGTGGCGTCAAACTGACGGACCGAAAAAGAAAAGAAAAAAAATTAAAACCGCAAGCGGTGATGAAGGGACCGAAGCACCCCGCGCATGTCGGCCTGTGTTGTGACCGCGAGAGTGCTACCGAGGGCATGAAGCCGCGACACGTAGCCAAGCAGCAGGCCTTACAGTCATCAAAGGTTAAAAAATTGGAGCGAGCCGAGACATCAAAGTTTGATGGTGCGCCGCGGCCGCGCCCTTTGACGAAATAACGTGCAGAGCACAACGAGAGATCTTCAACATGTCCAGAACACACTAAGATTGAGTGTACGATGATCGGATAAACGCTTTTGGAGGAGTTCGTTCAAATAGGTAACCTGTAAAAAAGGAATTTCAGCCATTTGTCTTGCATTCAAAAAAATATGGCAGACTTCCTGTTTGGGTATGACCATTGGTGTAAGAGGCTTTTATGTAGGTCCTGACATGCCCAATGAGCATAAAAAAATTCATGCACGTCGGTCAAAAAAACCTCAATGGGGAGGAGTTTTTTAAAATTTCAAGAGGGCGCCACTGAGTCATTTAGCCACGCCCACTTTTTATACCAAAATGTGTAGTTTAATTTTTCAACTGGGATCATGTGTATGATGTTTGGTGACTCTACGCCTATATTAAGGCCCATAACAAACTACTTCCTGTTTGTGACGAACAACGCGTCCGTATGACCACGCCCTTTGAGGAAATAACGTGCAGAGCACAACGAGAGATCTTCAACAGGTCGAGAACACACTGACATTCTCATTGTGTCAATGGGATAAACGCTTTTGGAGGAGTTCGTTCAGATAGCTAACCTGTAAACCGCGAATTTCAGCCATTCAAAAAAAATATGGCGGACTTCCTGTTGGGTTTTGACCATGGGTGTAGGAGGATTTTATGTAGGTCCTGACATGCCCAATGAGCATATAAAATCTCATGCATGTAGGACAAAGAAACCTCAATGGGGAGGCCATTTTTAAGATTTCAAGGGGGCGCCACTGAGTCATTTAGCCACGCCCACTTATTATAACAACATGACAAGTTTAATTTTTCTACTGGGATCATGTGTCTGATGGTTGATGAATGTATGACTAAATTAAGCCCCATAACAACCTACTTCCTGTTTGTGAAGAACAACGCGTCCATATGACCACGCCCTTTGACGAAATAACATACGGAGCACAACGAGAGATCTTGAATATGTCGAGAACACACTGACATTCTCATTGTGTCAATCGGATAATTGCTTTTGGAGGAGTTTGTTCAAATAGCTAACCTGTGAAACGCGAATTTTTGCCATTAATAAAAAATATGGCGCACTTCCTGTTTGGTTTTGACTATGTGTGCAAGAGGATTTTTTGTAGGTCCTGCCATGGTTAACATACAAAAAAATTGTCATGCATGTAAAAGAAAAAAACCTCTATGGGGAGGCCTTTCAGAAAGGTAAAATAGAGGTGCGCCGAGACATCAATGTTTGATGGTACGCCATGGCCACGCCCTTAAACGAAATAACGTGCGGAGCACAACGAGAGATCTTGAACATGTCTAGAATACACTGACATTGAGTTTACGATGATCGGATAAACGCTGTTGGAGGAGTTCGTTCAAATAGCTAACCTGTGAAAGGTGAATTTCGGCCATTTTTGTTGCATTCAAGAAAATATGGCGGACTTCCTGTTTGGTTATGACGATGGGTGTGAGAGGATTTTATGTAGCTCCTGACATGCTTAAGGAGCATAAAAAAATTCATGCACGTAGGACAAAAAAACCTCTATGGGGAGGCCTTTTTGAAAATTTCAAGGTGGCGCCACTGAGTCATTTAGCCACGCCCACTTTTTATGCCAACATGTCTAGTTTTATTGTTCCACTGGGATCATGTGTATGATGTTTGATGAATGTATGACTATATTGAGGCCCGTAACAAACTACTTCCTGTTTGTGACGAACAACGCGTCCGTATGACCACGCCCTTTGAGGAAATAACGTGCAGAGCACAACGAGAGATCTTCAACATGTCGAGAACACACTGACATTCTCATTGTGTCAATCGGATAAAGGCTTTTGGAGGAGTTCGTTCAAATAGCTAACCTGTGAAACGCGAATTTTCGCCATTGAAAAAAAATATGGCGGACTTCCTGTTTGGTTTTGACTATGGGTGTAAGAGGATTTTATGTGAGATCTCGCATGCTTAATGTGCCTAAAAATTGTCGTGCACGTACGATGAAAAAACCTCAATGGAGAGGCCCTTTTGAAAATTTGAAGGGGGCGCCACTGAGTCATTTTGCGAATTTTTGTTACGAAATGACGAGAATATCAAATTTTTCGCCAGACCCGATGACAGTGGAGATTTTGATGAGTTTTCATTCACGTTCAAGCCGTCAAAAGTGGCTCCAAAGAGACGGACCGGAGAAAAAAAAAAAAAAAAAAAAAAATCATTTGAAAAACAATAGGGTCCTTCGCACTGGTCAGTGCTTCGGTCCCTAATTAAAACCGCAAGCGGTGATGAAGGGACCGAAGCACCCCACGCATGTCGGCGCGTGACGCGACCGCGAGAGTGCGACGGCGGGAGTGCAGCCGCGACACGTTGCCAAGCAGCAGGCCTTACAGTCATCGACGGTTAAGAAATTGGAGTGTGCCGAGACATCAAAGTTTGATGGTGCGCCGTGGCCACGCCCTTTGATGAAATAACGTGCAGAGCACAACGAGAGATCGTCAACATGTCCAGAACACACTGACACTGAGTTCACGATGATCGGATAAACGCTGTTGTAGGAGTTCGTTCAAATAGCTAACCTGTGAAACGTGAATTTCGGCCATTTTTGTTGCATTCAAAAAAATATAGCGGACTTCCTGTTTAGTTATGACGATAGGTGTAAGAGGATTTTATGTAGCTCCTGACATGCCCAATGAGCATAAAAAAATCTGTGTATGTAGGACAAAAAAACCTAAATGGGGAGGTCTTTTTGAAAATTTCAAGGGGGCGCCACTGAGTCATTTAGCCACGCCCAGTTTTTATGCCAGCATGTCTAGCTTTATTTTTCCACTGGGATCATGTGTCTGATGGTTGGTGAGTGTATGACTATATTAAGGCCCATAACAAACTACTTCCTGTTTGTGACGAACAACGCGTCCGTATGACCACACCCTTTGAGGAAATAACGTGCAGAGCACAACGAGAGATCTTCAACATGTCGAGAACACACTGACATTCTCATTGTGTCAATTGGATAATTGCTTTTGGAGGAGTTCGTTCAAATAGCTAACCTGTGAAACGTGAATTTTCGCCATTGAAAAAAAATATGGCGGACTTCCTGTTTAGTATTGACTATGGGTGTAAGAGGATTTTTTGTAGGTCCTGACATTATGAACGTACCAAAAAATTGTCATGCATGTAAAAGAAAAAATCCTCTATGGGGAGGCCTTTCAGAAAGGCAAAATAGGGGTGAGCTGAGACATCAATGTTTGATGGTACGCCATCGCCACGCCCTTAAACGAAATAACGTGCAGAGCACAACGAGAGATCTTCAACATGTCTAGAATACACTGACACTGAGTTTACGATGATCAGATAAACGCTGTTGGAGGAGTTCGTTCAAATAGCTAACCTGTGAAAGAGGAGTTTCGGCCATTTTTGGTGCATTCAACAAAATATGGCGGACTTCCTGTTTGGTTATGACGATGGGTGTGAGAGGATTTTATGTAGCTCCTGACATTATGAACGTACTAAAAAATTGTCATGCATGTAAAAGAAAAAAACCTCTATGGGGAGGCCTTTCAGAAAGGTAAAATATGGGTGTGCCGAGACATCAATGTTTGATGGTACGCCATGGCCACGCCCTTATACGAAATAACGTGCGGAGCACAACGAGAGATCTTCAACATGTCTAGAATGCACTGAAACTAAGCTTGCGATGATCGGATAAACGCTGTTGGAGGAGTTCGTTCAAATAGCTAACCTGTGAAAAAGGAATTTCGGCCATTTTTGTTGCATTCAAAAAAATATGGCGGACTTCCTGTTTGGTTATGACTATAGGTGTAAGAGGATTTTATGTAGGTCCTCACATGCCCAATGAGCATAAACAAATTTGTGTATGTAGGACAAAAAAACCTCAATGGGGAGGCCTTTTTGAAAATTTCAAGGGGGCGCCACTGAGTAAATTAGCCACGCCCACTTTTTATGCCAACATGTCTAGTTTTATTTTTCCACTGGGATCATGTGTATGATGTTTGATGAATGTATGACTATATTAAGGCCCGTAACAAACTACTTCCTGTTTGTGACGAACAACGCGTCCGTATGACCACGCCCTTTGAGGAAATAACGTGCAGAGCACAACGAGAGATCTTCAACATGTCGAGAACACACTGACATTCTCATTGTATCAATGGGATAAACGCTTTTGGAGGAGTTCGTTCAAATAGCTAACCTGTGAAACGCGAATTTTCGCCATTGAAAAAAAATATGGCGGACTTCCTGTTTGGTTTTGACTATGGGTGTAAGAGGATTTTATGTGAGATCTCGCATGCTTAATGTGCCTAAAAATTGTCGTGTACGTACGATGAAAAAACCTCAATGGGGAGGCCCTTTTGAAAATTTGAAGGGGGCGCCACTGAGTCATTTTGCGAAGTTGTTTTACGAAATGACGAGAATATCAAATTTTTCGCCAGACCCGATGAAGTTGGAGATTTTGATGAGTTTTCATTCACGTTCAAGCCGTCAAAAATGGCGTCAAAGAGACGGACCGGAGAAAAAAAAAAATAATCATTTGAAGAACAATAGGGGCCTTCGCACTGGTCAGTGCTTCGGTCCCTAATTAAAACCGCAAGCGGTGGTGAAGGGACCGAAGCACCCCACGCATGTCGGCGCGTGTCGCGACCGCGAGAGTGCGACCGCGGGAGTGCAGCCGCGACACGTGGCCAAGCAGCAGGCCTTACATTCATCGAAGGTTAAAAAATTGGAGTGTGCCGAGACATCAAAGTTTGATGGTACGCCGTGGCCACGCCCTTTGACGAAATAACGTGCGGAGCACAACGAGAGATCTTCAACATATCCAGAACACACTGACACACTGATTGGATAAACGCTGTTGTAGGAGTTCGTTCAAATAGCTAACCTGTGAAAAAGGAATTTCAGCCATTTTTCTTGCATTAAAAAAAATATGGCGAACTTCCTGTTTGGTTATGACCATGGGTGTAAGAGGCTTTTATGTATCTCCTGACATGCACAATGAGCATAAACAATTTCATGCACGTAGGCCAAAAAAACCTCTATGGGGAGGCCTTTTTGAAAATTTCAAGGGGGCGCCACTGAGTCATTTAGCCACGCCCACTTTTTATGCCAACATGTCTAGTTTTATTTTTCCACTGGGATCATGTGTGTGATGTTTGATGAATGTATGACTATATTAAGGCCCGTTACAAACTACTTCCTGTTTGTGACGAACAACGCGTCCGTATGACCACGCCCTTTGAGGAAATAAAGTGCAGAGCACAACGAGAGATCTACAACATGTCTAGAACACACTAAGATTGAGTTTACGATGATCGGATAAACGCTTTTGGAGGAGTTCGTTCAAATAGCTAACCTGTGAAACGTGAATTTGAACCATTCAAAAAAAAATATGGCGGACTTCTTGTTTGGTTATGACCATGGGTGTAAGAGGATTTTATGTAGCTCCTGACATGCCCAATGAGCATAACAAATTTCATACATGTAGGACAAAGAAACCCCTATGGGGAGGCCATTTTTAAAATTTCATGGGGGCGCCACTGAGTCATTTAGCCACGCCCACATATTATAACAAAATAACAAGTTAAATTTTTCTACTGGGATCATGTGTGTTATGTTTGATGACTCTACGCCTACATTAAACACTGTAACAAACTACTTCCTGTTTGTGACGAACATCAAGTCCGTATGACCACGCCCTTTGACGAAATAACGTGCGGAGCACAACGAGAGATCTTCAACATGTCAAGATCACACAAACACTGACTTTTTGTCAATCAGATAAACGCTTTTATAGGAGTTCGTTCAAATAGGTAACCTTTAAAACGAGAATTTTCGCCATTAAAAAAAAATATGGCGGATTTCCTGTTTAGTTTTGACTATGGGTGTAAGAGGATTTATTGTAGGTCCTGACATTATGAATGTACAAAAAAATTGTCATGCATGTAAAAGAAAAAAACCTCTATGGGGAGGCCTTTCAGAAAGGTAAAATAGGGGTGCGCCGAGACATCAATGTTTGATGGTACGCCATGGCCACGCCCTTAAACGAAATAACGTGCGGAGCACAACGAGAGATCTTCAACATGTCTAGAATACACTGACACTGAGTTTACGATGATCGGATAAACGCTGTTGTAGGAGTTCGTTCAAATAGCTAACCTGTGAAACGTGAATTTCGGCCATTTTTGTTGCATTCAAAAAAATATGGCGGACTTCCTGTTTGGTTATGACTATAGGTGTAAGAGGATTTTATGTAGGTCCTGACATGCCCAATGAGCATAAAAAAATTTGTGTATGTAGGACAAAAAAACCTAAATGGGTAGGCCTTTTTGAAAATTTCAAGGGAGCGCCACTGAGTAAATTAGCCACGCCCACTTTTTATGCCAACTGGTCTAGTTTTATTTTTCCACTGGGATCATGTGTGTGATGTTTGATGAATGTATGACTATATTGAGGCCCGTTACAAACTACTTCCTGTTTGTGACGAACAACGCGTCCGTATGACCACGCCCTTTGAGGAAATAACGTGCAGAGAACAACGAGAGATCTTCAACATGTCGAGAACACACTGACATTCTCATTGTATCAATGGGATAAACGCTTTTGGAGGAGTTCGTTCAAATAGCTAACCTGTGAAACGCGAATTTTCGCCATTGAAAAAAAATATGGCGGACTTCCTGTTTGGCTTTGATTATGGGCGTAAGAGGATTTTATGTAGGTCCTGACATTATGAATGTACAAAAAAATTGTCATGCATGTAAAAGAAAAAAACCTCTATGGGGAAGCCTTTCAGAAAGGTAAAATATGGGTGTGCCGAGACATCAATGTTTGATGGTACGCCATGGCCACGCCCTTAAACGAAATAACGTGCGGAGCACAACGAGAGATCTTCAACATGTCTAGAATGCACTGAAACTGAGCTTGCGATGATCGGATAAACGCTGTTGGAGGAGTTCGTTCAAATAGCTAACCTGTGAAAAAGGAATTTCGGCCATTTTTGTTGCATTCAAAAAAATATGGCGGACTTCCTGTTTGGTTATGACGATGGGTGTGAGAGGATTTTATGTAGCTCCTGACATGCTTAAGGAGCATAAAAAAATTCATGCACGTAGGACAAAAAAACCTCTATGGGGAGGCCTTTTTGAAAATTTCAAGGGGGCGCCACTGAGTCATTTAGCCACGCCCACTTATTAAAACAACATGACAAGTTTAATTTTTCTACTGGGATCATGTGTGTTGTGTTTGATGACTCTAAGCCTATAGTAAGCAGTGTCACAAACTACTTCGAATGAATGAATGTATGACTATATTAAGGCCCGTAACAAACTACTTCCTGTTTGTGACGAACAACGCGTCCGTATGACCACGCCCTTTGAGGAAATAACGTGCAGAGCACAACAAGAGATCTTCAACATGTCGAGAACACACTGACAATCTCATTGTATCAATGGGATAAACGCTTTTGGAGGAGTTCGTTCAAATAGCTAACCTGTGAAACGCGAATTTTCGCCATTGAAAAAAAATATGGCGGACTTCCTGTTTGGTTTTGACTATGGGTGTAAGAGGATTTTATGTGAGATCTCGCATGCTTAATGTGCCTAAAAATTGTCGTGTACGTACGATGAAAAAACCTCAATGGGGAGGCCCTTTTGAAAATTTGAAGGGGGCGCCACTGAGTCATTTTGCGAAGTTGTTTTACGAAATGACGAGAATATCAAATTTTTCACCAGACCAGATGATGTTGGAGATTTTGATGAGTTTTCATTCACGTTCAAGCCGTCAAAAGTGGCTCCGAAGTGGCGGAAGGAAAAAAAATAATAATAATAATAATCGTAAGGAAAACAATAGGGTCCTTCGCACTGGTCAGTGCTTCGGTCCCTAATAATCATTTGAAAAACAATAGGGTCCTTCGCACTGGTCAGTGCTTCGGTCCCTAAATAATCATTAGGGTTACAATAGGGTCCTTCGCACTGGTCAGTGCTTCGGTCCCTAATTCAAACCGCAAGCGGTGATGAAGGGACCGAAGCACCCCACGCATGTCGGCGCGTGTCGCGACCGCGAGAGTGCGACCGCGGGAGTGCAGCCGCGACACGTGGCCAAGCAGCAGGCCTTACATTCATCGAAGGTTAAAAAATTGGAGTGTGCCGAGACATCAAAGTTTGATGGTACGCCGTGGCCACGCCCTTTGACGAAATAACGTGCGGAGCACAACGAGAGATCTTCAACATATCCAGAACACACTGACACACTGATTGGATAAACGCTGTTGTAGGAGTTCATTCAAATAGCTAACCTGTGAAAAAGGAATTTCAGCCATTTTTCTTGCATTAAAAAAAATATGGCGAACTTCCTGTTTGGTTATGACCATGGGTGTAAGAGGCTTTTATGTATCTCCTGACATGCACAATGAGCATAAAAATTTCATGCACGTAGGCCAAAAAAACCTCTATGGGGAGGCCTTTTTGAAAATTTCAAGGGGGCGCCACTGAGTCATTTAGCCACGCCCACTTTTTATGCCAACATGTCTAGTTTTATTTTTCCACTGGGATCATGTGTGTGATGTTTGATGAATGTATGACTATATTAAGGCCCGTAACAAACTACTTCCTGTTTGTGACGAACAACGCGTCCGTATGACCACGCCCTTTGAGGAAATAAAGTGCAGAGCACAACGAGAGATCTACAACATGTCTAGAACACACTAAGATTGAGTTTACGATGATCGGATAAACGCTTTTGGAGGAGTTCGTTCAAATAGCTAACCTGTGAAACGTGAATTTGAACCATTCAAAAAAAAATATGGCGGACTTCTTGTTTGGTTATGACCATGGGTGTAAGAGGATTTTATGTAGCTCCTGACATGCCCAATGAGCATAACAAATTTCATACATGTAGGACAAAGAAACCCCTATGGGGAGGCCATTTTTAAAATTTCATGGGGGCGCCACTGAGTCATTTAGCCACGCCCACATATTATAACAAAATAACAAGTTAAATTTTTCTACTGGGATCATGTGTGTTATGTTTGATGACTCTACGCCTACATTAAACACTGTAACAAACTACTTCCTGTTTGTGACGAACATCAAGTCCGTATGACCACGCCCTTTGACGAAATAACGTGCGGAGCACAACGAGAGATCTTCAACATGTCAAGATCACACAAACACTGACTTTTTGTCAATCAGATAAACGCTTTTATAGGAGTTCGTTCAAATAGGTAACCTTTAAAACGAGAATTTTCGCCATTAAAAAAAAATATGGCGGATTTCCTGTTTAGTTTTGACTATGGGTGTAAGAGGATTTATTGTAGGTCCTGACATTATGAATGTACAAAAAAATTGTCATGCATGTAAAAGAAAAAAACCTCTATGGGGAGGCCTTTCAGAAAGGTAAAATAGGGGTGCGCCGAGACATCAATGTTTGATGGTACGCCATGGCCACGCCCTTAAACGAAATAACGTGCAGAGCACAACGAGAGATCTTCAACATGACCAGAACACACTGACACTGAGTTCACGATGATCGGATAAACGCTGTTGTAGGAGTTCGTTCAAATAGCTAACCTGTGAAAAAGGAATTTCAGCCATTTTTCTTGGATTAAAAAAAAAGTATGGCGGACTTCCTGTTTGGTTATGACCATGGGTGTAAGAGGCTTTTATGTATCTCCTGACATGCCCAATGAGCATAAAAAATTTCATGCACGTAGGCCAAAAAAACCTCTATAGGGAGGCCTTTTTGAAAATTTCAAGGGGGCCCCACTGAGTTATTTAGCCACGCCCACTTTTTATGCCAACATGTCTAGTTTTATTTTTCCACTGGGATCATGTGTGTGATGTTTGATGAATCTATGCCTATATTAAGGCCCGTAACAAACTACTTCCTGTTTGTGACGAACAACGCGTCCGTATGACCACGCCCTTTGAGGAAATAACGTGCGGAGCACAACGAGAGATCTTCAACATGTCAAGAACACACTGACATTCTCATTGCGTCAATCGGATAATTGCTTTTGGAGGAGTTCGTTCAAATAGCTAACCTGTGAAACGCGAATTTTCGCCATTGAAAAAAAATATGGCGGACTTCCTGTTTGGTTGTGACTATGGGTGTAGGAGGATTTTATGTGAGATCTCGCATGCTGAATGTGCCTAAAAATTTTCATGCACGTACGATTAAAAAACCTCAATGGGGAGGCCCTTTTGAAAATTTGAAGGGGGCGCCACTGAGTCATTTTGCGAATTTTTTTTACGAAATGACAAGAATATCAAATTTTTCGCCAGACCCGATGACATTGGAGATTTTGATGAGTTTTCATTCACGTTCAAGCCGTCAAAAGTGGCTCCAAAGAAGTGGAAGAAAAAAGAAAACGACAAAAATAATCATTAGAAAAACAATAGGGTCCTTCGCACTGGTCAGTGCTTCGGTCCCTAAAAATAAAATAATCATTTGGGTTTCAATAGGGTCCTTCGCACTGGTCAGTGCTTCGGTCCCTAATAATCGTAAGGATTACAATAGGGTCCTTCGCACTGGTCAGTGCTTCGGTCCCTAATTACAAAGTGACTCAAACAATGGTGCCAAAGGGGAGGGGTGGTGAGAAGTCCCAGGATCCGGTGGGTAGGAGTTGTGAGGCGTACAATCGACGAGGTGCTCCAGTGGAAGATCAGCAAATAATCTGAGAGAGGCAGAGCAAAGACAAAAAGTTAGCTCCACACGCTAACTCAAAAAGGACTCAAGGTTATATCATGGGCCGAAGTTGAATTCCTACATGTGGTAGACAGAACGATCTGGCACTGAGTGAGAGACAATCTGGGGGTTTTGTACAGCCCAGGTTGATTGTAGATGTGGCACACCTGGTGCCTCCTGAGGAAAGAAACCACACCCACCACACTCAATCAGGGAGAGAAACATGAGGATTAGACAGACCGGGAAAGACAGACAACCCACAATAGGAGAAGGAGGGGCTGCCCTGAAGAGAGACATGACAGTTGAATTGCGGTTTTTCTGGCAGAAATTGGGATAGACTTTTTAGACTTTTTATTTTATTGTCCCCGAGGGGAAATTCTTTTCCAGTGTACAGTTTTAAGGGCAGCGCGCCGACAGAGGGTGAACACAGGCACAGGGAGATACATGTGAGACAACAGGACATACAGTGATAGGGCATACAGTGACAGGACATACAGTGACAGGGCATACAGTGACAGGACATACAGTGACAGGGCATACAGTGACAGGGCATACAGTGCATATGGTTATGGGGGACCGGGGATTGGGACTGAGGTGGATTTTTATTGAGGGCTGTAATGACTGCAGAGAGAGGGGCTGGTGCAGTCGTTGGTGTACAGGGTGTAGAGGAAGGGGCTTAGCACACAGCCCTGGGGGGCTCCGGTGTTGGTGATGAGTGGGGGTGATGTGGATGTGCCTACCCGAACAGCTTGCCGTCTGTCGCTGAGGAAGTTGTGCAGGAGGTGGATCAGAATGGGTGGAGTGTTGAGTTTATGAAGCTTCTGGATGAGCAGCTGCCTTTGAATGGTATTGAATGCGGAACTGAAGTCCACAAAGAGGATCCTTGCGAAGGTGACTCGGGAATCTAGGTGCTGGAGGACAAGTTGTAGCAGGCAAGCAACAGCGTCCTCTGTGCCCCTTTTTTCCCTGTAGGCGAATTGGAGAGGGTCCAGATGAGGTTTCACCAATGGGAGGATGACCTTCAGCAGCAGTTTTTCCAGGCACTTCATTAATATGGGAGTGAGGGCGATGGGGCGGTAGTGATTGAGGTCGGAGGGTCGTGGTTTCTTGGGTACCGGGATTATTGTTGCGCTTTTCCAGAGGAGGGGTAATAGTAGCAGTCAGATATGACTCACAGAAGAGAGAGTGGGCAATAGGAGCCAGTTCTATGGCACAGGTCTTCAGCACCCTTGCTGGGATGCCGTCGGGTCCTGGGGCCTTGGATGGGTTACACCGGCTTAGCTGGTGGCGCACTTCCTCGACTGTGAAGGGGGCAGGCTCATTGGGATCTACTGGGGGTAGAGCCTTGAGAGCTTCCCTGCACTCTTTGGAAAAGTCCTGTGTGTCAAAGCGGTTGAAAAAGGAGTTCAGTTCAGTGGGGGGGTGGGTGGCGTGAGATTTTGTTTTGTTGTGGGTGGGTTTGTATCCGGTGAGGGATTTTACCATTTGGAAGGCTTCTTTTGTATTCATGTTGCTGAACTTATGCTCGAGTTTGTTTTTGAATTGGATTTTAGCCATGAAGATTTTATTCTTGATGTCTCTGTTTGCTGATCTGTAGTAGTGTCTTGTCAGCCTGAAGGCTCTGTGTTTTTCTCTGAGGCTATTCTTGATGTCGGGGGTGATCCAGGGTTTTGAGTTGGGGTACTTTTTTATGATTTTTACTGGAATGGTGGTATGAATGCAGAAGTTGATGTAGTCCTATATGGCAGTGACTTTGCTGTTCAGATCTCCGTCAAAGATATCCCAGTCGGTGCATGCCAGGGACCCTTGGAGTTGTGCGATGGAGTCCTCCGACCATTGGGGGGTGCAGTGGGACTGTGGGAGGAGACGTTTGAGTACTTGTTTGTACAGCGGAAGTAAACAGATGACGTTGTAATCTGCGAGTCCGAGCGGTGGATACGAGCTGGTCCTGAAGGCGTCGGGGATGTTTCCATAACAAAGGTCTAAAGTGTTGTTTTTTCTGGTGGGAATGTCGACATACTGCTGGAATGTCGGGAGCGCGGAGTCGAGTCTGCAGGCATTGAAGTCTCCCAGGATGAGTATCGGAGCTCCGGGGTACCTAGCTGCCATGGCGTTAGCATCCTCGGCTACCAGTTCTGATGCTACCTTGATGTTGGCGCTGGGAGCGATGTACACGCAGCTGACCACCACAGTTGGAAATTCCAGAGGAAGGTAGTAAGGGCGAAGAGACACGGTGAGCAACTCCAGGTCGGGCAGGCAGACCCTCTGGTGGGTTTTGATGTTGCTACACCATCTGTCGTTGATGTATAGACAGACCCCACCGCCTCTTGTTTTCCCCGAGTTCCTGGTTCTGTCTGACCTGATGATGGTGAAGTTGTCGAGGCTAACCTCGTCGTCGGATACCGACTCGTCCAGCCAGGTCTCAGTCAGGGCGATGATGCAGGTGTCCCTGAAGGCCCTTTCCATTCTGCACCGGGCATGGAGCAGGTCCATTTTGTTCCGGAGGGAGCGGACATTTGAGAGGATAGTGGAGGGGAGAGGGGGCTTGAAGGGCCGTCTCCTCAGTCTGCTTCGGACACCTCCGCGTTTCCCTCTTTCTCTTGGCCGTAGCTCGGGAGGAATAGCTGCCGCCGGCTTGATGTTACATAGCGGTGAGCTACGGTGGAGCAGGAGTTCGTCGCGGCCATAGGTGAGTAACCCATTGATGGTGCTGGGTTCCGTCACAGAAACAATGAGTAGTTCAATGAGGGTATTGTTTCTGATCATGATAGTTACCAGATCCCGAAAACAGACATATACTGGTGGACATTAACACTGCTGAACATACAGGTCCTTCTAAAAAAATTAGCATATTGTGATAAAGTTCATTCTTTTCCATAATGTAATGATAAAAATTAAACTTTCAAATATTTTAGATTCATTGCACACCAACTGAAATATTTCAGGTCTTTTATTGTTTTAATACTGATGATTTTGGCATACAGCTCATGAAAACCCAAAATTCCTATCTCAAAAAATTAGCATATCATGAAAAGGTTCTCTAAACGAGCTATAAACCTAATCATCTGAATCAACGAATTAACTCGAAACACCTGCAAAACATTCCTGAGGCTTTTAAAAACTCCCAGCCTGGTTCATTACTCAAAACCGCAATCATGGGTAAGACTACCGACCTGACTGCTGTCCAGAAGGCCATCATTGACACCCTCAAGCAAGAGGGTAAGACACAGAAAGAAATTTCTGAACGAATAGGTTGTTCCCAGAGTGCCGTATCAAAGCACCTCAGTGGGAAGTCTGTGGGAAGGAAAAAGTGTGGCAGAAAACACTGCACGACGAGAAGAGGTGACCGGACCCTGAGGAAGATTGTGGAGAAGGGCCGATTCCAGACCTTGGGGGACCTGCGGAAGCTGTGGACTGAGTCTGGAGTAGAAACATCCAGAGCCACCATGCACAGGCGTGTGCAGGAAATGGGCTACAGGTGCCGCATTCCCCAGGTCAAGCCACTTTTGAACCAGAAACAGCGGCAGAAGCGCCTGACCTGGGCTACAGAGAAGCAGCACTGGACTGTTGCTCAGTGGTCCAAAGTACTTTTTTCGGATGAAAGCAAATCTTGCATGTCATTCGGAAATCAAGGTGCCAGAGTCTGGAGGAAGACTGGGGAGAAGGAAATGCCAAAATGCCTGAAGTCCAGTGTCAAGCACCCACAGTCAGTGATGGTCTGGGGTGCCATGTCAGCTGCTGGTCTTGGTCCACTGTGTTTTATCAAGGGCAGGGTCAATGCAGCTAGCTATCAGGAGATTTTGGAGCACTTCATGCTTCCATCTGCTGAAAAGCTTTATGGAGATGATTTAATTTTTCAGCACGACCTGGCACCTGCTCACAGTGCCAAAACGACTGGTAAATGGTTTACTGACCATGGTGTTACTGTGCTCAATTGGCCTGCCAACTCTCCTGACCTGAACCCCATAGAGAATCTGTGGGATATTGTGAAGAGACAGTTGAGAGACGCAAGACCCAACACTATGGATGAGCTTAAGGCCGCTATCGAAGCATCCTGGGCCTCCATAAGACCTCAGCAGTGCCACAGGCTGATTGCCTCCATGCCACGTCGCATTGAAGCAATCTTTTCTGCAAAAGGATTCCCGACCAAGTATTGACTGCATAACTGAACATAATTATTGAAGGTTTACTTTTTTTGTATTAAAAACACATTTCTTTTATTGGTCGGATGAAATATGCTAATTTTTTTAGATATGGATTTTTGTTTTTTCTTGACTTTTTTGCCAAAATCATCAATATTAAAACAATATAAGGCTTGAACTACTTCAGTTGTGTGTAATGAATCTAAAATATATGAAAGTCTAATGTTTATCAGTACATTACAGAAAATAATGAACTTTATCACAATATGCTAATTTTTTGAGAATGACCTGTACAACAAGACGAGGACAGGTGTGACGCGCAGCCGAGCACCGGTACATTGGTGTTGTCGCAGCAGAGCATGCGCCAAGGCACATTGCACATTGGATTTCGTTTTTTTATCACGATTTTCTTCAAATCAAGCTTGTGCAATGTTCTAAAAGAAATCTGGTCACAAGTGTTGATATATTTTGTGCACATTACCGCCATTTTAGCCTCCCTCCACTGGTTGCCTGTGCATTTTAGGATCCATAGCCATAAAAAAGTTAACCATAGTTTCATCATATTTTAAGAGGCATTTGGTGTTATTTGTTGGGACATGGGGACCTCTGCTGGTCGTTTTCGATACACCTATTGAGCTTTGGAACAACAACAGGCCTTTACACTAAGTCATATGACAAGTCGTGCAAACCTATGTCAAAATTAAAAATGACCAAAATAGGATTAGTAGTCCAATAAGGATAGTCCAATAATGTCATAAAAACAACACAGTCTATAAGCCTATGATATTTTTTCCATATCACCCACATCTATCTGAGACGTCAAATAAATCCATGAAGCCATGTTAACTGAGCTGTCACCTTGAGACAAACCATGGACATGGGGTCGGAGGTGGGTTGTAAACATTTTTTAGACTTAAAAGTGGGCCCTGAATTGAGAAAGGTAGGGAATTACTGTTCTCGTGTAGTAGAAGTAGAAGTGGAAGGCATAAACCACTCCTCCTCGGGGGCTGTGCTCAGCAGGACAAATTGAAGCAGAGCCTCTCTGCTGCACCCTGCTACTAAAAGTCTGCAGCTCCTCCCACCTGCAGCCAACAACTCAACAACCATTTGCACATAAGTTTTCACGCTGCAAGGAGCAACAGGGAGGGGTGAGTTGTCTGCTTTCTCTTCTGAGCCTTAAAAATGTTTCCCTCTGTTTGCATTACATCCTCTGTATGTGATGACATTGGTATTTAAAGCTTTAGCACTGATGCACTCAATGAAGACTCATTAAAGTCACAGCAAAGGGAAAGAAAATAGGCGTATCTCTGCAGTTATTTTAAGAAATTAACATGGCAGATTTGTGAAAAATGCAAAGTATTTAAGGGCATAAAAATAACAGATTCATGGGGAAAACTCCAAATATTGTGTTATATGTAAAAAAAATCTCCCAGTGTAAACTGATGGAATGGCCTTTATAAAGTGTCAACTTAATGGTTGTCATATTAGGTATTACAATATTGAAATATATTATCTGTTGAATCGTGTTTTAACTCAGATCTCCAGCTAGCCTAGTTTGGCTAAACAAGACAATTTGGTAGGTAAACGAATCTGTTTTAAGTCTTACAGAATCTGAACAATCAGAAAATAATAATTGTTGTTCTAATTAAACTAAACATTAGGACAGTTTAGATATAGGGGGTATACAGCACAGCATTGGGATTATACCACAATTATATCTTTAGGTGATAAACTTCTCACAGTTAGGATAACAATTATGGGGATTATATGTCACATTTCTTTACCCAGTGAGAGTTTACAGAAAAATAATCTACCATAATTTTTAATTTTTATTACATTATATTATCATGATTCGTTTATTATTTGTATTTATTCAATATTACAGCCTTTACAAAAGGTAGAGCTTCAGGGAGTACATGAATTTAACAGTACGTTCACCATTGTCTTATGTTACAAGTTTAGAATAAATAAAAAAAGTCAAAGTCAGGTCAAACAACTTCAATTTGAAGTAAAGGATGAGACTGAAGAACTTTAAATTCAATAGATATCAGTCACTCACTGGTTGATTTATCATTTTGTCCACAGATATATTTTCGAAAAAGAACAATAGACCTTGTTAAATATTGTATTTTCTCATATGCCAATAAGGAGTCAAATCAATGCTACAACAACAAGGAAGTAAATCTTTTCGCAAGACTTTCCCCCTTGGAGAAGGTGGACATGCAACATTCCTCATGCAACAAAAAAAAAAAGTAATTCATTTCCCCCATAACCTGCTTCATCTTAAACAAGAAGAAACAAAGAACATAATTCAATGCATTTAACAGTTTAGGCAGCCTTGTCCCTGGGAATAAGATGGGATTATCTTTCCCAACTGAAATAAGCAGCCACAATCATTCCTGTTACATCACCACCATTTTTTGTACAGATAAAACAAGTTACTTAATAAATATGTGTTCAGAACAAATACATATTAATATGCTAAATTCAAAGAATTTGCTGGTGCATGGTGCTGTAACTTTCATTAATCTTAAATCTAATAGATTTTCCGTTTTTTGTTTGTGGTGTGTGGCTGATAGGAGAATAACACATTGTTAGTTGGCAGGAGGGAAGTGTTTGAAGTTCTTGATCATTTCATGTCAAGACAAGGGAGATTACTTGATCAAGCTGCCGTGAAGGCTCATGAATCCGACCATCAAATGGTCTGGACTGAGAATCTATGACACGCTGTGTATCAACATGCATCTGATGAATTGGAATTTTGGCAGGTTTCAGGCATAGACTGTATACAATATGGACATAATCTCTGTGACATCACCCATCAGTTTCTTAAGCATAGTTTTGAAGCACACTATGGTGGCTGCCATGTTTGGAAGTCTTGTCTCAAACTATCCGTCAACCTCGTTACAGGCAAAGAGGTGATGCTGAGGCAGGCCTTTTATCACTTAGATCAGCCACATCCCTAATTATGAATATTTCTTATGGGCATGTTATGGGTTGTTGCTGACTGCAGTTCAAAGACATGCCTTTTAGGTTCATTGGTGAATCTGAAATAACCTGCAAGTGTGGCTCTTTGCCTGTCCCTATATGTCAGCCCTGTGAGTGGCTGCTAAACAGTGCAGGGTTCTAGATGAATGGTCAGATGGATTTGTGTCACACTAAATCTGTCCACTCCAGTTTACATTATGCACCTAAAAGAATAAAAAACATATTTTGCCATTTGATTGTGCTGTGATAACCACAAGTATCGTTAGAAAAACAGTTCAAGGGAGTGCCGGTGGCGCAGTGGCACTGCCCGCGCTCCCATGCATCGAGGCTACAGTCCTCATGCGGGCGACCCAGGTTTGCGTCTGACCCGTGGCAACCTTACCACATTTCTCCCTCTCTCCCCACCTTCCAACTCTATCCATTAAAGGCTAAAAAGCCCAAAATAAACCTTCAGAAAAACTGTTCAAGTCTATATACATGACCCATTCCATTGATGCATGATGTCCTCTATAGAAGACAAATTAGTGATGTTTAAACATTTTCCCATCATGAACAATGAATGCCTGCATGAAAGGGTTACCATTTTTTGTTTCTTTGATTTGCCGGTGCTTCATCACCCATTATTGCCTTATTGGACTCAGCATTACAAGGATTTATTATCTTTACAGATCAAGGTGTCATAAAAACCAGAGCTGTGCAATTCTTTTTTGTCTTATTGAGGCGTATTTAACAGTTTCTTAACAAATGACAAGAATCATATCGTTATCGGTATCGTTGTTAAGTCTGTGAAGCGTAAGAAATCCTTAAAAATTAAAGTTGGATGGTTTGTTTCTCAAACATCTAAGAGACAATGTTGTTGTTGCTCATCAAAAACAAAAAAGAGAGGCAGAATTAGTTGGTAAAGTTAGTAAAAAATTGTGACTGATTAGTTTTTAAAAGTTAAATTTTTTTGTTGAAGAATGCTTAAAGAGGAGCTAGCTTGCTACTGTGAATGTCTGATTTACTTTTCATTTATTTTTCAGATTGGTCTAGAAGGGATCAAACATGGCTGCAGAAGTCCTTCCCTGAAGCAAACATACTCAAAGCAGCAGAGTCCAAGAAGACCATACGTAACAAGGAGTGTCAGGAGTGTCTCATGTAATGAATAAAGCAAACTTCATACAGTTTTTGTAAACCAGTAACTTCAACTTGACTTAGGAGGAACACTATTAAGCTGTATTTATGATAAACCTTTAGACTCAGATTAAAAGCAGAAGACGAGCAGCGGCAGTCATCATGATCGATCTGAGTTTTCTGACCGAGGAGGAACAGGAGACCATCCTTGCTGTGTTAAAAAGAGATGCTGAGCTGAAGACAGCAGAGGAAAAGCGTGTCCAGTAAGTATATTGTTTTACTTTAACAGCTCTGTGTGTAACTAATTTACAATTTCCCACTCTTAGAGTTTGCTATGGAACAGAGGTGATATTGTAGAAAGTGTCTGTGCTGAATAAAACAGAACTTTAAAACGTTACCTGTCCATGATACATTTTCTTTGCAGAAATGTTGGGCAAAGAAACAGTCAGATTGTCATCTCCTAAAATGTAGAATTTATACTCCACATGATGAGTAGTGATGATACCTTTCCACCTTGTGTGTTTTCTATCAGGAGCCTACAGAGGACTGTAAATGACAAGGACCAGCTGAAGTACATGACTGGAGAATGGTTCTATGAGACCAAGCAGCTTCGCCATCACGAACGCATCCATGGCGCTGATATCATCAGAGCGTCCATTAGACACACACATAAACCACTGACTATTCGTGAGTTTGCAATCTGCATTTCTGCCTTGAAACATTGCAAAATGAGCTTGATATCTTAAGAGGAAAAGTTATCTCCATGTGAAGTTAGTGATATCTTTTCCTTCTTTAAAGAAATTGACAAAGTCTTTTTCATAGTAACACAAACATGCACACCTTGTTAAATCTATTAAGCCTTTCAGGTAATGACAATCTAAGAAGTAGTCATTGTTCCTTGTTTATGGAGTTTAATAAACTTACAAAAGACTTGTGGTATAATGACTGGTAAGCTCTTCTTATTGTTACTGCTTTGTGTGTTGTAGGGGAGCTCACCCATAAACAGGAGGCGAAGCCAAGTTTTGTCAGCAGTGGGAATAAAGAAGTGTTCATCCCACCTGTACTACGAGGGGTCCTTCAGGAGCCTCACATAGAGCTCAGCAAAGAAAGGTGCGTAAAACAATGAACACAGCAGCTGTTATCAAGTGGAAATAATCCATAAGTATATATTCATTTATTTTTAAACCCCCTCTGCTGTAGAAGGGCTTCTATGGCTCAGTTGTTATTAAAGATCAACCCATTGTTTCAAAGACATAAGTTCTAATTGGACTGACTTTATGCATGTGAAAGATGTTGTATGGTATGATAAATCCTGAATTTCCCTCGGGATCAATAAAGTATCTATCTATCTATCTATCTATCTATCTATCTATCATCTAAACAAACAAATTCATCATCAGTTGCTCATGGTCACAGCTTGGTCGGGTTTATAAAAGGTTCCCAGTTCAGCTGAAAAACTATGTTTTGGCAAACTTTGTGAAATCAAAGCTAGGTATGTTCCTAGACGACTATTCTTCAATAGTCGGCTCAACAAAAATGTTAATGAAGACGAACCGACTCGTCTGAAGATTAGAAAACACACAGGTAAAAGTCAAATTGAATTAAATGTATTAAAAATGCAAGTATCTGCAAGTAAACAATGTATGATGGTTTACAAAGTTTGGCGCTCGCTGAAAGCAAACGTTTAAGAATCATGGACACATCAGCCTTTGATCCCACCGACATCCACATGGCTATGCTTAATGGTGTTATTGTTGTGCTCCAGAAAATCTTTAGAACCAAGCGCACGACTCAGAGACAGTTTGACGTTTACAAATAACAATTTATTAGAAACGTGACTCGGGGTGAAATAATTGTGCCACACGATAGTAAATGTGACTCTAGTGAACCCTAAAAACCCTAAACCCAAACACGCGTGACGAGGAGCCAGACCGGACACACGAGACGACACGGGGAAGACGGAGTCGCAGGAAGGACGGGAACGGGAACTACAGAGAGGGAGAAAACACGAGAGGTTAACAAGCACGAATAAACACAAGTGTCCAAGATAACTAGAGGAGCGAGAGCTGACACTGAGGTACAAACCCATGGGGATGAAACAATAATCTGGCGCTGGCTTCCTGGAAGGAGCCAGTTTAAATAGCCAGTTGATCAGAGTGGAAACACCTGTGACCGCAGCTGAACCTAATGAGAAGATTAGTGAGGGAAGGGAGACACTAGGGAACTTACAGGCCCAATCTCAGTTCCCTTATTTGCACCGAGTGTCCTCCGAGTGGTCTCCTCAACTTGCGTCTTAGTCCCGCTCACCAGAGATGCACGGAGGAAACGAAGCCGAGGAGAGGACCGAGGAAATCAGCTTTAAGACACATGAGACATCGTTTCCTCGACAGCGTCACATGACGCGACATCAGCTGATCACGTTCAGCTGTCAATCAGCCGAACAGCTGTTTATGTCCACACAAACACGCACTGTATTATTTCTCATCAAACACACACACACACACACTGTATTATTTCTAATCACACACAGTTACAGTATTTAGTGTCTTTACCTGATAAAAAAACACACCGGAAGAACAACCTGCAGTCTACTCATAACCAAAAGGACAGTTTCTACTGACTAAAAGATTTCATTTTGAATTGTCTATAATTAGGGTGGTTGCCTGAAAGGCAAACACACTACTATTATTAGGGTGGTTGCCTGAAAGGCAAACACACTACTATTCTTATTATTATTATATCCTCACGCGCGCTACTCCTCCCACAGCGTTTGCGCCACACGCACAAGAAAGGTATCAAAACGAGCGGCTCGGTCATGACATGGGTGCTATTACTTTGTGGAAACCTCGGACACACGGTGTGGACACAAATCGAGTTTAAACGACAAAAAAATTGACCCATTGAAAATGAATGGCAAAAATTCAAATCCTAGAGCAGTGGTGTCCAAACTTTTTTTCTTGCGGGCCAAAATTGTCGCGTTAGAATCGCTCACGGGCTACAGGGTTTTTTTTTGTTTTTTTTTTAAATATTGGAAGGAACTTTTTGTATTTTGACCTCTTCAAAAAATAATGTAAATACACAATAACTAATTGCAGTGGGAAACTGTTGTGTTCTAATTTTTTGGAAAGAATAGTCAGGCTTTTATAGGTCTCCCTCACTGACATGAAAAAGAAAAAAAGAACAAAATATGCCATCTGATGAGGCCTGGGGCCAAAATCTTCTGATTCTTCGATTTGAAGTCAAGGGCCACAAAAAATCCACTCAAGGGCCACAAATGGCCCCCGGGCCGCACTTTGGACACCCCTGTCCTAGAGTGTAACTGCCAAAAACTTCAGTTTTGGAGACATATTTGTAAATCGCCATCCTGAAGTCATTGTTGCTCACATATATAAACAAAATACATCAGAATAAAGCTCTGAGTGTCCTCTCACTCATAAAGCAAAAAGTAAAAACATAAAATGTTTCAGTCTCCCAGGAGAGGAATTTGTTTGACAGTCACTTACCACATACACACACATTGGGCTCTCACTCTAACTGATGTCCACAATTTCACATTTTTTACTCATGTTTTAAAATTTCCACTGTGGTCCCAGTCTGAATGTTACATACAAATAAAATATATCAAAACGTGCGCCTATTTGTGCTGTCGCTCACAGTCCAAACGGATCAGTGATATCATGTTTAGTTTTTAAGATATTTGAGGCTTTGCGAGCAGTGGTAAGCCCATTCAAAGACTTTAGTTGACATTCAGCTTTGATCTGCCAAACTGCCAGAACATTCTATCAATCAGTGAGCAGCAGGTGTTCAGAGTTAGAGTGATGACATCATCATTTGAGTGGGACCATAGCAGTGGGACAGAGTTCTGTCTTAGCTGTTAGCTGACTACAGTTAAACAGTTTTACTGCAGTATAACTCAGAAACACGTACACAGACGGCAACCACCCTCACAATTTCTGCTGGAATTGTCTAGTTATTGATTATTATTAAACAGTTTGGACTTAACCTAGCCTATATTTAGACAACGAACTCTGTATTTTATAAACACAGATATTTATGTGTTAGGATACTGAAAATGATTGATTAGAATCTAAATGATGAAACGTTCAGAAGATAAATAAGTGAGAATATAAAACGGACTCCTCTTCATGTCAGACTCTTTTTAATCCCAGCTCATCACAGAGCGACTCTTTACAAACTCACTGATATTCATCATCTGTTTAAATGTCCCACGCTCCGTTTAGCGTCTTTTTAATGTCCGTCTTTTCTCCGGTATTAAACTCTGCTCATGTTGACAAGTTTCACTGAAGTCTGATCCTGTGCAGCGTCCAATCAGTGAGTGATATACGAGAAGGGGGCGTGTCTGTCAGTGAAAAGACTTCCGTGAAGTCAGCTCTCGTGTCTCCTCGGTCATCGCTCCTCGGATCAGCCTCCTATCTCCTCGATCCTCTCTCCTCCGTTCGCTATTAGAGCTTTGGGACGATCCTCAACATGGCGGCTTTGGAACTACTTCCGCTTCGGCCGAGGACCGAGGAGACTGCAAATAAGAAACTTGGGACGTACCCACAGACAGGGAAACAAACACAACAAAACTGCACGTGGAAACCCCAAACATGACAGTTATCCAGTTCTCAGATATAGCAAATGTAACCTTAGTTGATATATATATATATATATATATATATATATATATATATATATATATATATATATATATATGTTCAACATGAGTATTAATATCTATATAAATATACACCTTTCCTGTTATATCCATGATTCTTAAACATTTGCTTTCTTTTGAGCAAACAGGTATTTGTTTTCTTTAACTCATTATTCAGGAGAATGTCTCTACAGATTTTTAGTATCCATTGTGCTTAGTTAATTATAAATTTGGAAGGTTCATAATGGAAACAGTTGTTTAGATTCACAACATTTACTTCCCTTGCTGGGCATGATGTCATGGCCTTGGGAGTATGCTCTATTGCTTGATGGTTTACACATGATCAATAATGTGGCTTTTATATAGAACTCTAGAATTTCTTTTTTGAGGCTCTGGATATGCATAAAGTAATATTAAAGCAGGAAGGAAATATTAATTGTTTAGTTACGTTGAACATCAGCAGACTTGTATTATAAATTAAACAAAAATGTAATAATAGATGGATTAAAAAGGTTCAGAAGATCTCTCCCCATGTCTTCTCACAGTGCTTTTGTGTTACTCTTCAGGCATTCTTAACAGTTCAAACCTCTGGTTTTGTTCACTTTGGCTAATTGGAGGAGTCACTTGTCTCATAACTGGAAGGTGGGGGATTTGATCCCCAGCCCCTGCAGTCACATGTCTAACTGTCCTTGGGCACTACGATAAACCCCAAATTGCTTAAGTCCATTTGCCAATAATTTTAAAGAAGAGCCTTCATATCCTGCAGCAGAAGTTGGCATTCAGTAAGTTTTTTTTAAAACAGACATAGTCTCTGTTGTATGTTTTTAAGAGCTTCATATGCTACACTAGTGGAGTAGATTATTTGGGTGTAATGGCTTGAGAGCTGAGTTGTGCACATGGCAATGAATACTTAGTAATTGGCCTCCATAGTTCTAAGTAATCGTCTTACAAGGTCAGGGCTCACATGGTCATGTTTTCACCCTGAGGTATGATCACATTGATAAATGTCATTCACATTCTGCACTGCCTCTAGTAATAAGGACCAAAACCTCCATATTTTAATTAATTAGTAATGCAAAAACGCATCAAACGTGAAGCATCTCATATTTATTGTCAGGCGTATTTCACTGATCCTTACCATAATGTATCCATCTATCTATTTTATGATAGGTACGAATTCAAGAGACTGACTGAAATACCAGGAAATGAACCTAAACTGCTTTCAGTGTCACCCATAAAGGTAAGATGCAGTACAGAGAAAGAACATCTTTAAACAGTTCAGTGTGCTTCACAGAGCTCCAGTTAATCTATTAACCTACCATTTTATTAAAGGAAAGAATAAATCCATTCAATAGTGATGTCAAAGCAAGTAACATCTCAGAAGAAAAGGATGAAGCGGTGGATCAAACCAGGTTACAGGATGAGGGTGAGTTTTCTATCAGTTTGTGCTGTTTTGAAAATGTAAATGGTTCCATGATTTATCTTCTGCTATATTTTGAAATGTGTGAGTTGTATGATGGACAAATCATGGAAGCAGCTAGGCGAACATTACAAACCAATGTAAGTCGGAATCTACCTCTTCGACCTCTAGGTGTGTGGGTAATTTGTGTTTCAGCTGCTTCCTCTTCTCCTGTGAACAGCATGCTGGCATGAACATGGGGTTGCTTGGCTGTGTAAGGCATGAACTTGTTCATCATTTCGCTATCTGACTTCATTTAATTGTGTTTAGCTACAAAATCTAACTAAGAAAAGTCCTGATTTCGTAATGATCCTAAAGATTACTGTTTCTTGACAGATTTTTCAGGGGTTGTTATCTGATGTACTCGGAAGGACATGGGGATGTAGATTTAGGATTTCATTTTTATTGTTGTTCCCAACTGAAGTTCCTACAGACAGACAGACAGACAGACTGTATTTTCCTCTAGTGAGCTTGGGCCCCAGATTTTTCCAGAAACAGTCAAAGTGAAGGAAAGTGTGAACATACAGTGCTGCCAGACTAACTGAAGGATTAAACAGAAGTACATTCCTAAGTCTTAATCTGTACTGCATGACTTGTGGCTGCTGGAAATATTTCAGGAACTCGAAAACAATGTTTTTGTGGGAGAAAATATATGATTAGAAGGAAGCAAATGATGCAAATAGAAATATATGAGTAGAAGGAAGCAAATGATGCAAATAGAAAAAATTAAGACAAGTGGCAAATGCTTAATTAGTTCTAAATACTTATTCATACAGAAAACTTTGTCATGTATTCACATTAATGAATGTTGATGTTTTTCAAAACAAGCAGCTTTCTTGTGAAGTTCTTAGATACTTGACTAAAATGTTATAAACTACTATATTCTGACTTTTTTTCACTCGTTTCATGTACATATGAGCAATTCACAGTCCTTATGATTCTAGACTGGGAAACGTTGTGCTCTTAAAACAGTAACTTCACAAAACACACTATAATGCCCTATTCAAATAAGCACATAAACATCCTGACAGCGCGTGACTGGTGTGATCTCCTAAATTAAAACTGCTTTATTATGTTTTACTGTAAGTTAGCCAGCATGTTTATTTCTGCTCTTTTCATGATATTTTGTACATGTCAAAACTAATATACTTGGATAGATTATAGGAAAAACACCTGTACCTGTGTTTTTTGTAAATCAGTATTTGCTGTTGTTTCTTTCAGAGCCTTTACCATCATCTGACAATGGCACATCTCCTATTCATGACCTTCAACTGGACAACAATGATTGCCAGGCTACCCATTTATCTTTTCCCATTCCACAGAGTGAACACAGAGCAGACAGCCCCATTTTTGAGGAAGGTTTTGTTGAGATAGATGGCGGAGGAAGGCAAATTACCTCTGCTGCTCCACGTAGCATCCTCAAGCACTTGTCACCATCTAGCTCCTCAGACTCCTTGTTCCCTCGTCTGGACCCACAAAGTACTTTTAGCCCAGATTCTCCCTCTGACAGCTGGTTGGACAGGAAGCAAGTGAGATTCAGCTCTCTGGTCGGTCTAAGTGGACTGGATCGGCAGGATGGGAAGGAGCTGGGGGAGCACAGTTTGCTGGATGTGGATTTCATCGCTCCTGCTGAGGGTGAATGTAACATCACAGATTCGGGCACACACGGACTGTGTGACAAAAGTCATATTGATTCTCAGGAGGAAAAACTTGCCATCCAAAATGACTCACCAATCATTCAAGTGAAAAAACCTGCTCAGCATGATGTCCTAGGAGGTAAGAGTTTTATGTAAACCCCCTGAGTCAATTAAATAGCCAATTAGTTTATTTCAACGATTTCACATTCCTACACTTATTGTCTAGTTGATAAGCATATTTTTCATCCTTGCTCCTCCAATTGAATGTCTCCATTAATATGTAACTGCTAGAACAGAATAGTGGAAATAGATCTTTTTCAGTGCCATGAGTTTCTTTCATCTTTCAACTTTTCCATAATGGCTACTGCTTTGTATTGGGAGTTTTTCAAAAGTTCATTCGATTGCTGTGATGAGTGAAGTTGTTCGTCAAAGAGTATGTAACTGAGGCTGCCAAGAAGTGCAGCCAATTAAACTTATTTTACTTATATTTGGCCTCTGGATGGAGCACATGGTAGTAGTGGGGCTCTCACAGAAAATGTCCTGAAATGATCTGGCAAGCTTCATGTTTGATGCATAAAGTCAAAACTGTCTAACTACCCAGAGCTTTTTGCCAGCCAGTTTCCTGTTTGAAGTCTGGGTGAGCTAAAGTGAGAAAGCAGCAAGAAATATTTAGGAAATTTTACCAAATTCACTGTATGCTCACGATCTCTGCAAAAGCAGTGAAACTCACAATCATTCCTACATAGGTTTTCTAATCTATTAATTGCAATGCTTGCAGACAGATGTTCTAAAGTGATTCCATTGGTGCTTGTTGTTTTTGCAGATGGCTCTGGGAATTATTATCCAGAATTATTCAGCTCTGCTGCGTGTGACCCTCCTTTTGCCAAACATGAGTCAGGTATGTCTGTTCACTCAGATATAAGACCTGAAGAGGACCTGGACTTTCAGGCTACAACAACGGACTGGCCTGATGTTACTCATGAGTCCACCTCAGATTCCATGTCCCCCGAGCCTGAAGAAAAACTTCTTGGAGAAGAAGAGAAAGACAAAAGTGCTAAAGAACAGACTCTACTGAAAGAAAAGGTGAAGATATCTCAGGAGGATGAACCAGACAATAACCATATCATCTCCCAAAGTGCTGCAGAGACCATGGTGGACAAACGTGTAGGACAGCAGACTGAACTCTCTAAGCTGACAGAGGTCAGAACACTCCAACTTACTGCAATGCAGAACACTCCCTTTAAAGAAACAGTTATCTCAGGGGAAATTGACATTGTTCCTCAGCATCCAGAGAGTCCATCCAACCTGAAAGCTTCTGGGGAGATGGAAAACAGTGCCTCTCTCAATATTGTTTCTGCTCGTGAAGAGGCCCAGTACAAAGACATTATTAAGACAGAAATTGAAGCTGTCATTTGCCCTCAAACTGACTCTAATGTGGAGAGCAGAAACAATAATCTCTTGCCTGAATTACAAATTACAGATGAACATACTGTGAGCACATCCCAAGACCAGAGATCATCCCCACAGACTGACTGTAGCCTTGTCGTTTTATCTGAAGAAGATGGAACATATAGAGCCAATCCAGTCCTCATCTATGAAGAGACAGATGACAGTTCAACAGGTTCCATAAGAGAGCCAGAGATTTCTAAGAAAGAGGAAAGCATTATCATACCTGCACCTTCCTATGTACCTTTAAACAGCCAAAAGCAAAAGGGAGATATTTTAGATCCCCTTCCCAGGCAGTCTAGTCCCCCTCCTCAAGAGGACAGGCGAGCAAAGATAAGTGACCTCAAGAATTTTTGGGAAAAAGAAGTCACAAAGTCCAGGGAAATGGCTCTAAATGCCTCAAGCAGGTCATTTCGAAATAAAGTGGTGTCCCCTGAGTCTGATGTTAAAACATCCTTGGGCAGCGAACAGAAGTTAGAGGGAGCGGCACAAACCTCTCCTTGCAAAACAAAGCCTAATAATCTCTTGAAATCATTAAATGTAACAGAAAAGGGTTTTGTTTGTCAGTTCATGGACAAGACACAGCTTAGGAATGCTGAGGATCTACCATTAGGAAGTCACCAAAGCAGAGTCCAGACTGACAAAGAAGACAAAAACAGGCCCCTCAGTCCGAGAAAATCCCAAATTCTGAGAGCAAATGACCAAGATGAAGAAACCAAGAGAAGTCCATCCAAGACGTGCCACCCAAGGGTCTTACCAAAAGAAACCTCTGGTCCAAAGAGTCCAAGACTGGAAGCCTCTCCTTTAAAAACCTTTCCAATAGACATAGAGCCCCATACCAAGATTGTTGAAGAGCAAAGGAAGCCATCACCAGTGCCAAGAGAGAGAAAGAGTCCCTCTCATGAGGCAAGGCAGAAAGAAACTAAATCTAGCTCAGGAATCATAAATAGTAATGTAAATACTCAACAAAGTGCTTCAAACACCTCTTCTCCACAACACAAGAAGACACCTGAAAAGAAGCTTGGGACCCTGACACGCCTTGCCAGATCCATCATCCCCCAGGATTATCAGCATTACCTCGGGCCTCAAGAGAAGGCCTTTGTTCCCCCTTTTATCCAAGACAGTGATGCTTTACACAGTCCACAAAAACACATCAGAAACTCTGTGGAAAACCTGAGGTACAGTCCCACAAAGGGAAATCCTCTAAGAGAGAAAGACGAAGACTCCAGCCAAGACATAACAACCAGTGCTTGGTCTCTTTCAGGCAGTACGCTTTTCAATTCTCTTCATTTATATTTATTTGAAATCATTTTTCTAAAATACAGTGTTTATTGATTTCATAAATGTAACATTCATGCACCTAACATTTCATTTATATCATATGCACCTGCATATACATTTTTATTGATTCCTGCTCACTTCTACTTCCACTTCAAGGAGAGGATTTATAACAATTACTTTTCCTGGTTAATCTGGTACTCTAAGTTTTTGCCATTTTACACATTTTCAGTAACTTTGAAATGCAATTAAAAACAAACCATAGTCCAACCATTACTCAAACGTAATGAAATACGGACCTAGACAAATATCAATACTCCAATTCTGTGTCCAATCACGTATCTATCCCATTCCCAATTCAAATGTCCTATCAGCTGTTGTTTAACGTCACTATGGCAACTCATTGTGGATGTGAGTACTTTTTTTTCTTCTTCCGCGAGTGCTTTTTATCCTCTGCAGGAAGTTTTAAGTTGGATATCTGATAGACGTTCGCTCTGTTTTGCTCCGGGCAAACTGAGCATCGAACCACCAACGTAAAACTGACTTCACCGTGGTCACACAGGGTATCCTTAGCTACAACAACGTAGTCAGATTTGCGAACGGTACCTGTTCTTTAGTAAAGCAAAAATCCAAACTAGACAAAAGCGAGAGGTGGAATCTGAAAATCGCAAATTTAAGACAGAGTGGACTGATAAATATTTGCTGCATGTGTGGAGCACGAAATCGATGCGTTTAATCTGTAATAAAACAGTTGCCTTTGACTTCGGTAAAGTAAGTGGAAACGTAAAACGTCATTATGAAACAAAGAATTACACACAAAACTAACACCAAAACAAAACTTAAACGAGTGTCCATGCCTGGTCCTCACAGCGTTTGTGCCCACATTTAAAGAACTAGTGGTACAAAAAAAGTGTCATGTTTCACACTGATGTGGACAGAACATATCATGCTTTGTGCGTAGTTAAAATGTTTATGTGGATTTATTGCCTTTTCGGAGTTATCATTTTGGAATTACACGTCACAGTTCCAGACCCTAGACAGAAATTTGTTGAGTGGACCTTTTGAGTTTCTAATTGAGTACCCCTGCCATAGGCATTAACCAGTGGTCAGTGAAAAGTTACTATGTAAGGTATAAAGTGAGCAGGTTGTAATTGTGAAATGGAACTACAACAGGATGAGCAAGACCCCAACATAAGCAGAGGAGTCTTGCTCACCCTGTTATGGTTCCTACTAAATACCACCCCCCAGTATACATTATCCCATTTATTACAAGGCTACTTGCTTAGGAAATCAATAATTCAAACCATAATATTGATTTGTAAATGTTTTATTGATTTTGATTTGGCCTTTGTGGCTCGTAATGTCAGGGTCCGTTAACATTTTCTTTTCCATTTAGCAGTCTTTAAAAACCCTGTTGTGTCCCAAAGCATGTTGTGTTCTGTTTACCGTATTTTCCGCACTATAAGGTGCACCTAAAAGCCTTCAATTTTTTCAAAAGCTGGCCATGCGCCTTATAATCCGGTGCGCCTTATATATGGATCAATATTGAGCCGCAACGGGTCTCGCAACTACGGTAAGCAGCCGCCGACTCAATTTTCCCCCGTAGAAGAAGTAGTGCGCGATGCATGCTGGGATATATAAAACGGCGTTTCATTTCCATTTGTGTGTTTGTGTAAAGACCCTGAAATGGCTCCTATTAAGAGACACGCTTACAACGCAGAGTTTAAACTCAAGGCGATCAGTCACGCAGTAGAACACGGGAATAGAGCAGCAGCGAGAGAGTTTAACATTAACGAATCAATGGTGCGGAAGTGGAGGAAGCAAGAGGATGAGCTAGTGCTAGCTTTAGCGCAGCACCGTCCAATGGATGCATAACGTAATCCAAGCCTCTACTGTAGCGACTTATAATGCGGTGTGCCTTATATATGGAAAAAGTTTTAAAATATGTCATTCATTGAAGGTGCGCCTTATAATACGGTGCGCCTTATAGTGCGGAAAATACGGTACTTCATTTGCCATCAGTTTTGAAGATTCTTCTGTCAAGGCATAAAGTTTTGGCGTATTTTTTTCCTCTCCTCCGTTGTTATCTTCTTAACAAACCAACTACCAATAAACCTTTAGACAGATTGACGTGACTACGTTTAGTCAACCAGTCTATGATAAGAGCTCTCTTTAGCACTATTTGGTTCTTCTAAATAACAGGGACTTATTGAGCAGACAGTTGCTATTTGTAATTGGCCATTAAGAATTAAATATTTAACACAGCCTTGTAACAATTTATGTTCATTCAAACATTTTGACAACATATATCCAATCCTTATTGAAATCCAAATCATTTAATAAAGATTTTAACCTACCTCCTTTTAGAGCTTTCTCACTTACTTGAGAGTCTTTTAAGCACTATTCAAGTATTCCAGTCACCATAATTATTGTGTCAGATGTATTTTTCTTCCTACTACTAAATCTGCTTTGATGAGTTTGACAAATATGAAATTAGTGGTCCTGTGTTTTTTTGTCACAACAGTATTTTTTTTATTGCGAGATTAAATTTCAAGGCTTTGTGCAAGAAAAGTCTTTATAATTCAACAGCAGCATTCAAGCCTCTCCATCAACAGTAAGCTAAAGTGCATTTTAAGCTTGGTTGACAATTCAATAAGTTTACTCTAATCACTTAAAATAAAGTAAAACAACAGTCAACTTCAGACATGCCCAGTGTCGCGCAGGTCTGTCTGTCTGCTGTGACAAAATAAGCTGCTTGAATGGAAAACAGTGACATAGCCTGGATAGACTTTGGTCATTCAGTTATAATTCCTAAGAATTGTTGCTTTGGCCACAAAGTTTGTAAAATAGCGGTATATTGCGTTGGTAAACTGTATATTATGTAACTTCATATGAACATTTATTGAATTTACTTGATATCAATAGTTTCCTGTATTGTTTTGAACTGTACAAACAATGAAATCAATCTACCCCTTTTCCTCAACTACCCCTTATTGTTTTATGAAGCTACTGTTACTCGTGGACATTTTGGCTCTTCAAAGTTAACTTGTAAAATGTTTGTGTTCAACGAGTTAACTAAGAATAATTGCACAGGTCTCCTTTGTCTTTTCATTCTGTTAATATGAATAATTTTGCTTCAAGACACTCCCTTTTTTCCAGAGGTTTTAACGATAACCATAAAGCATAGTCTTTCCTAACATCTCGACTTATTTTCTTTTTAGTGAAACAGAATTTGATAGCTTGCTTAGGATTTCAGAAACAATGTAAAATAATCCATGTTGAATCCATGTTGTGGCAGGTTGTGATGAGACTCCTACGACCATCATGACATCTCTTAAAGAAATATCTTTAAAGATCAAGTCCACATCTAAAAGTCTGGATAATCTCACCTCAAAACGTGATTATAAGTTATATTGCCATGATAAAGTTTTGTTTTATTAAACAGTGAAGTGTAAACAATAATTTAACAAGATGCAATTTCTCTGTAGAAAAAGTGAGAAACCAGGATAACCCAAAAGAACCAACAAATCAAAGTGTGGATGATGGTAAACATATCTTCCTTTTTGTAGCAGGACATAAACAAGCTTCGATGCATGCATTTAGCATTTATTGATATTCAAGAGATACCATTTTTATTTTCATGATTTTTCAAATCTTTTTTTTTTTTAAAGTTTCTTCACTCCCAGCGTCGTCTAACTCAAAACACTTGAAAAGCAGTGTGTCTGTGCCTGTTCTTCAGTTGGATGAGGTAAATTCTTCTGACTTTCCACATCAACACAGTTGTCATTGAACTGTTCCATTTATCAGTAACTTAATGTATATCACAGAGAAGTGTTTTCTTTCAGACAGACAGCGACAGCACTTTTGAGACCAACTTGGGCTTGAGAAGAAACACAGGCAGCTCCATGTCCAACTTAAGTCTGTCCTCAGGATTGGCCTCTATGTCTTCTGTATGTTAACACTCAGCTCACTACAATCGATTTCTCTTTATTTTTTTCCTCACTGCAGTCACCAAATACTTTTGACTTTGTATGTATGTATGTTCTATGTTCTGCTGTTCTCTCTTCTATGTCATTTTGTACAAGCAGGTCAGCGGCAGCTTTGGCAGCATTTACCCTGCAGACTTTGGTGACATTGAAGTTCAGGGAAGCATTCAGTTTGCTGTGAATTATATCCAGAAGCTTGGAGAGTTTCACATCTTCGTGGTGCACTGCAGGGATCTTGCCGCAGCAGACACCAAGAAGAACCGCTCAGACCCGTAAACACTTATTCTATATTATACAGTATGCTAAATGTTAAAGGAAATGCACATGTCACCTCATCCTGAGATATTTTATGTAATTAAAGTTAGGTAAAGGGAACTGGCAAATCAGACAGAAAAGATAAAAAGAACTTAATTTACCTCATTCTCTAAAATAAGATGCTCCTCTTACATCTCTTCCAAGGTATGTAAAATGTTACCTCCTTCCTGACAAAACGAAACTGGGAAAGAGAAAGACTGCTGTAAAGAAAAGAACTCTGAACCCTGACTACAATGAAATCCTCAGGGTAACAATTCCATACATAGTCTTTTTTTAGATCTTTCATTACATGTTGATGGTAATAGTTTATTTTTTAACATCATCTTTATTAACTACTTTTTTATAGTTTAAAATCCTGATGGAGGTGCTGAAAAGTCAGAATTTAAACATCTCGGTGTGGCATAATGACACTTTTGGGCGCAACAGTTTCCTGGGCGATGTGGACCTGTATCTTTCCGAGTGGGACTTCAGCAACACACGTATAAACGAATATGCATTAAAAGCTGGGGTAAGGGATAGTTTCTTTATTGCCTGTGCACTAAGTAGAAGATATTTTTTCAGACATTTATTTATCACAGTTTAATCAATCAGGTGTCAACACAAATTACAACACCGACTCCCTCACAGCTGACAGACAGCAGAGGACAGATAAGAGTGGCCCTGAGATTCCTGCCACAGACGTCCCAGAGTGAGCTGATAAATCTAAAGTTTATATAAATCCTTTTATTTTATGTTTTTCACAGTTTGTGTTTTGATGTCATCCACAGGTCAGAGCAGGTTGGAAACTAGTGAGGTGCAGATTTGGGTGAAAGACTGCAAGAATCTTCCTCCTGTTAGAGGAGTAGTTATCGACCCATTTGTTAAATGGTAGGATGTCCTGTCCCTGACTGATATTCAGTTAATTAATCAACTACTAATTAAGTAGATGTACTGATAAAATATGTTAAATGACCAATTAAATCAACAAAATAATTATCATGAAATGTTATTTTTTCATGCTATCTGCTGCACAGTGAGTTTACTACATGTTCTCCTTTGGTTTTGCCCCGGTAGATTTGAAGGAGGCTCAGAAATTAATAACTTTGTTAGTTTGACAACATTTAGAGTTTTTTTACCCAGGTTTTAGTTATTTGCCAATACCAACTGTTCTGAAATGATTGTTCAATTAATAGGCTTTGTTCTACACTGCGAGGATGAGACTCAATCATTAATGTTTAAGGCAGCATACATGTGTATTTACAGCCTTTGGATGATCGAATTGTTTCTCAAAAGATCATGTTCTTTAGTCAACGAGTCATTTTCTTGATGGCAGTTTAAATTGAGTCAACTGGCGTGTAACCCGTGGAAGTTTTATATTGTTGCACTGTGTATCTCATGTCCAACCATTCTGCAGTTAAACATGTAAACTGGCAAACAACATACTGTAAATCCAGGTATCTGTGGTGAAGCTTACAGCTTTTACATCCATTCACTCTGCTGATGCTGTGTTCTCTAACAATGAATAATCGTAAAATACATCCTAACAGCTATAAGCCTTTCTTGTTGGCTCTGCTTAGCAAAATGCACAGAGCTACCTGCTATAAACACAGAGTGGCATAGAACTGGCTTGTATAGATCAGCCCCCATGGAACGTACCATTATCACAATCTGCAATCTAGCTGTTTATTTTAGTATTGGACCAATGTCAGATACTAGGATCAGAACGGTGCATCATAAAAATAACATTTCATAATAATGAAAAGAGTAGATAATTTCAGAATTTTATGTTGATATTTAGTTTTAGATTAAACCTAGCTTAATCTTTGGTTGAAAAATAATAATGGCATTTTACCTCCCTCCTTTCTGTATGCCGCAGCACTGTGCTTCCGGACACAAGTCGAAAAAGCAGACAGAAGACACGGGTTGTGAAGAGGACAGCAAACCCAATGTTTAACCATACCATGGTGTATGATGGCTTCCGCCCAGAGGACCTGAGAGAGGCCTGTGTGGAAATCACAGTGTGGGATCATGACCGACTTAACAACCATTACATTGGTGGAGTGAGGCTGGGCCTAGGGACAGGTCAGATTCCACCCATTTCCATCTTTTCAACATTGTCTCAACTGTAATCTTGATCCCTCTGAATAGAATCATTTATATCCTTTTTCTGCTACCGACATATAATCACCATCGTTCGGTGAACTCATATTATAGATTTTTTCAGATGTTTAAAAAAATAAATAAAACCATTGAAACACAAGGAAAGACAATAAAAAAAATAAAGATATAGGGACCAACCTGTAAAAAAAAGTGTGCTTAAATCAAATGATTTATGATTTATCACATAGGAGGCTGTGATTAATTACAATTTTTCATACTCATCTTGATTTGGGAATTTGGGTTGGCACCTAGGGGGACAATCTAATAACAAATGAGGCAGATGCCTTTCAAACAAGTCATTGGATCCACCCCTGCCGCTCAAAAATGATCTTAGCCTATCCAGCTAATTATACATGTTACTACGCTTATAGAGGCGATGCAAACACAGGATCACTCTGACTAGCATGTTTGCACAATTTTAGTCTTGCAGATGTTGGCACACATCCAAACTTTAGAGCATGAGGGTATGTTTCAAAGAATGGCTAACATAGTGCATTAAGAGGGGTCACTTTTTTTCACGATGGCATAGTTTTTTACAATTGTCTTAAGTAAAAGCTTACATTTCAGATTACCCCATTCTAATGGATATCCCATGTCTTCACACCTCTTTTTCCCCTTTTCAAATGGTTTGAATGAAACATGTGTTTGGTCAAAATATTATAAATATATAAAAATTTGGTCAAGCAACAGAGGATTTTTGTGACCCTGCAACCAATTTTTCCAGAATGCTCTATTTTGGTGTGTGTGTTTATTTAAAGGCAATGAGCGCTCCCTGAGATTTCCTTGCAGACATCCCTCCTCTGTACCGAGAATAAAAATGGCTGACCTGCGCAAAAGTTTTGGTCAAGGCAGGGGGTGGAGAAAACAGGAGAGGAGGGTTTTTTTTGTTTGTTTGTTTTTTTTACCACAATCCAACTTGTGACATCACAATTTGAGAAATTTGAAACAGAGCAATTTTCTTTAAGTGGTAAGACTTATAAAGAGTACAAGTAAAGGAATGGAAGGATTTATTTGAAAAATGTAGGTCGATAGACACTCAGATTATCCAAATATATTTTCAAAAAACAATGTAAAAGTGGATTTCTCATATGTCCCCTTTAACGTTTTCAAAGGATAATCAAAATAAATCAGACTTATGTAAGTTTGCATATGAAGCATGAAAGTCAAATTTTAAAAAGAATTTACAGGTTAATGACTTGAGATCCATTACAGCGTTAATGTTGACAGCCCTATTAAAAATACAGAATATTTTATATGCTTAAGTGATAAAAGTGAAAAAAGAATGAGAGAAAAACATACAAACCCATTTCTGTAGTTTATCAGCACTTTCTTATAAAATCCCCTTTGTTTAGTGCTTTCACAATTGCAACTCCTGAACTTCCTCACTTTGGGGGATTTTAGTGTTTTTCCCCCTTTTATAGCATGTCTTCCTCCTGAGATCAGTCAGCTTTCCTGTTCTACTGTCTTCTGGTGTGTGGGGCCTGTGAACAAGCAATTCATGAAAAACGTCAGTGTTTGTCTGCCTGAAGTTAGGGGAGGGGTGCAGCAGTGCAGAATGCCTCTTTATTAACAAAATGATGTCTGTGTCTCTGTACAGGGAAGAGTTACGGGGTGGCAGTGGGATGGATGGATTCAACTGCAGATGAAGCAGACTTATGGCAAAGGATGTTACAGGCTGACGGGGAATGGGTGGAAGATCTTTTTCCTTTGAGAATGTTGGTGATGGCAAAAAGCATGTCGAAGTGAGATTTTACAGAATGAGCTGGAAAACATTTGAAAACTTTATGGAGGCACACGGCATGTATACATATGAATGCACTTACAAATGTGTAATCAGCAGCCTTAATGAGCAATATGTGTGAACCTATGACTTAGGTGTAGTATTAACCACATGTTGAAAGTTGAATATATGAAAGATACAATTCAAATCTCAGCTATAAATCAACAGTATTGTATGATCTGTAGATGTTCGATTATTGCATGATTAATTGAATACAGCCATGTTCTATAATGTGACCACGATGTCAAACCATCAATAAACAAGATATATTACCTATTTGGTTTGATTGTTTTATTACTCATCTGTTTGAACTTAATACTTGTATGCAAAGAGTCCTTTTCCCTATATTTTATTTAAAATAACTTATATTATGGAACTTAAAACGGATGCAACAGATTTCAATTACTAAAAAAATGTTGCGAGTCAGAATGAATTTGGAACCGGACGCACGACTCAGAGAGAGAATACACAAAACAATTCATTAAACAGCGAGTGACAACGGTGAATAAATGTACTACATGAAATATAATGTGACAAGAATGTGTTGCATGAAATCTAATGTGACTATAATAATGTGACAAGAATGTGTTGCATGAAATCTAATGTGACTATAATGTGTAACATGAAATATAATGTGACTCGAAAGTGATCCCAAAACCCAGAGTCCAAAACACGCGTGAAGTTGAGCCAGACGTAGACGAACGAGACGACGGGGGAAAAACGAGGTTGCAGGAAGGGCAGGTCTGGGGAACTAACGAGAGGGAGAAAAAACACGAGAGGTCAAAAACACGACAAGCAAAAACGAGCATTCACAGAGTCACTAGAAAACTGGTGTTGACACGGCGAGTACAAACCCATGAGAGAAGAACAATAATCTGGCGCCGGCAGGATGGAAGGAGCCGGCTTAAATAGTGAGCTGATTGGAGTGCAAACACCTGTGAGCCAACCTGAAACCAATCATCAATTAAGGGGCAAGGGGAGACACAGAGGGAGTAGACAGACAGGGAAAACAAAACAAACACACATGGAAACTTTCACAGAACCCCAAACATGACAAAAAAGATATTAAGTGAAAAAGAAGCAATTTTGAAGCAAGTGTTATCATTTAGTCTTCTTATTATCAATCTTTAAAGCTCTTGGGAGGAACTTGTATTCTTTGTGTTGACTTTGGCACCCCAAAGTTTTGTCTTTACTGATCTTGTCCTGTACATGGTATAGCTGAAAAACTCGTATAGTGCTTTCTTTTAGCAGTCAAATGTATCATTTATTGATGGTCTTTATCTTGGACTTCATTAAAAAAGACAATAACTTGTGCTTTGCCTCTGTGCACCTGTTTCCTGACTCTGAAACTATTCATTGGCCCTTGGTGATGTTGTTTCCTCTTCTCTATATTCTTGCTTCTGTTGTACTTAGATATATGTTGCTTTGACAAAAGCATCTGGTAATTGAATTGCCCACTTAAAGCTTTTTACTGGAGATATACCATTTCTAACATGTAAGTCAGAAATTGTACACTATTCTCGAAAACTTTGCGATTTATGCTGTTTGATAATAAAAAAACACATATCCCATATCAGCAATTTTCAGTCACAATATAGGCATAATAAATGTTGCTGAATGTTTATTCTTTTGTATGTCAAAGGGGTTTTCAGAGAAAATGCCATTTTTGTAAGACTTTATCACTTAACAGATGTAATAATGGATCAAGAAACTGATATGCGGTAATAAGTACACATACATGGTTTGGGGGAAAAGACAATATAGGACCTGCGAAAAATGCAGTCCTTTAAAAATGATTTATAAACTCAAATTGTTATCGTAAAAACAAAACAAAAAAACAAACCTAATTTTATCATGTCTTTACAGTTATCCTCCTTTGACTCTTCTCTGTTTAGACATTCATGGAAGATTTTGTAATGCATAAATATGACCATTTCCTTCTGATCAGTGCACACTGTAAAGCATCTTGACAGATAGTAACTCATTGATAATGTGTTTCTTTAATCTTCTGAAAGAGAAATATAAGGCTCAAAGGTAGTAAAGGCACAATTTATGCAGAGTCCAGGGCATGCACAGCTAAAAAAAAGAGGAAACTTTTTGTCAGGAATGATTTTAAAATACAATGATGATGTTTTGTATGTATATGTTTATTTGGTTGATATTCTTGTCATGCTTAAGGCCTCTCAGCAGCAGGGATGTCAGACGTGCTGTTTTCTTAACTGACCAGCAGAGTCTGCTGTTTGGCCACAAATGACAACAAGTCTTGGGAGGACAATTACCAGACCCCAATACATCATCAAGTCAAGTAAAGTCACTTAATTTTATTGATAAAACCAAAGATACAAAAAACAACAACGACAAAAAAGAAGTATCAAGGGTCTTTACATTCTTAACAACATTCATTGAAAGAGAAAAAGTATTACAGAGCAACCCAATGAAGAGCCATAGACCAGGGTTTTTCATTCATGCCATGGGAATATTTTAGAGACCAGCCTTTAGTTTAATTTCACAATGGGCAATCCTCATGACCCAAAAACACAAACAAACACACACAAGTGGAAGAATAATGATGCCATTTCTTTTACAGCCACTTCATAAAAACATAAAGTTATTATTTATTATTATTATCTATAGCCTATATTTTCTTTTCATTACTGGCTTATAACTATTTTTTATAGAGATCATATTTCTGGAGAAGGCCTACATTGAACGTAGCGACATTTCACCTCTCACCTTCGCTTAGGTCTCAAGCTCTGTCATTGGTTCATCCTCCCTGATGCGACAAGAATCCCACGTTTACATTGGTCTTTACGTCCTGTCAATCCAGACGGGAACCAGCAACTTACGACCAGCCTTCTGCGTTGCTAAGGTAAGTCAAACAGGTGCATCAAGCGAAACAGAATCAAACCCGAAACCCGACAAGATAATTTTCAAAATCAAAGTACTGAGTTTGTAACTTTAATTATTTTAAGGCTTTCCTTGGTATTAAGACAATCGAATATAGTATAATAAAACATATAACATTAAATGTAGACTGATAATGACAAATTGATTTTTTAAAATAAGATTTGTATTAGTTTGATGCTCCAAAAGCAACAGTGTTAGTTGCCTGTGGGTGGGAGTTCATCACGTTGAATTTCGTTGGTTAGAGACGTTATTGATTCAACTCCACTAAAAACAATGAAAATATTAATCATACACATTGATTTATAGGCGACATCTTTACTTGGGCTGCTAAAAAAAAAAAAAAAAAAAAAAAAAAAAAAGATCAATAACACGGTTTTATTTTGAAAGCCTTAGCCGGAACATTATCATCTCTCTGCGTCCAGCTTGGTTCTGGCAATATAACTGTTGGTAATGCTGTCATTTCATATGGCTAATGCTGCTGTACAGTATCTGGTTAAATAATAAATTAATTATAAAGAGATGTGGCAGCTCGAGGACACTGCTGTTTTTTATCAGGGGATTTTTTCGGTGGATTCACAGTCACCATTTTACGGAATATGAAAATACATGGAGCCATATGAGAGCCATGCGTTTTCTCCCACATTTGGCAGGCAGGCATTTTCCTACAGCCAGGGTTCGTACCGGGAGAGCATCACTTCATTTGGCATCGCTATTGGTTTGTAATATTTTATGAATGCCTGCTTACTTACGCGCAACATGCATGTATATATTTACCAGGCAGCTTAAAATGATTTTTATTAATGCCATGAATTGTCGTTACCCTCTTCTTGGGGAGTACACGCACGTCCCCCATAAGTCAGCACCTCCAGAATGAAACTCCGAAGGGGCTGTTTCTTGTTTGCTGACAGGAGAAAACGCGTGGACAGTGAACATTTCTTTTGAAACTTAGGCTGATATTAATGTGCCTCTTTAGAGTGTGATGCACCGTTTACCCCGCGCGTTGACTTGAAGGCAGGTTTAAAGAAGCTTCGTGAATGGACAGTTACTCAGGACTCATAATGTGGACCAGCTTTATTATGGTCCGAGGATCGACCCTGCACAGTCACGCCAGACGGGATGTGTGTTAAACTGGACTGAATAGAGAGTCATAAATAAAGCCTGTTCTCTTCACAGCTTCTCCTAGATCACGGAATACTAACAAAAAACTTCTCCAGACAGTCTTCCTCCAAATGTGCTGTCCATCCCTGTCTCCAGACCGGTGGGCATTTTTTGTGACCTGTAAAGACAGTTTTAGGACCAGCATTGAGCCAGTCATGACCACCAACCACTGGGCTTCGGATTCCTCAGTGGAAGGATTTGTTTCAAAAGAGGATTTTAACACAAGTGTTAAAATCAGTTTTCTCAAATGTTCTCTCATTATGGGCCCATAAAGTACAGTACATCTTGATAACAGTTGATGTGGCACTGTTTTGGCAGATGGCCCTTATCTGTAGTTTTTGCAGATAAATGTTGGCACTGCACTCTTACCTGGGACAGAAACATCAGTGATCAACTTCCATTTACTTTGATGACTGTAGACTTCCTGGATGCACCCTCAGGTGCCCCTTGGTGGTCCTTGGACTCCACTTTGAAAGACACTGGTTTGGGAACAGCTGAGTTTACCAAAACCAATTCCAGTCTACCAAGAAAGAACTTCTTTGAAGATCCACTGGAGACTGCACTGGAATGCTTCGCAAGAGTAAAGTTTACTAAAAGTCAACCATGCCTATCAGAAAAAAAGGTGAGTAATTGTATGTGCCAGTAACATTAAGTGCTTATCAATATTTTGTAGAAATCAAATGATAACAATGTAAATTTTCTCTTCAGCAATTTGTCACTTTACCAACATCACCTTTGGGAGCATGTGTGGTAATAGCAGCAGTAAAAACAACATCAGAATCAGAAATACTTGATTAATCCCAGGGGGAAATTCAGTTGTTACCGTTGCTCTAACACACAACACAGCATTAGGAAAATACAGAATTCAGTTGTTACCGTTGCTCTAACACACAATACAGCAGTAGGAAATACAGAGATAATTTAAGTATGGAAATATTAAATAGACTACAGATAATAAAATAAACAATAAGTCCCAGGTAGGACTAGAATGATACGCTATGTAGAAAGTGCTGTGACTCCCAGTTATTACTACACACAGTTAGTTCAGCATGTAACATGAACATTCCAGTTAAAAAAAGCTACGTAATGGCCAGAAGATGCTGAGCCTGTTTATGTCAGACCCTTTTTCTTTAAAATTAAAACTAATTAAAGAGCAGGAACGCTCACTTACTGATCTGATGGGAATATTGTTGGTGACATGCAATGATCAAAACCAGTCCTATTAAACAACATTTTAAAGACATAACACCTAATGTAGATTTAAGCTTGGTGTCCAGCTTTGGTTTCCATCAGAATTTACATAGACTGCACTGTCAGCAAAGGTCTGTGGACAAAGGTCCGAAAGGGTACTTTTAACTGTCAACAGGAGATTTTGTTTGTCTCTCCTGTTTTGTGTAACAACACTTTACTTGGCCTGCACAGAGCCTTCACCTTGACTCCATCTAACACTTTAGTGATGAACACGATAACCGATTGAAAATTAATCCTTATAACCCAACATCCTGTGTTAGATCTATTCAGGCTCGAATGACTGAGTGGAAGCAAACCCCTGCCGTCAGGAGAAAACAGGGATGCTGAGGCAGTTTTTGAAGTGTTTTGAATGTTCAACTATCTCATATGGTTGGAATGATGTGGTGTCCACATATTCTGTACATTGTGTCCTGTAAACTGTCTGCAGAAGCTTTTGGTTTTGCATCGTGGTGTATGTGCTGCTGTATATGAGGGTAAACCCACGTAAACATCTCCAAACTCCTCTATATTTACCAACCTATATTTATAGTGAGAGTGCTCATGTATTTCTGCAAATATTCTCAACATCATACAAAATATTGTAAAACTTATAAATGACACAATAATTAATGCAGCCAACAAACCAAGAAAACACTAAAGGCTGTCTCATCTGCGCCCTATTCTACAGACACAACTCGAGCCCTTGGGCTTCTGGAGGAGTACTGTACTAAACTGAGGAAGCCAGAGGAGCAGCAGCTCAAAACTGCCATTCAGAGAGTGATGGGGATTTTTAAAAGCAACCTGTTTGAAGCTCTTCTTGGTAAGTGTTTGGAGTGCTTTCTGTAAAGTCTATGTTGTTTCTTTTTAAAGCTGGCTGGCCCTATGTTGCACTTCAAGGAGTGCTTAATGTATGAAAATGGGAACTAAGGTATAGTTAAACTGGAACCCTACCTTTTTTGTACTTTTAGCTTGAAACAACTAAGAGGTGGAACAAGTTCCAGGATATAAAGTCAGAAATTAAGAAGTATTTGAAAAGGTTTCTCGACCCGTATAAGCAGTCAGTGCTTTATCACAGAAGTGCTCTACATGTTAAAAAAAACTTATTGCTAACCATGCTGAAATCACTAACGCATTCAGTTTTTCCCCTCCATAATGTGTTATATGATAGGCTTTGTTTTAGAGTGCACATGCAGACAGTGGTCAATCTGTAAAAGCACTGTGGTAGACTTTATGAACGGCACACCACTTTGAGCCTCTGACCACCTTTCACTGTGAGGCTTCAGAAATGTCATTTCCTTAACCTGACATAACCATATGGCCACGGGGATAGATTCCATTATCATGTGCAATATTGACAGATACTTAAGGTATTTAGGACCTGGTATCAGGATGTGAGCATAAATATCATGAGCTATTAGTGCAGCTGCTTCCAAGAAAGATCCCTTTTGTTTTCTTTTTGTCAAAGGAGAAAGTCATTTAACTGGATTTTTTAGCTATAAAAGCAATTATAGCTCCAGGGAATATTTATAATAAATAAATGTGTACACACACACACACACACACACACACATTTGACTCTTTACTTCTTTTGGTCATCAGGAATACCTGCCCAAGGAGGAAATAAATTGTAAAATGTAAAATGTTGGAAAGAAAAAGACTACATCTGACTGGTTACTGTACGTTAAAGCTATAGAGGACAAGTTCTGTTAAATATAAAAACACAATGCACTAGTATTAGTTACACTGAAAAGTCAAGATCTGCAGAGTTTTTCTTTTAATGATTTTTTTAAACATTTCTCATCTAAAGTACTTCAGAGTCTAAACTTCATTCCCTCAGCACTCAAATGAACCATTTTTGAGAATATATTATGAAAGAAATTCCTTCCTTTTGTTGTTCGATTAATTGGAGACTGACTTGCCCTAAACAGCTCTGTGTGGACTTACACACTGCAGCAAATATTGCAGCTGGGCCTGAAGTAGCTGCTGAGATACTTGGCAGGAGAGAGACAGATACAGTCAGACAGCAGTCTGCCTGCAGCCCTTCTGCAGGCTATGTCACTGTTTCAATGATGAAGTCTCTTTGTTCTCTGCTGGCCTGCTTTGGCCAGAAGGAGCTACACTGGGGCATAACTGAAGTGTAATTAGGGCTCGACTGTTGCTGTATACTGATGAAGCTGTACATAAAGACTTAGGTCATACACATTTTGATTCCATGGTGATGTTATTTTAACATAACATGCAATATTAAATATCAACGCAAAAAGAGGCTAGTCTAATGAAAGAGACAAAAGAATATTGCCATGAACTTTCCTAACCACACACACACTCACACACTCAAGCATACACACACACACTCACGCACACTGAGGGGCGGGGTTGACACACAGATATCCTACTAAAGCACATACAGCACTTTACGATACACTACAACTATATGTTAAGACGGAACAACAACTAAAGAACTAAGGAAAGCTTTTCACATTTAGAAATCCAAATCAAGACACGTATTTCATGAAATGTGCGGATTGCAATTTTTAATCTCCGCTCACATTTTTTTTATTCTTACATAATATCCTACAACAGATATTTCACGATACTGAGTTCACGACACTTCACAATACAGTTCTGTCAAGATTTATTTGGAGGGAATCAGGAAGTGATTTGATCGATTTCTAACTGCCTCACGATTTTTAAATCCCTAATGCCTTGACTCATAAAACCTGGAAAAAAGGAATTTTGCTGATTGTTAAATAATACATCATCATAGTGTGAGATGCTGGGTTAACTCACGTCTGAGTTCATCACAGACACTTTGGTCTAATCTAAATATAGACAGTTACGGTGATAAAGCACATTGACATATGATGACTGAATGTTTGAATTTGTTTTCCATCACTGGAAACCATTTTTTTTTTTTTTGTGTCTCAATATTTTTCTATCAATATAGAATGACTTCAAATGACAACAGTTTCTCTGGTAGTAGTGACAAACAATCGCTGTATGCATTGCAATCAAACACGGTAACATCTCTGCCAAGGAATAAATGCCTCCTGAAATAGATGTAATCATCCTACAAAGCATTAGGTGCTGTCTAATCTAGTCAGTGGCATGGGCGTCCCAGTTAAACCCCATCAATGCAGAGTGGATCCGTGTGTGGATTAACTCATTCATCATCCCCACTACTGCTCTGTCACAGATCTGCACAGTTGAAGGACTTAATGAGTCCAGCGCGGTCCATACTCCATACTCAAAGACAAACAACTATTACTGCCAGAGCTGAGCACTCCATCCTGTCATCCTTCTTTCAAGGTGCTTATAATTTCCACACATTTTTATTCCTCAGTCCTGAAAGTGTGATTGTTTTCCATGACATGCAACCAATGCACATCAATTTACGACTTTAAAAACATTTGCATTGATTCTATTTCAGTATGGTAAACATCCTAAACATAATGCCACTGTTAAGAACTGAATATTTCTGTCAGTTTTTGCTGCCAATCTTCTTTCTTACAGTCTCGTACTTTTGTAGGTCATAAAGAAGCAACAGTATTAATGTCGGATTGTTTCATAACCAGATTAGAACTCATCACAGCGGGTTTAACACAGTTCAAGTGAGTGATTGCTGACTTTCCATACATATTAACTTGTCCAATCATTTTGTTTGTGTACATATCCCACAAAACTAAGGACTTTCTCAGCAAACTCAACTACACTTTAATCTCAATGTAAATTCAGCAACATTTGAAGCTAAAGGTGGTTAACATTATACCTGCTCAACTTCAGTACGATAGCACCTTTATCTTGAATACGCGTCTGTCGGCTGATCATAGCATCCCGCTCACAGAACTGCATTACCTAAGGAAGGGTTCCATGTTGTGAGTTTTTGTATGTGATATTTTAGAGTTAACAGTGTCATGGTTTGGTTTTGTTTCTGGTTCTTCTAGTTTCATTCTGTCCTTAGTGTACTTGTTTCCTAGTGTTGATTGTTTTCCCTTGTGTGCTTTAATGTTCCTTAGTCTTGTGGTTAACTTTAGTCCTTAGTGTGTTTCCCTGTGTCCTTGTGTTCTTCTATGTTGTCTGTAGGCTTGTTTTCCTGTTACTTGTGTTTTCAGTTTCTTAGTTTGGTGTTTAATGTTTTTAAGTCTAGTCTTTAGTGTTTCCTGTTTTATTTTGTATATCTGGTTTTGGTGGTGTCAGTGTTGGGTTTTACTTTGTAGTTGTCTTCAGTGTTCTGGTCTTGTGTTCTTTGTTCCTTGTGTTTCCCGCCTTTGTGATTACCCTGATGTTCCTCACCTGTCTTGTTAGTCTCACCTGCGTCTGATTACCCCTGTCTATTTAGTCTCTGTGTTTGCCTCTGTTTCTTGTGGTGTCATTGTATTGTCAATGTCTCGTGGTCTGTCGTCCTGGAATGTGTTTCATCTCCCTGCTCCCTGTGTTTTCTCCTCCTGATTTTTGGTTTTCGAGACGTTTTGCATTTAGTTTTTCAGTAAGTTTTTGTTTTGTCTTTTGTTAATACATTTTTATCCTGCACTTGGGTCCTCCTCTCCCTGTTTCCTGCCTGCTCGTTCGTGACAAACAGGTTGTTATCATGGAATTGGAACCCACCAGGAAAAGCAGGACTTGAACTTGACTTTTGGATCTTGTTCATTTACTTTTAGGTCTGGACATTATATTGGGCTTTTAAAATTATTAATCTAATTCTTTTAACATATAATTCTCCAAAAATGTTCCGCATGATGAGGTTTAATGGTATAAATATGGGAAATGAGATATTCAGTATCAACAGATGAGTTGACTGTTTGAAGAGAATTTTTTTTCGATAACTGAATATCTTTTCACTATTCATAAGCACAGCATTTGAGATACTAATAAATATTTTAATGGGATCTCAAGAAGGCTCCAATATTTGTCTGTGAATATTTTTCTATCTTGTCTTGGTTCTTAATCTACTAAGACATTTTCCAGAATGAAATCTCTGTTAGAAATGTATTTTAGAATCCTTTGAATGAATGTTGACTTAATCATATTAAAAGATTATTATTTGTGCAAGTATCCACTAATCTTTCAAGTTAATTATCTTTTGCCCTTTGAGTTCTTATACTGAAACCATTACCTGAGCTTTTTGTTGCTGTTGATACTTACCAGTGGCCTGCTGCGCCAGCTGTGTAAATTCTGCCCAAGCGGCAACATCTGGTGTTGAAAAATGAAGCCAATGTGGAAATGCAAAATTGTGCAGCGTCTAGCTGAACTGATAGAGGTTTTGATTGAGGATTCATGTTTGGATTTGTTGAACTTCATCACTGAGAATGTCTGTTCACATATGTAGTTATTTCCAAAGAGGACAAGTATCTTCTGACAATGAATATAGTCAAAGTTGGCCGCTCTTCCTTTAGCTGAAGCTCCAAGTTATCAACGATGTCCTCAACCCCCCTCGTTACAGTGCAGGGGGAGAGTGGAATGTTCTTACTTCCTGCCTTGTTCTCCAGGCTAGCACTCCTTAACAAACTATTCTTCAGAAGACGTCTTACTTTTCTAACAATTTTGTGAGAAATTATGTAACTCGTCATGTCTGCTGCAGCCGCTCTGGCTGTGTAATGTTTTGTAAAAAGTTCTTGTTGGGTTTGCAGCTTTGTTAGCAACAACGTATTGTGTCCATACAGAATGTAGTGCCTTTCAAAATAAAAGCATCAGAGTTGTATTGCATGCATGGCTTAAATATATATTTTTTGATTTACGATTGGCCTCGCACGAGCTGGACAGGGACGCACAATGGGCCAGGTGCGGTCCGCTGGCCCTAGTTTGCCCACGTCTCAATCTTACTGCAAGAGGACTTGAAACTGTAGCTGAAGAACCTGGAATTATAGCAGACATACCGTACATGTTAAAGAAGAAGAGGTTTTGCTCCCCAAGGTAGTCTCCCGCGCGGGGGCCTGCTACATCTTTCGGCTTCACCAAAAAAACCAGTGAAGTGCTTCACTTGACACTTCACTGGTTTCATGGTTTGGTCTTTGCAGCTGCCATGATAACACGTGCTTGATACAACCAACCATCTCTGCTCCACAGCTGCTTACGCTCATATTACTGCAAAGTCCGAAATGAACTTTTTAGCTCACTGGCCAAGGTGGCGGCTAGATGAAAAAGAAATCACTGGCCAAACCTATTTTTTTTTACCAAATTGTTTTTGTGTTAAATACACATCTGTTACAGTAAAGTTAATGAGAAGGTATTATGTTATGTTGAATCAATCACAGATTTAAATCTCATGTTTGATCATTTTATCAGATCAGGAACTTGAGAAATTATTATTATTAATATTTTTTGAATAGGCAGTTACCAGATCCCCCCCCCCCCCTGTGTTGCTCACAGTCATGACAGCAGAGAGAAGAGCAGGGAATAGCAGCTGCAGTTACATAAAATACACTTAATACTCAAAGAATAGTTTTGATGACTTTTTGGTCAAACATTTACCTACCAAATGGAAAATTTACCTGAATTTGGCACTTTGCGGGTATTAATTTTGGACCCTGTCATTCACTCCAATCAATGTTTAACTCTCTCAAGATTAATCTTTACATCCCTCAATGCAACATAAAACATCTCCTGGTGTTGCTAACTATCGCCAAAAAAGTCATACTACTAAACTGGAAATCAAGGTCAGAAATACACATGAAAACATCTCATACTAGACTACATTTCACTACAAAACCGTTAGTCCATGGGCCAGACCAGATTTCGGTACCACTCAAGGTGGCAAAATCTAGTGACTATTTTTGAAAAGGTACATGTCCATAGAGGATTTTTTGGTATGATAGTCCGTCCTAAGTGGTAGCTTTGTCACAGTTATCAGCACATGAAGTTAATCACCCCCGTACAAGAAATTGGATTTTTGGTGCTGGTGCATATTCTACTTATGCTCATTTTCCAGACTTTCCTCATCTTTAAGTAAGGAATGTTTGATAGCATTGTAAAGGTTAGTTCCATAGCTTTAATTCAAACCCAGTTTTGAAACTTTCTAATATAGAGAGAGGTTACAGGAACTCCTCAAACTCCCAACAACAATTATTTTTCCACTATTTCCGCCTAAACTGTAGCAATGTAACAATTTGAGCATTGTGGTGTATAGAAGCAACAATGACACTAATAATAAATACAGGAATACTCACATGACCATGACAATTCAGGCAATGTATAATGTTCCTATATTATTCCACTCTTATGGGTGATTGTGGGGCCTAAAGTAGAACATGGGCCCAGGCGAGAATTGTCACTTTGCTATCACCCAATTTGACAAATTCTTGTGACATTTTTGAAAGCCTTTGTTTTTCAGAGACTTCAACTTGATCACCCTTCCCAAGTGTTATTGTAGTACAAGCTTACCTTCGAACACTGATACGGTTTACAATTTGTCTTTATCAATATTTACACCTCTAATAATAATCATCATCATCATCATCATAGTCATCCATGGCCACAACAACTTCTACATCCTTCTTCTCTTCCCACTGATTGCTGCACATTTCTGTGCACTTCAGGTTGTTGGCAAGGCTGGAGCAGGCTGGTAGTTTACAGGTCCGTGCACACTTGAAGACCATAAGTTAGAGGACAGCCATCTGTGTTGGAGGTTGAATCCAGTGTAATGACAGCATACCTGAAATAATAAATGGAAGATCCAAACTCCATGTATAGCTTCCCCAGCTATTTCTCATCTCATCCGCTGCATCCTTTGGAAAAATGGTGTGATCAATAGTTTGAGGAGTTCCTGATACCGATATGTGAAATATTGGACTTTGACCTATGGTCTACATACTGCACACTCCGAACCCACAGATTATTCAGCCAAATGACCCTGGCCCAATGTTATCTCCTTCTTACAGAAATATCACTTCAAAACATGCCTATGACCTAACTACTGGTTTTCTCATTCTCTCCCATACAAGTTCCCCTCAAAACACACACACACACACACACACACACACACACACACACACACACACACACACACACACACACACACCGTTTAGATAGTGTCTATACTTTAGATACATAATTTGTTACTATTTTCATTATTATTGTTTTTGTTTGTTTATTTTTTTTTATTGTTGTTTTGTTAATGCTTTGTTTTGCTTTATAATCGCCATTATTACTATTAATAGTACTTTTCTGTTTCCCCCCGTTGTTTTTATCCCTCCCCTAACTGTAATTCCCCCATTTTCCTTACCCTACTTTGTGTACTTACTACACGGTGTATAAATAAGAAATAAAACAAATAAAAAAATCTGTAATTCCCTAGTTGGCTCTGGATTGAGTCCATTACATTTCCAATGTATTGAAATAAAAAAAAATACTTAAGTTTAAGTTGCCCTCATACCTGAGGCATCACGACTCTGTCTTGGACCTGGGGCTAACGCTAGGGCCAAAATGGAAGAGGGTAGGGGTGGTGCATTTCTATTACCTATTTTATCCATTGTCATTGTTTTAAATGTTGATTGTTGTAAAATGTTCTTGTGTGTCCTGAAAGCTTATAAATAACTGAATATAAATAAATATAAATGTATTATTACATTTAGTGCAGCTCGATAGTGGCCGAAAACCTCACAATATTTTTGAGAGATATTGAGATCAGGGTTATTGAACACATTCTCTCAAACTTATTTAAGTGTATATCTCATTCTTACCTAACCCTCTCTTGTAAACATCACACAGCTGCACCTCTCCCTCTCCACATAGCGGATTAGCGTTCTGTAGCTTTATTGTTTGTGTGTTTCGGCACTTTTGGCAATATTCATCAGCAGTAATTTAGAGACGCTTATATAACATTACCAATATTTTAAAATGTTTCTACTGATTGTTTCCCCCCTCACATCAGGTGATCCACGTGTGTGGAGGCTTACTGATGAGGATTATTATCGCATTAATCATCCTATACTTTGAGTGGGATAACATTGAAATCAAGCAGCTGCAGAAAAGGATTTAGATTAGCTTATTTTTCTAAATTTGTAGCACCAAGTGCAGCCCTGTTTCTTAAACTGCAGTTGTTTTTGAGTTTAATATGGTTGAAATCTGTATATTTGTACAAGTTTATGTCAAACCTCACATTTACCCAGTAATTTTATACATTATTTTGTCAGTAATTACATTTCAACTTCAATGATTTTTAATTTAATTGATTGTTTTTTTTTCATCTTCCATTAAAGTATCCGGGAGTCATGTAATTAAATGTATCTTTCTCTGTGTATGTTGTTGACCGAGTACAAAAAAGACAAAAAGTCTTTGATGACAAAAACCTATATTGGAACATTAGCCATGTCTGTTAGAAACGTTCCTTTACACTTTGTCAACATTTCTGACTTCGTTTCTAAAAATTTGTTTCCAAAGAAAAATCTTTTCTCTGTTTGTTTAAACTAAATTTCTGCTTTTAAAATGTAATGTGTGATATGTTGCTAGTTTTGTTGTTTTTGATTTTCCTTTAATATCTCTTCTGGGTGTCGTGACGTGCAGGTTTCTTTCCTTTTATATCCCTTAAATTTTAATCCAGTGTGTAATATGAATAAATAAATAAAACAGGAAAAAACACTGATTAAATATACCCTGGCAGCCCATCAATTATTGTCTCTGTGTTACCGCTGTATGTAGGATTAAGGTCATAGAGCTAAATTATACAACGACAGATAAATGCAGAATTATTAAATAAAAAGGCATGAGAACAAGAGCAAGGATCCTTTTTACTAAATTGAGCATGACAAACAGACTGGTTTGTCTTTGCGTCGATCTTAGCTTTGTCTAATCCTTTATTAGCTCATTTACTATATATTTCTATTATTATATGTTTTTGTACATCCATGGTAACTTTTGGCTAACATAGTATCATCCACAGTACAACTTACTCCTAACAAACTGCTTTTCATAAACAAAGATTCTAATGAAGTGAACTCACTTCCTGTGATAGATCATATCAAATCCCTGCTTTTTATGACCTAATGCTGAAATATAAATAATGCTAAAATATTTACACGCGTCTATATGATCCTGACTGCTTGAAATCATGTCAAAGGTTGTGAGTGTCACTGGTTGCGTTTTAAGGCTTTCATGTGTACTTAATGGATTAAAGGACTTCTTTAGAGCTTAGATCAGATAGATCATCTGGTGAAGCAGTTGTTAAGATCCGGGCACATTTAAATAGCTTACTACTGTTGTTCCCTCACTCTGTCAATAAGGCTCAACCACATCACTAATGTGCTCCCGGCTTTCTTTTAACACTGACCTTTTCATTTATTCTTTATAATAGCATTTGTGTGATTGTTGAAACTGTCCCCCATGTGGCCTTTATGAAGCAAAGATTTTTACTAATATCCAGAGTCATAATACTGTAGCTGATGAGAGTACTGCCACCTTGTGGAGTGAAACATATAATGAATCAAGCATGAGATCCTGTTCTACTTTTCACATGTTTTATACATCATGTCAGTCTGTTTGTATATGGGATATAGTGTGGTTGTTATGTCCAATGTTTACTTGACCTGCTTTGTTTTAGCTGAATGTGAGTACGGGAGTCAGTGATAAAGAAACAAGGGTTTTACATAGATATAATTTTGTTTTTATTGGACAAGCTTTGTTTGTACATTTGAAAGACAGTCCCTCACAATGAAGAAACTTGAAAATCAGAACTTCAACTAATATCCTATCATCCACGTTTTTGTATTTCTTTGAAACCTCATATATCAGGGATTCCACTGTTTTCTTCAGATCATCGTTTTCCAAGACTTTTTCCCGTGACGCACTGGTATGACAGGAACAAATTGTGCACACACACCAATATCTTTACTCCTGTGGACGTTTAATATAAAGGACGTGCAGTCTATGGCTACAACCATGAATGAAGAATCCATTTTTCTCTCTTAAATTATATTTTTTCCAATTCTGCCTGAACATCGATGACTAGGTAGCATGAAAAACAACACTCCTTTAGCAAGTCAGTCATAGACGCTAAGAGGAGGTCAATCTGTATTTGGGCTGCAGCTATCATGTATTTTAGTTATTGATTTCTTCTGATTATTCCATCAATTAATCAGCTTTTTGCATTAGTCAATACAAAAGAGAAACATATAAAATGAAATGTAAGATGTGTAAACCTTTTTTTTTTAAACTTCTTTTTTACAATACCACACAATCTGTTGCCACACAGTTTTGAGCAGGACCGAAAATGGTGGCTGCCTTCTTGTAGTTAAGACTAACCAAGGCCAAGACATAGCCGAAACTTTAACACATCTTTGTTTTGCTCCTTGTTTTCGTGAAAAAACAATTCATTCTCAGACATTCACCATTTGAAACAACCTCTGAATGAAGTCAGTTAACATGTTACCGTAAGCTTTGTACGTCAGTTGTGATATTTTAAAATCAACATTTTCCATGTTTCGCAAATGTGTCTGTGAGTTTATGATTCATTTGTTGGATGCTCCTTTTTGAAGCAAGACAAGTGGTTGTAAGTGTTTTATATGATTTTCCTCAAACCTTCACTCCTAGTGGGTAATAAATGGAAGTATGATAAAATTATGCAATATACAGCATGCAGTGTATGCTGCCCTCGCAGCACGTGAACTTGTGCGTAGCTAGACGGCTAGTTAACATCCAGTAGGTCTTCAATAAACACACAGGGCTTGCTTCTCCTGTCCTTTACTGAGTCTTGACCGTTATGGTTCTTTTTTTGTAAAACTGAAACATTACAGAGAAAATAAAATACGTAAGTATTCAAGCACTGACATATTCACATACGGTACAGTACATACGGTAAGTATCACACGTGTACTCGACTGAATGCAAAATTTCTACAAACATAAAACACAATTTTACTACTTAACAAACATTGTGCTCATGTACACATTTACTTACAGACAAATGTTCTCCAAGGCAAAAGCGTATCACAAAAACAGTAGCAACTCCATGAATTCTGTTGTCTGTTTGTGCTCGACACGAGAGACTTAGCTAAATAGCAAGAAAACGAAGTTACGTCAAAGATAGACCAACAAAACAAACAGTGGTAAGAGCGCTCACTCTGTCGCTATTTCTAAAAACTAAACAAAAAACACAGAGTACTCACTCCGACGCTATTTTTAAATCCCAACTGACAATAGCTTACTTTTTAACTTTTTAATCCACTTTTAACTAACTTATTTAACTTATTAATTATAATTATGTCCTGATTAACTTTAAGGACAGCACACAGTGAGTTTAGGAAAATAATGTTATGTGTTTTGAACAATAATTTGATGGATTTTTATCCATGGTTTCAATATAAAAATTAATTCTACAATTCACTTGGCAGACACTGTTATCCAAAGCGATGTACATCAAAGAGTAAATGTCAGTAAGTGCAAACAAACAGCTTTAAGTCTGATCACACACAGAAGGCATCGCTCAGACGCGAAGCACAACATCTTCAAAAAGGTATCAAACAAAACCATCATCAATAATATTAATATTTCAACAATCGGATTTGCTCTATAACATCTCCCGTAATTTATTATTGCATACTCTTTGTAGTTAAATATTTTATTGTAGTGTTGTAGAGAAATTTGGATTTTTATAGGAAACCTTCCCAAAATATCTTGATAAAACCTAAAACACTAGGAAGAGTACTGAATAAATCAGTGTACTGAAGAATCATTTGAGCAGTGTTAAGTTATGGATTAACATAATTATTGCAGAAAAGTCCTTTCAATAGAAACTTGGCATCATGTTAATGATCATAATCTTAATTGGGGGATTTGTCACCTTCTTTTGTAATGACATGTTTCAGGGTTGTGACCGATCCGTGTAGGTGCCTAATGGGCCAAGGACACAAACAGTTACTAATGTTGCCATGTCTGAGTCTTTAGGCATCAGGTACCACTTCCATTTTTCAGCGAAAGCAGCATCGCAACAGGCAGAATGTGTTTAGAATGTGTCCAACGTCGGCTTATCATGTAGGAGCTGTTGCACAGATAACTTCAAGCTGCTCTTTCTCATTTAAGCTCATCATCATTTTGTGTGACTTGGAAAAGTCAGACAGGGTTAGAGTGACGGTATCTTTAACTAAAACACTAGCTAATTCAGAGATAGTTAAGGGTTAAGAGTCTCGCCCAAGAGCACATCAGGAATGTTGCTTCAGGACCTGGGGAATTCATTGATTGAGCACAATTGTATCTGGATAAGAAGCTCCAGCAGGGGGAGCCAGAAGACCTGGTTTACCTTCCAATTCTCTCCTCTTCTCTCCAATATAGCTTTTTCTCAAGAGACACTGAAAGAAAGCTTGCTCATGTTTTTGCTGAGGCAAACATCCTAGAATTTTGCAGATCTGCAATGTACTGTATTTGTATTTGGTCTCTGCAAGCTCGGAGTGATTTTCACTGTACTGAAATCAGTGAACAGGAATTTAAAAAAAAGTATTTATGTGGCTAAGTCAAAGCTGTGTACAGTTAAGCTGTATAATGTCTGTGATGAGAAATTCTAATACCCATTCTTCTGTGTTACATAGTCCCCATATCTACCAACCAATGCGATATCCACAAACTGTAATAGCACACTGTCAGATAAGTTTTTCCTCCCACAGTTGTGAGGTCAAAGACACCCACACACTGAACTGACCTGCAGCAATTGGCTGAGCTCACCTCAGCCTCATTGCTGACCTCAGAAAAGGGCAGTCACATATGTTTTCAGCCTCCTAACAAGGAGTGGGAAAGTGTGCAGGCATGAATTAACACAAAGCTGTGGGTTATGCATCATATTCTGTATTCACACATGCACTCCAGTAAAGTTCTAGAACGTTTCAGGCAGAGTGCCTTTAAAACCTCCCTGCATTAGTTCTTCAAACTTGTTCACATAGCAGGGACTGTACCTATAAATAGTAATAATTGTATGTACATTCCTGCGTTCATTTATCTTGGTTTAGATATCACAAGAGGGGGGCAGCAATATGTTCAAATTACGATAAAGGTTGCTGTCACATATCAGGCTGGCAACACTAATAACAGAAATTAACATGCAAATAAGCTTGCATTAGTCCTATCTCCCACTGTGTCTGTTGATTTATCTAATTATTGCAAAGTAGGATAAACATTCATATTATTCTGAATAATTTGGAAGTAAACAAATGTCTAAAAACAAGACCATCACCTCACAGCTGTAGTGTCATGAAACATTGTGTAAACAGGCTTTCCTCTGAAATGGTGCCCTCATTATTTGCTGAAGATGCAAATTCCTGCATAAACTTGTGACGCTTCACGCTTCTTATTCCGCGGAGTTATCGTGGACTCAAGCGAAAGTAAGAGGGCCAAAATCTCCTAGTGTTTACCAGTGTTAATACTTTTGCTTAAAATGTGTTTCCATGGAGATGCCATGAACAGCACGCCTGAATTTGACGTTGAGAAAGTTCAGAAGCATTCCTTCCATCCGGCCTCCCTCTCCTTCTCTCAAAAGAAACCACAATTAAAGAAATAGGATGAATCAGGGCTTAGTTAAATGTTAACTTCATTTTGCAGTCATTAATTTTATCCTCCTTTCACTGTTCCCTCAAATTGGAGTCAAAGCTTTTCCACCCACTCTGCACTGCTCCTCCACTGAATTCTAGTTTTCAACATTCACATTCAGTCCTCAGTGGGGAGGCCTATTCTCTGGCCGCATGGTAAAGATGACCTCATGTAGACATTGTGTGTTAAGATGGCTGTAATGTAAAGAGATCACGCTTCGTTTCGTACATCAGTTTTGGGGTCACGGTTCATCCATCCATCCATCCATCCATCCATCTATACATCCATCTATACGTCCCATCCATCCATCCATCCATCCATCCGTCTATCCGTCTATCCATCTATCCATCTATACATCTATACATCTATACATCTATCCATTCATCCATCCATCCATCTACCCATTCATCCATCTAGGTCGGTCTTATTTTGTGATATTTTGAACTTCCCATGATTGTTGTCACAGGTTGTAGTTTACATAAGATAAGTGAAGAAAAAAACGAGTTCTTTCTTTGCAGTGCAACATGTTCAAAATGAATTGGGCAACCACTTCAGCAATGAAAAATTAAAAGTGTATTTGCTATTAATATGATCAGATATCAATACTTGGCTGCCACAAGACCATATGCTATCACCACACAAAATATCGCTGCACTATACTGTAGTGATTTTTTTCCCCCTCTCCTACATTGGATATACTTGATTCTGCAGTATTGGTAAGTTCAATGACACATTCTTCTTGAAGTAAAACACAGCAGCCTGCTTTGTAAACTGGGCTGTAGAAAAAAACAGCAACTATGCAAAACTTTTCTACAATTTGAAAATACCACAATTAATCATCTGTGTTCAATGACTGTTATTCAGGAGCAAAATGTGCCATTAAATTTAAAAGAAATAATGATTTCACATTTATCAGAATAATTATGTGTATCGACTGATATGACAACTTTATCAAAAACATTTTAAGTCACCAAGCCCTATGCATAAGCTTAACTTGACTTTGTTTGTCTTTTTGTAAAACAGTGCAGACAAGTTGTTGGATACCTGTTTTCTTTTGCCTAGTTCCAAAAGATTGGCATCTCTGACTGATGCAGTCTTATATCATTTAGCACAAGCAAGGTGTTTCCAATGACTTGTTACACTATAAATCTGAAATTTCCCCACACAACTTTCTGTGTGAAGTCGGGGTGGAGTGTATATTCAGTAAAAGGACATGTCCGCGAGATTGTGTGGTTGATGTTTATATCCTGCAATCAGCGCACAACCACAGACTCTATACATACGACCACAGTCATCTCTGTCCCTGAAACAAAGGAAATGATTGTCACCATAACTTTGGACTCTGTGGCTTTCTTTGCAGCTTCCCTATCATTCTTGTGACTTTATGGATTGCTTGCTGAGATCCCCCTCTCACAGCCAAAACAGTCTGCTTCTTGTTTAGCTCTGTCTTAAACTCAGCAAAATACCATCTCTCCTGTTTATTTTCTGCAAATATTGAGTTCTTCTCTTTTTAACACTACTAATGGACTGCATGATGTTACATAGAGGGAGGTGAGAGCCAGAGTGAGCTTCACTGTACGCATTACCAATAATTGGTAGCTTGCATGCGTTGGGAGATAGAAGGATTAGCTGGCACCTTAGTCACTGTGGAGGAGGGGATGCAGCTGGAATAATCGCTCCCCAAAGAAGCACAGCTACAGAGGAAGCATCCCTGTGAGCCCCAGCCCACTCCACCCACCCGTTACGTAAGCATGAAGAAAGCATATCAGCATTGTGACAGTGTGTATGTGCATTCACTGTGAAAAGGCTTTGTGTCAGTATAGGAATCTGTGCTTGTTAAATGAAGCGACCAGTTAAGTTGCATGTCGAACACATATGTCAAAGAGAATGCAAATCTCGTCAGAGCCAGTGCAGGGTTGCCCAGGCAACTAAAGAGGGGCATGAGAGCAGAATGTAAAAAGCCCCCGATAAGTACCTGAGAACCAAAAGAAGTGATGTGAGGAGAGCAAGTAAAAGAATATATTTTTTTAACTATGTTGATGTTTTACTGTTTGACCAAGGTCCAGTCAGTGGTGGAAAGTGTTGTGGAACTAACTACGATGTTTTTTTTAATGAAGTAAATCAATTTAATTTGAGGGGATCTTTTGTGTCCCCTTAACTAGAATGCATGAATTTTTAATGTATTATGTAACTTTATTATTTATACAGTTAATGTATTCAGGTTGTATATGATGATGTTGATTGTTTGCATGCAAGCTTCTAGCCGCTCCTTATGTAAGATGGCCTGCCTTTCTAACGAGATTTAGTACTAAACAGCTGCCAGCTAATCACTGTCTTTTTTGTAAGTAAGACGGTGTTCAGGAGTTTGCTCGCAATCACTTCCCTCTGACCAGCCAACATCTCATCTGACATTAATGACGTTCTAATTTTTGGGCCCAAATCTATGATGTGATTGTTGCTTTTAAAGAATGAACAGGGACAGCTATCGGCCAGAGCAGGAGCACTTTTTGGGCTGCAAATGTTCCAGAAAAGAATTATTGATTTCAATAAATGTCTTTAGTAAAGGTTTTTTTCTGCTATTAAAGGTGCATCAGCCTCCTATTTGTCCTTAAATTGTATTTGCCAGGCTGTAACAATCTCAAATATTACTTTTACATACTAATTCCCCTCCATTTGGCCAACAAATAGTAATTGCATAATTCCCATCTGATCCGTATTGGATGTCTGTGCTGATGAGCAGAATGAATGTCATGACAATACCCGTGGTCTTGCTGAAACAAATACTCACCAGATTAGGATTTTGTCATTGTCATTTTCTTATAAAGCCAATGGATTAACAGTTAATACCAAGGCTTTAACATGGACATCCAGTGTAAAGTGTAATTACATGATTACATTTCTCAGCGAGCACAATTTATTCTAGTTTGTGACTTGCTGAATAATCTCGGTCAACCCCTTCACCCAGGTCACTTTGAGGTGTGCAGAATTTGTATTTGAAACTGTGACAGCAGCATCAGTGACGAGGGATGCCTGGTTGTCAATAAGTTGTCGATAAAACTGCATCCGCTTCTTATGAAACAGAGTGTTGGTCATTAAGGGGAGAGTGTGACAGGGCTGCCGGCTGTGTTGAGCATGTTTCCCAGAGGAGCACTGAATTAAATATCGGCCATGCGGGGTGTAAGGTCATTGTCTGCATTGAAGGAAACAGGCAGCCCTCTATATCTGAGGATTAGGTTCACTGTTAGCTTTCCATCAGGCATCTGGTGCTCCCACAGCAGACTGTTTCACAGACTAGCAGCACTGCAATATGACCGGAGAGAGCAGGGAGGTTTTACTGCACTGTGAGTTCTTCTCATAAACTTTCTGTTGTTTCTTTAAATTCTGCATATGAAAAGTTATTGATGATCACATATGATGTTTTGTTAGTTTTTTTTATTGGAATTCAGTGCATATAAGCGAGAATTTCTGATTGTTTAAGAAACGTAATGATGAGTACAGCTAAAAAGTGTTTACTTTTGATCTGAGTTAAGGCATTGTTATTTTAAGTCCTTATAATGACACAGAATGAAAGTTTTTTTTTAATTATTTATTCTATCATAAGACTGGAATAGTGACAACCTATTTTGTACAACATAGAGTCAAGATAAATTCTCACCCTGCTTTATCCCAAGTGTTCGAGAGCTGTTAGAGATGTGCATAAATTATGCTGTATTCATTTGATGTAGAAAGCACAGAACTGTGAAGTTATTTGTCTGATTCGGTAACAATGACAAGAACGTTTTTACTATTTATTTCCTTTTCTGAAAAAGGATTAAATGCATTTATTTGTGTGGGACCAACAGAAACAGGACCATGAGTCTACTACAGCTTGTGTTTATTAAAAGCCATGTTAGTGTTAACACATCTTTTATGTTCAAAGCTGAGCTATTGGACTGGTGTGGCAGATCAGTACGATTCTTTGGTTAAACATTGCTAGCCATTTTACAAATGGCTAGCACTCGAATTGAAAGCCAAACAAAGAGCCTACTTATGTTATACAATATGGTTTGTTGTGGATGTAATGGTGCATGAACAGATGTTCATTCTGCTCTAAAAGCTTATAATGCAGTATTACTGCAGTGAGTCATAATAACAGCAGACTGTGCAGTCACAAGTCCTGAATGTATATGAGAAATGGACTGTAACACTGTTTCACTTCAGAACATTTGTTGTGAAAAATAAATTTTGCCTGCAGGGTGGTGAATTAGCTGCACATGTATGAGTATCATTCAGTTTGTTTACATGATGCTGGAACAAGTTGATTTACTTTTTGTCTGACTAAAACCACTCTTTCTTTTTAAAAATGTATATCAACGTGTTAGTAGCAGAAGACAGGTGGATATCTGACATCACCACCTGCAAGAGGAATACCATGCATTTATTTAATTTTTTTTTACCAGCACTAAAGCCTAGAGTACTTATGAACTGTACAAAGCTTTAAAGCTGTCAATGTTTCCATGAGGCATGGGTCATAGTTCTATTTTTTTTATTTTGTTTCCAAATACTCGAATGGTTAGTTATTTGTTTTAAAAAAAATCCTGGTCTTCATGTGACCATTATCTTATCTTACCAAAGAAAAGTGTATTTATGCTGGCACCTGGTTGTTTGCTAACTGCCATTAAACACTTTCAGACTGTAGGGATGCTTATGAGCTTATTTAGCATCTCTTGACTTAATATGCAATTCAAATGTTCTACTTTAAATTGTGAGTTAAGCATATGAAGAGAGACAGTGAGTCATTGGTCACACACGATGAGACACGCAATTTGTCGATGTCCGTGTGTGTGTGTGTGTGGTTATTGGAATGTCATTCCATTGCACAAATTCTTGCTTGGCAGGACATCGATTCCTTTGTTTCTCTGAATAGAATAGGAACCAAGCTATCTCCGTGCCTCACTGCGGTTTGTGCAGTTGAAGAGACGAGACTTCCTTTTAGCATCTCAAAAACAGGGTTTGGAAAAAAGCAGGGGACTTTTTTTGTGTTGAATTTGCTAATTTGCCCATAGGGTAGCCCTGACTCCGATCACGAAACGAGCTGTGACTCGTGGTCAAAGGAACAGGTGCAAATACTGTTCTCCCGCTTGCGCCAATATCAACACGTTTCATTTCAAATTCTGCACATTAAAAATCCACAGTTTGCATCCGGTTGACCTTAATTATGAAGGAATTTTAAATAAGCACGTTTGAAATGACGAGCAGCAAGAGACGACACTTCAAACCGCACGGAATCATTTAGTTTAGAAGTTACAATGTAATGAGAACTGCACACAAGTAGACCAATGACAATATCTTGCTCTGGTCTCATGAACTGAACACACAGTGACTCATGGAAACATATTAACCATCTCTTCTGGTCACACACACACACACACACACACATACACGTCACCTCAGGTTAGTTTGAGGTGGAGTAAGAATCATAGCCTGTGAATGTGCACAAAAAACAAAACACTTTTTAGCCGCAACCTATATAGTTGTGATGACTCCCTTCTTATGAGCTCCTATCCTTTTAAAACAACGCAATGAAAACCTCGGCCCTCTTTGACAATCATTTTCAACAGGAGGATTATGTTCCTGGCAGTATGATAGAGTTGAGGACTGCATGGGACTGATGTCCATATAGTACACACAACATCAGGTTCACTTACTTCTAATTATTTATGTGTTATAACTTTGCAGTGTTTTCTGCAGACAGTTTACCAGTTAAGTTGGTAGCTGGCTTGCAAGCGAGAGGGTCAGTGCAACTGACTGGAATATGAAAAGCTGCATCATTTGAATCACAGTATTTGCCACTAAACCATAAGTAAAGCCTGTTAGAGTGCTGCACACGTACTCATAGAACCGTAGTTACATCCAGAAACAAAACACAGCGCTCTGTAACAGGGTTTGTGTCTTGGAATGCAGCTACAGGTTCAAGTAGGCTGTTACCTTAATGACTCTTTATCGATCAATCTATCAGTTTATTTGTGAGGGACAATACATTTAGACATTTTAATTTATCTGCAATCGATGCAATGTATCTACACTTCTTGCAAGGGATGATTTGCAGTCCTTGTTAGGCTTTTAGGAAATGACATACAAACATGATACAACATTGTTAAACAGACATAAACACTGCAACTACAGACAGATGGAGTTTTGCACAACTGTATGAATTCATAAATGTCTTTGAAAATATTCTTTCTAAGTAACTTTCGTACACTTTGACACGCTGGGGTCTCCAACCGGCAAGTTGCTCTTTTAGTGGACAAATAAAAGAAAATGGAAACACAGATAGTTGTACAAAAACATGAACATTTCTCTGAGCTGAAGACGGGTATTACTATCCCCTAATTGAAATATAGGCAATATACTCAGTGTGGCAGGAACACGTTTGCTTTTATAAATGGTTGCAAATCCTTTGTTTGGCAACCTTTTTTTTGCATAATTAGCAGGAGGCAATCAATGAAGTCAACAGGAGGTCGATGCAGAATAACTTGCTGTTGCCTTACCAAACACTTTTTAATCACTGTAACTGCACAGTATTTATAATTGTTTTAAAAACTGAAAATGTTTTTCATTCAATTCATGACATTTATGTCAGAAACTTGGAGAAATGCGAGTATCTTAGTTTTATTGTTTGATGGGAATGTTGTATGTATTTTATAAAATGTATGTTTGAAGTCCTGATTAAGGATGATCTGGTTCACATACAGCTTTTTGGAGTTCTCTTAATATGTTGTCCATTAAGAAGCTAAGCAGCATATGAATCCTTTGTCCCCTCTATTTCATAGATATCCAGGAGTTTTATGAAGTGACGCTGCTAAACACAAAGAAGAGCTGCGAGCAAAAGCTGGAGGAGGTCAACCACATGGCGGACAAGTGGGAGAAGAGTGTTTCTATTCAAAACTTTGAGCCTGCACTCCCAGCCTGTCCAGTGGAAGAGGTGAGTCTCTGACACAGAAGATTTACCTCTATACTCTTCTAAAGTACACTCTCCTAAAGTATACTCTTCCTCACACACAAAGCACTAAATAACCTGGCCCCACCTTACCTCACTGACCTGCTTCACCACCACACCCCCTCCCGTGACCTCCGCTCATCTAAAGGAAACACCCTCTCCCCACCTACACGGACCAAGCACCGAACCTGGGGAGACAGAGCCTTCTACATCGCTGCCCCCTCCCTCTGGAACTCACTCCCCAAACCCATCCGTTCCTGCACACACCTCCCAACTTTCAAGACCATGCTCAAAACCCACCTCTATAAACTAGCTTTTAATACTTAACTTCTTCTTTCCCCTCTTCTCTTTCTGTTTCTCTGTCCTTTAATGTTCTTCTACTGTTTTTAACTGTTTACTGTGATTTATTTTTTTACATGTAAAGTGCCTTTGAGCCCTCGTAAAAGCGATTACAAATTAAATGTATTATTATTATTATTATTAAAGCCATTTCAAAAATACTGAAGCCAAGCAGGGGGAGGCTGCAATCGACTAGAAATGGATAAAAACGACATTTAAATATAACAGCTGCTCAATAATTACATAAGGATCTGATGTAAGGGATCCATTTATTTGTGAGTGAGTGAGTAGATATCTACAGTTGTCTAATGTTCATCTCCATTGTTTGTAAAAGAAGTCTGAGGGCCTAATTCACTAAAGGTTTGAGCAACTTTAGCATCCACTTACTGTAACCTTTGCAAATGGTTAAAAAAGACACAATCTAATTCACAAATGGTTAAATGCACACTTGGGCTGGGCAATAAATCAAGTATTTAAGATATATCGATGTACAATTTCCAGAGCTATGAGTGGCTAAAATCTATTTTTAGTGATTCAGTATCCTGAGATCTTACACAAAATGGTCCAACACCCTATCTCCTTGTGAGATTCTGGAATTCACAACAAGTGCCTTCCTGGATACGGCAGTACTATATGTACATTTTGGTTCATTGTTGTTAAAGTGACCAGCGTATGCTTCAGGGAGTGGCTACCTGTGACTGACAGGTCGCCACCACGGTCACATATCAACCAAAATAGAGAAGTTAATTATCACAAGATTCTGACGACCAAAGCTGAGACTTCAAACAGCAGTGATCAGCATGCTGAATTGAAGGAAGCAGTAAAAAGTGAAACAGCATTACATAAAAGCATGTTGAAATGTAGGTCAGCAGGGGATTTACCAAAAACTTAAAATGGGCTTCTTTAATTCTTGTTGAGTGGAAAAGTATTGTCCTCGGCTTTGTTTTTAGGAGATTGCTGAATGTATTTATTTATTACGCTTATAACAGAATACACACAGGCTTAACATTAAAACTGCAGAACTCACACAAAACACTGGCGGAATAAATGTGCCTAAACATTATATTTATAATGCCACTGCTCCATCATTGGAGCACAAGTTCTGTAATATAAACACATGTACAGTTTAATGTTAAATGAACGTGTGGCTGAAATATCAAAACCCATTGCCTTAAAGGTTGGGACAGTGTTTATCATTAAATTAAAGGAATGGGATTAGTTACTTTTGGTGGTCTCACTACATAACAACCTCTTTCATCAGTGTGTGAATGGGTAGGTGTGACATGCGGTGTCAAAGTCCTTTGAGCAGTCAGAAGACGAGTAAAGTGCAAAACAAGCTCAATCCAATTTAAAAACAGACATTATTCTCCACTTCAAGGGTTAAGCAACATTTCCAAAAATCATTTTCTATGAACCCAAATCATATGATACTTTTTTTAATGTTTTTTTTTTCTTTTGTCTTGCATAACACATACAAGTTGCAGTTTCTGATTTGCTTTTTTATTCTCTAATGTACTATAATATGGATATAAATCCAAATGATGATCTAACATTTGGAAGAAAAAAAACAACCTGTAAAGCCTAAACACTTTCTCTCCTCACTCATGACCCACACTCAGAGCTCCAGGATCAGAAAAAGTGATTGATCAATTTGCATTGGTTAAATTGGCTTAAACAATTATCTCCTACCCCAGGGCAGGTTAGATTGTGTTCAACCCTTGTAAGAAGTGATCCACTCCTTCAAACTGTGGGAAACCTTAAGTGAATCCTGAAGTTACCTTGCTTACTCCAAATTCTGCACCGTAGTACAAGCCTTTGTTTGTGCTTTGCATGTCGAACTTGGAATAGAACCAACTGCTTTAATCCAGTGTTAATCCTACTTGTCTACACAACCAATCATTTTGCTGCATACCTGCTGTTTTTTGCAGTAACAGTGAAGAATAAGAAACATAAAGGTACATCTCCAAACAGATCATAGACAAGGTTTTAATGCTTTTTATAATAGCCTCTGTGTAGCAGCATGAGCTGCTGAACCACTGTGCTGAGGTCATGCTGTAGTACCAGGATGGGGATAAGTGAAGGGGATTAGAAGAGTCCTCAGAGACGGATGACATAGCCATGAGGTCATTAGTACACTGCTGTCATATCCCCTTTGCTGTCACTACAATCAGCTGGCTGATGAGCCTTTCAAACAATGACAGGGAAGATGGTCCAATGAAATGAATGAGAAGGCTTTACAGAGATTATTACAATTTATGGATTCTTTAGGTGTAAAGGATATCAGATATTCAAGATTAAAAAATGAACAAACAGGTATAACCATGTGTTTAGTTCAGGAAGGAAAAATACACGTTGTAAAAAGAGTTCTGTTTGTTAATCAAATGTTTGTGATGTATAAACAAATGCATAATACCAAAGTCATTATATAATAAACGGGCAATATTGAACTGACTCTTCACGCTTAAAATGAGTACTGCAGTCCATTTCCAAAACATTGAAGAGAGCTGCCCCCTGACTTGTCCTCGGAGTAGAAGAGAGAATCACTCCCATGATTCCCCGGCAGCGTCAACATTGTCATTGTTACGATTGAGAGCCCCCTTACAGTGGATTTTACATTCTGCACGTTTAAAGCCGATCACATTCTCTGGTCAAAACAAATACAGAGAACTCCGGTCCGAATCTAAACTGCACGTGTGTTATATGTTCAATTAAAGAAAATGAGCAGGAAAAAGGATTTTAAGTCTGAGTGTTTCCTGCTATAAAAAGGAGGGATTAGCCAAGTGTGCGTGCACAAAGGCTGTGTAGTATGTCTTAGTGTGCCAGAGATTTATTTTTGGTTACCACAGGCACATATAGGCTTACGCTATCTGAGCTTCTAGACTTAGAGAGCAGCAGACTGACAGACCAGTCAATGATGACTCCTTCTTTCTGTCATTGCCAATTCTTGCATAACCTTTACAACTGAACTCTGTGCTTTAAAAGGTGTAACATCCTTCAGGCATTTCCATTTATTTGGTAAACAGCAGACATTTAAAATCCATCAGAAGTTATATTAAACTGTATTAGTGTGCAAAGTAGGATTCTACAACCATCACAAAATATACTTTAATTACATTAATGAATATTTAAATAATCAATAATAATATCAAAACTACATTTGTATAAGATTTGCTCCATCTTCTGACTTTAACAACAATCCATGAAAAAAAGTATATGCTCTACAAGGTCTTTGAAAGATATTTGTCCTTCCTCATCTCACACACAGTCTTCAATCTGACGCTGTTTACAGTGTTCATTTAGTCAGCTGTTTTAGAATATTAGTGATTCGTAGTCTTCAGACTAAAACATTTAGTCACATTTAGTATTAGTAGTCAAAAGTTTGAGTCTAGTTTTAGTTAAGGATAACTGGAAACATTTTAGTCCTGTTATAATCTGTAAAAATCATGACACTTTAGTCATCCCTTGTCCCTCTGCTGCACTAACAAACACACTCTCCTCCTGATCTCTGCCCGTCAGTGTCACAAACCTCTCGTCTCTCCTACTAGGATGGAGAGAATAGACGAACAGTGAAATGTGTAGACAAACATTTACAGTCATCAAAATCAAACAAAATCAGCAAAATCTGCAGCTTAATCATGAAATAATTACCATCACTATAATAAGAAAAATTATAGTGTTTTTTATACAACACATTCAAACACTGCGTTTAGCTGTCTCCTTGTGGTGTAAACGGCCTCAGTGAGTGATGTAATAATTGCACACCACAACAAAATGATATTTTCATTTGTTGCAAATAATTTAAAAAGGGATTTTTAGCAATAGCAGATTTGTAGTTGCAGCCCTAAGAATTATAGTGTTCTACTAACTATTAATTCTGAATTTGATTTACCCTCTAATGAAGTTCAACATTAGCCCAAAAGCCATCCACTCTTATTTAACAACATACCATAACTGTGGGTTTTTTTTAAGTTTAGCATTCATTTGAAAGCACATTTTTGTCTTGGCATTTTGTACCAAGTTTGAAACATTCCTCCTTCATTCCACAAAATCATAAACACTTGAATGTTTGTTAAATTAGTCAAAGAGAATCCTAAATTAAGCTATACAACTCCATAGATATGAGACAGTTGAGCTCAGGAATGTGGCCTAAAACCACATCACACAATAAAAGATTGTAAAAGGTTCATTGTGCAGCGAGTTGTAGACAAACGGTATGATTTGAAGTCTCCTCCAGTCGGTATGGTGAAGTAAGAAATCTTTTTTTATGCCTAATATTAGCAGCTAGCAGGACTTATAGCATGTATATTGTAAGCTGTTGTTACTATAGTTACCCTCAGATCATTGTGTTACAATAAGTGTGGCGTGAGTTACTTATGTAAATGTTTCCCAAATAGAGGGGGCCGAGCAGCTCAGAGCCGAGTGGGATGGAGCAGGCAGACAGTGACATCAGGACCTCTGTGGTGAGTTTTCTTTCAAATCATTCTTTTATTACTCTACACACAATCCCATGTTCTTTCATCGCAGGCATGTGCTTTTGCATTCTTTATTCTGTGCTTGAGTTTTCAAATTATTATCACTCATGGCATGGTCCTCAAAAACTACAAGCTTATAAAAGTAAATGACAGTAAGTTGAAGCATCGAGGAGAGATTTGGTTGAAGCGATAACACGGTCTAAAATAAAGATTTTTGCGAGAATGATAAAAATTATGTTCAGTTCAGGCAGTGAACAACGTCTTGCTGAAAGCTGCTGTAATCTTATCCTCCTGGCGGAACGTTTGATGGTTCTATAGCAACTGTTGCTGGGGTACTTCTGGTCAGACAAACTTTCACCCGGGCCAAGTCTTTTCATTTGCATCACATCGAAAGCGTGACCTTAATTTTGTTCTAAACATGGTTGAAGGTGTGCTTTGGCAAGAGAGACTCAAAATATCAACATCATAATCCAGGAGTATCTTTCTTCCTTTCCCTGAACTGAAGGACTGTTGTGTTTGATGTTGTTTATTCCAGTTGCAATCACTTCCAGAGACAGTGACTGAGGCTTATGTCTTTTCTGCATCTGTAGCATTTAGCACTTATTGATGTTGCTTTGATTATTAAGTGTGCACATAACTGTCAACTGTGCATTGAAGGCCGTGTTGCTGACATTTAGAGTTCCAGTGGTAAGAAAGGTAGGTGCGAGACAGCCAGCAGCCACAGAGGGGTAGCTAACATTAGCCGACATGATGAGTCTCAAACATGGATCAAAATTGTAAATGATTTCTACACACATGTTGAGATTTTAAGTTATCTTCAAACACCCTACTGCATCTCTGTTCTCATTCGTTCACTGAAACCAAGTTTCGAGAAGACTCAAATCCAGTAAATATGAAGGCTTGGCAAAGGGTCATTTGTCATTTCAGAATATAAAGTGTGGCAAAACACCAGAGCTATTGTGTAATTTGAGTCTTTTTTTCTGAACGAAAAACAATGAAACAGAAATAGAATTACAGAAGAACTTCACAGTATGGGAAAAGTATCCAGTTGAAGGATTTCTAGTAATGAATAGATGAGATTTTCTCCAGACTTAGACTACAACCTTGATTCTATATTCTTAACTATGATTAGTAATCTAAAGGGAAGTCGTGAGATTTGAGTCTGACATGGCACAGTATTTTAAATCAAAAAATCAAAAATAATAAAAAATACAAATCCTGATGCTAGATGGTTCAAAAACACACATGACAACATTTCATGTTAATAACTTCTGCTCCCTGTTGCATCTGTGATTCTTGTTAGTTTCAACTGTTCTAGTCCTGACATTTGGAATAAACCAAGTGTAGGGAGAACCTAGCCTTTTACAGGTTTGATAAATGCTATGTGTAGGGGAAAATGTTTGACTGAAAAAAACGTGTTAATTTTTCTACACGCTATTCAAAATGATAGCTAGAACATAAAGTAGATCTTCACAAAGGATTACATCTGGTTTTCTTTTAACCTTTAAAGGAAGAATATGCAACTTTTCGATCCAGTAGATGTCGCGCTTGAGCACCAGCAAGAAACCAAAACAATTCGAGCTGTATTGTTGTGTTAGCAGGCTAATGGTAGCGGCCTGTAGTTAGCTTGTAGCTTCGTATGTACATTTACACAAAATGACCATGATCTAAAAATGAGAATAATCAAATAATCAGTGAGTACAGTATGTTATTCTTCTTTTTGCTAGTTACTCAATTAAAAAAACTTTTATAAGCAAGGGGATGAGCTGGCCGGCCGTCACGTCATATTAACACGATGTAGATACAGCAGACAACATAACAGAGGGCAGGACTAAGGTGTCACACTCAGTGTAGACAGTCCTGTCTCAGAGTTATTTTCAGAGGATAAACTGGATTTCTGCTTTATTTATGTGTAAAATGTTGCACATTCTTCCTTTGAATTATTACAAAGGAGCTAGGTGTGAACATGAGATCAGAGAAAATCCAAAATTACAACACCTGGATAGTATTTATTATCTTCTTCCCATACAAGGGAGTTTAGACACTCCTTCTCTCTAATGCAATAAGCAGAGGTTGCCTGAGCCGCTCACCTGAAAAGATTAGCTGTGTTGTTCTGGCAGAGGCAGTCTGAGCTGCTAGATGTGCTCAGAGCGAACGACAGGACACTTGAGTGTGTGGATGCACTGCTTCGTCCGCAAATGAAAGCTTTAATCGAGGTCAAATTTTGCAACACACCTCTTCACCAGAATGGCTCCAGCAAACAGGTTCAGGTATGGAGAAAGAATGTAATGTTGCACAAAGGCCTTGTAGCTAATGGATAGACCATGTTTACATGGGAGATGGGATCTTACAGGTTGACATGGTGGACTTGTTGAGGTCTTATCATTGTAAGCTGCAGATGAAAGATGGATGGATAATTCATGTTCATGCAGACTGTGTTTCTGTGCTTTGGTTTATATGATTTTATAGAGAGGAGTTAAAGTATTTTTATCAATGTGTTTTCAAAAACATTGATGTTTAATGAAATGTCCTACTCAGCCATTCAGCTTGTTTTTTTTCCTGAACAGTGTTTACGATCAGCTTCAGATTCAAAGATGGATTTTAAAAACAAAATCTCAACAAGATGAGGAACTTGATTATTATGAGGTTTTCTGGTATGAAATTGAATGAAAGGTGTCTCGTAGACGTTGTGATGACACTAGATTCTGAGACAGGTAGTTGAAATAGTTTGTAATGACTTTGCCATTAAAATCCTTTGCTGACAAAGATTGCTGCTGGTGTTTTACTGCCTGCGTTGTTGTCAAGGTGACAACCGTTTTTGTATTTGCAGTCATTTCTGTACCATTCAAGAATGACTTACATGCACTGCCTTTGTTGTGTATGCATCAGTGCATTGCTGTTTTATAGCCTGATTCACCAAAAATGTACATCTGCTCCATGTCTAATTCACAAAAAATAGCGCTAATGATAATGGTAACATGCTCTCTTTGATTGTTTTAGCAGTGAACACTTATAATGTAGTTTAATACTTAACTTTACTGTAATATTTACTGACTTTATTTCAGATTTATGTTTTTTAATCATACAGAGGTGAAATGGTTTTCCTATTCACAATCACCAATAGGTTGTGGGCAATGTAACTTAATAATACCAGGTGCAGTTACCCCCCCAGAATCAATAGGTGGCATTATGGCTGTAATAGCAGAAGTTCGAATAACAGATTTTTGCAATGAAGCTGATTAGCATAGAAAGTGGCAAACTCTTCCCCAATTGACTGCATGGCTCATTTAAATACTGGCAGACGGCATCAGTGCACTCGGACGCTGTTTGCTCCGTCGTGTAGTTAGAGTTGCATTTTCCTCTTTGTGTGTGTTTTGTAAATTAGACTGTCTCTATGAGTATTAAGCGCGTTTTATGCAGCTGCAGCTATACTCCTCTCTCTGCTTTCACGACTGTGAGCATCTGAGCACACTGAGACATACCAACATACATTTCGGCGTAAATGCACACACATACACACGTGCGGCACGCCCCTTTTAACCTTTCCACAGTTGATCCGTGATCCGTATGGACCGAGTCGGGAACACGTGATTCGGCCAAACAGTCGGTTCGACTTTTCTCCGTTCAGTCTCACCATGTCTGCAGCTGACATATTGATAGCAGCGACATCTCACAGTTGTTGTAGTCCCGGCCTGTGAACGTCTCCACTGTGAAACAGCACTGCGTTATAAACACTGCAGATACAGTGTGCGCTGAATGCACGCGCAGCAGGAGAAAGTATCAGAAATGCACGTCTAATAATGAGAAGGCTGATTATACGAAGTGTCTAATGTTGTCAAAGATAAATCAAAGAGAACTTGTTTTGTTGTTGTTTTGGTCTAACTACCTATTTCAAAAATAAAGGCCAGCATGTTTTTAATGTTTTCAATTTCTCAACTTCCTGCTCTAATAAAATGATCAAACCTGTGACTTAAATCTGTGATTGATTCAACAGAACATAATGCCCTCTTAATTAAATGTACTGTAACAGATGTGTATGTGACACAAAAACACAATTTGTTATTTGGCCGCTTAAGATATGTTCGGCCGGTGAAGTCTTTCATCTACCCACAACCTTGGCCGGTGAGTCAGAAAGTTAATTTCGCACCCTGCAGTAATGTCAGCAGCTGCAGAGCAGAGGTGGTTTGTTGTCACAATTAGATGTTATCATGGCATCTGCAAAGCCAAACCAAAATAAACAAGCAGGTTTGTAGCCCTACTTGCCTAAAAGAGTTTAAGAGCCAATGAGATTACGTGGTGCATAGGTGTTTTCATGAAAAAATGAAAGGAATCCTTTTTTAGTCATAATTTGTCTTAGGTCTCATTTTGCAAAAAACCCCTAAAAGAATCGTATTGTGAACCCAGTATCATGAATCGTATCGTATTAAGATTTGAGTGAATTGTTAGTTCAGGCATTACTTCGACTTTTACTGAAATCAAACATCTACAAAAGGGCAGCATGTTAACATGTGAAGGGATTGGTTTGTTTCTTCATTATTTTTGGTCCAATTATATCATGCGACGTGTTTGGTGCTTGTTCATTGAAAATCCTTGAGCTTAACTATATGTAGCTGTTGTCTTATAACCAAGCACTTCTCCTGTTTTCTTAAATCCAATCCCACATCCTTAACAAACTTCTGTCCCTGCTCCAATGGTTAATTATGAAATCCCTGCAGCCTGCCACAGCAGCTAATAACCAGCAGGACAGCAAGCATGGGAATTTAATTCATTCCGCTGAGCTGACGCTCTCGTCCTTCACTCTCTTCCCTCGCGCTCTCTCTCAGCCTGTATCGCTGCTGAGTTGCTCAGTCTGGAGACAATGAAGTGAAAACAAGAGGCAGAGGATAGATGAGAGGGATAGACGCTCAGGAATGTTTTTCGGTTTTCTGGAGGAGTCCAGAGCAGCTACTTACCGTTTTTAGTTTGTGTGTGTGTGTGTGTGTGTGTGTGTGTGTGTGTGTGTGTGTGGTTGGCTGGCTGATGACGCAGGCTCTGCTCGGAGATGGTGTTTGGAATCCTGATTGCTTTCAGCGCTGTGGAGGAGGCATCCCAATCCTCACAAGGGGCCCACATGCAGTAACATCTGTCCGCCGTGGCTTTTCTCCTTCCCCAGCGTGTATGAGTGTTTGTGTGTGAGCGTGCCTGGGTGGGTGTGTGTCCTTGTGTCTTCTCCTCCCCCTCTTCCTCTTCTTTTTCTGTACACTTTTACTTCTTCAGCAGTCGCTTTCTTTTATCTTTCGTCATTGCTACTTCACATTGGAATCTCTTTCATTATACTCCTCCTTTTTTTCCCTGAAGTGGTGCTATAAGAGGAGATGAATTTGAGCAAAGGTTGAGAGCTCCTTTTTTTTGTCTAGCCAGCATGGATTGTCTCTGCATTCTCACAACTAAGGTAAGAGGCATAGCAGAAGCGAATTGTTCACCTGGATCATAGGACTGGACAGAGACAGAGAGAATGAGTCGTGTGGGAGATTGAGGCGTGCAGTGAAGCAGGAGGAGAGTCGCTTTCGTTTTTTTTCCAAATGTCTGCATGTGCACAGGTGTTTGTCTTCTATCATCAGTCTCATCACCTATTTACCTTCACATTCTCAGTGATATTTTGTAGGATACTGTGTTATATCGTGCTTAAGAGGATATTTATTTGTCCTTACAGTATATATGGTCTCATCATGTTTAGTCAGCAGAGTCTTCTTTCCTTTAACTGCAGAAAACTCATTTGTGGCAACAAAGAGAAGAGACCCTGCTCTTCTCTTCTCTGCTTCGATGCTGACAATTGGCTGCAGAAGTTGTTTTGAACTTTCGTCAGTCGGCTTTTGGTTCTGTTTTGCCCTCTCTCTCATAGCATGAGCACCGACAGCTGTGGGATCCACTTGGTGAAATATTACTGGACTTTTAGTATTTTACTCATACGCTGGGAGCTGCAGAACAAAACTTCAACACGAAACAGCAGCTTTTTCTTTTCATTGATTTCTTTCCCTGAGCTTGTCTTGTACTGCATGTGACAGCGTGAAGTGTGTTGCCGTGTCAATCTTTTTTCTCCTCATAGCAAATTTAAAATTGTGGTCGTACTCAATGCTCATCTCATCTTTTAAAAACATTTTACTACTCGCGCATTTAAAAAGTTTCCTCTCCCACTCCTGGTTCATCATCTTTGTGTTGACAAAAAAGGGCTCTGTCAGAATGAGTAAAGGTGCAAATATCTTCTCTCCACATCCAGAGGCAAAACTAGAATAAACTACACAATGTCTACTGTGACCCAGGGAGTGTGTTGTCTGGAAGTACTTAGACAAACACTACAAGGATAATGTGCAGTACAGTGTACGGTGCATTAAACGTCTCTCATAGAAATACGGAAATACTAGTTCGATGCTTAACCACATTTGCTTAAAGCACAAAGAGAAACCAGCCAATCTCGCATCACATCGCTTGCTAGACCTCTTAACACAGCGAAACCACAGCGGACTGTTGTAGATTAACCTGGTAATAATTGTAGGCGGCGGAGGCTGAGTTGGTAGAGTCATCGTCTCTCAACCATGAGGTTCCACAGCTCCTGCAGCAGCATGTCCAATGTGCAAGACACTCAACCCCTCATTGCTCCCGCTGCTTTGTTGGCGGCTTATGAATTCGAATGAATGGGGGTTTAATTACTTCTCGCTAAATAGCGAGCACTGCCATCAATGTGTGTATGGGTAGGTGCGACTTGCGGTGTAAAAAACGTTTTGAGTAGTCAAGAGACCAGAAAAACGACATATAAGCTCAAGTCCATTTACAATTTGATAATGAAAATAATGGCCGCTAAGTTATTTTGGAAGGAGAACGCTTCTGTGAGCTGTGACACATGGTACTTATGAGCAGCACACTGAAGAAAACAAATACCGGTAGTCCTTAAGGTCAGGGGTGGGGAATTATTTTTATGTTTACAGTAAGTATAATTTGCAAGTTATCAATTACTCATTCTTAAGTATTGAAGATGTTGAAATTTCTGAAAATCCCTGAAGGCAGCTTATTTTAAAGCTCTATATACACATATACTGACGACAGGATTGCTTCTTGAATGCACAAGTTGAAGTGAATGTGAAAGAGAGCTCTCCATAATTTTTGCAAAGATGTCCACTGAGTGGTTTGCGGTCTAAGTATAGGCACAGTCCAGTTAGAGAGTTTGAGTCTCTTTTGTACTTGAAGATAGATGATACTGTATATCTGTGTTGTCCTCACGTCTTGTAGAACCTACATGTTAAGGTAGGACAGATCCTTTGGTTCAGTCGGGCTGTTGATATCCTGAAAGCTCTGGTTAAATATTCACACTGGCTTAAAGCCATTACCAGTTGGCTTCCATGTGCGCCCTTTACTCAGAGTGCCTCAGAGAACGGAGAGTGCAGAGTGGTTGCCTTCTCTGTTGTGACAAATTGTTGATGGAAAATGTCATTTTATTTTTTAAATAGGGCAGTACGATAAATGGTGGCATGCTTGATGGGATGGATGTACCCTCAGCCTAATTTCTGAATGCTGTGGTCTAGTTTGTTTGCTTTTTTGTTGCTTCAGCCAGGTCATGTAGTATTAAAAGCACTTAAGTCTACATAAAAGCAGCATGTTATGACCAGTGAATTTCAGAGCCAGATGCACTAAACATGAGCAGCAATCAGGAGAGAGCCATGACACAGCAGGGTTAAAAATGGGCCCGACACATGCAGGACACTCATCAAGGAGTCAGAGGTTTGATTTCTGGGTTGAAAAAAGCCATTTGATTTGTCTTAATGACATAGTTAGCAGCATTGTTCAATGCAGCTTGTAAATAAGCATTCAAACTGGGCCCCTCTCCCTGGACTCATCGCCAACAGAAGCACAAACTCACTGCAGGGGGTAGTGGGCACAGTGAAAGCTACCACAAGTGCCCAAGTGAACCGCCAGTGCAGCAACCAGTGACAAGGACAAAGCAGTGTTGAAAAATGCAGCCAATGTGGAAGTACCAAAAACTGCAGTTCCTTGACTGTCCACTTGAGGCTAGCTGCTAAAGCCCAGGAAGTTCCATTAAAGCCCATATAAAAATGCAGATTTTTATAGCTGTAAGAGACGGTACATGTTAACAGCCTGTTTCAAAAACTGATTTTGGTCTGAATCGGTTATTTCTTTATTGATGCACACAGTATGGTTATTGTTTGTTAACTCAGACTTTATGAAATAAACATTGATAAACTTTGTGCTTTGAATACATTTTCATAATCACGGTTGGGCTACAGGTGAGCAGCAGCTCCACCACTCTGCCTATTTCTGGTTGACCAAAGTTTGGTTTGGTCAGCATTTCCAAAATGGCGACTGCCACCATTGGTGACAAAATCTGCTTCATAGTCTCTGATTACTACATTCATGTGAGTTTATAATGTAAGAGATTGAGTGACATCTTTCTCTTTTCTTAATAGATCGTCAAAATGTTTTTTTATGATTAGAGAGCTTTCACTTTATATTGATTTTCTCTGTTTTTTTGTATTCTTACAAGCATGAATGACTGCATACATATTGTATTAAGCTTCATGCATTTGTACTGTTAATCATAAACTAGCTGTCAAACATGTTAACTTTTAATATTAAACATGACTGAGTTGTTGTCACCTGTTTCCTGCTTAAGAATATGTTTCCTGTTAAAGTGTCTTCCATCTGCACTGATGAAGAGGTTACCAGTTCAAACTAATACTAAGCCGTTTCCACATATGCACTCCTGAAAATGTCGTGACAATTCATAGCTGACTGCCCCTGAAATCTTTCTGAGTTGGTTCTTCACACTGCATGCAAAACACTCTTTAGAGGCTGTGATTAGTTTAATCTGTGAGATCTGTAGTTTTAATTAGGCAGCATATTGCAAACTGTAGTGTGCTTTGGACCTGAAGGAGACAGTATCGTATACATGCTTTATATAAGGTTTAACTTTGGCCCACATCGTGCCCAACCTCAGATCAACTTACCTCCCTTTTTTGTAACAGATCCACTCCCTCGTGTCTCATTTTATTTAAAATGTATTAAACAACATTTACTTGGCAGTATTTTCAGTAAGCATATGCCAAAACTCACAGTTTAAGCTTAGCTTAAAGCAACAAGATGTTGAGGTCATCTTGCAAGAGAAGGCTTTATAGGAATAGTTAAAACCCAAGTCGAGTGTGACAGAGTGAGAAGCAGAATGTGCAATCCTGCAGATATTATTCAGAATATATTTTGACGTGAGGTTAGGTTGTATTGTTATCTGTTGTTGTTGTTGTCTTATGGTTAGCAGCTTGAGCGAGTGCAGAAAGTTATCAAACCCAAGTCTCTTTCAGGTTATTTGAACATCCTGCGATTTAGCAAGTTTTCCCAATTAGAAATTATGGAGGGGTCTGAAATTGACATTGTGGGTGCATTTCCACTGTAAGGGACAGAATAAAAAAAAAAAAAATCAGAAATCACATTGTATGATTTTTAAATTTATTTGTATTTTATTGCTGCACATAAGTATTCTAACACATGAAAAAAAACAGTGTTAATATTTGGTACAGAAGCTTTTGTTTGCAATCACAGAGGTCAAATGTTTCCTTTAGGTCTTGACCAGGTTTGCGCACACTGTTACAGGGATTTTGGCCCACTCCCCCACACAGATCTTATCTTGATCTGTCAGGTTACGGGGCTGTCGCTGAGCAACACAGAGTTTTAGCTCCTTCTAAAGAATCTCTATTTTTGTAGGCCAACCCGAAAAAATGGCGGCAGTGGTTCCTACGAAAATTCGTCTATGGGATTTTTGCATTGGATTTTGGATCATTGCAGAAAATAAGTTCTGTGTGAAACACACGTTCTGATGCGTTGCTGTTTTGTTCAGAGGGATAAACTTTACAGATGAACATCATCTATATGAAGTTTGAAGCGTTTGAAGCGAAGAGTAAAAAGCTAACGTTATGCTCTAGCGAACTACACCACGGTCGGTTTATTATGACGTCACGACCGTTATGCTTATCGATTTAATCAGCGGATTTGACAAGCAAGCGAAACCGTTGCTTAATAAGTTGTTTATTAACCTAATATTTACAAGAACACTGAAGAACATGACTAGAGCCTGGAAGGAGGATTAGGGAGATAGTTCATGGCGTGATGACGTTTAATGTCTGTGACAACCACTGTAGTTTCAGTTAGCTACTTGTTAGCAACCGCCGTTTAAAGTTTGCGTAAGAACTTTGAAACTCACAAGTGGGGTCTTAGCTAACGTAGTTTATCTCATCTAACAAAACGGCAACATCTCTAAAGCTTGCATTCAAATTGACTTTTAGAGTTAGGATCCCATGGCGCTAAAATGCTAACTCACTTCCTGGTTTTAGGACTCAAAACTAAACCAGTCTATTGGAGTTAGGTCTGAAGACTAGCGAGACCAATCCAGAACCTTCATATGCTTCTTACAGAGCCACTCCTAGGGTCATTGTCGTGTTGAAAGAACCCAGCCACGATCATTGGCCAACCCCCTTTGTAGTTCTGGGCTGATTCCTCACCTTTCTAATCATCAGTGATACCCCACGAGGTGAGATCTTGCATGTAGCCCCAGTCTGAGGGAGACTGACAGTCATCTATAATTTTGTCTCTGGTGTCTTCTGACAGTTCTTTGGTCTTGCCCATGGTAGTAGTTGGAGTCTGACTGACTGTGGGGTGGACAGGTGTCTTTAACAAGCTCAAACAGGTGCTTTTAATTTCGATTAATAAGTGAAGTAGAGGTGGACTTCTTTTTTTAAGGCAGAGGAACAGGTCTTTGAGAGCCAGGATTCATGCTGAAAATTTCTGTTGCATTCTTTGCTTAAACTTTGTAGTTCCGTTTTTATGTCTGTACAGCACTGTGAATTACCTTGTGTCTGAATAGCGCTTTATAAATAAACTTGCCTTGACTGATTGGCAGGTGTTCAAATACTTATGTGCAGCAATTAAATACAACAAATACATTATTTAAAAAATCATACAATGTGATTTCGTAAGTTTTTTTATTCTGCCTCTCACAGTGGAAATGCACCTACAATGTAAACTTCAGACCCCTCAATAACGCCTAAATGGAAGAACTTGCCAAATGTAAGGTGTTCAATTACTTATGTCAGTCAGACATAAGACTGAGACTTTCAGTGGCCTGCAAAGTGCCCAAAACTAACATACAACCTACATGACACTTTAAATTTTCATGTTAACAAAACCGGAAACCAGATCTTCTGGATATGCCATCTGTCGTTATTCTGGGTTTACTATCGTACCCTGGTCATCAATGCTGAATACATCATACAACAGTCTGTTCGTATCACTCCCCCTTTGTTCATGTTTTACACTTTGAATATTAAATGAACCTCTACTACCTGAAGAATCCAGGTCTCCCTAATGATGTTCACAGCATAATGATATGCAGTTCATTATGTAATGCTTTGGAGGCATGATGAGTATACTGGGCTGTTGTTAAGCTTGAGAGGAAATGGAGGGGAAGAAATCACTCCTACATGAAGGTGTTAGAGTTTGCTTCTGTTACTGTTTTTAGACTGTCTTTATAATCTGGATTCTCTTTGGTGAGCTTTCCTTCATACCCTTGAAAACTAACATACTGTACCATGGAGGAATTAGTTTGGGTTTAGCGATCAAAAACTGTCAGTTAAATCTCTGATTGAAAAGTGACATTTTTGTGCGACAGCAGGTGGGACTTTCAATACACTTTAGATGAGATGTTGTACGTATTAGCTGTAGCAAGTTGAAGTTTTTTTAAGTGCCTTTATTCAAATCAGATTCCGCTTATTGGAAAAGGCCCTTGTAGGTAGTGTGTTCTTATGACATATAGATATAGGTTTCTATTTGAAGTGATTCTGTCCTATGTTTGATTTCGAGAAAATGCAGATGTGCAGATGCAGATGTGTCATTGAGACAAGGAAGCACATGTTTTCGTGTAACAGCACGAAGTAAAAAGTGATAGCCTCATTTCATTCCAACCAAAAAGCCTTTCTATTCAGCAAAGTCACTAATTTCAATTGATCTCAGAACTTGTTGGCATACCAGTTATTGTATTTGTTTATCTTTTTCTTTTCTTTTCTTAATGTTAGCATTTAAATCCACCAAAACAAAGGATGGCACCCAACACAAGGATTTCCTTCACACTACATTCTGTCCATTCAACCTGCTAATTGCCTCCTTATGTGTCTAAACCTATGCCATTGTGAATGAATATGAATGTTTTGATAGCTTTTACCTTGAATGACTGTACCATATTTCACAAGGATTCTGAAGCCAATACTGTTTCAAATCACTGTGGAGCTTTTGGAAGATGCTTTACTGCCTGATTCCACAGCTAATAACACATCTCTAAACTGTGCAACAAACCTTAATGGATTGGAGAAGTTGTTGGTTATAGTGCAGATGAACATCAGTGGCACACAGCTTGCAAATTTGTAGTGGCTCTGGCTAAAACAGCACTAAATATCGCAAGACATACGCAACTTAAGCGTGAGTGTTGTCTCTGCTCGATGTTGCAGTCTTGATTCTCTGCCTGACACCGATGATTTACCGCTTCTGTCAGCCTGTTCAGAGTAGAAAGAATGAATGACTAGATGTTTCTTTTCACCTTTAGTGGAACATGTCGACCCACAACATGTCAAAATATCTTTGATCTCTGGCATCATCAGTGTGTCAACTTTGTGTCTGACAAGCTCTTTATGCTTCTGTTTTATGCTCCCATTATTTCTACCCTTGCTGGAAATGCTAGATGCTGCTACTGTACAGTGTATTCAAATAATTGTTAAACCAATTGAATTGGTGTCAAAATATCAGCTTTTTAAAAAGATGTTTTACTAAAAACTTATACTAGACCTGACACAGGAAGTTTGGACGTGTGATATTTATCTGTTTAGTATTTAAAACAGAGTAACAGCTTTAATGAAGTGGCAGCCAGCCAGGGTAGAAACATGTCCTCTGCAAATAAGGCTGGTCAGAATTGTGATCATCTGTGTTGCCTGGAAACAGCCTTGCAGCTCAATAGGAGTGAGAAGGACAGACTTTCCGGAGACTGCGAAGAGTCGGCTGAAACCTCATTAGACAACTTTTAACATGTGCTGAATTCAGGGGAAATGATTTCACTGAAACAGTTAAGACAAAAGAGTTGTCCATTCAGTTCATCAATAGAAACCTTGATTAGAAATGAAATAGAAGACAGACTGTGTCAATAGCTCTGACATTTTTAAATTCACCAAAGGGCCTGAAATAGCATCACAAAGGAGGTTGTTTTTAGGAATTTAGGACTCCTGGTCCGTTACCACTGTATGTGTGTGCATAGCTTATAAATGTTCTTACTTTTTGTTCATGACTGCATACACCAACCTGTGACGTCTGAGACAAAGGAATGGTGTGGCATTGATTTACATTCATAAAAATGAATCTGTGTGCATGAAGTAAACTGTGTGGAAAAAGGATTTCTCCTAGTTCTTTGCTCTTAACAAAGACCTTGCTATTCTTTTTTTTTTTTTTTTTTTTTGTTCAATTATTTCATACTTAGGATGCACAGGTCCTTCATCATCCTATAATGTTTGTACAAATGTAAAAGATCAGGAGCTATATTAACAGGTCATCCGGGAAAAACATCTGGAGTGACCATAGTCCCAAACCAGATTTCTACATTAGGTGTGAATAAGCTCTCAATGCTGCAGTTTCAGGGATTTAGTGACTTCAACCCTGATTAATAGTAAGATGAGCTCAGGCAGTAACTGTCCCTCCATGTGGTGGAAAGTCTAATCTGAAACAAAACTATAACTCATCTGTAAACGGTTAAGTCTTCATTCTAACTCCTCCACCCTCCAACTCGTCCACTCCCCCTCTTTCCTCCTCTCCCTCCTCCAGCTTTCCTTCACACTCTCTGAGGAGGAAATAAATGCGTAAGGAATGTCGGGCGGGGAATCTATTTGGTTCCCTGATAGTACTGAATCAATGGACAGTTACTATGGTAACAGGAAGGCTGGAACCAAAAATATATTCCATACAACATCTTTAATACCGCCCCCCTACATGCAGGTCTCCGACTGGTGCATCTTCCCACACACGGCAGTGTGAGATCACTCCCCAAGCAGGATCAACGTTAATGCTCCCTGAAAAAAATTGTACCATCCTCGAAGGACTGAAATGTAAGACCTGCAGCTAAGATAGATAGATAGATAGATAGATAGATAGATAGATAGATAGATAGATAGATAGATAGATAGATAGATAGATAGATAGATAGATAGATAGATAGATGTTTATTTTTTAATTAGGAAACAGGGTTAAAAAAATACGAAAGTTAGAAAGCAGAGATTCATATGCTCTAAGTTAATGCCTGTTGATAGGCTGCTTGAACTTCATTCTTTATTCAGGTTTTACCAGGCATGTGATTTTCATGGATTACTCTGGAAAATGGAAAATGTCAGAATAACTCTGGTGTGGTGGACAAAGCAACAAAGTCCAATGCTGTGGCTATAATTATTGCTGTTACATCTAAGTAAATCAGTGGTACCTGTAGTTCAACATAAGGTGCAAGGTATCCTCAGACGAGTGAAGAATAACATGCTGGTGGACAGAATTATTATGAAGTAGTCCTTTTGTGTACAGAGAGCGTCATGGTTGCACACATAAAGTTTACAGCTGTACACCAGGATATGAACGTCATTGACCCTTCTCACTTTGCTGCCAGGGAATTTTCCTGAATATTTCCTCTCGCTGGGATGATTTGCAAAGCATCACTTATACACCAGTCTTCACTCTAGCTTTTCACTTTGCCTTAATCACAGATTCTAGCATTATCACCTGTCCCGTCTAATTCACATTGATTATTTAAGCCGGGTAATTAAAGCTGCATAACTTTAACATGATGCACTGCATGCTCTGTAGGTCTGATGTCCGTCAGTCCTTTCAAACTTCAGCCTCACATTAACCTGCAATAAAGCAGTCAGGTTTGAAACGGGTAAGAGTTTAGTTTACAGTAAGTCTACAGTCCAAAGGGTGAGTTCATGTTGATTAATTCGTATTCTTGGCTTCACAGAGCTACTTTTGTATTTAGCCTCCAAACTCTCCATTAATTCATGTAGCCTTCATTTACCCGCAACTTATGGGCAAATTAAGGCCATACGACCAGTTCTTGGATTTATGAATATAATAAGGATCAATTCAAGACAGGAAAGAGCAAAAAGGTATGTGCTCACCTGCCAATTATAATTTGTAAACATCATTTAAATATGCACATTTATCACTCTGCACATAAGTGTGTGTGTGCATGTGTGTGTGTGTGTGTGCTAGAAACCAAAATATTCCATACTTTACAGCGCATACTGTATGTCAAACCTTATTTACATCATGTGAGGTTTTGAGTACAGAGGTACTTTTCTTTGATTTTCCTTGAATTGTCAGCGATTTCTGTGTCACAAATGAAACCAGGAGTTTTTTCCACGTTTCCTTTCTTCTCCTGCTTTGTGAGACCCCTTCCAATGATTAATTCCCGCCTGCTAGTCTGTAAGAAGCGATAGAGCTTTGCATCATTTAAAAGATTTACTTAATGCCTTTCAGATGTTCCCATACATTTAAAGTGGTCTTGTCACCTCAGTGTGTGAACGAGGGTTTTTGTTTTCTTACTCAGGGATACTTCCTGCTCCATCCCATGTGGGAGTGCGACTCTCTTTGTTGCTTTTTGCTTTAAACCCTTCAGGCAGTTGTCCCACCAGCTTTTTTATACGTTACGGTGAGGATGTGTGTGTCTGTGTCTGTGTCTGTGTGTGTGTGTGTGTGTGTGTGTGCGTGTGCTTGTGTGTGTGTGTGTGTGTGTGTGTGTGTGTGTGTGTGTGTGTGTGTGTGTGCGTACGTGCGTGTGCGTGTGCACTTTGTGAAAACTGTAAAAACTTTGTAAAAATGTTGTTGTAGACCTAATTGAAACGTAACACATTGTTGTTGTAAATAACAACAAAAATATCTATGTTTTCTTTACCCCTTTATAAATCCTAAACAAACTAAAAATCACAAACTAACCAAATAGACATTGTGAGCCACCAAAGTTTAGTTTAAATGGTCTTTTAATCTCTTTTTAACCAACACAGCCGTTTGCTCTTCCATTAGAAAAAAAAATAAAATAAAAAAAAATCAGGTAGGCAGGTACGCGTGCGATGGACTGGTGTGTATGAATTTAGAATGGATTCACCCCTCATACTGTGCGTGCGTTTGTGTGTAAGATACATGAAGCACTGTGTGAATGGAGGCAAACATGTATAGTACCGTATGTCTTCAGCAGGTGTCTTTTTTTTTCTCTTTTTTGTGTGTGCATGATTTCTCTCTCTCTCCCTCTCTCTCTCTCTCTCTCTCTCTCTATCTCTCTCTCTTTCTCCCTCTGTCTCTCTCTCCTTCTCTCTCTCTCTCTCTCTCTCTCTACCTCTCTCTCCCTCCCTCTCTCTCTCTCCCTCTCTAAAATTGGAGGGATAAGAATAGGTTTCTAACATGTGCTTTTCTTTTTTATCATGTTACACTGCACAGCTTACAGTATACGTGTGTGCATGTGTGTGAGAGAGAGAGAGAGAGACACTTATGTGTAATTGTCATGATATTTGACATTTTTTATGAAACAGCCATTAAAAGCTGGGCTCTGTCACCTTTAACCTTGGCTGATATAGGTGTAAACGTAGCTGGTTAAGTAGGCTCAGCTTAAGCTATGATCACGTTGTACTGTAAAAGCTCAATGGAAATAGCAGCAAGACTAATGCTGTAATTTCCCATTATATTAGTGCACAGTTAACATTAGGGGGAGTGCATCACGGTTTATATCCCACAATAAGGATAATATACCCATATTGAGATCCTGCAATTAAAATATAGTGAAAAACAAACTTATATCATAATATCCTATTGATTAAAGAACATTGAATGCCCTAAAAATACGAGTGTTGGATTTAATACACATATTCACTCATATTTAGTGTCAGTTTCAGAGTATTTTGGCAAAATGAAAAAAATAGTGTTCATCTTTTGAATCTGTTTAAATGTTTAAATAATATTTATTACATTAAATTCCTCTCTCTCTATTTTCAGACTACAGATTACTTTTTGCAGCTGTGGCTGATCTTTAAATCTAAGTTCAGCATTTGACCATTTTTCCCATAGTTGCTCTGTTGTCTAAATGCGTCGACAGCAGAGGACCCAGACTCAGCAATGTTCCCACCAGTGCTCTTTCCTGCCCCCCCCCTTTTCTTCCACCCTGTCTCTCCACAAGTATTCTGTGATCAATAATTTATCTATCCTTTGCCACTGCTCTGCAGTCATACTCATAAATCAGCTGTTTTTTTAAGCATAGATGTTATTTTTCCTTACCATACGTTTAAACTGTGCAATCTCTCTCTTAGTGCTCGATGTAAACCTTTCTGTACTGAAACATTGCCAGGGTATTTTTGCCTTTTTAAAAGTGAATTTACCTGCATTTCTCGAGTTCCCTTTTTTGCCTATAGGACTTTTATATTTTGTCGTGAAAACACTGTCCTAGGATGCTGTATTTCACGGTACTTGAGCTGTGACACATATTCTAATACATCAGTTCCTGAATGGTGAATTGGTTTTGGACCACTGCATTCAGAATTGGAGTTGAGCTTGTGTTTCGGGAGATTAAATGTAGAGGCATTCCAAAGTTATTTTCACACATAAACTGCTCAGTGTCTATCAGCTTGTAAAGCCTGTATGTCACTGAGATGATGGCTTGGAACATCTTGAACTGTAATAGCACTTGACTGAGTGTCTGACATTATGCAGTCTAATTATAAATACATAGAAGATAGACTTAGTCTTGAGGGGCTGCTGCAAAGCTTGACGGATCAGTATAGAGTAAGTGCTACAACCAAGCAGCAACCTCCAGTGTTGACAAAAAAATTAATAAAATAAAAATAAATAAATAAAATAAAACCATTTAAAAAAGCCATTTTTTTCCCCAGCAGAAATAAAAAACGTGTTTGCTTATGTTATGTCTGATTAGCTCATGTTTCAATCAGCACACACTTTATGTGAGTGAATATTTTGGTCACGTAGCTGACCTGATTGACAGGCGGACACGGTGTCACAGTTTGTCAAGAGGCCACTTTAGCTTCAGCTCTTAAGCCTGTCGTTGGCTGAAAGTTAGGGTGACCTAGCATTTACAGCATGATGACCACCGTCGATGGGACTCTAAAGCCCCCAACAGATAAGTGACGTCACTCAGGCTTAGCAGTCTTTACAGTCTATGGTTACAACACTTTCAAGTTCAAAGCCAGGCTTCAGGACTCAGAGGCAACTAAGTATACCCTTTTCAAGTCACATGACAAACAACACATCAGAGAAATATCACATTTAGGATTGAATAATCTGAAGTTGTTCAAATTGGATTTTTACGTACTACTGGAACTAAAATCATAAAACACTTACTATACTGTCAAATGTATAAAACTAGCTTTACTACAAATGTATTTTGAGGCGGTTGAGCTTTCTAAGATATGCATGTAAGAGGGGGAGGGCTCCAAGGAAGAAAAAAAAGATCCGGAACAACTGTTTTAGAGAGAAGGCACATCAGAGTGAGTGCACATGTTGGGCAGCTTGTTGTCTGTCTTAGTTGGGTGGAGAGCTCAGAATTTCTCTGAGGTAAAGCGTTTCCCCGTCTTCTAACATCACCTGACCAGCCTCATGCCAAATAGATATATAGACGGGAAGACACAGGGAAATAAAATCTTGCCATCGCTTAGACCTCTGTCCCACTTACTGTACACACTGATGTTCAACTGGTGGGTAGGAGAGCTGCTGTGTGTAACTACTGGAAGAAGGATATTTAATTTTTTGGTTATATTGATACCATAATCAAGACTCTTACCTGGAGTTGGTGGAGTTTTTTCTGACTGAGACAGTCAAAGGTACACCACACAAACTCAGGTATTGTAAACTGTTAACCAGTTGTTTTGTCAACATAGACATATATACCCAAAAATCTACTAAGGGATAAAATCAGATGAAACAATTACAATAAAAATAGCATGGACAATTTAACAGGTTGGCAACACACAGTTAGCACCAGTCATTCAGTTTTGTGTCTAAAGTGCAGAGTGCAGCACATTTATTCACAGAGTCGTCTGGAGGATGTAAGGTGATGGACTGGACTTTAGACAAAAGACCTCTTTCGTTTATTTGGTTAAAAGCTTCAGCAACACACAGTGTTCTGACTGCTGATAACCTCGCACAGCAACAAAAATGTTGCTGAACAGAAAACCAAAGTCATGTCTGAACTTTAAAAATTCCACCTATGACAGAGCGCCTGAGTGATTACAGCTCATCACACGTCTGCATGCCAGACCATGGGTGATAGAAACAAAGAGTTCTTCTTCCTTTGTGCCAAAGTTTTTCTTTTTTTTTTGGCTTATGTTGTCTATAATGTGAGATTGTACTAACCTTAAGGATATGGACATTTGAGCTTGATTTTTTTATTGATTAAGTCTTTCTTACAAATCAATATGCAAAAAGCACATTTCAGAACAGCACTGTTGTAATCGTGAGACCTTTTTGAAGGGCACTAAAAACAGTGGACATTGTTTTTGCAAATTAACTTTATCCTGCAATATCTTTGAAAGACTGAAAGATCAGAACCTTTGGCACAACTTGTATGAAGGGCTGCTGTAAAATCAGGCACTTTAGGCAGTAGTTGGAAACATTTTAAGAAAAATGCAACTCGTTAAAGAGTTTAAACAAATCTTGGCAAAGTTAACATTTTTATTTCTAAAAACAAAATTCACTTTGTTTTCATCCACCGACTAAAACATTGTGATTCCAAAATGTGTTTGGTATCTTTTGGTCACACTTAATCAAATAAAGCTAACACCATCAGTTGTGGTGATCCAACTTTGTAAAAGGTCAAATTCAGCCAATTTGCAACTTGTGAAAGTCCCCGACAAGCTTAAACAGCCAGTGATGTTAATGCTCACATACTGAACTTTCCCTTCCACTTGTAGTCACTTTTTGTGTGTGTGTGTGTCTTTGTGTGAGGTGTCCGTGCTGCAGCAGACACGACCCAGCCTTTGGTTCCCTCTTGGCTGATCTCCCTGCAACCGGGCGGGGTGTGGGAGGGAACTTGTTTGCCGCAGTTACTGATGCAGCGGTGGGGAAGAAATTCATTGCTGCCCCACAACGCTGACAACTATTGGACACACACACACTCACACACATCAATACAATAGGCAGGCAGTCAGAGTGCTGCTGGAGAGCAGGCAGTAGTTTGAAGAAAGCACTTCCCAGCTAGTGAGACTGCAGGTTAAATCTCCACACACACACACAACAAACACAAACACACATATACAATCAGACAGATCTTAAACAGGCATGCAGGAGGAAAAGGAAAAGAACGAGGAGGTAAGAAAAGACTTTCAAGGCATTCACAGTAGTACTTACAAGTTATAATTGAGAGGGCTAAACTCCAGCTCTAGGTATGTGTGTTGTGTGTGTGCATTCCTAATCGTGTGTGTGCACATTGACTGCCAGCTCATCCTGCAGTCTGCTGGTAAGGAGCTTGAACTCTGTAGCAGAAAACTGCAGGGAGATCTATTTTTTTCCAGCTCTATCTCAGCCTCAGAAGCCTCCCTGCCCCCCTTCTGCTGTAGTTTTCTGTGTTCCCCTCTCTCTGATGTCGCACAACAGTGGGCTTCAACTACACAGCTTTAAGACCCCAGCTACTTAATCATTCATTTATGTAAATCTGTGTGAGGAGGAAAGGGTTCTATTGTGCGCTAGAGTATGCTTTATTTGTTGGACTGATGAGCACAGTAAACGGAAGACGTGACAACAAACCATATGTAGATGTAGACAAGGCTTTTGCACCAGGGTCATAGACCTGCAACATTTCCCACAGCCATCAGGGGGTGACTGAGGTGGTGCAAAAAGAAGTCCTATTGAACATATTGTGCAGAGAAATATGAGTGGTAAATTTAATAAGTTTCCATCTTGCTGTTAGTTCAACAGAGAGCTTCCTTAACTCTGGAACTTTTATCCTGAATAGAATCAAATATTAAAAAAAAAAAAGATCGAGCTTGACCAAAACTTTTTTTTCCATGTTTCAGTCTGTAAACATGTTAATTTATGCAACAATAATGGGCATTTTAACATGACTGTTACGGGATGTCCGGGGGCTTTTCACTGAGAGAAAGTGATGAGGGATGAATCATAACTTTTATTAATTACCTGAAAGATGTGGGGGCACTCTGGCTGTATTTTTGCAAACAAATATGACATCATGATTATTTGCTCCAAGGAAATAACATGTTAGAATTGTCCAAAAATGTGAACTGATTTTTTCCCCCACCCTTAGTATTTACCACTCATTAGTCAGAGCCTTGATATCAAGGCTAAACCTGACATTGTAGTGCCAGACTCTTGTTTCATCCACCATTCCTGTACTGCCCTTTACATGTCCAGCCCCCTGACATTTCTGAACAGACAAGTCAAGAAGAATTTAGGTTGTGATAAAGGTTTGTAGAAATGTTCAGTAGTGCATGTGTGAAAAAGGCTATAGTTTTGTTTCTATGGCCTCCATTTGTGAGAGCCTGTGAATCAGTCTGTAGCCCATTCATGCTTACTTCCTCTACCCCCCCAAACTTATCCTTTCTTTTGTCAGAATGAAGGCATTGTTTAGAGGGGAAAGCCCCCTCGTTTTTTGGGTCTGGATTGAAGGAAAAATGAGAGGTAGAAATGAGAGATTCCAGAAACCATCCTCCCAGCCTCTCAGCTGTTTTTGTCTTCACTCAGTGAACACAAAGAGGATTTAAAGTGGCTGCAAACACCCTGCATGCCGTGATGAAATGTCATCTTATACTCTAATGTTGAATCAATTACAAAGCACAACCAAAGCTCAGAACGTATGTGCTCGCACTGTTCGTGTTAAATCAGGTCAGAGCATTCACAGTTATCAATAAAGTTTCCTTTGAAAGCTCCCACAGATGGATGCTCTCCCCATCGCTTTCACACACACACAAAGACACACACCCATCCACACACACACTCAGCATCACCAACAAACACAAGCTCACTGTAAAGCTAAATCATAACAAATATTCCCTGACAGCTGGAGGTCATCTCTTTCATGATTGGAGGGTTGAGACACATCAAACACGCTTGACTGTTGTTGCCATAGTGATTTATTTTTTTAGTGGGTAAATGTTGTTGAATGACAAAAAATATCAAACGTGTCAGAAATGTGTCTTGAAATGTGATTGGTCAGGATCAGCAGAGTGACACAACACAACTCAAAACACCGGGTCAGAATCATCCTGTAAATTTCCTTCACTGGTCTAAATTTGGTTTAGGAAGCAGTTTTAGGACACTGTAGAGTTTTTAATTGTGTAATTGTGTTGTATTGAAAACTTTGTGTATCACTGCATTAATTGCACATAACATGGCGTTGAAGTAATTTCCACGTTCAATCGCATATAATTAAAGTACTGTATGCAAACAGTTACAAATGATTCAGGCAGGCTATGTTTACAAAAAGCTTTTTGTGATGATCTGGCTAACAGCTGCTCAACAGCAGTGTCTTCGAGACGGCCTGGTGGTATTTGCCTCTGCCGTACTCTTTCTGTGTTCGATATGAAATTATTTAACCATCGACCAGCTTTTCCTGCCTTCAGCTTAAATCAAGCTATGTCTGACAGAAATGCTGAACATAATCGAGGGCTGATAATTTATCATTTTCGATTCATAAATATCTTCAGGTATTTATAGAAGGTCATGCATGTTTTAATTATCAAATAAAAATTGGATTTCTGAAAAGAGTACCAGGATACGATCTTTTATTGAGGATGAATGTGGGACGCACTGTATGAATAACACAGAGGCTGTTAACATTTCTGAACATTTGAATCATCATGTTTTGCTTTTTTGGGAATTCTGATTTGTTTTGCGAATCTTACCATGATTTCAGTTTGACTCTTTTTTATTTTGACTAGCAAATTGGGCTTTAGACTGCTGGCAGACTGGAGCTACCCTAAAATAGACAATAAAATAAGCTGTGGAGAGCAATTTGTTATTGATGTGCTATATGGGATGTGTTTATATAAATGAGTAGAATATTAGGTGTGAAAATTAAGTCACACATCTGGTTAGATTTTCAAAGTAAAAGCAACTTTTAGCTTTTCTGTGGAGAAACTCCCTTACTTTGTACAGAATGCTTTTGTTCTGAAATTCTTTTAAAGCAGTTTATGAAGTTGCTGTACAGGCGACCTGTAAAACTATTTTGCAAGCTATATTCAAACTAAAACAAAGTAAAAAAAAACACATAGACCATAAGTAGCATATGTAAATAAAAGGGTGGACACCCCTCTGTGCCTGCTCTCCCTGGCTTACTGTCCTCTCTGAGCTTAGAGAGTTGGTTTTGCCCCGAACAGTGTGAAATAATTATTTTGTAAGATTGTTTTCTGTTGAGACTTATCCCTGAAACTTGTTAAAAAAAATCTTAATAATAAGGCTTTTCTCTCTATCTCTCTCCCTGTTCCCTTTTGTCCGCCTCTCTCGCTCTGCCTTTCTTTTGGGCTATAGCGTCTTTGTAAATAATTAACCCACTTTTAATGTAAATAAGATCGTTTCCTGATAAACCCGGGCCAGTATTTATGGAAAGACACTGGAAAATACAAATACATCTAACAAAGGTGAAGAGTGAATGGTTTAAGGTTTTTTAAACTCATTGATTAATATTTAAATTTCCCCAAACACCTCTTAAACATTTCCTTTAAAGATAAATATTTGCAATGTTTTTAAAGCCAAGGAATACAACCCCCCCCCCCAAAAAAAAAAACAAAACAAACAAAAAAAACAAAAAACCCCCCCCAAAAAAACCAAGTGTATCGTTTTAGGACTCTGTAGAGGTAAAACTTTATATTAATGTATTCATGACAGAAATGACAGCAGGGGCACGCAGCCGACACGTAGCCATAGTGAGAAGTGACGCAACAGATCTGTTCATATCACTCCCCACAGGTCAGAGGGCATATGATCCAGGAATCAATGTAAAATCAGTCATCCTTGTGTAAAATAAACAAACTTCCACACAGCTGTGGTTCAGTGGTGAAATTGGTCCACTAGACTGGAAAAGTGCCTTATAAGCTCAAGTCCATGTAACCGTTAACCATTTGCTAATCCCTGTGCGCTGTGGAGATCTGCTGTACCAAGAATTCAGTCTTTCAAAAAAAATGCTAAAAATGCTAGTTTTGCACTAATCTGTACACATGAGTTGTTCATATTTAAATGTACATCATATGGTTATTTTGTATGTAACTTAGCCATAGGACTTTACTCCGCTCACTCTCTTTGTGTCTGCATTTATCATGCATCAGTGTTTGGTTGCGTGAGAAAGCAATAGCGTTGTTAACATTATCTCATAGCCTGCTGTGAAGTTAACAAAAAGAAACTCAGTTAAACAGCACAATGTTGGATCAAAAGCTGAAGATACGTATTTAGTCTACGTCTCAAATCACATGCTGCTGAAGCAGCTGATGAACACTGCCTGCCGAAACCCACACTAAAAAAACGTGTTTTGGCAAACAGCGAGTTTTGTGATTTCAATGCTGATGGACCTTTTTCAGGGGTTAAAAATACTGTCACTGATAAAAATAAAAGTAACACACGAATGCTTTTCCAGTGTATTGTTCTTGAAATTGTTGCGATATGTTCAAAGTGAAGAAAATTGAGAATGTGATATGAGATTCTTGGAGATGTGTCCTTGTGCTGTTTAAAGTTAGAGTCATGGCTAAAACTGAAGAGTAACAAAGTTCTACTGTTTTTGTTTGGGCCGATCTGAAAAATGATCTAACTCTGAAAATTTGTGATGTGTTGCGATCATAGTATGAGAGTCACAGGCATTAGAAGGGATGACCTTTCATTTAAAAAGTGCACAAAACACAAAACTTTCAGTCTACAGATCTATCTATCCATCATTTAGAGATAGTCAGAGATAGATGAAACTATGCCCTGTCATTCACAGTGATACTCCTCATATCATGATGTGCATGAGTATCTTCCCGTGTAGGTTATTACATTGCATGTTATATAAGGCACCGGGCTGATTCCCTATATTGCACAAGCTCATTAAAAAAACATGCTTTTTATTAATATGTGACAGAGTGAGTGAGTATGACTGGGTTCATTTCATTCAGTGTCTTTACAAGAAATTGTTTGTGTTTCTTGTGATTGGACATATTTGTAATGACATCATTAACCTTGTGTGGAGGAAGTGTTGTGTGTAAACATCATCTGTCAGCTACTGAGTGGGTTCAGCTTTAAGCTCTGCTTCCACCTGCTGTTGATGTCTGAGTCATGAACTCTGTGCTGGTACGAGCTTTGAACAGGAAATGTTCATCCAAGATTCATTTCCTTACACTGATGTAACATGTGATTATGTGTGGTGTTCTTGATACTGACTGTATTTTCAAGCAAGCTGGCTAAATAAGCAGTAAGGATCTGTTGGAGACCTGGAAAATCCAATGCTTAGTTTTAGCACTTAAATTAAAGATTCAAGATATATAAACTAACATGGCTAACATGGCACTAAGCTAACATGTAAAGACTAGTATATTCAGCAAATAGCCATAGCCACATCCTCAGTCACTCCGTTTTAATGGAAAGTCTTGGAAAGTCAAACCCCTTTTATGACAAGGGTTAGTATCACAAATAACAACTTTGCATATTGATCCACAAGTTTTTTTGAGGGAAAATTCCTGCCTGACCTTTAACTTTCAGGACGTATAGAAATTCATGTGCAGAGAAGCTCGAGTCAGAAATGGCAGCCTGTAAGATGCAGTAAAGAGATGGTAGGAAATTGGCTTCAAAATCAATTGATTCCTTCACCAGCTTACTAAATCTAAAACACCTCAAATGTGGGTCTGTACTGCGTTTGAGAAGTGCATGTATGCAACTTTTAAATAATCATTTTCATAAAATCATTCCTTACATCTTCCCAACAGGCTGCCACATTAATTAATCCTCTTTGTCATTAACCTTCATCACCATTAATTAAAGGGCTGTAATTGAGTTTTCAGTTGATCCTCCATGGAACAGTTCATTATCCTCGATAGTACACCTCCCTCTAGTGGTTCAGTTTGAACAACACAGTACTGTAATGCATACTTGTGGTGAATATATCACCCTCTAAAGGGTTTTCCAACCTGTAATGCTATATGTGTTCCTTTTTCTAAAGCACTGTGAGCACTAATGACTTCATAAACTCCTCAAAAGGCTGACATGTGAGGCAGCTGGGGTTACAGAGTGTTAACCTCAGAGTGTTAACAATTCCAGGACTGCATTGTTGCTGCAGAGAATTTCATCACTGTTGCAAAGTGACTGGTAATAAGGAAATTCAGTTTTAATCATACAACAGACTAATACATAAGTTTAACCAGCCGTAGCAAATTTTCAGTTTTTTTGGGTGTTAAAAGACACGCAATGAAGATGTGCAGTAATAAGAGCTCTGTTATAAGAACTGTTCATTGTTTTAATAATGCAAATAATGCAGGAGCCGGGGATCAAACCTCAAACTCTGCGGTTGAGAGGTGTTCAGCCAACTCTACCAATGAGCCAACGGCTGGCTACAATGCAGAACCCGATGTGATGGTCTTGGGTCCGTTTCTATGTTTAGGCCGTGGAGAGTGGAGGAAAACGGCAGGCAAAAACTCACGTCCACACGGATGCGGGGATTTCAATGCTCGTCGTTTATTAAATAAACACTCCAATCTTATCAAGCCCGGTTGTACGGCTACTATTGTTTCATACATGAACAAAATAGTGCCATATTTGACCATCACTGTTATTCTATAAAGTAAAGAAAATAGGAGCGAAACAAAATACGTCCGACCAGCGTAGTGTGCGCATCGTTCCACGAGGAGCAGGAAGCACAGGCACTGCTTGATGACGTCGCCACTAAGCGACACAGTATACACTTTGTTAAAGGTACATTCGATAGTCACAACTGTTACACCGAGAAGCCAAAAAAAAAAGAAAGTAGAAACAAAATACACTCACCTATACAGATCTGGAAAAAAGATGTGTGGCTTTGAGCCTGTTTTGCTTGCTGAAGGTCTTATGTGTGTTTAAAGAATGCGTCGTAACTACTATTTCTTTAAATATAGATGTTCATGTTTTGTCTGTGTAAAGGAGCACATATACCAGGAGTTGGCGGATGCTTTAGTTCAGGTCTGGGAAGAGATCCCTCAGGAGACCGTGTGCCCACCTCATCAGAATCATGCCCAGGTGCTGTGGGGAGGTCATATAGGCACGTGAAGGCCACACACACATACACACACACACACACACACACACACACACACACACACGCACACACACACACACACACACACACACACACACACACACACACACACACACACACACACACACACACAAACTACTGAGCCTCATTTTGGCTTGTTTTAAGGACATTACGTCAAGGTTGGATCTGCTTGTAGTGTGTTTTTCCTCTTTTATTTTGATTGTTACTCCAAATGTAGACCTCCATTGGTTTATAAATTTGATTTCCATTGATCATTTTTTTGTGCTTTTGATGTTAGCACATTCAACTATGTAAAGAACAAAGTATTTAATAAGAGTACTTCATTCGTTCCGATCTAGGATGTGTTTTTTTAGTGTTCCCTTTATTTTCTCAAAGTATTCATAAACCAGGATAAGTTAGCAATTTAAAGTTTCCTAAAATGCCAAGTCCTGTTTCACAGATGGGAGAAAACTGTACAGACACGACCAAAGAAAGTTCACAGTCACAGTTGCTCCGGCAGTCTTAAACTCTGACAGAAACGTAAAGAATGTAACCTCTAAAGAAACCTACTGTGGTTATTGTAATTTTCACCTGATATGCACACACCAGCGCTTCAAACAGGGCTCACCTCTAACCTGGGACAAATGCCAGAGTGCCGAGTGTGCGCTTTGCTGCACATTTGCAGTTTTATGTGTAACTTATGATTTGTGCCTGTGGAGATCTGGTAATTTGATAGTGCTTGGCACTGCTTATCACTGAAAGGTTGAATTAGAGGTAACTATAAAGAACACAGTCAATAGTTCCATCTTTTAGCAGCTAGATGTACCAGGAGTATGTTCACTTTAAATCAAGTAATAGCAAGCAAACAACTGAAATCCATTAAGATTTGTTTGTTCTTTAACAAGTCTATAAAGTTTTTCCAAAAATCAATTGTTCTTGGAGAAAACACCTACAACATGCAACATTTACAGTTTTTATTCATCATAAAACATGACTTCTGCTTGGGTCCTACATTTAATAATAAAAGATAAAAAAAACAAAACACTTCAAGCATTGTGCAAATACAACTCTGAAACTAAAAAATAAAATAAAACAGCCCCACTGATACTGTATGTTTTAACAGTAGAGTTAAAAAAAACATGCTTTTTGATAATTACTCTTTATATTTAAGGTTTCTCAGCAAAACATGTTTTAAAAAAAAAATACAGTGGTGTTTCCCAAAGAATGACTCTGTAGCTTTGCAGTCAGGAGAGGATGTGTGGATGTAAGAAAAATGTACAACAACATCATAACTTGTGCCTTTCCAGAGATTAATAATATTATTTGTTTTACTGTAGATTTCATTTTCATTTAATGCCATTCTTTGCAATCGAGCTGACGTCCCTAATAGTCCTTTTTAAAGTAAAACAGGTTTGTTTTCAAAATAAAAGTAAAGTAACCTGAAGTAGGTGAATTCAAAGCATAACCAATAACATTTGAATAAGGCAACATGTTATCTGAAGCTTGAAAGTGGGTTTATCATTTAATTTTGTGAGTATACAACTACAATTCATTTTGTTGGCAGTTAAGTCATGTGACAGATGAAGTCACGTGGTAATCGTTTTATAGTCAAGTTATATTGTCAAGTGTAGAGAGAGAGAGTGAGAGAGAGAGAAGGATATCATGCATGGGACGGTGTATGAGCGCGTGTGTGTGTGTTTGTAAAACTGCGCTCTCGTGAGGAGTGATCCTCCTCCTTAGCTCTCTGGTTCGGTCCGTCAGTGGTTTCTCGTCTTTCTACCTTGAACTCTGAGCTGCAGCAGAGTCCGTGCAGGCGATCTTTTTTCTCAGGAATGTCTCCTATAGTCAAAAGCCCAGAGTGCACCCCGCTGCTCTGCCACTGCAAAGTTGCCTGCTCCAACAATGCTTTGTCGTTAATGTTTGGATGTAAGGTAGGTTGCAGACTGCACTCTTTGCTTTCCTGATGTTGACAGTGTCTGATAAGGAGTTGTATTTAAATTCTAAATCTTTTATAATGTGGTGCTTTTTGTATTATTTTGTGTCATTTCATATGAGAAAGGTTTTGTTTTTTTTGGGTTTTTTTCTCGACGAAGCTACTTTAATTTTGATCTGAAATGCAGTACTTGCTCACTTATTCTTTCCATCTGCAACCCTTGAAGCAATATTATTGCTTACTGGGGCTTAATGAGGTCATATTTATAGCTACTGTAATATTTCTGCATCCCTCTACTGTCAACCTTCATTATCATATATAGACCTCTGCATGTAATCTGCAGTTATGCAAGTGAAACGTTTCTTCTATGTCCCCTGCTGTGCTGGATTTTGATTTAAGATTAGACCTCTAGTCTCATCAGATCTGAACCTATGGATGATCCTAGTGATTCAGAGAATTCTCAAAGTAAATCTTTTTCCATTCTAATTGCTTCCCAAACACTTAGATGTAAGTCTGTTTATATTCAAAACGCTCTGAAACTTAATAACCTAGAGGAATAGAAATAATAAGAAGTAATAGAAATGTTTTTTTTTTTTTAGTGTGCTGCCATCTTTCTTTTTATGCTGTGTATGGCTTGAATTAATTTAAGATGCTGCCCAGACTTAGTGATTCTGGACAATATATGTTGATCTGTCATGATGTGACAGCTCTTTGCCAAAAGTTTAATTTCAGTAATATAAAAGAGGTCTTTTTTGGTCAAACTAAAATATTCATGCTTATTCCATTCCTTTTTTCATCATTTGGATACGTTTAATAGTTAAAATGCTTCCTTCACTTTTAACAGAGTTAAACGAATTAGAAAAGCTCTGACAAGATAAAGTAAGATTTACTTTATTGTCCCCAAAGGAAATGTTTCTTATTGTACTCTTTCCTGTGATTACAAGAGAATAAATAAAACACATAAATAGAGACCATACACAATGTTTAGTATTTCATTTAGCAATTCCACTTATATATTGACTATGTCTGCATACTGTAGGTTCTTAGTCATCCATATCATAGTAAGTCAAAGTTTATTCCAAATGTCCATCAAAGTCAACCAAGTCCAGTCGGCTGACATTAAGAGCACGGTCACACTGGACATCCGTACTACGATTGCCTCCCTGCTGCTCGACGCTACAGTAGAGTCAGCGTCTGCACATCGGAGAACAACACAGAGAGCATGACAGCGACTTTTTTTGACTTTGCTGCTTTTTTAGAGTCACTTTAGTTGTACAGATTGCCAGTGTTACAGCACCCTTAGTGCCTTGCTTAAGACTGTCTTGCAGATTAAGAAATAATGATGAACCCTAACTTCATCACCAAGCACTTTTTCTTTTTTTTTTTTACAAATTGTCTTAAAAATGGAGATCATTTGTTTAGGTGTCAGACGTCTGAACGTACCCACCCTCATAGAAATGATAACATTGTATAGTGGCTAATACTGTTGACAGGTACCTCATACGACCACTGGAAAAAATAAACATTTTATTTAAGCTTATTAAAACCAGAAGTGACATCGTTTGGACAAGTTGGTGAAGCTGCAGGGGATGAGGAACTGTTTTTGGTATCAGGCTGAAAACGCTTTTAGGGCATTTTAACATGGGTCTCTATGGTGTTGGATTCTATTATGGAGCCAGCCTATGCTTATGAGGCCATTTGTGAAACTGCAGTTTTTGTCTGCACTGGCTTCATTATACAACTTAACTCTGACACCTGGGTTTCATTGTTTTCATTTTGAATAACAAATTATTATAGCTTGTAAATTATTTGTGCAGTGGTCATGAATGATCACATACTGAGAATGAAGAGGCAGAGCAGACAGTGAGTGATTCATGGGTCATATTCAACCTCATGTTACTGAAATGACCTCATGTTCCTTCTGTGTTTATTAGTTCTCCTAACTAAACTAACTAAACACACACACACACACACCCTTCTCTGGACTTCTCTCCATTAGTGCATTTCCATAGGATCCTGTTTGTACATTTGTACTGTATGTGTGTGTAGCATGATTTCGCAGAGTGTAGAATGAGTGTAAACACAGTAAATCTTCTTCTCCTAAAATTAAGAAAGCAGAGGGCAGGTGCTTTTCCTTCTCCCCATAGCTCAGCTCTCTCTGCTATTGTCTTAAGAAATTAGGACTGTAGCACATAATGGGGGAGGAGACTCTAACTGTAGGTGTATGAAGCCACAGAAGGAGGTCAGTGCACACAACTGCAAGGAGATTCCACTGAATAAGCCCTTGGCCATGCCAGCCTGCATTTCCATCTTATCTTGTTTCTACTGGTTAGAGCTGTGCTGTACAACAACACCACACGTGAGTGGTCATGCGCCGCACACAGTGCTGCCCTGCTAGCCCCAAAGCTACAGCTTCTACACCCTCAGTGAGAGGCTGTGTAGTACACTGTTTATGAGGACTGCACCAGGCTAAGCCAAGAAAATTTGGATTTCAGTAAAGTTGATTATCAAGAGGATAAAAAAGTAACTTAATAAGGTGAATCATTTTCATATACAAAGCAACTTTTATGGAAACATTTAAAGCAAGCACTGTAAGGTGACTGCTAGTAGCTTTCTTCTCTCAGTCAATATGTTTACATTCGTGTCAGTCCATCTTATACTGAACATTTGAAATGCATGCCAACGTGATAGTCCAACTGAAAACTTGGACCAACACACCTAGATAATGCAAAATTGAACTACTCTTAAATATGTACACATTAATCAGCCTACCGGAATGAGTAGTAAGTAAGTAAGTGATCTGCAACATGCTCCACAGTTCACGTGCCAGGCTTTGACCCAAAGGTGGAACAGAATCAATATGTGGCATAACAGAAGTTGTGTTGTCATCTGCGTACGGATATAGCCATAAGCTAAGGGGATGGGTGTATCATATTTATACCAAAAGTAAAGCATAATGTACAAAATGAACAGAGCTGTAAAAATGTCCGTTTTCACCGTTCAACATACAACCAATTAATCAATTAGCTGCTTGTTAACTTTATAGCAGGGACAACCGTAAGAAGCTCCAATAGAAACTAGCTTAAAGCACCCACTGTAACAGTAGTTGGTAAATCAATTTACCTTTGATGCTTAAACACTGGAACAACAATTGTAGGCAAACAAAAAGCCCATATCGGCTATATCGGTAGCTCGACTTAAATTTGTATGTAAACATTCTATGTGTATGAGTTTCAAGTGTTTAAGACATTGTAACATGCTAACATTACATTGCTTACACAGCCAGTCTGCGGTCCTCTTAATGGGTTAAAGATCCCATATTCTGCTTTTTCTGGTTTTATTTGCTCTGTAGTGTGTTTTCAGGTGTCTTGTGCATGTTTCGGCACATGCTGTATGTGAAACATTTCAAAGTCAGCGGAAACACGGTTTCTCCTACTTCCTCCTGTTAGCAGTACCAATAGCTGCATATAATGCTCAGTCCCTAGTCCCCCTCGTTGAAAATGGGTTTGTGAAAACACATGACGTCACTGACCCAAGAACATTTGCTCAATGTAGCAAGCACAAGCTACTCTCGAACTTCCCAATATGGTAAAAGGGGCGGGACATATCGAGAACAAAACTTCAGTGCCTAGCTCAAAGACTCTTATGCCTAGTTTATTCTTCTGCGCTGCGTCGATGCTGTGCCCTCGGCGTAGACCTGGCTCCGTCGTTGAGCATTCATAGTTCTGCGTCAAGGGGGTATTGGCGGCGAAGGAGACGTTTGCGGAGGTTGTCTGTCCGACAATTAAACCAATGGAGGCTAAAAACGGGTGAATTTAACACACTTGTTCACTCACTGAGGAACCTGGATGAAAAAAATGCACATTCGCTATTTTCGAATGTCAATGGGCCAATTTTCTTCGCAGTATACAGCCTTTTAATATTTTTCTTGTGACCAGAAAAGCAACTGCCGGAAATAAGGTTTTGAGCGGGCTAATTACTGTCGCATTGACGCGACGTGTAGTCAGAATTTTTTGGAGGTGCGTGTAGGGCCACCGCGTAGGGGTCCATGTCGACCGCGTAGCTACGTCTTCTACGCGATGTAGAAGTAGAAATTTGGCTTTAGACATGATAGCAAAAGCTGGGGATGTAACCCAATGTTGAGAGACGACCTACTCTGCCTCTATTCACAGCCACACCCCTCTATGTATTCCAAATAATGAAATTAGAGGAGGTTTCTTTTATTCAATTATTTTAGATTAAAGCCATAGGCTAATTTTCATCTGTAGTCCCTTGGCAGGTTGATGAGAAACATGTAAACAAAGACAAAAACCACGATGACAAGCAACACCACTACAACAAGTAATGAAAAAACAACAACATGTACTGTACATGAGTGCGTTACGTCATTCTTGTTGATATAAAGCCCAAGTGGGATGGCCAGGCGTGATGAATCCTTTTTTGTTCCACACCACTGTTCTTAAGAGCACTGATTCAAACATCAATGCACACATGAATTACTCGGTATTTAAAGTTCATTTCTTACTGACATGTGAGAAAAAAAAGTCATGAATAGCAGAGAGAGAGAGAGAGAGAGAGAGAGAGAGAGAGAGAGAGAGAGAGAGAGAGAGAGAGAGAGAGAGAGAGAGAGAGAGAGAGAGAGAGAGAGAGAGAGAGAGAGAGAGAGAGAGAGAGACCTTGTGCATATACCCATCACCAACAAATCCATCTCTTGCAGGGTTTGTATGGAAGAAGCTGTAGCATAAATGTGCCATTGCTGTCTGCTATGTGTTCGCAAGACTTTAATTGGAGGGAAAGTTTAAAAATTGTGCTTTTTTTGGATTGCTATTATTTATTTTACTTTTTTACAAAGCTGTGTGATTCTGATTGGCCAATTACTCATAGCAACAGTCTGCTATCCCTTGATAGATACTGTATCTGTCGTCAAGAAGAACAAACCGTTGATAAATAAGATAAACAGATGGTTGTTAGGCATGTGGCACTAATCATAGACTCCTGTGGGCTAAATGTAATTATATCAATCCATGTTAAGAAGTCTGTTTTGACATCTTTTTACTTCGGAAAAAAGAACCGTAAAGAAAAGACGTTAAAAGACACAAAAAAGTACACTGGAACATCTAAAGAACTAAAGATGACAAGTGAACACCAAACACAATGTGCTATCAGAAACCAAGGTTTGTAAAGTGTTCACCCTGTCATACTTTAACCATCAGTTGATATGTTGAGTTTAATTTGAGTAATGAGAGCTAGTTCAGCGGATTTTATGAAAGCTACAGAGTTAACTGTCGCTATTGGACGCGTCTCTAACTGTAGTTGACCTCAGACATTAAAGAGATTTATTCAAGTAAAAAAACAACATTTTTTGCATCTTTCAAATGATTGATTTCCTAAGTCAGTATTGTTGGGTCCAGCCAGGATGGCAAAGCTCAGGCTGTGTATGTTTGGAGACCTAGGACAAAAGACTCTTTATCCCAGCATGCCTTGCAGGTACTCCCAGAATGCTTTGCCACTCCTAACACATAGGTGTGAAGTTTGGGAGGGTTAAAACCGGCTGTGCCCCTTCTCTCTTTCTCTTTCATACGTTGTCTGGCGACGTTCGAGGATACCAACTCTGCTTCCTGTTTCAACACGCTTCTCTTTGTTTAAAAGTTTTGGCGCGCAGCTAATCCAAAGGCCTTGAAGCATACCGACGTCCTGAATTCCGAGCTTAGATCATCCATTTGAACGCATCTCTAAGAAGAGCGTCTTAATTCTCCCATAGTAAAATGGTATTGAGAGAGATTGTAAGGATTACGTCTCGTTCCGTCCTTTAAAGAAAGGACATCCACGGAGATCACCTCGCTCGACAGAGGACACCACGGCTCTGCTCACCCTCTGGGACGCGCCGCCATCACCATATAACTGCAGGAAGACGCTAGAGACCGCCACAGCGAAGGACCCTCTTTGTTGCTCCTTTCATCAACCGTGGACAAAACGGATACAAGTGAGGCTTAGCTAGGTCTGGGCAGTTAGATATAGAGAGTGTGTTTAATAACTGAGTTATTATTGTGAAACAGTGATAATATTTGCTTGGTGTTTGACCACTGTGTCTTAGGTTTTATGAGAGTAAAACCTCTTTTGTTTTCTTTATTTGTGCCACTGCGTCCAGTGTGTTTCTCTGTGAACTCTTGCGTCATAACCGGGTAATAGACTCATTATCAGAAAGACTAGTGTGAACGCCGTCTGATACAAATCCGGCCGCTGGCTTCTGGTAGTGAAGTAAACTATGCTCTGAGTTGTGCGTGAGTTCCAGGCTGAGATTGAGCTTCTGAGGTGCGCTCTTTTCTCTCTCGCTCTCTCCCGTTACGCACACACGCACCTTTCGGCAGACGCACACACATAGAGATCTGTGGCTTTCCAGACGCTGCAGAAACGTAGATCAGGTAGACAATAGACCAGGTTAGGAGACCTGTGTTCTGTGTCCGCCATCACGTGACCACGCGGTCACACGGCCATCTTGATCTCGCCCCCCCCCCCCCCTCTCTTTCTCTCTCACTCACACACACACACACACACACACACGCACACACACACACACACGTGCCACGCTTGTTTGTTTTTGTTTGTTACCTGTAGTTTGGTTTATAATAGTTGTTTGTTTGATTGAGTTTCATTGATTAACTTGATGTTTCTTTGCTAAATAAATTCTGTTATAATTTAAAGAGCAGTTGTTTGTGATCACTGTGTATTTGCATTGTGACTTAGGCTGGGTGAAAGGGCTTTGTGTTCGGATTTCACACCTTCAATTAAATACAGATTATTAATTATTAATGATATTGGTATTTAATTAAATAATTTGAGACTGATATTTGTAATATTTTGGTTGTTCCCTGTTTACAGGGTGGTGCCCCAAGGTTTATTAAACTCAGTTTAATAATAATTATTGATTTATATTAATTATTAAATAAACTTAATTATTAAATTTATTTTGACAATCAAATTTTACGTCATAAAACCCAACCTAACCGTTGGTCAGGTATTCGCTCCTGAAAACCCCAACAGTATCCATTTAATAAGAGGGATAAAGTGTATTTTGCAGGTTTTTATCGCAGAGGAAACCCTTTATGGGGAAACATGCCATTCTGCTTTAGAGTATTGGACTGTTGACGTTCCATTCAGTGAGAACAAAAATATGTATTCCCACTTCTGGCTTAATGCAGAATCTATCAATAGTGATCGCGTCCCTTTAATGGTTTTGTTACCAGAGCATGAGTGCATATGATGCTCGCACACGGTTTATTGTCAGAGACTGGCCTTGAGCAGGCTTCAGGTGAGACGGCCTTGGATTGGTACGGGCAAAAGGATGTTTAACTCTAAACCTTCATTTCTCAAATAATTTACCATTGCTTCTTATTATATTAAATCCACTGGTGACCATGTGTAGTTATTATATGGACCATTGAAAGATTAGACACTGAGAAAAGAAAAGCCTACTTATGTAGAATTTAATGAACAAAGTTTAATGCTTGTACAACAGAAAAAGGTGCTGTTTTGTCAAAAATTGGTCATTTGTATGATTGGCATTCTATAACGCGTGAACAGAACAACTGCATAGTGTGAATTGTTGGATTGAATGTCTGAAAGAATCGTAGAGCTGAGAAAGACAATGAACTGGTCATCCTCATGTATTCAATGCAATGTTTTAATCATCTGCTTACATAATCTTCCTTCACACTCCGCCCACCTCGCAGGTTTCCATTGGTTTGAGACCAGACTTGCAATCGTTGAAGTCGCCCCTTGTTGGCAATTAGAAAGAAGGCCGATTTAAGGCACGTTGACATTGGCTTCACATTTCAGACCTTGAAGCAATGTCCAATTCTTATTTATAATGCCTATATAGATATAGATAAGCTTTACACATCGGAAGGCAATTAATTCTTTTGAAAACACATTTGTCAAGTTGTTCAAAGAAGACTCACAAAGGGAACATTGTGAAACGTGTTTCAGTTTGTGTTAAACAGTGCTTTTCCCTTCTCCATTGAATCTCACTTTGTTTGCATTTTTTAGGTATCAGCTGGTGGCTTGTGTGTGACAACAATCCGAAATGTAACGCTTGTCTTTGTTTGAAACTTTATTGCACCTGTTGAACAAAGTTAGGGGGCGGTTTGGGGCGGCAGTAGCTCAGTCTGTAGGGACTTGGGTTGGGAACCGGAGGGTCGCCGGCTCAAGTCCCGGCACGGACCAAGTCCCGGCACGGACCAAGTCCCGGCACGGACCAAGTCCGGAAACTGGTCTGGTAGCTGGAGAGGTGCCAGTCCATTTCCTGAGCACTGCCGAGGTGCCCCTGAGCAAGGCACCGAACCCCAAAAACTGCTCTGGAACGCTCGCTGTGGGCAGCCCCCTCACTCTGAGACCTCTCCATTAATGCAGAGTGAAAAAAACAAATTTCCCCTCGTGGGATTAATAAAGTATATATATATATATATAAAAAAAAAAAAAAAAAAGTTAAGATTGGCGTCTAAACCTCATCACTACTCGCAGATATTTTTTACATGCAGTAATCTGAGGAGTGATGATATATTACCTGAACCCCCCCAGTCGGCGCCTGTAGGCTGTAGGGGGATACTGGGTTTAGTGGTGGGGATAACATCAAGATCCTGTACTGATACGAGGTCTGGCAATGAGAAGGCAGAGGGAGAGAAGGGAAATCTAGACCGCCAATTGGAAGGATGTGTCGTCAGGTGATTGTGTATAATGATGCATGTCAAATGTGAAATCAGTGCAGCTCCAGTTGTCTGTGTGAACTGGCTGGCAAGCGTTGTCTCACTAATGAAATCCTGCAGCCTGCTTCAGTCTGTAGCTGTAAACTAAGCCAAACTCCTTACAGAGCTCTGCACAACGATCTGTCCTCATGTTGAAGTGGAAGGCTCATGGTGGCATTAACATTGGTGTGTGAATGTGTACTAAATGGTCTAGTTAAGAGTGATGGCCCCTCTACATAGCATGCCTGTAAAGAAAAGTATGAATGTGCTTTATTTATTTCCTTCCTTGAGATTCATTTTCGGGATTTTGCCTTTATTGGATAGGACAGTGGAGAGAGAATGTGTGGGAAACAACATGCGGGAATGTAGTCGTAAACTAGACTTGAACCTGGGCCGCACCCTTGCTGGACTATAACCTCTCGAGACACAACTTAACCGCTAGGCCATCTGCGCCCTGTGAATGTGTGTTAATGAGTGAATGTGAAATGTAGTGCTTTGAGTAGTCAGAAGACTAAAAAAAGTGCTGTGTGAGTGCAGTTGTACCATGTACCATGAGGTATTATTATCGTTTTGTAATGTTTTATCTTCTTCAACATGCATAATTAACTAAATGAATCCTAGTCCTTGAACTAAATCTAGCCCCTATCCTTTTTACCATTACTTGTCCTTTGTTATGAAAAACAGTGAGAGAGGCTGCAGACACCTGTGTTTGTCTGAGCTACCTGTACCGTCTTAAAGAGACATACACTGCTTCTGGCCTCTGTTTGTCCTTATTTCTGGAGAGGTTAGCTGTAAACAGATCCTGGCTGATTCACCTATCCCAATTAGATGGCTGGTTCTCACATTGTTGGCAAGTAGTAAATGCATGATATGGATTTATCTTTTAAGCAGTGTTGTCAATCAGTTAGTAAATTGCAGGGCTGTGACAGGTTTACATTTCAGTAAAGACACCCAACAGTGAACATGAAAATCACCTCTGTTTCTCCAACCTCTGGTTCCCTGACTCTCTCATATCGAAAACATATTGTTCAGTCAGACTTTCTGTGAACTAATAGACTTTAAAAGAAATAGTATTCCTCTTGTGTTAGAATGTCAGATGTGACCTAAACTCAGAGAGAATCTCTCTCTTAACAAACTCCACCAAGTGTTGCATTTAGACTAGCATCTGCAGCTAGAATCAGCAGCCCTAGCTGGTTGGATTAATCTTATATTTGATAAGCATATTGAATGATAAGAAGGAACAACTAGTTCTTCTTTTCTTATAAAGAATTAGTAGAATTGTATCATGGATAACTCTTTTCAATAACTAATCCAGAATGTACTTTTGAGTTGAGTGTGTCCATCCATGTCATGGGATGTTATGATCGTTTTGTCTGTGTAAAGCTCTCGTTGACTTTGTGTTTGCATGTGTTTCATCTTGTGAGCACAACAATCACCTCTTGCATGTTTTGATATTTGTCGTGTGTAAAGCTGTGTGATGGTACCTGTGCATTAGCTTCTCTTCCTCCTGCTGCTGTTACTCTTCTGTTCTGTTCAGATTAGCTGTTGTATGTTTGGGATCTTGGACATGACAGATTATTGACAGACTGTATCTCTTGTTCTTTTTACCACTGCCCAAAGCATTTTGTGTGTGCCGCGTTTTTGCTCCGTCCAACGATGCACCTCTAACCTGAGCAGAAGCGTCTCTAAGAGTAACCCAAACCTGAAAGCAGCTTAATTCACAAGATCACTGGACTACTGCAGGATCGCGAGATCACACAATGACACCATAAAAACAACAGGTTACTTTGCCCTTTTGAGGCTGATAATATTGATATTAGGGCCCGGCGGATATGAGATTTTTGGGGCCGATAACAGAGGTAGACAAAATTGTTAGAACACCTGACAGATCTGAAAAAATATTTACCCTTTTTTGCCTCCAAAACATGATTGAATGTGATAATAGTGATGAAGTCTGCAGATGATTCTGTAAATAGAGAACATACTTATACTGTTTTTATCAACATTTAACATTAATAATTGGTACGTCCACCTTTTGAAGAAATTACAGCAGCACATCTCTCTGGCACAGTATCAAAATATTTCCTGATAACTATAATGTGATCTTGTGCCTTCTGCAACTCACGCCAAAGACTGTCCTTTAAATGTCTAATAGATCTGTCATGTTTATTATCCAACTCGCCCCAAATTTGCTCGATGGGGTTGAGGTCCGGATATCGATTGTGTGACATTGACAGTGAAATAGGCCTAGCTTGTTTTTTGTTCGGAAAAGGACCGAAATCTCCTTATGATGGCTCGATTCTATGGTGTATCGAGCATAATGATGACTTTGTCGATATTTCATATTTGTTTTATTGGTGTTTTAGCTATTTAACTATTTTACTGTCAATGTCACAAAAACAGTAACAATATGCAGAACCATCCACATGAACATTATGAAACTGAATCATATTTTGGAGGGAAAAAAAGTCAATATTTTCAGATCTCTCAGGTGTTCTAACAATGTTGGCCACTACTGTATATTGATATGGGGGGGGGGTATACAATATAACATAGACAAAATGGTCACTCAGCTGGAAAGGGCCGCACATGTACGTGCATCAACTCTTGGACACTCTGGAGGGTGATAATAATTGTTGTCATACAGCACACTCTGCGAGTGAAATAGAAATGCTAGTGTAATAATATGAAACTGAAATGAAATGTTGTCTGACTTGACAATAAATCTAATAAATTCAGTGTATATCTGCGATATAATAACCATTTGTCACTGGATAAGTTAAATTGGCTGATATTACCAGCTTGCTTTAATTCTATGTTAATATTATAGTAATGGGATCTACAATCAACAGTTATTACCTTGTTATTACATTACCAGGGTGCCCTATGTGTTCTTTTGTCTGACGTCCTGTCCAGGCGAGTCAGCTCTGTGACGTTTGACTCATGCTGAAAATGAACTCACTTTGAAAATTGACTTGGTGCATGTTTTTAGGTGGGAGTGGAGAGATGCTTCTGCTATGCACTTAAAACCAGCTGTGGTGCGTCCAATGGAAACTCACACAGTCACTCGAGGGGATGAGATCAGTTCAGGAGGGCACTGCGCGGCCAGAACGCGGCGCACACTCTTGCAGTGATATTAGGCAGTGTGTCAGGCCTGATCTATTTGCTGTTAATAGTTACATATGGTCCTATTGCTCTTTCCAGAACAGGCCACCAGCAGTACAGGGGTCACCCAACAACGGCCAGTCCCCACCCTGCATGAACTCTGCCTTGATGAACGCACCCTGGGTGAGCGAGGGGAGAAGGGAGTTCGTTTTTTTCAGCCCATTCAAAGTTTTTACAGTTTCATTCAGGCAGTCTGTATCATATGTGACAAGTCAGTATCTGAAGAATAAGTATTTAGCCAGTGTTGATTAGAAGTTAAAACATAAACCACTTATTCAATCCATTTGTGAGTTCATTGGGTCATAGCTTAATATCCATATTCATCACAATATGTTATTGGATCCTGCTGTGTTTAGATATTGTACTTATAATGATGGATATCAGACATCTAAACCTTTGAATTTACTGCATTACAAGCGCTAAAAGTTGATGATCACAAATGTTAGGCATTGCAAGTTTTCTTTTAAGATCATTTCAACAGCTTAGATCTCGAGCAGATCTCCTTTATAAAGTAGATTTATGTTGATAGTTTCTTGTATGCTCAGGAGAAACTTCCACAAGGGATGTCATACAATTTGCAATACATTTTAAATCAGTACAAAAAGCTCAACTGTTTGACAAAATCCAGCAAATGGGCGCCGTTGGATTTTGGCTTTTGTTGCCACTTTTTTATCTAGAACAAATACGACATGACCTTTAATCATATAGCTAATACTCATGTGTATAAAGACATTTTATAATCAGAGAATTGAAATATTTTACACTCTGCAATATTGTATTTCAGAGCGTATCGGTACATCCCTATCTTTCATCCACACTGGCCAGGTTTACTCAAAGTACACTTTAAAGGTTGGCAGTATGTGCACATTTGATTTGAACCCTTTAAGTTAATAGGGAAGCTATACCTCTGTTGTTACTCTGCTCTTCATTGTTGCTGTAATTATGCAATCTGAAAAACTTGGTTTAAAAAAGGGAAAAGCCTATTAGCTCTTAAAATAGAAGTGACACTGAATAAATATTCTCTGTGTTCATGATGTAAAATGTTATTTGGTGAAAAAACATGATTCTTGGCTTCGACTTTGACTTTAGATCTATCTATCTATCTATCTATCTATCTATCTATCTATCTATCTATCTATCTATCTATCTATCTATCTATCTATCTATCTATCTATCTATCTATCTATCTATCTATCTATCTATCTATCTATCTATCTATCTATCTATCTATCTATCTATCTATCTATCTATCTATCTATCTATCTATCTATCTATCAACAGATTAGAGCGACTCGTTTATGCTTGTTGTCTTCATCATGGCCTTTTTGATGACCCTGATGAAGGCCACAAGCAGTAACCTGTCGGTCTAATTTGTCCCAAAAATGCAAAATGTATGAACATCGAGTTAGAGTAATAAATAATTGTTAAAAATGGTCACGAACAAAAGAAACATTTGAAGTCACCCTTGTAGATGAATAAAATTTAGCATTTTTTACTGACCTACAATTCAAACACTGTACTCACCTTTCTTCTTTTCATCATTTCTGCATTTGTATTTAATCACCCTTTTTTGTCCTTCTCTATGTCCTTTCTCTCTCTCTCTCTCTCTGTCTCTCTCTCTCTCCTTTTCCACTCTCAGCAGTACCATTATCAGGAAGATGACTCACCGCCTCTTGACCACGGTTTCCCGCGTCTCACTAATGAGATGCGCGCCCCTGAGCTTGTGCATGTGTCTGAAAAGAACCTTTCTGAGATTGAGAATGTGCATGGCTACGTGTCCCATGCCCACATCTCACCGCTCAAGGTAAGCAAACTCCCCACCATCATACGGTAACTCACCTAACATAGAAACCAACAACCTTCCAACCTTCATCCCAGTTCAGCAGCTCTGGCCTCTTTTCCAGTTTTTTTCCGTTTTTTTTTTTTTGTTTTGTTTTTTCCAGACAAAATATGAGCACAGGCTGATAAGTATCTTCCATAAATCAGATTTTTCTTGTTATTTGTCCGATGGATTAAAAGGTTTTAAACATCATGGTGTAGTGATTGCACCATGCCAGATGATTCCTGTGCATCAGAAACGTGAATGTAATATGTAGACAAAGCAGGACAGAGTGAGTTAACAGGCTGTTATGACTGAAATCTTCAATGAAACTCAAAATGTTAACGCTGCTCCTCTGAATTCTGATTTAATCTCAAGTGTTTCTTCTTTTTTTTAACTGCATTTTTGACTGTCTATGCAGTGGTCATGGGTTGCATTGATGCTTAAATTGGTAGCAATGGTCTGAATGTCAGCGTGTGGTTTTGTTGGATCCTAACAGGGGAGAAATGATAAAATTCTGTCTTCAGATGTGTCACTCTTTTGCCTCCCCTCGAACACATTCCCCCATGGTTTTGAATTGTGCCATCTCAGTTGTGTTAAAATGGCAGTTGAAAACAGTTACACCACTCCTGTCAAAGACGTCACACTGAATTGACAAAAATCAGTCATGGAAGCTTGCAGAGTACAGGGGTTACTGTTCTAGCATGGCCCGGCCTGTTTTGAGGTCTTATACTCTGAAACTTAACATTTTAAACACCAAATCACATTTTTACAAAAACATGGGTTTTTTTTGGGTTTTTTTTTAGCTACACAGCTGCCGGCTGAAAAAAAGTCAACCTGAGCATTTCCTAAACTTCATCTTAATTCAAGTCATTAAAACCTCATATATATGAAAAGGGACTCCCAGGCTGAAAAGCACTCTGATGCGTAGTCCAAACTGCAGTGTTATTGATTGATCTCCATCATACTGTAGTGTTAAAGATCAGACAGCAGAGGGTGATGTTGGAAATGAAATAACATTTTCTTGCAGTTTATTTGAGGCTATTTTTGCCATTTTCCTGACACAACTGATTTCTCTGCAGCACTGGGGATTTAAAGGTTTGAGGTTTAAAAACTGTGATTTTTAGCTAATAAATAAATATTTTTTTTACCCTGTAGTCAGAGTGCAAAAAAAAAAGTAGGTCGGAGAGACGAGTATTATGTCATTTGAGTGAGGGGCATGAATTAGTTCTATTGGGGGAGAATAAAACAAATAACATCTCACATAATGAATCTACCTGCAGCTTGTCAAGAAATCAATTGTGATTTCATTGTGATTTGGCTGGAGGCTTTATGTGGTGTTGTGTCAGTGAACAACATTTCAATTGGCTGCTGCATGGCAGGTGACACTCAATATGATCAGTGATGATTAAACACATGACTCTTCTTGTAATACTGTAGTCAGTTCATCGTGTTTTAGCTTTTCTGAGATTTTGTATTTCTATTTTATGATGCTGGATGTGTCCTTTTCTTATCATTGACGTCATTCTCTGCTGTCAAGAGCTCCGAGTGCTTTACCAAAGCTCAATCTGAGCCGCCTTTCTTTCCTGTATGATGGAGGATAGTCTGTTGGTGAAAAGATGCTACCCTGCAGACTGTTAATGACAGCATACAGCAGTGATAGGGCTCAAACAAGAAGATCAAACCTAAAAGTTCTTATTTTTCTATTTAGTTTTTTTTTTAGGAAAAAAAAAAGGGGATAAATGTGAGTGATGTACTAATCCACCTCTTTAAGTTCAGACCAACTAATGATCTGATAACCTATACGCTGTGAAATGCAGCATCAGGTTTTCTTAACTTTGTTGAACAAAATTAAATAAATAATTATACATGATAGTATTATATTGTCATCACAATCTGCCCTTACAATCTGTCCACAACTTGCAAAAGCACCACTCTTACTCTGCTGTCGGAGTGAAACGTTGTTGACCACATGCAGCATTGTGTACGAAGCAGCCTAAGCTCTGCACTTCCATGTTGGTCAATGTCTTTAGTCTCTCAAAATGTCATGAACCTAAAGGCGATGTACGAGTAGAAATCCACTTTGACAGTGTGTTTAAACATATATTTGGATAACCTCACTGTCTACTGACCCACACAATGTGAAATAAATCCATCCAGTTCTTTGTTTGTGGTTTGCATAAGTGTTACAACTTGGAGAAAAGTACTATTTCACATACTCTCCTTATGATATCGTTGTGGAATTCTGGTAAAAAAAAAAAAAAAAAAAAAAAAAAAAAAAAAGTCCCCTGCCCTTCCCTCGGTTTCTCCACCCCCAACCTAAGGCAAAACATCTCCCCTGGTCAGCCATTTTTATTCTCACTAATGAACGCATGATGTCTACAGGTAAAACTCAGGGGGTCTTATTGCATTTAAAGAGACACATCAGAAATGGAACATTCTGAGAGAGCTGGTTTCTACAGTGTCACAAACCTCCTCTGGTGCTTGATTCATGTTATATTTTGAATAAAGCGCAGCACAGATGTTTCATGCACACTACAGGGGACTGTTTCAAATGTGGAAGTCCAGAAGTTATTGGCAAAAGAAGTGAAATACATCCAAAATGCTAAGCCTTTGTTTTTAACACACCATGCTGTGTTGGCTCCGCCTAGAACAATGCACAGGCCTACCACTGCACCAATGACAGTGACGTAGTTAACATACAAACTTGTTGTGAACACTGAATATATTGGCCCAAGTGGTTGATTCCTTGGAAGGTCCCATTTTCAAAGATACCCTATCTGGCTGTTTGAATCAGTAGACAGCAGGTATCAAATTGGTGCATCCCTGTAACTTAGTTCACATCATTTAAAATCAATCAGTCTTCGGTTGTAAACTGGAATCAAACATTGGATTTCTGGATGAAATGCATTCTTTTGGTTTTGATTCATCTCACTGCCACCTGAAAAAGACTTGCAATACATCTCCTAACAATGACGGTGCATTAAACTGTAAACTAGAGGAATGCATACTGTAATGCTCGTGGTGTACTGCAGCATCATTTGTTGAGCAGCAGTTTGTGATGAGCTGGGTGTAACTAGGATGTTAGTTTACACTGTTTTGATTATGTCGGGCTCATCTATTATAAGATTTTGCTGTAGTTCTGTGATGACACATTCTCCATCCGGTTAAAAAGCTCTTCATTAATGTTAGAAATAATGCAAGGAGGCCGGACTGATCCATTTCCCCTCATCCTCATCCAGTCAGTTCTAACCCGTGTGAACATATTTTCCTTTTTCTCATCATCTGACAAGGTAAACAATACTAATGCTTTTCCCCCCAATGCATTAGGCTCACTTCTCTCTCTCCCTCTCTTCACCAAAGTATACTGGCAAGTGATCTTGTTTTTCATTTCTTACCTGCAGCCCGCACTGGTTACCCGTTATGATCTTGCTTACCCGGGTGTGACCTCAGCAAACTACATGGCAAGTTTTATTTCATTTTATTTTGATTTTTACCTCCGGGGAATCTCAATCTCCTGTGTCTTTTTTTGGTTCTTACTTAAAGACCCTTTCCATTAGTGTACCCAGAAAATTGATGTCTACTTGGTGCTGCATGCACTTTGTTTTGTTTTGTTTTGTTTTTGTCTTCAGTCCATTGCCTGAAGAAGAACTCTTTCCCACTCCTGTGGGTCGCTGCCCCTTTCTTCTCACAAAAATCCCATGTGTGTTTGTGACCATATGCTTGCCAGCTCGTCCCATGTGCTTGCAGTGGTGTTACTGTGATCTGTTTTTAATCTGTCACAGTTAATAATTATGTGTAATATGTGGAGTCCTTTGTCTACAATTCAACAATGGGACTTATAATCACTTTCAATGCAAGGTTACTGCATGTGTCACTGTGTATTGTGTGTTTATGCCTCTGATCCAGCATTATCGATGTCACGGAATCTCAAGGTCTATTAATTAATGTGCTGAAAGAGCAGCATGTTAAGCTAATGCTCATTTATGGGATATGTGAGACGGACGGCCTACGCCTCCTGCTCGTACTCTGCGTTAATGTCTGCCAGTTTTTCTGAAGCTCACATACAACAACTCAATGTTGCAGTACCACCGCGAATTGTGGGGGCAGTGTTGAGCAGTGTAACCAACAGAACAAACCACAATGATAGTAGGTTTGGAGCGATTAACGCACGTGTTATTTTACCCAGAACAGTTGGACGACAGGGAAGGATGACTGGAGGTCTGTGCAAGACTGTAGGTAGTGGATGCATTTTTAACATTCATCCAACACAAAGGAAGCGTGCTCACCTTTGGAAGGGCTCAAAGCCCCTTGTTGTAGTTCAAATAAAACCATTTCATCTTACCCTAGTTATGTTTTTATTGATATATGAAAATAAGCAATAAAAGTCACAGCAAGTCAAGGGAAATGGCTTTCATAAACATCCTCATTGGAAATGTCCTATTTCGGTTCATTTAATGACCCACAATAATAAAAGCCAGCATAATAAAATGCTTCATAACCCAGATTTATTCAGGAACCTTGAGATTTATTGTTCAGTTTAACCAGAATGTTAAAGGACAAAGCCCTGAGCCAAATCCTTGAGGTGCACTATGGGTTTCATGATTTGAGGTTAGCCTAAAACGAGACAAAGCTGATTTTTTTTTTTCAATTTACCTTTGATAAGCTGCCTCTAAAATGATTGTGGTTGTTTTACCTTTGGCTTTTAGCTTCCTGTTTTTATTAAGTGGAATTCTAGGTATATCGTTATACATAGTTCCTATTTAAAAAGAAAAAAAGTAGCAGTGTGTCATAGGTACTGAAACCTTTAGTAGTGCTAAAAGTACTTTAATTAAATGTTTTAGCTTTATTTGGAATCGTGTTGGATCACACGGTATCTTGCAGTAAATGTGATATTAAATATAATGGCCCAAATCTAATTAAGAATACATAATGCCCACAAAAAAGGTATATTGCAGGACATGTCAGCTACTGTCACATTCACTGCGACAATAACTATAAAAGATGTTATATAAAATAGTGCTACCTATCCAGATGTGCTGCTAAGTACCTCTGTGTACATAATCCTGGATAATGCTAAATCCCCTTTCCTTTTAGTGCAAATACAGAGGGTAGTGGTTTTATATGAAGTGATTCTGTACTGGGAGAATGATTTGACAGGGACTTTAGCCACTGCTGTCAATTTTTGCTACAGTAGCATTTTTTTTGCGAAAGCAGAACAACTCTTCACAACAAACAAAGAAACTCTTCAGTCAGCTTTCATTCCTTCGTAACATTAAAATTTCTTCCATACGAGCATGTTAGTCTCGTTCATCATCTTAGTTTGTAACAAGTAGGAAACAATTTCTGTCTCTTTAATATTGTGCAATAAATTGTGCAGTGATTGTCACATAGATTGTCACTGTGTCTGCTGAAATCCTCCCATCGTAGGTGAGTGCACCTCTGTCTCCCAGCTGGAGTGCATTCACTATCTTTTGTCACAGCATAAAGAGCTGAAACAGCTTTTTCTTTTTAGCTTCTGCTGAATTTGGAAGCGGCCAGCACATATCTTAACTTCTTTTAAGTGTTGTCTGACTTTGGCTCGCTGTCTTCTTCTTCTCAAATCCTGCTGGCACCTGCTTTTTTCAGCTAATTAAAAACAGGGTTGGTAATTTTCTTCAATCCACCTTTTCTAAGATTTTGAATGAAATTCTCTTTAGGTCCCTAAAGATATTAATCATCGATGTACTCTGAAAAATTAACTAAGAGAATCCGTCATCTGTAGCACTTGTAAGCCTGCAGACCAAACTCTGCCACGAGGAACCAATCATGCCTCCCTGTCTCCCTGCTCCTTCTCTACCTTTAGCAGGAACTAGCCCACACTCTAAGCGTGTCAGAGTTTATATTGTGAGCTGAGGTCCGCTTCTGGAGGGCTCGTGCATGTAAGTGAAGGGAGTTGCTTTTAGGGAGCACAGAGGGGAGGGGGTCGGTGTTAACAGAGCACTGAGCGAAAGCTTCTTTCAAAATCATGCTAGTTTTTGAAAATGACCAAACCTGCCTTTAGCCGCTGCTCAGGTAACCTTCTTTCATAGGTCAAAGTGGATGGAAAATATGTTGACATGATATGATTAAATTCAAAGTATACTAAAATTCAGGATAACTATATATTGCCAGGTTTATACTATAGTTGTTGTTTTTATGACAGGCCATGGAATTAAATTAACAGCAATCTGGCCCAAACGTGCAAAAGATGGCTGGGTTTAAAAAAAAGAATTCATGTTTTATTATGCGTTACTGTCCCTGGTAACGGATGATTTCTTTCAGTTTGATTGATTTATTTATTGTTATAGATTAACTGACAGAAACATGATACATGTTAACACGTTTGTCCCTTATGTACATGAGCTTGAGTAGCAATTGTCGACTGGTTTGGATGTATTTCCTTTTGGGTTTGTTTTCTTGCGTTGCAGAAACGGACCTGACTGTTTTCTTAATGTAAGCATGGGAAAGGCAGAGTGGGGAACAGAACCACAGATTCCAAGCTCAGCCTATTTGTTTCCCTCAGCCTTGGGACTTTTGAATGAAAAATTGCTTTAATACAGCAGGTGTAATTGTAAAGGCAGCAGGGAGGCAAGAATTATGGTTGGTCTATGAGCAGAGGGAGTGTAACCCCTCCCTTGCTGGCCAAATCAAGCAACGAACATCGAAGAGTGTGACTCAGGAAGACAATATTGATTCTTACTGCGGCAATGTAAATCGATCGCATACCTCTTTCCATGGAAATTTTCTGCTTGTTAAAACACCCATATTTTTGGCAGCAATTACTTCTCTATAAGTCAAGTGTGACTGCTGGAGCAGTGCTATTAGAGGGGGGTGAACCGTGCACTTTTGTTGTCCAAACTTTCATGGCTTGGGGAAGAGTTTGCTTTCTCTTATTCAATGCCTGTTTCAGTGTTCCTCCTCTGTCTTTGTATCCCCTTGATGGGAAGCCGTTAGGGCCCAAACCCCTGCGAGCAAACTCTGTGTGGCTCTGATTGGCTTTTCTATCCACTGTGGATAACAGCTATGGGTGCAACGGTGCAAAGATGTCAGTTCAGTTCATACCTCGGTTTTATGGCTTTGGTTCTTCACATGTCCTCCACTGCAAGCTACAAGTTTGCAGCTATGATGAATAATTGTAGTTGTAGTAAACATTCCTAACACCAGGTTACGAACATGCAATGTGTTGTGCTACTCAGTTCATTAATGCATCAGCCCATATGTTTTATTGCTGATTTTTATTTTATTTTATTTTTTTAATTGTTTGGCATCTCATTTGACTAATTTACCTCTTGAACAATACGGCTGAAGTTGAAGGAGTCTTTGGTTGGTGTACCTGATGGTAAAGCGAGTTAATATGGTATCTTAGTTCCTTCAGCCCACATTCACAGATAGCCTTCATAAGAGACACATGTGGTCCCTGACCCTCACAGTCAGTTTACAATGCATTTTGTCTGATGAGAAGAAGGGAGTGAAGAAACACGGTTGTAACCTCTTCTGCTGATGGCCTGTTCACAAGGAGTTCCCATCACACCTTGATTGAACATAATGATGCACCGCAAAAAGCCCACAGAGCCATCCCATCAGCTGTCTGAAAGATTTGGTGCTCACTGCCTACACTCAGACACAGTATGAGATCCTTCAAAATGGATTTTCTCTTAGTGGGTTTCTGTAAAGAGGTCAATTTTGTGCACTTAAGGCATTTTTCCTGTGCATGGAAAAAAATGTGTATGAACATGAATTAAAGGTGGTGAAACACTGAAAGAATAAAATACATATCAAACAGTTAATTTAATATTGTCTTGAAAGTACATGAAAGGGTTCCGTTCTTAAAAGAAAGGGAAATAGAAAGCCATTAAACAGAGTCAGCCATTAGTACTTACAGAGTGCTTTTGGGGCCTCTCAGATCTGTAGCTGAGGGGCTGGGACTGACCATCATGTGGGACATGCTGAATGTGTGCTGACTCTTTTATTCACTCAGGTTTCAAAGACAACAGGCTTTTTTGAGCTGTTGTTCAGCTGAGGTGAAGCCTCAACAACATCCAAAGTGACCTCAATGAATAATTCATACCCAAATGAAAATCATTATTCAAATTCATAGTGAAAAGATAACAGAGTAGATGCACTGTCAGATAACAGCAGCTTAACTGTCAAGGCTCATCTTGTGATCTCTCTATTTAAAGTCCCTTTTTTAAGGATTTAAAGTCTTATATATGACAGAGGGTTGTCATTATCCACCAAGTCAAATATTGATAATGAAAAACATTGCTAAGTATATAAAATAAGTAAGTTACAAAATTGTGAAGATTTAAGCAGTTATCTCTGCTCTGGGATGCTGTTAGTATGTCTGTTGAATACGCTTCAGCACGCCCAACTTGAATGTCACTGGGAAACTATTGGAACCCCATTTCTTCATTCACATCTGACGAGTGTTTTTGGCATTATGAGAAAAACTATACGAAAAGGCATATGTCAGGGAGCTTCAGTTTTTCGAGATCTGGTGTTACTATGACAACCAAAGACGTATTCGGCTGGAAGTGACTTGTTAACATAGTCACTCTTTGAAAGCATAAAACCAGACACACGGGTGTTTGTGGCGAAGTTGGTAGAGTCGGTCTCTGAAGGAAGGTTGGGGATTCTATCCCCAGTTCTGCAGCAACATGTCCAATATGTACTTGGGCAAGACACTTAATTGAATTTTTCCTGCTTCATCTGTGGCTTATTAGTGTTTATGAATGGGAGTTGTTATTTGTGATCGTCACTTTACTGCTTTACAAGGACTTTAATAATTCATATTTAAAAACTGCAGGATAGTATCTTGTTAAATTACCATTTTGAAGCTCAGTGGACACAAGGAGAAAAATGTAATTCAACGCATGAACAAAAGCAGTAGCTTTATCTTGAGTAGAATGTAAATGCTGGTGGCTGACCTCCTTTACAAGGCCAAGGATGGCTTGACGGGATCGCCTCCAGCCCCGCTGAGTCCTCCTCACCTCCTTACCTCCTCCTTTCTTTCCACCACACACACTCATTTACTCAGAGACACACCAGACAGAAAGTTGTGTTCCCTTCTGCACACAGATACAAACTGAGTGTGACCCTGAGGACACCAGGCCCCCATAGCTCCAGATGGCCAAGGTTTCCTCCAGCTCCACCTGACAGCCAATCACAGATTCCCACAGACAGTGAGGACCCAGCATCCCTGCACCAACCAACCTTTAAACACCAGGTGCAAGAAACAGACAGACACATATGAAAATAGAAAAGGAAGAAAATAAAGGTACATATTAATTGAGTTGCATAGTTTTGGATCCAAGCATATATGGGATGTTGTTGTCTGGAATACATTTGACTGCAACCAAATCAAATATGAAGAGAAATCTCTAGATTTGCTTAAATAAGCACTCTGACTTTCATGTGTTAATGTCAAAGAGACTGGGTTTTGGAAGAGATGACATTCACTGTATAGCTAAAAGAGAGTCATTTGCAAATTGACTAAAACATTTGCAGTTGATTTTCGATGTAACCACAAAAATAAAGAACAAATCAGCTATTTAATATGATGTTTCAGACACATCATAAATAATCAATGTAGAAAAAAGAGAAGATGCAATCACTAATGCTGCCTAAAGATAAATGTCACATTTAATAACCTCTCTGCAGCAGATTGTAGGTAGCAGCACCTTTAAACACCTTAATTATTACCGCAATCTCCTGATTGAAACTTCATCTAAGTTCAGCCAACAAATACACTAAGGACTGAAATTAGCATTCATCAGATTGTATTTTGCATTATTTATGTTCTTTAGCACCAGGCGTTGCCTAAATGCCATATTTTAAATGAAATGTTGAATCATATCAAGTAGTGTGAGATATGGTGCAGACATCAACAACAAAAAGAAAGTAATCCTCTGCTCTTGATGAGTCTCAGAAATACTGAGGCCAAGAAAATACAATGAAGCAGCACACTGGGAATTATTCTCCCATAGTAATAGCCTACGTTTATGAATAATTATGAATACAAATAATTAAAACATTTTTTATGACTTTTAGGTACCCTGTCAGTCATGCTAACTTTCCCCCCTTGCAGCGCCCCTGGCTCTAGCTGTCCTACTGCTTCTTTAAATTCGTAATGTATTAGCCACATCCACCAGGCTTTTGTGTGCTTGACTAAGGGAAGTGTGAAAAAAAAACCCCGAAACCAAATAAAAAAAAAACAATCTCACATCTAAATTGCATGTACATGAACTTCAGATGTAAAAGTGACCCTAATTCAACCCTGAGAATATAAGTCACACAGCAGCTTCACTCTGGCTCACTTCAGCATTATGAGCCCAAAAAAGAAACCAATGTTCTTGTGATTTACTTGCAATTAATGAGAATTAAGTTTGCTGAAAAAACATCATGATGCAGATGTTGTAAAATTCCTAAAAGCTTGGTCAGGTCTGTCCTCGAGAGGAGACAAAAAAAACCAACTTTTTAATTCTCACAATAATCTGTTGGTTTTTATGGTGCTGACAACAATTCTGGAGGTCTACAAAGTCCCTGACACCCTCTCCTGGTGCTGTGTCAGAGTTTCATGCTTTGAGGTGTCGACAGAGAACTGATTGATAGACTAAACTTATCTATTCTGCAAAATGTTATCAATCACAACCATCTGCAGCGATTGCAAACAGAGAGCTTTATCATAAGGCAAAGTAGAACAGGATGAACCAGGCTTGGAGACAAACAAAACCATGTCCTCCTCCCCTTTCCTGTAGTTTATCATTGTTCAGCTGTGTGGTTTCAGCTTTCCTGGCAATTAGCCTGCAGCCCTCCCTCTCTTTAGCGATTGCAGGACAGCCATGTTATTATAGGATGTTAGTCCAGAATACGACGTCAGCACACACACTGTAATGCTGAAGGAATATAGTTTGTTCTGTTCTGCCTTACGTGTCAGAATTATTTATATGCTAAGCAAATCAACAAATTGATTAAAGAGGTAGGGGAACAATATTAATATGGCTGTTAAGTGGTGTTAACAGGTGTTTTTTCAGCAGACAGTGTTAATTCAAACACATCTTTAATTTTTACATTTGCTACTCTCTGGTTGATATTTAAGACTCTAGGCCTGTTAAATTTCCCTGCTGTAGTACTGTGTTTATTCCTGGCTTTAATTATATTTCTTCCCCTCAATCCATAGGATTGATTGTACATTGAGAAGTGCAGGGTAACTTTAGTGTCTATGTTTGTTGCTAAAGAATTATACTTAGCAATAATAATACAAAATTAGCCAAACTCAGCCACAGTTCACAGCAGTAATTTTCGGAGCCTTTTAAAAAAAATTATTATTCATATTAATTATATTGATACAACAACAGTACAAGTACAATAAAAGTGAGGTTACTCTTTTTTGACGCAAACAAAGATAATTATAAATCTAATAATTATTGGAAAAAATTGTTTGGACTTTTTACCTGCAAAATAGTTTTTTTCCCCCATTCTGTGTGCTAAAAAAAGAAGAAAACAATAACAATTAAAAAAATTAAAAATAGTAGGAAATAAAAAAAATGTGAAAAGCAGAGGAGTAAAATAAGACAAAGAATGCTCAAAGTGCAAGGTTTACATTGTAGGTTGGTCTCTTTTGGCAGATGCATCTCTATTGAGTTTGACCATAACCATGATGTTTGCAGTCTGCCTTATAGCTTGACCTTTTTGGAAAGTTAGTTTTAGACAACATTTCTTATATGATGACTTCCCTTGTTGAGCTTCAAAATTCTCAATTTTGTTACAAATTGGTGGCATCGTCACGATTACTCCCAATTTTATACAGTCGTGAGTGTAAGTGGCTGCTTGCGTAGGTATAGTGAGAGTAGAGCATCACTCACTCCACGTCACCCAGACCTCTGAAAACTACGAGCTGCTAAAACCTCTTTTGCAGGTTTCAATTGGTCCTCAAGATGCTGTTTCCACGTGGAATGCAGTTGCCCCTCCTCCCTGTCTTTTCCATTACCCCCCTACTTCTGTCTCTCTCATTCCCTCCCTCCCTCCATCCCTCCCTCCATCCCCTTGCTTTCGTGGCTGACAAAGACCTGACTTTGCTCTGCAGACACTCTCCCTCCCTCAGCATCATCCTTTTTTTCCTCCCTCCCTTTCTTTTTTGCTCTCGTCTGATCGCAGTCCACCGCAGGAGAAGCACTCAGTCCAGATGGGTAGCATATAGAGCTGTTTGGCTGTGTTCACAGACCAGAAAACGTTACTATTTCACTTGTCGCTATGTTTGCCTCTATTTGGTATGCTAAGAAGCTGGGGAGACGACTTGTACAGAACAGCCGGAGGGCTAAAATGCTGAAAGACAAGGTAGGTAAACCATTATTTACTGATTTACTTTGGGTTCAGAAGTCTTTACTGGCCATGTGTGCCCCTACAATAAGGTTTTAGTCGTGTTTGTATTTGACAGAGAAGACAACATTTCTTTCAAATCTAAATGCAAAGTCATCTTTAAAAAAGCTGACACATCCTTTGATTTAATCATTTTGACAAGCAGGTTTGAATTGTAAAGTCCAGATGTACCATTTCAAAATATCTGTTGAGTTTATTACTTCCTCCTTGGACCTGTTGATTTATAATGTTGTTGACATCTGTTTTAGTGATTTGACTTTCAGTAAAATTTGTTGACTTTGCTAAGTGATGTCCTCTCTGCTTCATATATGAGACAAGGGACCCAGACCCTGCTGCCAGAAAAGCCTAATCTTGTATTTTGACCCTGCTTACTTTTGGAGGAACTCTGATGGGTACTCTTTCTTAACTCTTGAGCTCCCTTTCAATCCCACTGCACCAAACACAAGAAAAGCATTCTTCACAAACGCAACTTATTAAGTCATCTGCCCTGATGATTTGTCAAACTTATCTGTTGTCCCTGGTTACACTTTCTTTCCCCCAGTAACAGTCTTCTTGGAAATAGTAAGAAGCATACTGCCTTAAGGCTACATGTAGATACATGATGTGTCTTAAAAGGGAATTTAATTTTAATACACATAATAAGAAGTCGGCTTTTAGAGGGCAGGGCCGGAGGCCGGTGAGGGCAGTCAGCTCAAAATACTTACCACATTTTCTTCAAATGTTCTGATAATTTGCTGACTTCCCTAACCCTCCAGTTAGCACCAAAAATGGACACTAAATACTATTTTGTGACCTACAACTCATATGTTATGTGCACCCATCAAACCAAAATTCCCACTTCGCTACAAGCATTTTATTAAATAAAATAGTGTATTATCTACAGGAAAAACCATTAAATATGGTCTCTATTTTGTGCCAGCACAGAAGCTAGGCTATACATTGCTGCAGACAGGGCCATTTATAACTCTTTTTTTTTGTTGCTAATTTTAAGAAAGAAGAAAAACTAATTGATGATGTATTTTATTTCTTTTCTTTCTTTTTTTTTTTTGTAATTTGCTGTCAGTATACCAATATGTTTAAACTTAAGTTTGGTGCACAACACATATCTTCTTTCACCTGCTGTGCACTGATAAGTTGATTTTATTGGTAATTTTTTCTCAAAATTAGCTAAATTATTAAACTATCGTCAAACACCCTAGTTTGAAAGCAATGTAAAACGTCCTGTCCCGGCAGTCAGGCCATTTTCTCCACAAAGGTGACAGGCATCTTCTGTGGACCATGATACACGGTCAATTGAGAAACACCTTTTACAATCCAACGAAATAAATACTGAACCATGTCTTCAAAGTGCACACAAAATAAAAGCTCACCTATTTTGGCAAACAGTAAAGAGCCAGAGATTGAAAAAATTAACAATTAGATTAAATATTTTGATTTGTTTAGGATTCTACATCAAATGACTGTCATGAACACTTTTGTGTGCTGCTTTGGCGCATAGACGCCAGTTATGTTTTGTAACTCTAGATTATATGGATTTAATTACTGACATAAGACTTTGTTAGGGGTTCATCTCCCTGTGCATACAGTGCGTCACTCTGGGATGGGATAATATCCTCCCAAAAATGGCTTTTTAATTAGCTATATGGTTAATTGCCAGAAATTAATTCCTGAAACATTTACCCCGTCTGGACATTACTAGAAACAAAACAACTTAAGCGCACATGGTAGAGGTTGGCACAATATCTGCTATTCAGCCTTAGAAAAGACAACGGCAAAAGACAGAATGTGACGTCAAACCAAGATGACATCCATATCTCCCTTGGATAGCCTAATTTTTTTGATTAAAATGTAGTGCACATCAATTTCAGATATCATGGCCCATGCATCCATATGTTGTATCTAATTGCAATATTAGAAATAGTTTTAGCCACAAGGCAAAAATATGAAGTCTTACATGGACTTGGAGTACAAGTGTGATGTCACAACTTCCACTGTAGACTTCCTCACAAATAACTGCTGCATCAACACTGATTATACCCAGGCAATGTACGTAATCTGTGACGGCCTGAAGTGTGTTTGCCAAGGCCACATTCACATTAACAAAAGGCAGCGTGCTGCTTAGCAACCAGTGTTTGTGTTGATGTGCGCGTGCAAGATTGTGTGGCATATGGAAGCACTGTGCTGGAGGCTGATTAAGTTGTGGAGTAGTGTGGTCCTTTTTTGCTTTAACGCCCAATGTGAGGGTTGGAGATTGCAGTAATGGATCTAATACATTAAGTTAATGAATTTGACAACAGAGATTAAGCAGAAAAAGTATACCTGTTGGAAAAACATACAGTGCAGACCGGCTATGTCTATATTTTATTGATGTCTCACCTGAGGCGCAGAAAGATGATGTCCTCATGTAATCTGATTGAGGTAAAAGGAGGAGGGGTAAGGCATGGATCACAGAAGAAAACATTTGAACCAGGAAGTTAGGAATTCAGTCCCCCTTATGTAATAAAGCATCATGTTGGGTTATTTTAAGCCTTTTATTTGACTTGTTGTACCATCTTAAAATTACTTAAGCAAGTACCTTACTTGCTGTTTCAATTGCTTTTGTTTATAAATAAAGAAAGGACCTTCTGAAGGTTACATTAACTTTACATTTATGGATCACAAGCTAAAAAAAAGAAAACAGCTAAACAGAACTCTAATAAGATAAATGTTTGATTTCCTAAACTAAGATATGACTTTTGACTCCTTAAATGACCTGTCTGGAGTTTTTTTTAAGTCATTCAAGGATGCATCAGTACAGTTCTTTTCAGTTACTGTGACTACAGGCAGCCTGAGCAGAAGCTCTTCCACAGTGCATCTAAAGAGACAAAATAGCACATGATTAATCACGATTATAAAAAAAAAAATATCATGACTTTCAGACCTTAAACTCATAGTATGTAAAATCCCTGCCAGTGGGCTTTCAATCAAAACAATGAAAAAAGATGATGTTGAGTCTTGCGGAGAATCACGCGAGTGATTCTGTTTGCTAATCCCCAGGCCCCTCCCCCTCTGATGAAAACGAACGCCGTGTTGATATACGAACAGGCAAAACCAACTTGAGGAAGAGAATATGTTTACAGATTATGTATCCAAGTATAACTTACAAGAAGCACAGACGGCAACAGTATGGCAGCTTTCAGTAGCAGCTCCCGCTTGCTTATGCAGCGGTCTTTGGCGTAACATCCGTGTTTCCTTGGCAACGGTAAACATTTTGACTGTCTTGACTTTAATCAATTCTGTTTAATTAGTCTATGTTGACGGCCTTAGGGACAATGTAACAATTTCATTTAGCAGACATTGTTGTCCAAAGCAACGTACATGACAGTGTAAGTCTAAACCGAGTTAAAAATAGAAATAATAATAACATAAACATAAATACAATTCCAGGTAGTAAGGGGGGGGGGGGGGGGGTGGGGTGGTGGTGTATGTAATCCTAATGCCCACATTTTCCCTGTATGTGATTTTTTATTTCACCGTCTCTCACTGTGGCTCAGTTGAAGGCTGATAAACAGCTATTCAGTGCACATTTATAATGGAAAACACAATGGCAAATAAGTGAATTGAGGGACTTTATCTAAAATTGGACTACAGATATCAGGTCGTATTATGGTCACTGAGATGAGCAAAGCACTGCTCGAAGGAAACCAGCCAGCCATGAGGCAAAGGATGTCTGACATGATCAGGTTAAACAGGATGCTGTTGGCTGTTTTTGGACCCTGTTTAAATCCTATTACAGGTGATCTGTGTATTAAACAGTTTCAGCAGATGGTGAAAAGTCCAAAACCAAAGAGGAGCCAAATAATGAGTCAGTAACTTTCAATAAATTTAATCCTGCTGCTTCCTCATAATGAGCTATTGGGACTCTCAGGTGTTTAAGAGATATTTTGTATGCTGATTTATTCAAATGTCTGTTCCTGATGGATAATCCCATCTAAAGATTTTACTTGACACAATTATGTGTTTGTACAATATTTTTGTGTATACATTAATACCTCTCATTTCTTAAATCATCTCTCGATTTTTATCAAAGTGAAAATGATCTTAAAGTTCTTTTTTTGTGCTGTTCCAGATGCCTTATTAATCAAAACTTTGTTTCCTGTTCATCCTAGTGCTTTGAGACTAAAAGCCGAAACACAAAACATGTCGGTGTGCAGCCGACATGTATGTTAACGGCCTACCTTCATTTGTTAAGCACACAGAACATAAATTAACACAGATCAGGTCAGCATGTTTGCAGATTTTAATTGTTGATGAAGTTATGTTTTTAATAGATTTTTTTGTATGTGCTTTGTTTCTGCTGTTGGAAAAATGTAGCAAAAAATAACTATATTCCACCATCAACAAATATAGAACAGTGTCCTTTGTGTTCATATCACATACAATGTGTTGTGTGTGTTCAGGATCACAATGAAATGAGAGAAGTTAAATAATCTGACTGGGGTTTGGTCTATTAAAGAATAAAGACAGACTTCTTCCTCATAAATGCAAATGCTCATGTTACACCCAAAACATCTATAATCAAGGGACTTGACATAGGCTCTTTGCAGTCTAATTGTGCACGAGCAAAATGCATCTGACACGCCCCAAACCACTTGGAGGCATGCACTTAAGCCCCGTTTCCACAAAGCAGTCCGGTATGGATCGGTACAGTTTGGTACGGTTTGGTTCGATTAAGCCCAATCCCGTTTGCGTTTCCACAGCCACCCGAGCCCTATTTGGTAGGCGGTGTGTAAGCCGGATGACGAAACCCGCTATGTAAATAGCATCACATGATAGCAGCTAACTGCTAACAGCTAACCGCTAACTAATACATTCAACAAAGAAAAAAAACGTGACACAAACAAAACCAATGCTGAAAGACATCCAGCAGTTCATCTACTCTGTCACTGGCATGTGACTCTTTATTACAAGAACTCAATCAAGCTTTGTTTTAGAGAAGGCTGTGTGCGGCGAGGAGAAATACAGACGTAAACAATCAGCTGTGTATTACAGCCAATGGTTTAAAGACGGCGGAGTTTTGCCACGTAACACGGGAAGTGACGATTCTTTCAACCAATCAACAGACTGCAGTGTTTAGCTCCACCTTTTCGGGTCGGCTCGACATTCTTGGCACCCCAACGGAAGGGTCCCAAAAAGTGGGACAGTACGGTTATTTGGGAATCTTTCCCGGGATTAGTCTATGGAAATGCCGCAAAATACCGAGACGAACCGAGCAGAAATAAGTCTGTATATTTCCTTATCAACAGCACTCATTGAGTTGAGAAAAAAAACATAGACCATACCATAAGTGACCATACCCATTGGTTTCTGATGAAGCCCAAGATGGCCATATTGCAAACAGGAGATTTGTAAAGGCCTGTTATATTAAAATGTTTAAATCAAAACTGTTGCTTCAGTTTATGTAACAGCTGTAACCTGCAAAATCGACGTAAGGCAAATAAAGAAAAAAAACACACAGCAAGCAATCAGTACAAAAAAAACAAACAAGCATCATCAAAATTAAACAAAAGAAATCATATGATATGCCACTTTATTTGTAGCTTGTTATTCTATGTGAACACAACAGCCATACACTTCTGCTCTGTCATTTTATCATGAGCAGAGTGGGATTCATTTGAGAGCTACTGGTTCTCTACACTTCAAATGGTAGCTTGCTCTCCAAACAATCCAAATTAATCTGTCTCTACAGCTGTCCACACCAAAGGACTTAACCCGGCTCACAGAATCACCACAGCTGTTGGATGGCTGTCTGCTAAAAGAGATAACATATTTACAAATAAAGCTACCACATAAGTTACCCAATTAAGTTACAAATGGGATAAATTTGTAAATAAAATAATTGCAGACATGTAACCTAAAACCGTTTTTTCTTAAAGCTGCAAGTCCTGAAAGTTCCCGGGAAGGCTGTGGCTCAGTGAGTAGAGTTGTCGCGTCTCAAACTGGAAGGTCGAGGGTTCAATCCCCAGCTCCTGCGAGGACAAGACACTTAACCCCCTGCTCCGTCAGGGTGTATGCGAGTTGTTGTTGCTCTTGTGGTCAACCGCTTGGTGTGCTAATTGCCCAAATGGGGAATATAAAATTAAGGTAGAACACTGCATCTATAGTTTAAGGGGGCAAATACAACACTGCTGGTGTATCCAAAATCTATTTTCAACAGAAACTGTGGATGGAATGGATCAAATTCAGGTTTATTTTTATCATTTGATTGACATCTGGAAGAGCTTTTTCAAACTGCATCAGCCACTTCACACTATATGAAGTAAATGTCTTTCTTTAAAATCAATGTTTTTTTAATGCTTCACATTGAAAAAATGTATGGACCTTACTAACAATAAACCAAACCAATAAACGAATTACTTGTGCAGCCGAAACATCACCAAAAAATATTACTGGTTAGTTTGGTTGTAAACTGAGTAGTATAAAACCAATTGAACTGAATATGCCCTGCCCTAATCAAGATATCAAGGTTACCTACTCACAATATTAATGAAAACACATTTTGGTACAGTCAAAATGATGCGGTCATTTTATTTCTAAAGGTCATTTGCATTTAGTGCTCCACTCAGGATCCACTGAGCCGATCATTCTTTCATTTAAAGCCAAATAACCTTCAGACTTCTCTTCAGTCATTAAAGCCACTGTGAGGGTTTTTGTTTACCTGAGAAGACTGACTGTTTTCATATAGTTATTTTATAAGCCTGTCACCACCGCTGTGGGTATACGTGTATACGTCAGCTGCTAAATCCATGTGTGGAGGCTCTGTGAATAAAAGCATTGTTTCAGCAATGTGTGCAGGAACAATGGCAATCCACTGTGCTAATGTCGAAATATATTTCAACTAAAAAAAAATGTCGCAGACTTACATAAATGGGTCATAAAGAGCTGATATTTTATTGTGTATGAATACTTTTTTTCAAACATCTTCTGCTTCTATCCTTCTCTGTCTCCTTTGTCTGTGTCTGCCTTTATCAGCTGGCTGCTGGGAATGACACCAGTTTCATGGTCATAACTTATATATATTCAAGTCCAGCACAGTTTAGCAGATGGCTGTTCCGTCATGAACCCGGGTCTGCTGAAGATTTCTGCCTGTTAAAAGGAAGTTTTTTCTTGCCACGCTATGACGGATTAAGCTGGGCTCTTGAAATATAGCCATCAGTAAGGTCCTTAACCTGCTTTTTGTAAACATAACAATGAGCATGGTCTTGTTACCTGCTCTTTCGTTAATGTTAACAGACAAACAGTAAGGTCCTTTACCTGCTTTTGTAAAGTGTCTCGAGATAACGCCTGTTATGAATTGACGCTATATAAATAAAGATTGATTGATTGATTGATATATATATACTGTATATATATATATATATCTGTGAGATTTACGATCTGTTGAACTACTAACAGCTGTGGTTTATGACCTTTTTCCCATGACGCTACCTCTCCTGGTATCCTTGAAAAAGTTAGCCTCTCTGGGACCCTCACAAAATAATTGATGCATTGCTGTCAAAAATTAAGATCAATTTTACATTTTCATTGATAAAATGCTTCGACCTACACATGTCTTAACCAAGACACCTTTGAATAAACTCGCCAGTGAGTATGTCAGTATGATTTTAGTTAACTCGGATCAATCTAGTTTTGACAACCTCAACGCAGACAGCTTCATTCAGCATGACATGTACCGGGTCATACAAAGAAGAAAATCTATTTAGATTTGCTTAATTTTACATCTGTCATCATGTAAAATCATTGCTGGTTGTTGACTAATATTGCTGTTTAGTTTCTTTGTTTCTTATATTTTAACTTTTTTTACTCTCTTTTCCCCAAAATTATTTTCTCTCCCTTCCTGATTCTCACTCAATTTTCACTGATTAGCTTAAAATCCTTCTCCGTCTCTCTCTTGTACTCCTGTGTGGTTGTTACTCTCATAATGTCCCAGTGGATAGGCAGCCATTTGCTGCATGGGAACACACTTCTTTTGATAATAGTCTCTTCAGTCGCATGACAGCCAAAGGGGGCTTTCAAGGGGGCCCATGTAGAGTTCTGAAGAACCAAGTGACAAAGCCGTGTGGGAAAAGGTTTTCCGGTTTCATCTTATTTTACGTATGTATGCCCAGCAACATCAGGGTTTAGTAGTATTAGAATAGACTGATTCCATTTCCATCGACTCTATTTGAACAAATTTGAACAAAAACACTTACATACCACGTAACCATGTAAGCTGGAGAGATATTACAGAGTTACAGTATATCAGAGCATAACTAAATGGTAACGTATAGCTGTTTTGTAAATAGCAGCCTGTCAAAGACAGTTGATGTTTGTACATTAATGCTAAAGCTAACATAGTCACTGCAGTACAGAGGGGAGTAGTGCTCTTTAAACTTGTTTCAGAGAAAATGAAAATGTGCAACGTTTGTAGTCATTATTGTTTTACCTTTTTATGAAAGGTAATCAGAGCTCGACTTTGTTTTGTACCTAAGTGTGATGAGGCATTGATACAGCTTCTACCGCTAGCAGTGGACGTGTAATTGTTGTGGATGAGAAACTGCAACACATCGAATATGGTAATTCCATCAAATTCTGTTCTGCTGTGTTGAAGTAAATGTTTCATCATTGGAATTGAATCAGCCATGAAAGATTACATAATCCAGTGCTTCCTCCCTTGCATCAAGTATCTTTACTGAATGTGTTGAATAGTAAATGAGAAATAAACCTGTATAGTTGTACACTTTTACACTGCATGTCACACCTACCCATTTAAATTCTGATGGCAGTGGTTATTATTTAGTATCATGCATCAGAAGTAACTAATCCATTCATACACCGAAGCAGTGGGACAAATGGAACATGTAGGACTCAGGTTGGGTTCAAACACTCGAGAAACTTGAGAGACGACTACTACCAACTGAGCCACAGCCGTTATTTTTAATGAAGCTATCCAAACTTTTAATCAGCAGCTGTGGGCTGCGACGATCTTTTCCTTGTGATAAACTGCATCACAAATGAAATATTGTCATGGTGGCAGAGCAGGTCCTGGCAGCTAAGAACAACTTTTAAGGAAAGCAAAATCCTCCCTGAAGTTTTGTCTTGAACATTTTATGTTGCAGTTAGAAACCAAAAATCTGAGTCGCGACTCACAAGCTTTTTCAAATCCACAGAATTCCAAAATGTAGAACCGGTTCCAGGTTGAAACCACTCCTTGATACATGACTTAAAACAACATGTCTGCTAAAGGGAGAGAACAGTCCTATAATCTTCTAACCCTGTTCCTTTTTCAATGTGTACCTGCAAGTTGTTATCAGTGTCACACCAGACATGTCTAATCCTGCAGTCATGCAGCATTGAGGCGAGAGAGAGAGTCACGGCGTCAAGGCGGTCAAGCCCTGGGCCTGAGATGTTCCAACATTCACACATCCACCTGCGGCCTGTTCCATCGCTATGAAAGGAAGTGAGGAAACCAGGAGGACACAAGAGAGGCCAATGTGTGGGAGGGAAAAAAAGAGGGAAGAAATCATCAACTAATAAGCAAAAGACAGAAAGCACACATAGTGAGAGAAGGAGGAATAAGAGGAGAAGCTTTTGAAGCTTTTCTTTTTGATATCTTGATCAAGAAAGAAAGTCAGACACAAAAGGTTTTAAGCTGATGTATTCTGACTTTTTTTTTAAATGAGCCTCAAGCTAGTTTTCCTCATTGTATTTGTACCTCCCACCACAGCAGCTACCGTGTTTTTTCCCTTTGTTGTTGGTCTGTTATACATTGTTGGTGATGGGTGTGTTCCTTTGACGTGGGCCTCTGTAGCTCCACCTCTTTTCATGACGTGCTCCATTGATCTGTCTCTAATCTAGTTTTGGCTTCCTGACAGAGCTGACTTCCCTCAGGCATTAATTATGCCTCCATGTGGTTTATGTCAGTGGGCTCCAGCACCCAGCACTCTTCTCTGCCTAATCCAATCGCATCCACGTCTGTGGCCCAGCCGCTGCAGCTCTCACCCAATCAGATATATTGAGTATGTGTCGCAAGTGTTTCCCCTTGTTTACACCCCCATAGCGATATCACCCATCTGCCATGGTCAGCCCCAGTTGTGCCACTGTGCTAAAGTCCCTCTTTATAAAGAATGCACCGACTATAGCACAATGGTACAGAAGGCAGGTGTGTCAATTGCTGAGGCCTCTGATTCCCACAGACTGCAGCTCATAGACTAAGGATGATTCTGAAAACAGGAGAAGCTGCTATGTGCCGAAGATGATCTACGGAGTATTTTTCTTTTGAAGATGTTGTGGGAAATGACTGAACTCTTTGTAGTTATTGGGAAATGTTTGCTGAAACAGGATTGGAATCAGTTATTTGCAGAGGTTGAATGACCTCTCTCGGGAAGAGTGCGTTTTGATTTGATCTCAAGATGACCTATAAAGGGAAGCGGCAGTGGGACAGCAAAATGAACAACTCATCCCTGGGCTATGCTCTCCATGGAGGAAGTGCCCCAAACCTCCTGTCCCCTCCAAACCCAGAGGCCCTGGGGACCCTTAAGAAGAGACTGTCCATGGAAGTCCTGCGAGGCTGGGCCCCAGACCTTGGGAGCCTTAGTATCAATCTGAATCTAAGCCCTGTGAAATGGCCCTCGCTAGTTACCGTATCCAAGTGGAAACAAACTCTGACAGAGAAGCTAAAGATGGGTCACTGTGGCAGAGTGGACGAATTGCAGGTTAGAAAAAGCTCATACATGCTAAAAGCTTTAATCTGATTGGCATCGTTTGGTTGAACAGTAAGGAACATTATAGCGGTAGAGCCTTTTTTTGTGGCGAGAGAGGAGTCCTCCATCCTTTGTGTTATCTGAAATAAGTTCATCGATGACATCACATAACATGCTGTATAAATGGAATAAAAAACATGAAGGTATCTAGAGGGGATCATTGTGTTGTGTTGTGCAATCTAACCATATTAGCTGTAACATACCTTTTTCCATGTGAAGTCATTTCCATCATAACAGAGGAAACATACACATGGCAGTGACCCAGCCATGAAAGATTACATAATCCAGTTTCAATTGATCTAAAGTCAAAACCACAGTAGCTAGAGCATAACTGATTACAATGCTTACGTAACCTCTACAAGATACAATATGAAACATTTGTAAGTAAAAAGCATGTATAAATGTAATCACAATTATTATAAAACAGTGTTGGATATATCAGTCATGTGATTAACTGGAAACCAGTCCAGGGTGTGCCCCGTCTCTCTCCCAGTTACAGCTGGGATCATCTCGAGCCCCCCACGACCCCCTACGCCTTGAAATTATAAACAACCCTGTTGAGCAAGTTTGAATTTATATTGATATATTGAACTATATTTGATTTCTCAGAGATAAGTCTGCTCTTCACTGTGACCAGGAAAGCAGCATAAAGATGAACACAAGGTGCTGTCAAACAAAAAGTGTCAAATAAAGAAATATGAGAATGAAGTGAAGAATTTACTAAGAGTGGATTGGGGCAGCTCTATAATCGCTCCATGATCTGCTCATAATTTGCCCCTGCTCTGCACTCCATCCAACTCACAAAGTATTTTGCGATAATGTTATTCAAGCACACAAACCCAGAAGATTTTTGCTCAGTTCAGTTTTCTCCTGCGTTGTGTTGAATCTGAATGGAAAGTTGAGTTTTCAGTCTAGACTCTCTCTGCTGGGAGGAGTTGTACCCTGGTGCCCTGTCTGAGCTGGATGGGGAGGGGGACGTGTCGCTCTTACCTCATTATTGAATAACACATCTTTCTCAGTTTACAACAAAGTCTTCTTCAAGGGTCGAGCTTGCGAGAGCATATGATCTCGACTGAAAAAACAAAGAAAATGTTCATCTTCGCGATGCTTTATAATGCTGACAACTTGTGGCCAAAGTGTTTGAGATGTGATAGCTCCTGTAGTGATGTCAACCCTTCTTATAATATTTACAGTACTCTGAAGATAATATTTACAGAATTTATTAAATTGTACATCCTTTAATATATTAGTAAAATATGCTGCTCCGATAACTCATGCTCTCAGCAGGGAATAATTTATTCACTCTTGTGACATGTGGGTGTTAGCACTGTCAATTTGCAGTCTGTTTATTGTCATAGAAATAAATAAATGCATAATGGATAATATCAATACTCGCAAACAGCACAATGAGAAAACAGCAGTGATAATGTTCACTCTGTGGCACATTTAGCAGTGCTTTGACCCTTTGCACATGCTCTGAGAATATGATGGTCTCTTTTTTTGTCTCATTTGTAGAGGTTTGGCGGTAGGCCATCCGTTGATGATTTAGGCCAAACAACAATGCAAAGATATTAAAACCATCTGTTTAATATGCCTCGTAATTAGAAATGGAGTGCTCCATCCAGCAGGGTTTTTTTTAAGTCTATGGGATATTACATTTTTTGTTTAATTTGGTTGCAGACTGATCGGGGTTGTTCTCTCTCTCTCTGGATTGTGGTATTTTAAGCAAACTGAATATGTTAAAGTGTTCTGTGTCTTCCAATTTAATCTGGACTTTAGGGTTAAAATCAGGACTCTTGAAAGGGAATAGCATAGTGCAGAGGGAAACTAAGGAAAGGTTTCAAATGAAAATATAATTTATTTTCATTTATATATTTATTATGTACTCTTCCTCAGTGTGTTGTAAATGTTAAATGGTTTTCATTTAAAATGGAGATGTTAACGTTTGAAAGAGCATGAGACGCTGGTGGGTTCAGTGTCTCTGTTGCTGCAGTGGGCGAGTGTATTCTGAATATGTTTGCGGGTGAGGGGGCACCACAGCCCCAGTGAATATACAGTATGGAGAAATTGAAAATGGCATTAATGACTTGTAAATCTTATCTTTTAATAATTCTAACTGAGGAAATAATCGGTTTTTACTTAACAAACAACAATGGGTAGTCAGAAGAGTGTTATACAAGCTCAAGTCCAGGTTAGCTTTATTCATTGCTTTCCTGAGCAACTGTCTTATGAAGTGGATTGGGACATCAGACATTGTATTGTTTTAAAATGGGTGATATCAAAAAGTGTCAAGGTTTAGTATCATTTAATTATTTAATGTATTCTGTTTACCAGAAAAGGTTACATTCAGACCTCTTCTCAAATGTTTGTTAAATGACTTTTAGAAGGAGGGGCCAGCTCTGCCACAGGCCCTTTCATTCCAAATCCAATGTGCCTCTGGATGATGCAGACAGCAGGTAGTGTGGCATGGGAGAAGGTGAGTGAGGTGGTGGAGGTGTTAAGTTATGGAAGGCTTTGTAAGTGAGGAGAGGAAGTTTAAATTGCCTCTGTTGTGGTCCAGGGATCAGTACAGGTGATTTAGGATAGATGTGGTGTGAAGCAGGAGCTGGAATGAACAGCAGAGATCTTGATGTACTGCAGTTTCTGAAGTACTTTGAAAGAGCACCACTGCAGGGGTCAGCTCAGTATTATCAGAGCTTGAGAATCAGAAGTGATAAAAGAGTTGGATTTTCTTTAAAGAAAAAGGTCAGTTTTTGATGACATCTGATGTTAACTAATGATAGGTTGGTGTTAAAGGCGTCTGTAAAGGTCGTGAACATGCATGGAGATGATTTAAGTGAACAATTTGGTGAATTTAAAGCAGGGCCCTTCTCAATCAGGAGTCTAAATCAGGATTCCCAGACTTTTGACGACTCAGACCAGACAGCAACTGACATCATTCTGACAGATTGGGGCGGATGTGGGCAGGGGAGATTAATACACACCTCATGGCAATCCTGTATTAATGTCATGTTAACATACACGAAGTACAGAGAAAGCATGATGCAACCCAAAATACTGCAGAAAAAACACGGAAATCAAACATAATTTAACAGCGTACGCCATTTGCCTGTTTTCCGCAGGTGAGCGTAGCTTGTCATTTAGCGTGTTTCTAACACCCAGTCTGCTGCGGAGCCTTGTTTTGTGTTAGGTTTTTCATAGGTCATGCTTTGATGTACACATGAAGTAATCAGTAAAATAAAAAATACAATTCAAATTTAAATGTTTACTTAAATAAAATTGGTTGAAATTATTGTAAATGTTATTAATTTCCTGGTCCACAATATCACTGAGTAGCATCAGTTCATGTGTTGAGTCTTAGTTTAACAAAAGAATACAAGTTCCAAGACACATTCATTCTGCTCATTCTGACCTTGCTTTTCATTTCGATATTAACTGCATTTATTAAGTCTCTTTAGAGAGAAATACTTTTGAAATGCTTGTTTGTTGAATGGAGGTTGGATCTGTCACATCTGATGAAGTTCAAGGAGTTGGGAAATTTGAAATGTTCTGATTGGCTTTCGTGACACTGAGCCGATTTGTTGCTCAGTTTGAATTATTTGATCTAATATGAATTGATAGCTGTCTATCTTCTGTCTAGATCTGTTTATTAGATTCTGTAAATTGTCAGATTGTCAGATCATGTTCCGCATGGTTTTTGTTATCCTCACAGACTTATTCTCCTCTATATACCAAAGCTTGCTTGTACGTAATTGGTCGATACAGCTTGCACTGCAAATATACTAGAAAGGGAAACCAGAACACTTCACAATGCTGACAATCCAGACTGTAAATTAGATATTAGTTAGCAGTAAACTACAGTTGTAACTCAAGTGTTCTTTCAAAACTAAACATTAACTACTGAGCTCAAAACGTGTCTTAACCATTTAAGTCAAATTGGTGAGTCTGACTTATCAAGAGAAATGTTTGAAATGTAATGTTTAAATATTCAGCATTCATAAAGAATAATTAATTCATACAAGAAGCGGATACAATTAAAGTGTGTAAGGCAACGCTAGATAAAATCCAGGACATTACATTTAAAGCTAAAATTCAACGTTTGTTAATATTTATTTGTGATTTAAAGCACACTACTATCTGAGGCTAAAACACTAGTTTAAACCTTACCGTCAGCATATTTGCTTCAGAATCTACCAGAGGTAGTGAAAATATATCACAGAAAAGATTTTACATCCCTTCACTGATCACATTTTAGTTTTTAAATGTATGTCATTATTGTCTAAAATAGGAAAATTGTTAAATGTATTGTGGTAAACTCTGAAGTTTATTATGCCAAATGTGTAAATGGAGAACCTTTTAGTGTGGATTAAACATTTAGTAAAAAGCATTTGGGGATCTTTCCAGTGTGCCTCTGTTTAAATACAATACTGTACATTTTGTCCAGCAGATATGCATTTTATATTAAATATAAAATAATGTGAAAAGTACCGGTCTTGATATCTAAATGTGATTAGTATAATAGTCTTTTGGTTGCATATTGTCACATTGATCAGGGAAACGTACCTGCTCTGAAAATAGCTGAGTGAAAGCATCTGATTGGAGTCTAAAGGAAATTATATGCAGACTAAAGGCACATATTAGTGCTACTCTTTAATTGTCCTATATATAATACACTCAGCTCTCACACTTTCCATACATTACAGCATGACACTGTGACTTGTCTGATTTACAAAGATGTGCTGCCAGTCAGTCAAGCCCAAAGCTTGGCATTTGAACTCCAAGTGCCCCCATGTGGCAAGAACGATGTAGTGCACAACATGTTTCCGTATCACTGATCTGAAGTGACTGTGTACAGTATTTGGCACAGTATCAGTTCATAGCCAGCAAAAGAAGGTTCTTATTTTTCTTTGACAAATTCAGGGTGTACGACAAATAACAGCATGTGTCACATCTTATGGGAACTAAAGCTGAAGTCATACAGTATGTGACTATCGGACAGATGCAGTTCTTTAGATGGCTGGATCAATGAGTATCCAATTGATAATTATTGGTCTTTGAACATATCTGTGAACGTTTTTATGTGAGGTTGAACGGTCATATTACCTCCTTTATACCGCTGTTCAGTGTTTATTGTGAAACAATCATTAAAACAATTATTTGATTATCTCTTATTAAATGAATGATGAATGAATGAAAAGACAGCTGATACTGTATGTCAAAAGCAGAGGACGGAAATCAACCATTTCAGCTATTAAGTGTTCCAAGCACGACTGCTCCTCCTCGGTGAGGCGAAGATTGTGTTCCCTGGAGACTGATGCCTGAGTGGCAGAGAGCTGCTCAATCATCGTGCACAGACGCACTAAATGACCTGTCAGATTTTGATTGGCTCATCTCAAATAGGTGTTAAGGGTCAAATGATATCAGATATCTGACAATGAAAGCGGAACACACGCAAGAACACTATAGAACACAGTCCCACTGCAGCCATGTTCCTGTAACGTTGACTCTCAGGGAAGCTCAAATGTTTTTTTGTTTGTTTGTTTGTTTTAGTTGTTTTTAGGTTGTAAGAATCTGGTAACTTTAAAAAAAATATATATTTCTTTGCGATTGAAAGCAATTAGAAAGACAATGGAAACAGAAGAAACAGAGAGAGATCGACCATGTTTGATCTCAAGTATCATCTCAAGTATGTATTCTAACCTCTGTGAGGAGGGGAAACAAACATGGCAGAATCCCTGTGTTTCTTGTAGTTTTTCTTTAACACCATGAAACACTACGCAAACCTTAGAATGCACAGACAGCCTGTGAAGGGGATCGTTCACTTAAGGCTACTTTACGTTTTATCTATCTTAACAGAAACTCCAGACCGGAGTGGATTTCAATGCACTTCACTGTTTGACCTTAAAGCGAGCAACTCTGGGATTCATCATCACATTTGCTGTTATCATTTCTTGTCTGCAATTCAGTCCTTGTGCCAAAGCTCTCCCACCCTCTCTCTCCCTCTCTCACTACATCCTTATAATACTTTCACAATTCATTTAATATTTAGCACACTCATGTCTTGTGTTTGCGTGCGATTAACATGCCTAAGTACTCATAATATTCAGTCATGTGACTGACGTGGAGGCCCGGAGGGCAAATAAAGCGAAGGAAGATGACAGCCACCATTAAAAACTATGTGGAGCTGCAGCACTCGCTTGTTAATTAAAAAGTATTTTCAAAACGACGCATATTAACATCGCTTGACAACCGCTGCAAAAAAGATAAACATATTAAGCCCCTTATACTGCACCCCAAGCCTTTTCAATCATTAAAAGCAGCAGTGTCCTTGCCAGGATGTCTTAATATGTTTCCATATATTAAGAGGACAATTCTTACACAGCCGCCAGGATGTCTACGAAGGTATGGAGACCTTTATGGGTTTTTTTATGTACAGTATCAGGGTCAATACTGCTGCTGTTTGGGAAGGCAAGAAATTGATCGCCTTAGGTAAGAGTTAATACTGATACAGAGAGAGAGACGGGTAAGATTTAATACTGATACAGAGAAAGAGACGGGTAAGATTTAATACTGATACAGAGAAAGAGACGGGTAAGATTTAATACTGATACAGAGAGAGAGAGACGGGTAAGAGTTAAGACTGATACAGAGAGAGAGAGACGGGTAAGATTTAATACTGATACAGAGAGAGAGACGGGTAAGATTTAATACTGATACAGAGAGAGAGACGGGTAAGATTTAATACTGATACAGAGAAAGAGACGGGTAAGATTTAATACTGATACAGAGAGAGAGACGGGTAAGATTTAATACTGATACAGAGAGAGAGAGCGGTAAGAGTTAATACTGATACAGAGAGAGAGACGGGTAAGATTTAATACTGATACAGAGAGAGAGAGACGGGTAAGAGTTAAGACTGATACAGAGAGAGAGAGACGGGTAAGATTTAATACTGATACAGAGAGAGAGACGGGTAAGATTTAATACTGATACAGAGAGAGAGACGGGTAAGAGTTAATACTGATACAGAGAGAGAGACGGGTAAGATTTAATACTGATACAGAGAGAGAGAGAGACGGGTAAGAGTTAATACTGATACAGAGAGAGAGACAGGTAAGAGTTCAAATACTCAGTCAGTATTGCTGTTGTTGTGTAGTGAAAGCTTCAATGATGACCACATTAAATTGTTGCTTAAACTGAATATATATGTTAACAGTTTGCCTGAAAATGATGAACCTATTTAACTAATAAAATACAACACCGTCATTATTTATCTTTAAAAAAAATCAAAAACCCCTCAGATCATGTAAACAGCTTGAAATGTTTCTTTTCCAGGTCTGTGTGGGGATAGTATTGTTTTTAAAAAGGTAGCTTACGTCTATCCTTCAAAACAATATATAATGTATATCCCCAAATAGTGAGTTTCTGGTTTAAACTAAGGAACTTTAAGGTGAATCCTCCCATTATGTTAAAATCTGGTTGAGCAAGAGTGAAGTTAAGACCATGTTATTACTGGGCGGCGGATGTGGCTCAGTAGTAGAGTTGTCATTGTCTCTCAACCGGAAGGTTGTGGGTTTCGATCCCCAGCTGCTGCAGCCACACTTTGGGCAAGACTCTTGGCCCGACTGGCTCCCACTGCTTCGGCGGCATATGAATGGGATTACTAGTCTCCGAGTTCCGAATCTTGGCACTAGTAAGAGATGTGACAACATTTTTTCTCCTTTACAAAAATAAAGACAATTTCATACGTAACATCAAACATAAAGAATAAAGGAACAAAAGTGTTTAAAGTTCAACAATTACTGAATGTTAAACACCATCTCATCCAAAACACAGAAAACCAGCAGTGCAACAACAATAATGAAAATTTGATAGACGAAAATAGAGTTCTGCGTTTGTTGATATTTGTATTATTTCTACTGACTACCATTCATTGCCATGTTTAGGCTGCATGCTCAGCTCTCTCCTACTCTATGAAGGCTGGCTGTTCACTGCCTCTGTCAGCTGATGAGGTATTATTCGTCATCATCACCGTATGTTTTGGGGCTGGACCGTTAAATGAAAACGCCTACACACACACACTACAGCATCACGTAACAGTGCATGTAATGTTAGAAAAGAGGGTGGAGGAAGAACCATTTACTCTCTCTCTCTCTCCACAGCTAAACCTCTTATTGAAGTTGAAGGAATTGTCACGATGTCAGAATGCAAATCAAATGTAGGTTTGTGGGTTTCCAACTCAGTGAAGCACTCAGCGTTATTTCCTTTTTTTTTTTTTTCTTTTTTTTTACATCAATGATGATGTTGATGCCAAAGCAGCTGGATGTTTTAGCATCATTTGGTCTCAGCTGAAAGCACTGTGACCTTGATTCCATCTGATGGAGAAAGTGGGGGAGGTGGGCGCTAAGGAATTCAGTTTCTGGTCAAATTGAGAAAGCATTTCCAGCAATATAAATGCATAAATGCACATTTTCTCGTGTCACCATGCTCCTCAGCTATATTGGATTTCAAAAGTTTGGCTCACTGGCGTTGTAGGTTGGGTTGACTGCTGCCCTTTAGCAATCTGGTTTTCTTTGTTTTCAGTGCAAATTTAGAATTTAAATCCTGCCAAGGGACTGCAGATGTAAACTAGCTCTAAGCTAACTCTGGTACATTGTAAACACTCAAATAATCCCCTTACAAATAAAAAAGTTAAAACTTTAAACCCTTTGCGAATGATGGATCTTTTGTTGTTAAGATTTCTTTAAAGTAGACATACAGTAGATCTTAGTCCAATGTTCATGTTCTGGTTTTGGTCTCCACCATAAAATGTGTGCACAGTCTTAACATGATTACGCTCTGTTTACTGGTCAGAGAAAACATCGTTTATGTTACATTGTAGCTATTGATCCATTAACAATATGAGAATAAAAAGACACATATAGTAAATAGTGGGTTCACAGTAAATACAGATCTGGGGTTATCTAGCTTTTTAGAATCCAGACCATTTAAACTTTAAATAAAGAGAAAACAACTTCTGGGAACTTTTCTCTTTGACCCTTCAGACAGACGCGCAATATCAGTGCAGGGATTTGTAGTTCAAGGCTCTGTTGCCTCCAATTCCCAGAAGCTCCAACATTAATTCTTTGTGACTGGAGGTGTGGATGCTGTCGAGCAGCTCTGCCAGTTTAGTAATTGACAGGCTGCCAGCCATTACACAGACATCTCTTTCTTTCTCTCGGTCCCTCCTTTTTTCACTCTCTTTTCTTATCTGTCTCTCTCCCATCATCCTCTTCTCTCACTTAGCTCTCTCCCTCCCTTTCTCTCTTTTCCCCCTCATCAACTAATCTCACTCTGTACCTCACTATCTCTCGCCAGTTCTTTCTCCCTCCCCTTTCATTCGCTCGCTCTCTCTTTCCCTGTCTCTCTCTCTCATTTATTGTTCTCTCCCTCCAGAAGCTCTTCCACTCACATCACACAATCGTACTCAGCCTATGTTGCCGACAAAGCTACAGCAGCCAGCCAGCCAGTCGCTTCATTCATCATTCATTTTCCAGAACTAGGGACTCGTACATCAGCAGCACAGGGTTTTGTGTTTGATGACTCCAGCAGTGAATCTACAGCAGAGGAACAAATCGAAGACAGCCACAAAGTGTTGAAGTGAGAAGAGGTTATTGTTGCGAGGCGGCAGCATGACTGCTTACCTAAGCAAACAGCGGAGTTGCTTTGCGGACTTCAATGGAGGGGGGGACTATGGGGAAGTGCCATGTTCCTTCAGCTTGCATCAGCAGCAGCCGAGGAGTCATCACCGCCTTCATCATCCAGGAAAACAGTATCATTATGGATCTGTCCCTGGTGGGGCCACTCTTCCCAGAAGGGGGGGGCAGCTGATGATGGACTGGCACTCAGAAAGCATGTCCTGCAGAAGCCCGAGCCGCATGGTGTCAGTAAGAGCCAAGGGGGGGAGCTGTGACTTGTGGCCCCCTGAGTGTGGCTGTGCGCAGAGCTGGCAGGACCCCTATCAGGTAACGCTGCCTTATTCAGAGCACTTCAGCATGAGGAGCAGCAAGCTGTCAGGCAGATATCAGTATTTTCACAACCAATACATGACATGTGGGGTGCAGGAGACAGAGACCTTTTTAATACATGACTTGCTGAGTTGCATCATTCAGAAAGTTAAGTGACTATAATGTAAGGTTGATATCAAACATGTTTCTTATCTAGGGTTGTTAAATAAAATAATAATAATTAAATTACGATTATTTGCTGAATTTCAACAGTTATCAATTTGTTTTGTTTTTTTAATGTCAAAACATAAAAAGTAGATATTTGTCATGAGAAGCAACTGGCCTCAATTTTTTAATCAAATGAACACAAAGAAATTTCCTAGCTGTATAATCTTGTCTTGAAGTTAGTTCTTTATATAAGTTGTATACGGGCAGTAGAAAAAAAGTGATTCCTCATTGACATCAATGTCAATTCCACATCTCTAGTTGCTGTCTTTGTGAGAAACATAGATATGGTTGAAGTTCTACGTTATACTCTTACTCTATATTTTGTACTGTCTTAGAGTAGTGGTGGGGCATGTCTTTTAGATCTTGGCTTTTAGTGCTGTCCTACAACAACTAAATCAACCTTCTGATAACCTCATTATGATGACACAGCCAAAGGTTATTGTTATTTCACATGATATCACATCCTTGTTTCATCCGCATAATAACACTGTAACCAGTTAAAAAATTTAGAATTACAGCGATGTATTCAGAGCAACAGAATGCAACACATTTTCTTTGTAGTGTCCTTGCTGCTTCCACATGAGCTCTCAAAGCTCTTAAACACACTACAGTCAAAGGAGCGACTGCCCATCACAGCAAATAGTGGCTTTGAGGAGTGTATTAGTGAAGTGTAAACTATTATTTTGAACATTTTCTGAAATACCAACTGGTCTTGTGTGATGTTCAATTTTTTCAGTGGGTCGACGGCTTTTTTGAAGATGATGCCAGGAGTTTTATTAGAACAGAGATCCTTTTTTGATACCTGAGCACCTTGAGAGGAAATTCAACTCAGTTCTGGAAGATGGCAGGCTTTCCTTTTTGGATTATTCAAGTCATTGGATCAGTTTTGCCAACCTAATTGACTTCCGTAAGAATTCAACTTAGGTGTCTTGAATTCAAATCAGGTCAGATATCAGTTAGAGAGCTTCAGTGTGTAAAACTTGAAATGTCGGAAATAGTGTGCATCAGTGTCGGCCAGAGACATTGTACGGTTCTGTGAAACATTCCGATATTGTAACTGACGTTTTTTAAACACATTTTTGTTTGATCTGTGACTAAACTAAGGTTTAGGTACCTTAGTACCTTTTGAATTTCCCTCAGGATCAATAAACTCTCTAACTATCTAAGACAGCTGAAGGTGTGCCGATTATCTATAGTGTACTTTCACATTGTTTGGGCAGGAAAAATCAAAGGTAGGCCAAAAAGAACGAAATTCCACATTACCACAAAGGTAAGCTAAATGGTGATTTCAAAGAAAGCAAACAATCATACTATGTGTGGAGAATTCCAAAGAGCTTCATATGTTAGCTTAAAAAAAAGTCCCAGAATTAATTGTGGGTGCCCGAGTTGCATTATTTAAACTGACAATGTGAGCAGTTATCTCACTGTTCCATGTGCCACAACATACATTTCACTTTTTGAATAAAAGAAAGCATCACCAATGAAAATAAATACAAATGATGGACTAACTCTTATGCAAATACTTACAGCTTATCTTGTGGATATGTTTGTTGTGCACAAACCCAGTGATTTCTAAATATAGAAAATTGAGGAAATTCTGATATCCCACATGAAATTGATTTCATGGGGGACTGAGGAGACCGAGTCTGCCCTGAGTTCATCTCAGCAGAAGTCAGAGTAATGAACCAAGCTGTTTATCTGTGTGAATTCACAGCACGTTCTGTTTAAAGGAGAGTAATACTAAGACAAAATGGGTTGTGGGAAGAGAAGGTAACAACAATGTCATTTTTTTGGTTTCAACTATTTGGAAAAAAACAACGTCTTAGTGAAGCCATTTGGGATGTGTATTTAACCACAGAGTGTGGCCCTTTTAAACAATGGCTTCTTCTTCATCTTAAATAAAATTGCTTCATGATCTTAACTGTCTTTTAAACCAGCTGTTGTAAACTGTCTTATTTTATTACTGGTGTTTACATTTATGTCTACATATACAGTCTATCTCTGTAGAAATGTCTCATTTTGGCCTTATCATTGATGTTTGATCTGTTTTTAAAGGTTCTACATAAATTATTATTATAATTATTGTTTTAAATTTACTGTAAAATATCTTCCATGTAAGTCGCACATGCATAAGAGACACAGCCTGTTTCAGAGGTCTCAGTGAGAAAAAAGGTTCCAACTGCCTGTTTTTATTTGTCGTACTAATGTAGATGAAAATCATGATTGTAGATTTCATTGCTGAGGTATGTGATTTGCAACCATAGCCAGGCAGAGTTACCTAATGCATGGCCAGGAGGAGGTAATGGGACACATTCATCATTTAGTCTACTAGTTTTTCTGTAGGCTGTAGCTGTATGAAATAAAATATCCTCTTAGGAGAACAATGAGAAGGAAGCATACTTGCCTAAATGTAATCAAGGAACCCATGAGCAGTCTTCAGCTGCCCTGACCTATTTGGATCTGTATGTGGCTTATACAAAAGTACATGAAAACATATTTGAAAGCTGTTCACTTGATCTTATATGTACATAAATCAAACGGCTAGAGGGGTTTGTCTTGTGTCTGTTTTAGGATGATAACTGTTAAGATCAAATAATCACAATCATATTTTTTATGAAAAGTGAATGGTAAATGAACTTGAGCTTTTCTAGTCTTCTGATCACTCAAATTGCTTTTAAACACACCTAATCATTCACACACTTTTATGTTGTAAATATTTTAAATAGGACCCCAGGAAGACTAGCTGCCACTAAATCCTTTTGTTCCTTTGAAGAGCAGGACCATGACCATGTCGCCCAGGAGTCTGATAAAGGCCAGTCTGACATTTAGGAACTTTCTTTAATTTCTCTGGGGTTTTTTGTCTTTGAAAAGTTCCTTTAACATTATTTTCCTTTGCTACACTTAAACAGATAAGTCACTATTGTCATGACCGACTCAAAGGCCATGGCAAATAGATGGGAGAGACAGCCAAAAACACTCAATTAACTACGGTAAATTATTTACAAAGAATATGAATTAATTTACAAAAGGAAATAAGTATGGATATCAGCAGTATCGAAAGTGTAAGTGAATGGGTGTGTGAAAGTGTATTGTGCATGTGTTAGATGAAGGAGAACGCAAAAGTAACAAAACAGTTAGCATGTAGAGAGTCTTCCAGAGTACACAGCTTTATTAATGAATGTGAAATGTGGACCTTCAAGTTTTGAACACAATGTCAGTCACATTTGAGGTGTCGTCACTCCTCTGACTGAGCTAATCCTGACCTGTCACTCACCTGCACATTTTCTGTCCTCTTCCTCTGACTCCTCTACTAAAGAAGCCACATCTCACATTCTGTAGATGACTATTCTTACATGGGAATTCTGTGAATTATTGATACACTCCCCTGTTTTCATCAACCACCATACATAGAGGTGCCATTGAATTATTGAGCTAAACCCGACTAGAGTGCAGGATTGACTGAAGAAATCACCCTAATCACTCCTGGTTTCACCTTATTGTTTTGGACACTTAATGCTAATCACTGCTCCTTTATGTTGCTGAGCACTTTAATGGCCCACTGTTTAATGACTGTACTCACACCTCTGGCACTACCTCAAACACTACTGTACATGCACATGTAACATAGGTTACAAGGTGTAACCATGGTTCTCTGAGTGAAGAGACTATCTCTCCACTACATATTTCATATGTATGGGGCTGACCCACAGGGTCAGGTGACGTTGTGGACAATTAACTTTAAGACACTCCACCTGTGAGGTGGCTAATGACAGTATAAGAGCACCTGTGCACCACACTGTCACTGATTACATTTTTGATGGAACATATCTCCGTGTGGCCTCGAGCTGGAGAGATAGTCTCTTCACTCAGAGAACCATGGTTACACTTTGTAACCTACGTTCTCTATCGTATCGAGACTATCTCTCCACTACATATTTCATATGTATGGGGCTCTGTAAGACACACCACAAGGGGATAGAGCAGCACCCGCCCAAAACATGAACTGTGTGTCCATTGAACGAGACGTAGCCGCTACCAGTGCTCCAAGCAAAAGAACCACCACGTGGATGTCAATGAACTATATAAAAATATTCAAATATACACACCCCCCAGGCCAACAAGCACCGCTGACTGCCAGTCATTGCCTGATGCCAAGGTGCCTAATGCCACCAAGGCTAGCCTGCCCTGCAAGATGCTGAGGCTCGACTAGAGAGGTGAAGTCGCCACTCCGAACAGCCATGCCAGGCTAACGGAGAAGAGAAAGTAAAACATGACGCTATCGCTGGGCTTGACCAGCATCCGTCCGCTGAATGACTGCTTGCAGCCTCATTAATCTGGTAGAACCAAGCAAATGTAGACGGACCGGACCAAGTAGCAGTTGTGCTGATCTCACTCAGAGATACACCCTGCCACAATGCCTAGGAAGCTGCCATGCCCCTGGTAAAGTGTGCCGGCACCCACAGGGATCCCCTGTGCCCACATATGTCTGCTGGATAGCCTCTACAATCCAGTGGGAAGACCGGCATTTGACAAGGGTTTACCGAATACGCCGCCGTAAAACCGACAAATTAGCTGCCCATCGGTTCATCGGTGCCCTGTGCACAACACCTGTAGTGCCAGCACAGTACACACCAGTGAGTTTCTGTGCTCTTCTTTTCCTCTCTGCCCCTGGAGTAGAGAGCCGGAGCTCAAACCATTGACTCGACAGAGAGTCAGAAAGAACCTTGGGAAGAAAATGCTGGATACTGCCTGCACCATCTGGACCTGCCAAGGTCCACGAGAAGGGAGAGAGCCTGAAGCTCCTCACTTCGCCCGTCGGTGGCCAGCGCCATGACAGGGCAATCTGAAGGGCTAGCCACCTCAGTTGACCGAATCAAGGGCCTCGAACGGAGTCCGTTCCAGAGCCTTTACAACTAGCTCTAAACCAAGCCGGGAGAGCCGGTCTACAATAACAGCCCATATGACTTCCGGCCCCCATGAGGAATTGGGACAAAGCCACCAGCTTCCTCCACTTGGCATCAACCTATACGGGTTGTCTTGATAGCCGCCACCATTACTCGCTAGGGTGGAGGGCGACTTCCCTGCCTCCAGGAACTCCTGCAAACTGCAGACTCACTGGTGCCGAGCATGCCTGAGGATCCACCTGCTGTCCCCTGCACCCTGCCATAAGGACCCCTCTGTTACGATAGAGTGTCCTAGATGATGACGCACGAGCACCCTGCAGACTTTGGACCGTCGACTGTGACAGCCCTATGGCAAACAGTTTGGTCCTCTCATGGGCCATGCCCAGAGCTCCAGACCCCCAGGGGGGGTGGGGTGGGGGGGGATGGAACAGAGTTCTCTGTGCCTGTGACAGCAAATCCTGTCGCACTGGAACCTCCCACGGAGTCCCGTCCTGCAGTGGAGGGATATCCGCGAACCATGTCATGTAAGGCCACTAAGGGGGCCACTAAGGGGGTCACTAGGCCAAGCCTCATCTCCTCCATTCACACTCAGAGGTGGAAGGAGCATAAAGATGAGGGGAAAGCCTATAGCAGGGCCCTTGGCCATGTATGAGCCTGGGCGTCCACTTTGAGGTGGAGTGTCTTCCCAACCGAGAAGAACAGGAGATAGTGGGCTGATCTAACAGATCGACCGCTGCTTGTCCGAAGTGGTGCCAGATACCTGCCCCCACGAGAGGGTGTAGCCTCCAGCCTCCGGGGTCCGGAGGCCACACCCTGGGACAGCCGATCCCCTGCCAGAGTGTTACCCCTGGCACATGAGCTGCCCCCCAGGGACTGACCCCTGGGGTACGCCGGCGTGGGGACCCAAACTTTCCTCTGTCGGTTGATGTAGGCGGCTGTGGTCACACTGTCTGTCCTCAGCAGCACATGCTGACCATCTACCAGTGGAGGACCACCTGCAGCCATCTGATGATAAGCACGGGGCTTTGCAGACAGCTTCCTGGGCTCAATCCTAGCACCAGGAGACACCGCTGCACTGGGCACCTAGGAAAAAGGGCCAATAGCACACTGACCGACGATGTCATAAACCCCAGGAGGCGGAGACACCCACATGACCCCGGCTCCCGGTCTGAAAAGTGAGAGACATTCCCCCGAGGGTCACCTCTCTCTCCTGAGTCAATGTTAGTTATGCAGTCTGGGGAACCACCATTAGGCCCAGAACTACATTATTTGAGATGGCTTCAGTCTGCTTTAATTCTCCAGTTAAGATGCAGACCTAGGTGCTGTATGTGATCCCGGAGCGAGGACAAAGGAGCCTGATATTGCTCCACTGAATATGCACCCCCGAGCCAGTCATCCAAATAATTTACTTTACTTCCATGCACCAGGTAAGGTGTGGGGAGCCAGCGGGAGCCCAAATGGACGGACCTGAATTCGTATGTCCTGCTTCCCAATGCAATCTGAGGAACCGCCAATGCCCTTTCTAGATCGTAATCTGAAATTAGGCATACGTCAGATCAATGGCGATGAACCAATACCCTCTGCAGATGAACAGTTTCACCCTTGGGATGGTCAACCTCTTGCACGGTAAATGTCTGAGACATTTGTTTAACCTTCTCAGATCGAGAACGGGACGGAGAGTCCCATCCTTCTTGGAAATGAGAAGTACCGGAAATAAACCCCAGTTTGCTTGTTGCCTGGTGTAACAACTTGGATTGACTCTGTCCTTATCAGAGTAGAAATTCCATCCTGTAGCACAATCTTCAATATTGGCTTCACCCCTGTAAGGACAGCTGGATCCCCAGAGATCGGAGGACGGCGGGCAACTGGATATGCCGAGATCACCCAGGGGCCCGCCCAGTGTCCTCAAAGCCTGTAAGACGTGCACTAGCCATGCAGCGGCCAGCCAGACTCGGACAGACGTCCGGAGTGAGGCAAGGCTAAAGCTGTCATTTGACCCGGGCCCTCGTCCCCTGCCATGGTGGGCGTCCAAGGTAGCCCAGAGTCCCAGTTCCATTCCTGTATCGTGGCAGGGGGAGCTGTTGGACTGTCCCGCTTGCACCAGAAATTTATGTGGGCACAGCGACACGCTTCTTGGGCTGCTTTTAAAATAACCTTAGCACCTGGTCCCACCAGGGCTGAGGAGGCCGCTTTAGATCCTTGGGCTGCAAGGCAGACCGTGACCACCAAAAGTTGGCACCTCGCCCAGTGAGACGCTACACATGTCCCGGCCCTTTCATCAACTGTGCCTTCGTGACAGATGAAACAAGCTGTAGTTCGGATACAATGCTTTTCTCTCTCGCATATCATATCCGATGATACAGCGCCAATGTGGACCCTGTATTAGCCAGCTGCACCCGAACTGTGTACCTCAACTAGAGAGGCAGTCTGCCCTCCTCGGTTGGGCAGCTCTATTTCCATGGCACAGAGCCTGAAGGGACTGCTGGTGGAGTCAGGAAGCTGACAAGCCTGACTGTTGAAGACAGGAAGCTCTGAGTTTAATACGCAGCTCTGGACCAAGGTGTAGGTTACAAGGTGTAACCATGTTTCTCCACATGAGGACTGCCATAGCTGAACCAATGGTGGCAGTGCCAGACAGCCCACCTTCTTCTCGACCCTGCACAGCAGACAATCGGCTACTCTGGGATGAGAAATACAATGGTTCAACCCAGCCCTCAACGACTCCTCCACGTCTCGGAGGAGAGGCACCAGAGATAGCACCGGCTATGTTTTTGTACCCTCATAAACTGTGTGACAGCCTAATGCCTGGGCCGCCCCATCCGCTCTCTAAATAGGCAGAGCTTACTACCCCGGTCAACCTCTCAGTTGCCGGGGCAGCCTCCTTTTGCCATGGAGGAAGGTCGTCAACCAAGTGCCCTAGCACATCTATTTCGACCTCTTCCTCATCCTCATCCCCCACCGCCTCGCTCCTCCTGAGAGGGGGGACAGGAAGGGGATTCCTGGAGCCACCGCCAGGCTCCGCCCCTCTGAGACGTTTAGCCTGTCGGGACCCAGTGGGCGGAGAAGCCTGCTCAGCCCCTCCAAACACCCTGTAACGGGCCTCCAACGACCGTACTGCTTGCTTGAAAAATAAAGCAATTCATGCATGAGGAAGGGTCCTCTCTCGCCATTGTGGCGTGGTTAACTCCAAGACACAACACACACCTCTCATGTCCATCCTCAATGGACATCGGCGTCCCACAACCCTCACAGTTATGGCCGCGGCTCGCCATCTCGCGAAACCTCGCGAATTCTCGCGAGATGTTGGCGCCGCGGTTGTGGATGAGGAAGTGCTAACTGGCTAGCGCTGTCACGCTGACACGCCACCCCCTCACCGCGGCTTGGACAGACAGTTTATTCCTATGGCGCGTGAGCCCCTTGTCGGAGCAATACGCCAGGAACGACTGCCGGATTACTCACAGCTGACTGCTCTACCGTCTCTCCCGTGGCAGGGATAGCCGGATAGGCTCCGTACCTATGGCGCGTCAGTCCCTTGACAGAACAATACGCCAGGCACGAACTGTGAGAAAATGCCTCTTTTGAAACAGCGGTTCTTTTTACAAAAAATATGTGGAGTAAATAGCAACCCCGAGAGCGAACTCTCTCTTACACTTGGTAAGTGGCAAAGACTGTCTCCTCCTAACACATAAAGTAACTGTTCTTTGTAATTCGCACAAACGCTAACCGGAATCAAAATGATCAGTGACAGTGTGGTGCACAGGTGCTCTTATACTGTCATTAGCCACCTCACAGGTGGAGTGTCTTAAAGTTAATTGTCCACAACGTCATCTGACTCTGTGGGTCAGCCCCATACATGTGTGAAATATGTAGTGGAGAGATAGTCTCGATACGATAGAGAACTAGTTTCTAGAAGGTCAGCACTTTGTTTCTAAGGCTCTTTAACTGTTTACAGGTCTCTTTTAACCAGCACATGTTTTTCTCTCCTTCACAGGTTACGTACATTATGCTATATAAGTTTTAAGTTTAATGCTAATGCTAACTGCACAGGTTTAACCTGTAATTATATTTACCCTTAGTCACATAGGGGCTGCTAAATCTTGTTTGGGGGATTATTGTATACAGAGGGGAGGGGGGACAGCAGGTGTGTATTGTAACTAATGTCTTGTGTCCTGCCTGTCTGTATACTGCTACTGGATGCCTTGAATTTCCCTCGGGATCAATAAAGTATCTATCTATCTCATCTATCTATCTATCTTCTGTGCCCCATGCTGGGTTAGGGCAGCTCTACAACACTGTTCCTTACGAGGCTATTAAACCTTCTTCATCATCCAATAAAAGCTTAATATGTTTCAGCTTTTTCTTTAGCGAACTGTCAAAGTCCTTTAGTAAAAGAAAATACACACTATTGTGGAATTTTGTACTCAGTATTCAGGCTCATATTTTATTTGAGTTATTGCAGAGTATAAAGACAGTCCCTGTATTGCTATATGTCTGAAAGCAGGGATGCACCAATCCAACAAGTTCCGATATAAATCTGATGCGCGTTAAATTAATACCCTCTATTTGTACACTGTGGGAATCATTTTTATGGAAGGCAGTATCAGTTTTCTTAACGTTATCAAACAGATAGATATGAACTGACCCAGGCCCCTTGTCCACATAGCATTTCTTTGTCACGCCAGAGTCTTTCATCTGTTTTTTTGAATTGATAGAGCACTTTGGCTATAGAAAGCGACCACCTGGATGAAAAGTGCAGCGCCCAGCGTCTTTGCTGATTTGTGCGGCCACTCCGAGCGCTCAAGATGAAAATCTTTCAACTTTTCAGAAAGGTTAACACCCTTTTCCAAATGTATTTTAGCCTCCTAGGGTCCGTATCTTGTACCCACAAGACATGTTGCTGGCAGTGTATCTTAAAGTGTCCTTTACTTCAGTAAACTAAAAAAGCATTTCCTTGATGGCAGTTAAAATCGAGTTGCTGGTGTGTGATCCAAGAGTAGTTTGTGACACCACACTGGGGCATGTAACTTGTGTCTATTTGGTCTACTGTAAAACATACACAAATCACTCTGCATTCAATCTTGTGTCTGAATGAAGATTGTTTTATGGACTACTTGCTGTCTAAGGAAGTTTAAAAAATTATCTTTTCAGTGGTTTTCCATCTATGAAAAGCCTCTGAACATATCATGCACACAGTTGGCATGCAGATGGACCACAGCTTCATGTGTTGTTGGAGGCAGATGATCACGTTGTAATGTTAGGAAGCTGGAACAAGAGGAGAAATGCAGCTAAGTGCAGCTAAGCATGCCATTTATGTGCACAGTTGAGTGGCCATTACCACTCAGGGGTCTGTGTGTGCATACACGTGGATTCACAGAAGCAGTGGAATCCATGTGATGCGCTAGGAGGTACTTCATGGATTACTATTGCATAAATTATCTACAAGGCTATGCAGAATTTATTATCTTTCCCTTCATGGTCTTTTCATCATTTCTTCTAAGACAGTAAATACATGTCTGTGACCACTTTGTGGTGATCCAATTTTGCAGTCTTGTGTGATGTATTTCTGAGTAGTATAATTTATATATACGTTGTGTATTTTGGATATCTATTTTTAATGGCACATGCAATTTACTCAGGATTACGTGAAATGTGCTTAAAGGTTAGCAAATTTTTTAGTCTTGCATAATTGTAGATTATTTAAAAAAATTCCGTTCTGCTCTGTCTACTGAACAGGATTTTTCAGAAAGGATATTGGTTGGGTCATAGTTACATCATGAGGACTATGGCACAAGAAGTAGATAAAATAACCTTTTCTGTTCCTGTCACAAACAGCTCCATAAATTACTTCACTCCTCTTAAACAACCATGGCGAGCTGATAGATGCTGCATGGGCTTTTTATGACCTGAGAATGTCTGCTTGACACTCTCTGACGAATGCAAATGCTGCAGGCTTTCAGGGGCCCTCTTTCAGTGCTCCATAAACTCAGTGATCATTGTGTTAACTAAAAGTCCTCCTATACTGTGCCATGAGACCTCAGGGATAAAACAGTCAGACAACTTTAGCAAGACTGGATTTATTCTTTGGCTTTCAACCCACCATGAGACTCTGTTCTTGTTTTAGTGTTTTTATTGTTTTTATTATTTTAACCCTGTTAGGGTCTTACTTATGTTTTATGTTTTGTGCTCTTCATGTATGTACAGCACTTTGTCACAGCTACGGCTGTTTAAAGTGCTTTATAAATAAAGTTGAGTTGAGACTTTAATTACATTTGCTGTTTTGAAGAAATCTTAGAAATAGTGTCAAACAGTAAATGCACATTGGTAGTAAACAGCTGCAGTCAGTCCCATAGAGTGTAACTGGGTCAGAGAGGCAGAAATCTGTATAATAGTTGTGATGGAGACATGAGCAGACAGGCTGCGACTCCAACTGATGACGTGCTGTCACTGCACTGATGAGCAAGCAAACCCTGTCGTCTGTCACAGCATCATGTCAGCATCATGTCAGTCAGATTCAGAGCTGAACACTGTCTGTAAGCTACTCTCAAACTGAACAATGTTGGCAGTGACAGTGTGTGAATGTGTGTGTGGAGAAACTACGTAATTATCCCATCGGCTCTTTCACTATTTTAGTATAAATTAACAGTTTACAGGTTTCCAGAGACTCTGCTGTTGCGCTCTTCTCTTACACACAATGTGCTTTAGTGCTTATATAGCAGAGTTGTGATTACTCACAGGAGAATAATTAGCCCCTTTTTTTCTTATTGCTCCTGTTTATTTTTGTTCATTTCATTTTGTGGGATTGACAAACTTCGAATAAATCTCTCAATGCGTCTTTCAGCATCTTCCTAAGTGTGTCACATCCATCAGGCTTGTGTTTTGAGTATAGCACAAACTGCACTGCTGTTGGGTCACTGCTCTCACGTTGTGTTCAAAAAGACGAGTTCCTCTCTCGGGAGCTCATGTCTTTTACCATCTGCTCATGTTCTACAGGCCATCAGGAGAGATTATTCTCCATGCACTGATAGAAAGTGGATTCATTTGACTGAAGTTTTGTTACCTGACTGAAGGTCCCATTTCTTAGGAAACGTAATGTAAAAATACAAAACTGCTCTGTTTTTCTTAATTAGGAGATAATTCTGTCTTTGACTGGTTTAAGCTTGAAAGAGGTAAACTTTCTGGGGCTAAATGTGATAACGCATTGCTCCAGTCATTATGCCAGATTAACATGATACAGCCTATTAATCTCAATTTCCATTAATCCAATACTGCTAGACACTTTTTTTTCCAGAGAGTTGGCCCATTAACTATGGATGTAACATTATGGTTACATCCATAGCTATTTCCTGGCTGCTGCGTTGCAGTTTAAGCATAACATTTGACAGGCATCGAGGGCCAATATATACAAATATTAATTATTTGTTTAACTCACAAGTAATTCTCGTGCTAACTAACGAGGTTGACTAAATGTACACATTTCGTATTAAAAGTATAAATTACAATTTATTTACAAGTCTTGCTTTGAAATTCCTTACAGAGCACTACGATGCATGATTTCATATTAAAAACATACGGTACTATTCTGACTGAAGCAAAGTAGCACAGCCATTATAGTTACAGAGAAAAGGACGTTATGAACTTGAAATGTGACAGACATTTACCACTGGTGTTCACTTTTACAAGTTACATTTCAATAATGACAGCGCTTTGGCATGTTTCTATCAGTGAGGTGTCAGAATGGCATCTCTGCATGGTTTAAACTTAGATCCACATATTACTGTGTCGTGTAAAACTTACCCCGTGATGATAATGGTAAAAGATTGCTGTGCAAGCAGAGCAAGTGTTGCTGGAACTATACAGCAAATGGAGGTCTGTTGAATTGTTGATGATACAGAGATCCACAGGCTGGTCCCCTGGATACATTTATGGAAAGTAGGGCAGCGGTGGTCTTAAGCATTCCCCACCACTCGAACCAAAGTCTCACCCTTTTTTGCTCCCCCCCTCTCTCTTTTACAGGCCAGCCCTGCCCCCATCATCGTCAACACAGACACTTTGGATTCAGTTCCATATGTGAGTTTGAATTTTGCACCTTGTGTCAATGCTGTCATTGAGTTATTTTCAGAGGCAGATTAATGCCCCCCCTGCAGATGAACACACTTCAGGCTGAGCACTCAGCTCTGCCAGTTAGTTAGACATATTGTGTTTTGACTTGAATGTGTTACTGTAAAATTTTAGCTCAAAGGCCTATGCCAACTTAAGGCCCAGTCCCTTTTAGTAGCCTGGTGTTGATGAAAGTGTAGACATCTAAAGTAGTTAAAGTAGTTTGAGTGTTGAAATAGTTTACAGATCACAAATGAAGAAGAAAAGTAGCGAGATACAAAAAATAAAGAGGAACTTCAACATCTGTCCAAGAGAGAGAATATTATTAGTATCCATACAGTACCAGTGTGAAACAGAAGGTTAAAGATCAGCTGGAGATTCCTATCTGTGTGCATCGACAGAAAGTGATGTTCAAAAACTAGTGAGAGAAAGGAGGGACGAGACAACGCTGCGTTGGTGCTGGTTTTAGAGATGAAAATAAATGTTGACCTTGTTTAATGCTATACATTAAAATTGCTTTTAGCAAAGAAGAAATACATTCTAATTTGTTTACAGGGCTCAAAAGACCAGCTGATCAATTTAAAAAAAATACTGTATACATATCCTTATTTTTTACTGTTACATTTCTAAGTAATAATAATTACTAACTAGTAATAAGTAAAGGCCTGTTATGTGTTGACTATTGTTCTATAGAATCAGGTTCATTTCATAGACTAATGTAAGTGTATACTTCTTACTACTCTTAATGGACATGTTACTTTTTAAAAAATATTTTGTTGATTATATTCTTATTATTATTTTGTTGTTGTCTTCACCTGTTTGAAATAACACAATAAAATAAAAAATACTCTTCTTAATGAAGGAAATAATGCCAAGGGTCCAGCTGAACAGCAAGGCTTTCTGTAGACCTGCAGCTCTGACATGTCTGTGGTATATATATATATATTTTGTGATTAGAAGTTTTAATTCATGTTCCATTTTTTCCAGCAATAACAAACAAAACATCAAGACACACACACCTGAAAATAAAATGACAAAAAATGTTAAATACATGCCTGCACATGCACAGTTGTGGTATTTTACATATACAAATACAAAAAAGTGATGCATTGCAGAGAAAAAAACGTAAAATCATAATTGTCAGCTTTTACAGTAAACAGGAAATAAGCTTAATATTGTAACTTTAGGTGATCCAAATGTTTCCTAAACAAAAATTATACTTGATCATTAAAAGCAAGGAAAAGTAACTTGTAAACAGAACCCACAGATGAATGTCTAAAATATGTGAATCTTAACTCCAAAAAGAGAACAAAGATTAAAGACTTATTTTTAAGTTGGTAGGATAATGTTCTTGAATTCAGGATCTATTAGCATGCATATTAAAATTATGCAGTGAACCAACCCTAGAACTACTTAAGAGTACTTATGTTTGTGATGGGCATGAATTTTAAGAACGATGCTCTTCTTTTGCCAAAATCATTGTCATAATAATTTGTTATATAGCTGTACAGAAACTTAAATGGTTCAGAGTGATTGATATTAAACAATAAATTCTATTCCTTTTTTGTAAAAATAAGGACCTGTGTCCATTGCTGCCTGAGGACTGTTTCAATATAGAACCAATGCCCTCAGCGTCAACTGTTATTTTGTCTTTGTGCTCGCTCTGAGCTCTCAGTTGGAAAAAAGTTCAACTTGTCAGTGTCACTTCTCTCTCACCGACCAGTCAAAACCAAGAAGAGGCGGGATGTTAGTTTTGTCAACAACAGTGGCGGAGGACAAACTAATCAGACTTGTCTTTTCAAGGGACTAATTTTCAGATCTGCTGCTAATGCCAGGACAGAATTCATGTACATTATTTTCAAGTTTTCTCTGTTATATTTCCTTTGAATAAAGGAAAATATTGAAACTGAATTTGTGGTCTTTGCCAATTCAAAAAGGAAGGTCGACGGACAAAATGTGTTAATACTGGTTTAAGAATTGAGTCACTAAAAATGAACAACAAAAAGTTATGATACAGTACAGTGTAATAGCTCCAAACACAACATCAGTTAAATACATATTAGGAAAAAAGACCAACAAGGACTGTAAAATAACACAATAACAGCATGATAAAATACCAGTAAACTGAAGTTGGAAAGTAAAAATGTTGTACTGTAGTTTTAAGGCTCAAGTAGAATTAAACACTAACACCAGGAGGTTGAGCCAATGTGAGGAACTTTGGACTGAGTGAGGAGTTTTAGAATTGTTCACTGTCTGGACTGTTCCACAGAATGGAAACAGCCATTCTCCGCTTACTTAGAGCACTCTAAGCAGAGCGTCGATCCTAAACCCAAAAGCATAATCTTATTTTTTATTGTTCTCAACTTACTTCTGTTGCTACTTTAATGTTCTAGCCTTTCTTCTACAATAATACACAATTCTGATAATAATTTATTGTATGCTTCTCTGATATGATTCCCAATAGGGGATATAATGTGCAGCATCTCATATCCTCATGTTCTATTCCTGTATGAATGCATAATGACGGAAGTGCTGGCTTCTAATTAATCATCCTAGTGAGACACAAGACGAGACCTAATCCTCTGTAGCAAGCCTCCACGTTTCAGAAATAGAAAATGTTGATTAACCATCACCTTAAAATGTTTCCCTTGAGTTGAGGCCTATTTAGCACAAACACTCAAGGAAACACCTGCTAAGTATGTAGAGACTGCCTTTTTGTGGAGGCAACTCCTAAGTTCCTCTACGGGTTTGGTTTAATGAAATTATCCAGCAGCAATGCCTCGTGTTTTTAATATGAAGCTTTGTTTGACTGCAAAATGAACTGACTGCTCAATCTGTTGTTTCTTTTTTCTCAGGTCAACGGCACTGAAATAGAATATGAGTTTGAGGAAATCACTCTAGAGCGGGTGAGTATCACATTCCACTCACAGCTTTGTTCAACGTCAGAAAACCTCAGAAAAGTTGCCTTGGTAGTCTTGTTCAGGAAAATATGTAGATTGTTGGAAGCAGATGTTAAGTGGAGGAAGGCATTTTGTTCAATAATATTATGCTACAGAGCAAAGATTTAGCATCGCATTTGTTGTTCTGAGATTGATTTGGGGCATCCCCTGGAGAGATTAGTGTAGGGAATAGTGGTGGGGAAACCTGTCATTTGAGCGCCACGTTCCCTGCACTCACCTGATAAATAAACAACGAGTATTAAACATGTTAAATGCAGCTGCAGCTTCCTGCTCCTCTCTTTGCTGCACGCTGAGTCTGGCACACAGACACTTCAGCGCTAAAGCGCACACACACACTCAAGCACGGCGCACCCCATTTAACTTTTAGTTAGCACACAGTTAATCCGTGATCCATACGACTCTCTCCGTGTCTGCAGCTAGCATAGCGATAGCAACGTCCTCTCACAGTCTCTGTAGTCTCAGTCTGTGAGTGCGCTGAATGCACGCGCAGCAGGAGCAGTCAGTGATACACACGTCTAATAATGAGCAGGCTGATTATATTAAATGTCTAATGTTGGTAAAGCTAAATCAAGAGAGAAATTGTTTTGTGGAATAATAATTTATTATTCTCTGATGGATTTTAGTTCTTATTCTGTAATGTTCATGCGGGGGGGAGTGAACCGGGGGGCTGTGGGAACTACCTATTTAATAAATAAAGGCAAGCAAATATATTTTTCAAGTTTCGCAATTTCCTGATCTGATAAAATGATTGAATCTATGACTCCAGTCTGTGATTAATTCATAATGCTTTCTCAATTAAAGGTACAGTGACAGATGTGTAGGTGACACAAAAACACTATCTGTTATTTCAGCCGTTAAAACATGTTTGGCCTGTATTTTTCATCTACCTGCCACCTTGACCAGTGAATCCAAAAGTTAATTTGGGACCCTGTCAGTAATATGGTGACCATCAGCAGCTGTAGAGCAGAAGTGGTTGGTTGTAACAAGCAGGCGTTACCATGGTAGCTGCAAAAAAGCAGGTTTGTAGCGACGACCTGAGACGAGTTAAACCTTGATTAAGTAAAAGTTTGATTTATTCGATTACTTGATTAATCGATCGGGATATTCGATAGAATACTTGATTACTAAAATATTCGATAGCTGCAGCTCTAGACGTGTGTTGACGCTGCTCTGAAAGACATTACTTTAATCCTGCTATGATATTAAAAAAGGATAGAGATTGTGACCTGGACATACGTCAGAATGCCAGTGCCATTATGTAACGGCAAACAGAAGACCCCTCCAAGCACTCCATATAAGACAGAAAGCAGTGACACCATAAGCAAATGTTAAGCATGTATTACATTGTCAGTGGCATTAAATATATGTTGATGTCTGTGCCTGTCCACAGTTAAAAAAGTCAACAAAAGATAATGTTTTATTGAGATTTTTAAGAAGACAATGAGAACACTGTTTTGAAAAACAGTTCTGTTCTATTTTGGGTTTTTTTCCTCATTTTTTATCAACTTCTAAACAACCTTGTAAATATTTAAGGTCGATATATCCACTTGGTGAAACATAATGAAAAACAATTTCACGTTTTTTTATAAAACTAAATCAATATTGAATTGTTTGCTACCTTCACTGCTCATCTGCTTCGGGGGGGGGGGGGATAACATTAACAGTATGATGAAGAGCACTGGACATGTTTTCAGCTCATTTACCTTTGACCTGACATCAGTGACAACTAATCAGTTAAATACGCAGCACAGCTGAAGTGGGTGGATGGAGCCGAGGAACGCAAATCAAAACGATCTTAATAAATAGCTCAAAGACGATCTCTGCAGTTTTTATCATTTTTAATTTTAACAATGCGTGCATGATGATGGCTGACACACCAATCAGCCATCATTGGTGAATCAGAATCGCCATATTAATATTAGTGTCAGTGTAAGTGTAGAATATAGGTGGCTTTTGTTTTTCCACTGAAACCATAAAAGTTCTACGTTCTACTATAGGAGGCTAATGACATGCCCGAAGAAGACAGTTGTCCTCAAACTGTGTTGGCAAAATGCTGTTGATGTGTTGACATTTGAATCACTGCATAGAGAACAAATCCTGCCTGTAGACTCATGTCACTGACTGCTTTCCATTGCTACAGGGTAACTCAGGATTGGGCTTCAGCATTGCCGGGGGGACAGATAACCCACATATTGGTGATGACCCCGGCATCTTCATCACCAAGATCATCCCTGGAGGTGCTGCAGCAGAGGATGGACGCCTGAGGTTAGTCAGTTTCACTCTTTTTAATAAGAGGTAATGAGAAGACTATTTAGACAGGGAAGGGGGAAAAAGAGATTAAAAATCTTCGAAAAGAGGACGACTTTAAGATCTCTCTCTTTTGAAAAAGAGAAACGTGTGTTAAAAAAGTCATTGAATCCATAAATGTAATGTCATACTTCATATAAACACCAGCTACTCTCTATGGGCTCCTTTTATTGTGACTAGTTTGGTGATGAGCATAAAACTTGACAGCTACATCTTCATTCGTTTGGCTATAAATGTCTCTACATTATCTCACAATTATCCACTTGGGAATGGCTGTTGGTCTATGTTAATTTGGTTTGTTAACACTGTGTAAAGAGGCACAGGAATATTGGATACTGAAGAGGTTCTGAAATGTGATAAAATAACTTACTGGGGAATTTATAGAGAAGTGATTGTGCTCGCTAATTTCTCACTGAATTGCATTACGCTAATAATATCCAAGCACAAACACGTTCATTAAGTGTATTGCTGTCATTATCTCCTCTCTTTGCTGCAAGGAACTGAGCTGTGTGCTGACAGACTGACCTCAATACTGTGTCAACATGTAGATGATGAGCTGGATTGGGAGGAGATACTTTCTATTGCTTTATTGTGCATTCACGTGTTGTGTTTTATTACATCCCAGACCATCTTCCCACATGTGGACAAAGTGTTTTCGTATGTGCTAGGTTGAGCATCTGACAGTCCCAGACGGATTTAACCCTGGATTCTAATACTAATAGCAATGGCAAAGTAACATTTCCAAACGTTATGCAGATTGCTTATTTTAAGACATTTTGCAATGAGGTTCATTTTTACAGAAAATTGACAGTTTAGCCCCATATACACACAAACAGCTCAGGCACACAGAGATGCTGTTGCACCTTTAACGGTGCCGTCAAGCCTTTAAGTACTCTTTGAGAATGTAATGGAGTGTCTTTGTTTCATTTGCACAGGTTAAGACTGTGCATATGAGAATATGGCCCTGAGACTTATTGACAAAAATCACAGTCTTGTTTTTTTAAACCTTGACATAATAATTTGCAATATATTAAAATTGCTTTATATAATAATGCACACAAAGGACGTCAATCTCAAAGGTTAAGCCAGAAGCAGGCAGGGTATAAATCAAATTTAGCCTAATGGATTTTCACCCACAGAACAATTGCATCATGGGTAATAGGGGGAGTCTAATCTTTGTGAGGACGGAGGTCTATTAGGGATTTTATATGTAACAATGTAGAAGCCAGACACAGGTCTGCTCTGACACAACAGAGTAGAGCACTGAGCATACTTAATGCAGCAGCTGGGACTGAGCATTTGAAATGTTCCTCATGAAGACTGAATTTTTTTAAAGGTAAACCCATGTAGTCAGAAATAAAACTACACAAAATCGGCCATTTTTGAAAGACTAGTTTGTTTGTTTGTTTGTGTGTGTGTGTGTGTGTGTGTGTGTGTGTGTGTGTGTGTGTGTGTGTGTGTGTGTGTGTGTGTGTGTGTGTGTGTGTGTGTGTGTGTGTGTGTGTGTGTGTGTTGTGCCCTTGACTTCCAGGTCATGGATGGTTTGTCAGCACCCCAGGGGAATTGAGATTAATTTCATTTTTACACCCTTGTGTTGATAAACTGTAACTCATTCATAATCCTAAACTCACACAGACGTAAACAACTCTACATTTGCACAATGTTGCAAAATCGGAACCTTCGTCCACTAACAATAGCACACAGTCAACATTGCTGTCCACAGTGTATCCAAACAATAATATCAGAATAACTCCTTTGTACAGACAGATCTTAGATCTTACATAAACTTTCAGTTTAAAGCATTTTCTCACAGTGGATGATTCATATTGTCTTACACTCTACTCCATCTTAAGCATGCTGGCAGTTTCTGAAGAGAGAAATAGCAACTCAAGGCTTGTAATTAAATATCACTGTTAATTGATATTAATTATTGCTACTGTTCCTCCTCCAGAGTAAATGACTGCATTCTGCGGGTGAATGATGCAGATGTGTCTGAAGTTTCCCACAGTAAGGCAGTGGAAGCCTTAAAGGTTGCCGGTTCAATAGTCCGACTGTATGTGCGGCGCCGCAGGCCGATGCTGGAGACCATCATTGAGATCAAACTTATCAAAGGACCAAAAGGTGGGTTATCACATTAAACAGTGTCCTGTCGTTAATGTTTTATAAATACCTCATTTGGAAGTATTGAAAGGTTTGAATTTATGTCACTGGCCTCGGTTGCTACAGTAGTCCTGCAGCATCTAAATTACATATAACATATGCATATTCTTTGATTATATACCTCAGTCAAGTCAGTGAGATTTTTATAGACTTTTCTCAGGCTAATTAAAGAATGGACGCATATGTTGTAGCTGTCAGTGTGTCACATAACACCATCTGGCACAGAGGCAAAAATGTATTGCAGGATTTTTGTGTTGCAGGTTCTAGTTTAAAAATTTGTATCTCACCAGTTTAGTGTAATACCATTATTTTGATAGAATTGGTTTCAGAAAGTTTTAAATGTGCATCGAAGTTCAAGGTCAGGTCAACTTTTCTCTTGTTTCATGATATGTTTTGGTGACGTGTACTGTTTATTATTTTAACATCCTCTTATGGTGTTGGTGCTGTAACAAAACCCAGAAACTAACCACATTCTTTGGTATACACAAACGCACGCAGGGCTGGGCTTCAGTATTGCAGGTGGAGTTGGGAATCAGCACATCCCAGGTGACAACAGCATATACGTTACCAAAATCATAGATGGCGGGGCAGCACAGAAGGATGGCCGGCTACACATTGGAGACAGGTTGTTAATGGTGAGATAAGGCTTTAGGCTTTGTATAGGCTTTATTTAAAACATTCACAATGTTATTTGCTGGGAGGTCTATAGCCTGCACACTTTACATGGAGCGAGACCTAACCACAAAGCCATCTACACCACGTAGGTGTTTTCTTCTTTACAGTTGAAATTGAAACAGAACTCTTTTTAAAGTCATTGACAAGATTGGAACTTTTAGAATATTGGATTGGATTTTCTAAATATTTTAATGAATAGTGACCACTCCCTTAAATCAGGCACAATTAAAACATCAGCTGATTCAAATGTTTTTACTTATGTTTACCCTCTTTATGGGATATGTAGATGTAGTCTCAAAATATTAATTATCCTGACAAATCTGATGAATAATAAAATGTGAGTTTGCACGGTACGGAGTATAATATCATAATATAGAAGGTCTTCTTTCAGCACTCCCAACTATGACTGACTTCCTGTGTTGCTGTAATGTAGTCACATTCACACACTGTTTTCACAGTTGAATGCTGAAGCAAACTACTAGACCCCTGTTAAATAATACTGAATACTGTTGAAATAATTGCCACTATATTAGAGACTGATATGAAAGGCACAAAAAGGTCATTCCATCTTTGAGATTATACTGTGGACATACATTGACCAGCAGTGTGTCTCTAGCAGTCCAGTAGTTAGAAAGAGGCCGTCTGCCGGCTCCATAGTGTAACACAAGCTTTCTCCTGAGGAGGGCATCGCTCTTGCTTTACCAATTTAATCCCTTCCTAGTGCTGTGTTCTCTCCCGAACACCATCTGTCATAATCCAGTCTCCAGGAGGCAGGGAGCATGCTGGTCTAATCTGAACTGAGCTGTAAGAAAACAAGAGGCAGCCTTTAGAGGGCTGAGTGAACAAACAGGGACTGTGTCTGTCTGTGTGCAGGTGAACAACTACTGTCTGGAAGAAGTTTCACATGAAGAAGCTGTGGCCATTTTAAAGAACACGTCGGATGTGGTTTACCTGAAGGTGGGAAAGCCCACTAATGTCTACCTATCAGATCCCTATGGGCCTCCTGATATCACACACTGTAAGTCCTCATCTCTTGTGTTTGAGCCCAAAACTTATGTGATGAGTCCTTTTTATTTTTTAAGTTTACACTAAATGCAGATATATGTATCTCCTGATGTTTGTCTTATGTTTCTGCTGTCCAATAAACGTGTATCTTGTTTACCCACCAGTTTTCATAATTGAAAACATGATTGTGAAGAACAGTGATATTAGAAAATACAGTTTGTTGTGTAAAAATTAACTCTATACACACACACACACATTAAACTAAAACAGTTCTCTGAATTTGGTGTACAAAGATGTCTTAAACTACTAATACAGAATGTGTAGGACTACTGTTTTTGCATGTGGAAATGTGGCACCACATTTTTCTATTGTAAACCTTTCACTCTTCCTCCACAGCTTTCTCTCCAGCCATGGAAAACCATATCTCTTCTCCTATCAACAGTGGCACTCTGGAGTACAAGTCTAGCCTCCCCCCCATCTCCCCAGGGAGTTATTCCCCCCTCCCTAAGCACTTATTGGGGGAAGAGGATATAAACAGGTTGGATGGTTTTTCCTTCTTACGGTAATTACTTCCCTTCTTCCAGACTACTAAAACCACAGGTAGATGTCTTGTCCATCCCACTCCTCCTGTCTCCTCTGTGTCTTGACTGATTTGTGTTGTTGGTGTTTTGTTTTTGTTTTTAATTTAAACCCACTTATCGTAAATGCTGAGCCTAAGCCTAAGCATAGACTGCAGCCACTGATAGATCCCAATTTGTGCATAATGCAATCCCCCTATCTGCTCCGTGTCAAGGTCTAATCACTAAGCATATAACACTAATGATATTCAGGCACAGCTCAAAAAGTTGTCCTGCTCCCTGCTTTACTTGTGTTTTGTGTCTGAATATGGAGAGAAGCTAGGTGCAGCTGTGTTCTTGATCTGTCTGTTGCCTTAAGGCTGATGAAACACATTTTATTCCTTGTTGTTTGATGAGGTAGGAGGGGAGGAGACAATTTTTCAAGTCTATTAAGAGGCCAACCTTGAAAAGTGAGATATGATTTTTGTTCCTCCATCATCATGATGTAACAGCTCCAGACTGTTTTCACTGTCAGCCCTGTACTGTTTTAACCCCTGATTATAGTGAGAAAGAAAAAGTTATATTTACAGCCTTTATTTACAGATGACTTCTTTTAGGTAATTCAGAGGCAGAATTGTTGATCTGATCTCTCACATTTTCCACTCTGTGTGTGACTGTTTGCACCGGTGTGTGTGTGTGTGTGTGCGTGTGAATTACGGTAGGTGCAATACAATAAGGCCTATTTGTATGGAAAGGGGCAGTTTTTTTTTGACAAATGAAGAAATAACATAACACGTAAGATGGTGGTGCACACTGATGCAGCAGCTCACGACTCTCCTATATGGAGATTTTTTTTCTGGCTTTCCGTTTACTTCTATAATGGACTATTTAAATACCCCCAAACAGCAATCGGGCCCTGTGTTTTTTCCCCTGTAGTGTTTTTCAAAGATATCCTCAAAACAACTTCTGGAAATGAAGAAAGCTTTTGTTCCATTAGGATCTTAAAATGTTACACTCTCATCAAGTTTACTCAAACAACTAAAAACCACAGGGTCCAATAAAGCAGCAGATTTGAAAAGCACAGGTCAGTTGCAGTCTTGTATGTCTGCTCTGCAGTGTTTTAAAGGGAACGTCTTATTATAATTTCAGCTTTGGAAAGAAACCAATTCATTGATATTTAATCACAACAAGGTCACAGTGCTTGCAAAGGTTTTGATGTTGGTTAATATGTTGTTCACAAAGGTGTTGTAGAGTTGGTAAATCGTGAAAATAATGTAAAAACTAGGGATACCTCAAGCCCCAGCATGAGCCGTGAGTGGATTTGCTGTTAAAAGGTAATGTGTAGTAAAGAATCAAATAGATTAAAATACAGTGTGTCTGTATATCTTTGTGTTTTCTTGTTGTGACACCAGACAGAGACACAAGGAGACACTGTTTTGCGTTTTTGTGACCGCTTTTCTGTATTATAGGAACCACCCATTGTTTTTTCATTTCCACTAAGACAGGGCCAAATGTGGCGCCTTACATAATGCATCATAATGTGTGTTTGGCTTGGGTGAGATTATCCTGAAACTTTTAAGAAGTTTGAAAATCCCTAACCCAATTTTTTTATTCACGATGTATTTGTCTAAACACCAGAAATTGTATTTATACTGCCCTTATATTGTTCCTTTCAGCTACTAACCACAGTATATTTACTGTGGTATCGGAGGTTGCTTAACTGCTCATCAGGATGTGATTTCACGAGCCATGTTTGCATAGAAAAATAACCGTAATAAAACCCTGATCAGAATAAAAATGCCCAATGTAAAGACTCAGTCAGAAGACACAAATCAGATCCGTTCTATTTGAAAAGAACATTTCATTCTGAAAGAGTGTGGTAGTTTATGCTGTCCTTTATTCGGATCACTATCCAGCACTCTTAGGGCTTCTCTAGAAAAGACAACAGCACTTTTAATGTTTTCGTTCAACACGTGCCGTCACGACTTCAGCTGCTGAGTTGAAGTTTTATTTGATGTGATTTTTGTTTTTGCTGTAAACGAAGTCCTGTTGCTATTGTTTATTCTTAGTTAGGGTAAATCAATTTGTATTGCACTTTGCCTCTCTGCCTCTTTAACTGCACATATCTGTCCTCCTGCACACTCCTTACAGTATTTATTATGCAGGACAATGTTGATGTCAACATTGACGTTTGAATCCATCAATTAGAATTTTTTTAATTAAGAAATTAAACAGTTGCTTCCCTGTTTCACCTCTAGGTCCACTGTCACCCTGAAGATACCTCACCCACTATTGAATCGTCAAACATAATTGTTTATTAAAAAGTCATTTTTTTAGTTACTCTTTAAGTTTTCACATCAGTATGTGATATCTTTTTACTTTAGCCCAAAGCTTTAAATTGTCCTGTGGCAGCTACCTGAGTAAATCTCCTCAGGTAGCTGCTTCAACTTAACCAAACTGTGACTATTTAGTTTTGTGACACTGTGTTGGAAAATGTTGGGGGGAAAAAAGTAGAGAACATGTGATCTAAACATGGGGGTGAAAAGCTGGTGATAATTAAAGCTATTTTACAGAAATAAATAAAGAAAAGGAAGCCTTTTTTAGTGGCCAATTTAGAGCTAGAATTGACACAAATACTGAAAGTTCCAGTTCCCTCTTCAGCTGTCAGTTTTTGTTCTCTCTTGCAGTTTTCAGTCTCTCCTCTCTAACAGCTGCTCTCAGTCTAAAATGAAGAAGGCTTAAGATGCCTGACGGGAACCCGTCACAATCGAACATTAGCAGCTCCCCAGCTTGGATCCCCAAACACCTAATCCTAAAGCAAGTTGACATAAGGCCCAGTGACACACGGGCCACATTTCTGATCAAGGCTTATCCCACAGTAAAGCTTTTGTCTGTGCAAATGTCTCCAGCGGTGGAGGCCTGCTTTTTATCAAACATGAGGTTTGTTTGAGCAGCAGCTTCAGCTGGTCTCTTTTTTTGTCAAACTGTTTGAAACATAACGGGTAAATTATTACTTTGTGTCACAGAGAGTGGTGAATATCAGAATAAACTCCAAATTACATAATTTACACACACAAAATGCTCCTCATATTTCACTTAAAAAAGAAGACCTGTAGCAGAATATTGTAACGGAGTGATAACAAAAGCTCATTTCAGGGCACAACTGAAGAAGTCCTGTGTTAAGCTTTGTTAAGTGAAGGATTAGGGCTCCATTCTCTTCAGAGTTAAGAGGTTTAGTATTTACTCTTGGCCAAGGTGCATCCCTAATTGCCTTTGAGATTATCTCTCGGACCTAAAGTGCAGCACTTTGACAGCCGCTTGTCTCCCTCTTACTCATTGTGTTTGGCACAAAGACTCAGAACAAAAAGCTACAGCCAAGAGGATTCTCATTTTCTATAATAACTGGTGAAGTCCTTCCATGAACTTCCTGTATTTTATCATGAGAATGTTTTTTAGTTTTTAGTTTTTTTTCACAAACCTCATCCCTCGTGTCAGAATTTTGAATCATATGGACTGGTCTAATTTCATTGCCACAATTGAAAATAATTATATTTATTGTCAAAGTATCCACTAGTTCTAATCTTTGAAAAGATTTGAATCTGACAAAAACATGTTGTCAGTGAAAAAAACAGACTTTAACAACATGGCCTTTTCTGTTTCTAGTTGTCTGTTTTTCTTATGTGTTGCATGCCTCCAAGTGTTTCTGTGATCCGTGTCTTCAAAAGAAAACGTCTAAATGTAAATAGATGAATGACAGCAAATGAGTCAGTGGATTGATTTTAAAAGATTATTCTTCTATCCTACTAGAAATCCCTCACTAGATGACGGGGAAGCTCACAGGTTTGATTCTCAGCACTTCCAGTTGAGGTGAGATGTTTGGTGTTCTTGGTCACGACCTGCATGCTCTTGCATGTTCTTCTCTGAAGAAAGAAATTAGATTATGAATCTTTGTAAGCATGCATCATTATTCATTTCATTCTGGATGAGGAGTTTGAAGTATTGTTGAATGTCTTTGCCCAAAAATGTTTAATCCTAGTTCATCTTTATATCAGCTAAAACAAGTTAATGAAAATAATGAAGGGCTTGAAGTGAGGTGAAAGATTTGAGGAAAAGCAAAAGTTATGTTCTTTTTAAATGATGATTAACTAGATAACAGACAAAGATGTTCTAATGCTCTCTTCAGAGCCACTGAACTCCACTGACTATCATTTGATCACACAGAGCACATGAACTGCTGCTCTACCACTGCCTCTATCGATCAGTTTATTTGTGTATGTATCACAAATATTCTGTTGGATCTGAGCTATCCATTTTAAAAAACTAAAGTCACACAAAAACACAAATCAACAGCATTTCCACAGATCTCAGAGAACAAAATTGATCAGTATAGTCTTGTGGCTTTATAAAGAGTGAAGTTAGGGCAGTTTCTGGTTTCTGAACCATTATCTCAAGAAAATCCAAAACGTTTTCTACCTATTAGTCATTCAAAGACAAAAAACATGTCCAAATAAGACTCAAGGTTAACAATTCTGCATGTGACAGAAAATAGGCTTTAAATAACCCTTTCAGCCGTTGCAAAATACTCAATGCTATGCTTCAAAATATGCCTGAAATTATCAACGATTCTGTTCATATTTTGCTGGTAATATCTTTTAGGGGTCAGACAGAAACAAGATATTTAAAGCCAAAACCATGGTCCATCAAAAATTGACAGTATTTTGTCATACTTAATAGAGACATTAAGGATTGGATTTTTTATACTGCTTTTTTCCCCCCACAATACAAGGCATTTGGTCTTTAGCCAGAAATCCCTTCACCCCTTCACCCAATATATACAACCCCAAACCCTGAAAGTTGGGATGTTGTGTAAAATATCAATAAAAACTACATGTGGCGTTTTTTAAATCTTGAAACTCTATATTTGATGGAAAAAGGCAGAAACACTATTTTCAAATAAATATTTTGTTTCAATCATCACATCCGGTTTCAATTTACTTTTAACAGAATGTCCCAACTTTATTAGGTTCTGAGGTTTCAGTACTGCCTCCCCTTCTGCTACCTCTCATTTTTCTTTTTTTCTACTCCTCTTCCTATCATTCATCTGTGTTCCTCCATCCTATGTTCATCCCGGACCCCCCCCTCCCCCTCCGTGTCTGAACACTAACCTGTTTGCTCTTGTCTCTCGCTCCACTGTAGGCCTCCTGAGCCAGTTTACAGCACTGTGAACAAACTTTGTGAAAAAGCACCCTCCCCCCGACACTATTCCCCAGTAGAGTGCGAAAAAAGCCTGCTCCACTCTGCCCCCCTCCCAAACTTTCACTTAAGCCTATTCCCTGAGTCGGACATCAACAGGTACTTTCCACAGCCACCACCCCATCCACTCAGTGTTTCATCCCAACACATGAAAAGCATGCCATGTTAGTCATATGAACCTGTTCTTCTCTTTTCACTCAGTGTTCTTAAAACCACCAATGCAGTTTCAAAAAAATTCCAGCATTCACCAAAGTTTTCTATTTAAGTCTAGAAGTTGTTAATTTTATTTCACTTCATCTAGTGTGCTTCCTTTCCTGATGACAGAGCTCTCTGAAATGAGTCAGTATGTTTTTATGCCCTGTTAAGTTAAGCTACAGTTATACTTCAATTATTCCCTTTAATAGGACAATGGTCCTTGTCCCAGTATACAAACAACAGAGAACAATCAATATTATTTTTGTAATAATGGTTTTATGTCCAATTCTACTACGACAGGAGGCAATAGCTATGTCCTATTTCAGCACATTACTATTGGACATTGTTCTATTTGAATAATTTCATCTGTTGGGGTTTTCAGGAGCGAATACACAATCAACAATTATGTTGGGTTTTTTAAGTAGAATTTGGTTATCAAATTAAAATTATTAATCAACTTTATTTAATTATTAATATAAATCAATAATTTGTTATTTAACTGAGTTTAATAAACCTACAGCAATAATATTTGGTTGTTCTCTGATATCACAGAACAACCAAATATTACACTATCAGTCTCAAAATTAATTAATTAGATTCCAGTATTATTACTAATTAATAATCTGTATTTAATTGAGGGTGTGAAATCCGAAACAGAAAGCCCTTACACCCAGCCTAAGTCACAATGCAAATACACAGAAACCACAAACAACTGCTCTTTAAATTAAAGCATAATTTTTTTTAACAAAGAAACATTAAGATAATTAATGAATCTCAATCAAACAAATAACTATTATACACTAAACTACAAAGTTTATAAGAGTGCAATTTGCGTCTGTGTGTGTGTGAGAGAAAGAGAGAAAAGAGGGGTAACAAGAAGGCGCAAGATGGCGGCGTGTGATCACGTGACGGCGGACACTGAACACAGGTCTCCCAACCTGCTCTATTGTCTAGAGACCGAGTTAAACTCTGTCTCTACCTGATCTATGTTTCTGCAGCGTCTGAAATGGCTACAGATCAGATGTGTGTGCGTTTGCGCTGAAAGGTGTGTGTGTGTGTGTGTGTGTGTGTGTGTGTGTGTGTGTGTGTGTGTGTGTGTGTGTGTGTGTGTGTGTGTGTGTGTGTGTGTGTGTGTGTGTGTGTGTGTGTGTGTGTGTGTGTGTGTGTGTGTGTGTGTGTGTGTGTGTGTGTGTGTGAGAAAAGGAGAGAGAAAGAAACAGCGCACGTCTGAGGAGGCTGGATCACAGTCTGAACACACCCAACTTAGTAATAGTTTACTTCATCCCGAATAGCCAGTGGCCGAATTTATGTTAGACGGTGTTCACACTGGTCTTCCCGATAATGAAGCCATTATCCGGTTATAATGCTACTGTTCACAAAGACACACTTAGGGACGCAACAGCCCAAATAAAGAACAAATGATGTTTTACTCTTGTAAAACCCAAGACACAGTGGTCAAATACCAAGCAAATATTATCACAGTTTCACAACAATAACTCAGTTATTAAACACACTCTCTAAAGCGAACTGCCCAGACCTATAGCTAAGCGTCACTTGTAAACCGTTTGTCCGTGGTTGATGAGAGGTCCGTTAATGAAATCAGATCTTCAGTCTGTTTCTGTTCAGAAGAGCTTTGATGGCAGCGGTTCTTCTCAGAAGATGAGCAGGATCGGTGTGTTCTCCGTCGAGCAAGGTGATCACCGTGGTTGTCCTAAACTTTGCAGGACTAAATGAGATGTAACCTTCACAGTCTCTAAATACAGTTTTTAATTCGGCTTATGAATATGATGCTCTATGAGAAAACTCTGTTGAGATGTGTTCAATGGATGATCCAAACTCGGGATTCAGAACACTTTCTTTGCTTGAGGTGTCGAGTTACCTGCGCTCAAAAACTCAAACAAAGAGGAGTGTGCTGTGAAGCAGAAGTAGACTTGGGTCTCCAGATGCTTCAAGCATTTGAAGATGAAGAACAATGGGAGGCAAATGCTCTTATTTACCCCGAACTTCACACCTATGTGTTAGGTGTTGCAGAGCATTCTGGGAGTACCTGCAAGGCATGCTGATGTTAAGAGTCTTTTGTCATGGTTCTCCAAAGGGACACAGCCTGAACTTTGTCTGGCATTCTGGCTGGATCAGACACGTCACATACCCAACAAGCTACAGTTGTTGGCAAGAGGAATATTGTTTTCCTTCCATCCATGTATTTAATATGTTCCCTCACTCTTTCAGCTAACACAACATAAACTGTGTCTCCTTATTGGACAAAAAAACATGTAGTTAACGCTCTCGCACTGACCTTGTTCATACCTTCTTCTTTTTTTCTTCTTTTGTCTTTTCTATTTATACCCTACTCACAATAAGTTAGGGATATTGTTATTTACATGAGTGCTTTTCCTATTTGGCCTGAATTTTAATGATATACTGTAAGTAATAGTTCCCTTTGATATTACTATTAATGAATGAGAAGAAGCACAATTTACATTAATGCACTATTTGTTACCTTCATAATTTCGAAAAAAAAAACAAAGATAGCCCCAAATAATCAAAATTTACAAAGTCACTAGCGGGTGTTTCCACCATTTGCCGCAATGACAGCGACATCTCATGCTCCTAACAAGCCTCATGATGATGTTCTGAGGCAATGCGTTCCACTCCTCCACAAGTGCTACACGCAGTTCCTCTACCAAAGGGAACCCTGGGGACCCTGTTGACCTCGGCGTATCGCTCACCTTGCCTTCTCCAGCAACACTGACGACAATCATTTCTGTGCAAGGTGACCCGACAATCATCAGTGAACAGGGCGGTAGACAGCTGCATTGTCCAGGTCATATGACCTTATGCCCATTGCATACGGTCATGGCGGTGTCTTGATATCAGTGGAGTCACCTGCAACAGTCGTCTGGCATCAAGCCAAAGCGGTGGAGTCCATTGCAATTGGTTTGTCTGGAAACCCTAGTACACCTCACTTCTCATAAAACAGGCCTTCAGCTGTGTGGCCGTAGCATAACAGTGTCTGAGTGCATAGGTCCTTAGGTACTAGTCATCATTGCAGTTCATCACACATGGGGCTCCACTCCTGAGTCTGTCACAAACACTGCCAGTAGTTCTGTGTCTTGCTGCAAGTCTGCTGATGACACTTTGAGACACACCAAGTTCACGTGCAACATCTGACTGCCTGCTACCGACCTGAAGACGCGCTATGGCCAGGTGGTGCTGCTCACCCATGAAATGACATTGGTTGTTCATGCCTGCTCGAACGATGAACTGAGAATGACTTGCTGACAATACCATCACACAACATGTAAGGCGCACTGTACACAGTTAGATCATTATGTGGAAAACACTAAATGAGGTTTGCCTATCACCTTAATGCAATTGCCTTCCTATCTCCAAAATCACTTAAGTGAAACAAGAGAACTATTAGTAGAAGAACTTGGGCCCCTAAAAGTTGAGATACCCCTACTCGAGGTAGTACAAAGCACAACCATATTTTTTTCATAACTTGAACATGTCTAGTTTATGAAACAGATGGTTGTATAAAAATATGTTACTGCACAACTAACTTTAAAACTCTGCTACTCGCTTACACTCCCTCCTGCCCTCTACGCTCTGCCATTGAAAGGTGTCTGATCCAAACTTTACAACAGAGTCTTAGACTAGACTCTTCTCCTCTGTCAGTTCAGAGATAGAAGAGGCTACATAGCAAACTCTGCGTTCAGAAATGCCTTTAACTGATTGGTAACATGAAGTTAAAACTTAATTTCTGCAACTTTGTGTTGGTTAGTTTAAATGCTACGCTCTACTTGTTAAAATAATCCTTATGTTCCCTTTGTGCATATTTAATGCAAATTACAAAATAACTAGTTTCAGTGCAGCATTAGTGTTTACTCTACACCCAAACTTAGGACACAACATGTTCCTCAGATGTAATTATATCACTTAAAGCATTCATCAAAACCTCAGCGGACTAAATATCAAATGAGGTTGATTCCTCAAAGTTAAGTGTTTTTTTCTAATAATGTGAACCTTTTGTGCCATATTATTCACGTTTTTATGTTACATGATTAATCATGCATTTCCTGTTGGGGGTTGATTAGATGACTATTGAGAACTATTCATCTTTAATCAATGATTCTAAGCTATGCCGGAAGAGTTTATTCATAAAGTAATATAATAATTATTTACACGTCATGGTTCTCTCTGCAAATGTCCTGCTCTTTGTATGAATGAGTCCCTAATCTACCCCACAGCTTTTCTCTGCAAACTCAAAAATCTATTTATAACCTTGAAATGTCAATACATTCTGTCGGCATTAATGTGTGATCGGAGAATGTGTTTGTCGTAAATCACCCAGGGTTACAAAGATGTAACTCTACTCAATTAGAGTTGCCTTCATGTATGCCAATCAACTGGTTGTCAGGGATCATTTCTGCCGTTTATAAAAGTTGAATTTATAGGTGGAGGAGCTTTCATATCCACCTGCTATATTGGTTAGCTGTGATTTCCCCCCGCCAAAAAAAGATATATCTAGGGACGGCTATGATTTCAACAGCTTCCTTCTAAAAAACAAAACATGAGGAAAACCAAGTATAGTGCCAAATGATGCATCTTTTTCCCCCTCTTGGAGCTGTAGTTCCTGTTTTCACCAGCAGGTGACAGTGTGCTTCATAAAGTCCTCATAATATTCCTCTGCTTTCTCAATTTCTGGAGTGGTAATCACAATAATAGTAATAGTTCCTTAGTATAAAGTGAGGCCCTACACACTAAGACTGTTCCTGTTTATAGGAAGGGGCCGTATTTCCTTTTGTCCCAAGTTTGTCATGTTTGCATCTGTACCCTGAAAGTGTTACAATACCACGACAGAAGGTTACTCACCCCGGGGATATGTATTTACATATTTTAATGCACCTGTTTATGTATATTTATGAAAAAGAATCAAAGGAGAGGCACAAGTGTGCATGTGACGAGGTCCCTTTTCCATCAGAACTAAATCGGGGACAGGAGATCCTAAGTAGAGCACCATCCCCCTGTGGAGATCCAGCCTTTGAGCTGCCTTGCCTTAGCAAAGCATCTTTGAGCCTTTTGTCGGAGTGCAGCACCATTGTTGTCCATCTCTTTCTCTCTGCTGCCCAGACTAAAGATGCTAAAACCCAGTGACTCGCCGGAGCTAATGTACTATCTGAACTGTCTGTACAGAGACCCAAGGAAGGTTGTGCTCCACAAAGGATCAACTGGCCTGGGTTTCAACATTGTGGGAGGTGAGGACGGCGAGGGCATCTTTGTCTCGTTCATCCTGGCTGGAGGGCCTGCTGACCTGAGTGGAGAGCTAAGGAGAGGAGACCAGATCTTATCGGTGAGTGCACGTTTAATCATTGATCAGTCAGTCTTACTTCGTATTGCAGCAATTTAAGACAAATGTTAATTCAAGACACTTAACAAAAAAACAGTTAAAAGACCTTAGTTATAGTTACAATATGTCACAAAAGAGCAGGTAAAAGACCTTAGTTATAATTATATTATGTCACAAAGACTCAACACACAAGAGCCCTCTCAACATGATAGACACGTGAAAAAAAAACTGATATGCTGGAAAGCATTTGAAAGTAAGTAGGAGTAAAAAGTAGTCTATCATTTATATACAAAAATGTGTGGTCTTATCGTTATAAATATTAGCCTTGAAAACTGAGAACACAAAATGAACCAAAGTAATCAGTCAAAGAATGGGCTAGTTGTTTTCACTGATGTTCCTTCTGCAAGTGCAGTTCTACTTTTAAAATGGTCCACTCCTGATAACACTGAGTGTTCCCAGAATATTTATAGAGAGAGTAATAGTCCTAGTGGCCTAGATTAATTCTCAGGGCTTCAGGGCTTAATTGTCCTGCAGCCTTTCTCCTATATTACAACCGAGATGTGTAATATGTCTGTGGTACTCACTGGTGAGTTTGTTTTACTCTGGTCATTTGAATGTTCATGGTCTCAGCCCTAAAAAGAGTTACACAGTATTCAATCAATTAATCTTTATTTGTATAGCGTCAATTCATAACAAGTGTTATCTCAAGACACGTTACAAAAAGCAGGCAGAGGACCTTACTCTTTGTCCATTCCTCAAGTTCCAATTTAGAACTGTTGCAGAAACATTCCTCTTGTTTACAATAGATGGCCTCTAAATGTATTGATAATAGTCTGAGTTTTATTGAAACTGTTGGTTCCCAACCTGTGGTCCGGGCATCCATAGGGGGACCAACAAGATCTCAGGGGGGGACTTTTTTTGTTTTTCTTCACTGCAGTGTAGGGGAGCTCCAAGGTGAAAAAGGTTGGAAACCACTAATTGGTTCCTAATTTTTAGCTGCTCGAGCTAGTCTTTTTCAGGAGAGCCTCCTCACTCCCATCTCTTCTATATGTGATCATTCACTCAATTTAACTTATTAAGCTATATACCATTTGTAACATTTCTTATAAATATGAAGAATAGATACAGGAAAGTAACTGTAAATTATAATTATTGTACATCAATGAAAAAATATGCATAATAATTGTTCTTGTCTTAACCAGCAGTTTACCATATATATCCAGGTTTTCTCAGTTATTCGACGGTTTTGGGGGTTGGGTTTTAAGAAAACCGTCTTATTTAAATTTAAATTCAATCAGATGGATGCTTAATCAAAATACAGGTGCAAAAAAAAAACGTATGCAGGGGGAGGCAGAGAACAAGAGGGAGTTTGTAAATAGATAGATAGATAGATAGATAGATAGATAGATATATCTGTTTTTGCTGTGCTCAGCTAAATTCAGTGCACACAGCGAGGAGCCGCATTCGTCAACAGAGCTGTCAAACGTGGCATTTTACACCAAAACATGTCAAACTAGTACCCTGGTTAAGAAATATATGAACTCTTTAAAATACACCAAATTTGATATCCTTTTTTCTACTTTAGCAACCTGCTTACCATTCGTCTTCTTCTCAGCCTCTAATGCTGTTAAAGCAGGGGCTTCACGGTGTACACTGTTCAATCAAAGTATTCAGGAGTGCAATGTAACAAAAATAAATACAAAACTGATAGTATGTAATATGACCTACTGAGAAGTCAAAAAGACTACACAGCTTAGCTGTAGTATGGAGGAAGTGATTGTTTTCCTCATTATAGATAATTGTAATAGTTTGCCTCCTGCAATAATATCAAACTGTGCAACGGATTACACTGTCTCCTTTCATTGCCGTGTCATGGTGTTGAATAGCTTGCTGATTATGAAATCAACATGACAGTGTCCAGCTGATAAATTGCATCCAATCAGGATGTCAGTCTACCTTGATGAAAGCAGCCATTTAATATTTCTACTGTGACTGCTTTTGAAGTCTAACAGTAACTTATTTTCCAACTTTAGCTGTTTTCACATTTCAGGCAGACCGCCTCTTAAATCCTTCTGTGATGCTTGTTCACACATGCATCTCTAAGACAATCCCTGCTCGAGGGGGGGTTTCAAGAGGCAACACATGAAGTAAAGAGAATGATGCAGAAGTGGCAGACACACACAGATGTTGTCTTTATATCATTCCTATATCAAGTTTGACACGTTTAAAATATAAAGAGCGGCAAAAAGCATACTGGTAGACAGACAAGTACCGGTAGTTTCATTACGTGCACGGAGGTCACACCAGTTGCACGCTACAGTCTATGGTCATGAACAGGTCCCAGGATATGAAGTCATCACCCTCTTTTCTAGCTTGCAGCAACTTTTCCAGAATATTTCCTGTTGCGTTCTCACATCAGCTCACCCTGACTTTACACAGAAAATGTACTAGGTGGCTGGCAGGAAAAATTCTGGGTAAAGTCAGAATAAAATGCATGCACACTTGCAGCTCCTCTCAAATTAATTTTCCAAAAGTGTTTCCGCAAGTGTCACTATTTTTGACCAGACCTCATTTTGCCATTGCAAACACTTTGCTATTGTTTGGATGGCTCTTTTGCATTAAGGCTATCTCAAACAAACCAGCAGTAAATGCAGATGAATATTAGAAGAAAATTAGAAATAAATTTAGTTTGGTCTTGTGGCTGTTTACGAGCAACAACCTCAGGTATTGAAAAATGAGCAGCTATGGAACAGGCTGATACTTGGGTTCAAAATGCAACCAATCAAAGTACATTCCCCAAATATGCTTGTTTTTTGTCACTTAAAGGATTACATTGAAGACGATCAAAGTGTCTGATGGGGAAAAAAATCCCTCTTTTTTGCAAGATCTTCTTCTAACTTGAAGCAGCTGTAACATTATTCTCCAAAACAGTATTTGTAGCTTGCAGAGCATAATGAGCCAATCTACTGCTGCTTGAAATGTGAGTGTATGACATGGTTGTGGTAAATTGTGACCTTAAATCTGGCAATTAATCTGTAGAAACGCAAACACACAAATAACACTTTACAATCACGAGGGAAAAGCACCATCTGTGTTCTGCCAAATATAATAGTCATTTGTATTAAGGGGAAAAGAAGAGAGTGGTGTAAGAAAAAAAGCATCAAATGCTTTACAGCTAGAAAATAAGATACCTGACAACACAGAAATTCCAAAAATATACATGATATGAATATGTTTTGTTCTTTAACTAGGTTAATGGCATTGACCTGCGAGGTGCAACACATGAACAAGCAGCAGCAGCACTGAAAGGAGCCGGACAGGTGGTCACCATCTTTGCCCAGTACAGACCAGAAGGTGAGTCAGAACAAAGCACGAGAAGCCTGTGTAGAAAATCTCCTGATAAACACTTCAAATGTGGCGCAAGCTCTCTTCTCATTTTATACTTGTTTTGAAATTTTTAAAATCCCATAAATTCAGACTAATTCAGTTTTGAGCGAAGGCTGTCACGTGAGTTCACCTGCTCTAACGTTCACGTGCTATCTTGTTCAGCAACAGCTTATGCATTATGTTGAAGCAGATTGCAGTTTTAAAACTTTGGATTGGGCGAACAGAGTCATACATTTAAAATTCTGAATAATAGCAGCTGGGCCTCAAGTATTTTTGAGTTCACTGGACAGCTGTAGGGATCCCACCTTAGCAGAAACATCACTGCATTTCCACATGAGCAGAGGTGTGGTGCACATTTAAGAAAGACACACAGCACTGTGTCGCCACTGATCATTTAAATCTCCAGATGTATCAATGGAATTGGTGATAGAATAAATAAAAGACAGACAGTCAAATTTAATACAGCATTCATTTTTGCTCCCATGTTCGCTAAAGTGAAATCAATGCACACATGAACATTTTTGTACTTTCTGTAAACAGCTTCTCTAATCTTCAATTGTAGATAGTGTAGAAAACATTCACACATACAACACAATAAAACAATCTTGAGTAAAGCCATCACTGCTCAACTTGAATTAAAATAATTCAATGATATTTTGCCTTTTTGTTTTAACAATTTAAACAGAATTGAATCTTGAATCACACTATCTAAGACCAAAGTACAGTATAAACATGAGGGCTAAAGCTCAGCCTAGAAGCCTTTTATCACTGGCTTATTGAATATAAATAAATGAATGTTTCATAAAAGTGAAGAACTGAAGTCTGTTTTGGAACAGCTCACTCTGGAGAACCCTGACTTCACTTGGACTTTGACCCAGGTTAATGGGGACTCGTCTCAGACTTAACCCTGATTTTTCTTTGTTGATTTGGATTCAACTTGGACTGGTGCACAGGGACTCTAGACTCGACTAGGCCTCAAGGTTTGGTAACTCGTCTACAACACTGAGCAGGATAAATGTGCTTTAGTTTGTTTCTCAGTTCCTGTAGTGTGATGGTAATAAGACATTGTTTGTATTGAAACAATTGAATTTCCCTTGGGATCAATATCTATCTATCTATCTATCTATCTATCTATCTATCTATCTATCTATCTATCTATCTATCTATCTATCTATCTATCTATCTATCTATCTATCTATCTATCTGTCTGTCTGTCTGTCTGTCTGTCTGTCTGTCTGTCTGTCTGTCTGTCTGTCTGTCTGTCTGTCTGTCTGTCTGTCTGTCTGTCTGTCTGTCTGTCTGTCTGTCTGTCTGTCTGTCTGTCTGTCTGTCTGTCTGTCTGTCTGTCTGTCTGTCTGTCTGTCTGTCTGTCTGTCTGTCTGTGGGGAAGACTACACCAGATTTTACATTTACAGTATTAAACGTATGCCCCATACATTGACTGTAAGTACATTACACATTGTGAACTTTATATTTCTGATTGGGCAGGATCTGCTGATCAATCAGTAACTTCCAGCCAGGCTATTTCAAGTTTTCTACCAAAAGCCCTGAAAAGACTTTAGGAGAGCGTGTTATGATATGATTTGACAAATTACAATCAATATTTTTATACTATTTATGTTTCAGCCTGTAATTGGATAGCCCTTGCTGAACATGTTTATACTAATTGTAATTTAGCAAAGACAGTTTGTTAACCTTCTTCAAGTAAACATGTAATGGTTGAGACAGCTGAGACTGGTGGCATGTCTCCTCTGTTTAACATCAGAAACAGCAGTATAACTGAGAGCCATGGAGACAGTGACTCATGGGCAGAGACCTCTGACTGTCTCACAAGTGACAACCTCACAAACTGTCCAGACCCTCGTACTGAGAGCTATGACCAAGCTGTCTTTGGATATTTCTTGAGTCATGCCAAAGAATGAGTGAGTCTGGAAGCACAGGCAGAATTTGCTGCATCAGTAGACTCTTCAGTTCTTCCTGTGGTAAAGATCAGTACAGAAGCCATTTCATGTGACGTTAAGCCTAATGTGAAGCCGCCTTTAATTCTGCTGTCTCAGTTTAGGGATAACAATTGAGTTTCTCTGAGGTGATGTCTTCAGGGAGATAATCAGTATTTATATTTCTGGGCCTTATTTTCTTTTTTACAAATGCTTGCTTCAACAATTGGTACAAATTTTTTTTTATTTGTCCCAAAAGGTTGTTTCAGTCACTTACGTTTTAAAATGGCCTCCAACATAGTATTTGAAGACGTTTTTGCCTGTGGCAGATTGTTATTCTGTCTGACAACATTGCAGAAAGAATGCAGAAATGGTGACTACAGTTATGATAAGAGAGCTGTAAGTTACATTGCTTTTTTAAAACCCACCAGACTCCGTCATCAAACAGTCTATAGCTGCCTCCATTGGTTGATTTGTGAGTGTTATTTTGTTATAGTTGGTCCCTACAAATAATTTGTAATGCCAAAGTTCCACAGCAAAACAAACAAACTGACCATCAACTTCCATTTTCTGCAGGTTAAATTATATTTTTAAATATTTGTTAATTAAATTTCTTAGTATATTCACACTGTCGTTTATTTACTGCTCTGTGTGCCTTTGAATTGCATCCTGGGGACAAATGAAGTTTTTAAGTTAAATTGACAGTTTTTATTGTTACAATCATTTTGCAGCTGCCAGTTAAAGTAATATATTGGAGCAACTATAAAATGTGTTAGACAGTGGGGAAATTAGAGAAATATTAAGTGTTAAGTCGATTTAAAAAAAAGATAAATAGACATATAATAACTTAAAGGTCACATATAAAGCCAAATGCACTTGACCATGTTTTCTAATACTAATGTGTGTCCATAGTCTCTTTACAAACTTCCCATTTATGAGAAAAGTCAGTTTTCAGAAAATGTGTGCTCAAACAGGCCCTTTTCCCTTCATGACATCACAAAGAGCAGTAACCCCTCCTTTGTTCTGCCATAGTTGCAACCTCCAGTTTTGAAAAGTGAAGCCAATAAGGAAGTGGAGAATACTGCAACTCGCTGAGTGTCAGCCTCAGGCTGGCTCTAAAAAAATTCCAAAGCCACATACACACTACAGCCAAAAAAAGGCTATTTTTTTTTTTTCAACATAAATTGACATGTTTACAGCCTGGTGCAAGATCAAAATACGTTGATTAGTTATTGTCATCATAGGCACACACTGTGTGGATGTTTTTTTTAACAGCTCTTTTTTTGAGTTTATGAACAGTACGTGTTATTCATAGGCACGTATTGTCAAGTTGACTCTTTGTAAGGTTGTCATTAACTAGACTGAAAGTTAGACTGAGACAGCATTTCCCGCTGCTGCCAATCCGCCTCCAGAACCCCCTGGAGTGAGAAAGTCACATCCACTTCCAGATGCGTTTGGTTGAACGCAGTCCATTTGCATTTAAAGCAAAAAACAGAACACAGAAACAGCCTGTTCAGAGCAGGTTCGTAATAGATGGGTTCAAAGGCATGATCAAATATAGGTTCAAAGTGGATTTTTGGCATGACTCTTCACAGACATGCTTTGGGGAAAATATGTGAACGTGTAGTATTGCATATCATATGAAAAATATTGGACGTGATATGAAAGTTGTACTCTATTTTTTCTCACTGCAGAAAGGACAGTGGAAGAGAAGAGGGATTTTTAGGCCCCAAAATACCATGATTTCTCTTTCATTCAGACAGACTGGGCCCTGAACCCGTCTGGGACTAACAACTGCTTTCTCTTCTTACCATCAGAACTTGCTCATTGCTCCCCAAGACGGGCCCACTCTCCTGCACCAGGTTTGTGCCATTGGCACCTTTGGCTGGTCTGATTTTGGCATCATTCACCAGGGCTCTGCTAAATAAGAGTCACTTAGTGAATGTGATCACAGAGCATCTGCTTACTTTTTTAATCCCTCTGAAACACCTGATCCTACTCTCGCAAACTGCCTGATTCCCACTCCTTTTCACTGCACATGCACGCCTGAGACCCTTCCTGACTTTACATTTTGTTTCTATGCTTGTGACCATTCAAACTGTGTGCACAATACCCTTAAGAGCCTCAGTCTAATAGCGTACTTATTCTGTGTTATTACAATGCTTGAATTTGGTCTTCAGCTCAGTTGTCAACAGTTTTTACATTTTTATAAAACAAATTTCAAAAAAGAGAGATTCCATAAAAAATAGTCTTGTGATGTTGCCGGGTTAAAGGACACAAATCAATGCCAATCAAATATCTGTTTGGTTTAGTCTGAACACAGCTATTTTTAGTTTACAGTTTTAAGAATGTATGGTTGGTTAACCACATGGTAAAATTGTGTGTATAAAAAGCATTTTTATTGCCTATTCTTTCATCTTAAAAGTGGCCTGCGTGCGACAAATATAGTAATATAATATTCTGACAATGAGTGGCAACCTCCATTTCTGAAAAATGAAGCCAATGTAGATGTGAAAAAACATGCAGTTCCTTGAGTGTCCACTTGAGGCTGGTGTTGCAAAAGAACCCAATGTTACAAACAAGCTCATGTTAAAATGGCTATTATACCCAAAAGGGTTTATTTTTTTGTTTTATATGTATGTAATATATGTATATATATATGTGTATATGTGTGTGTATATATATATATATATATATATATAGGCCAGTTAAAATGGTCGTTCTTTAAACGTGACACCGGTGCGGCTAATATTCTATATTTTACAATAGTTGATATTTATGTATTTAAATTTCAGATTTTTGATAAAATGAAAAAGAACAAACAAATTAAGATTAAGAAAAAAACAGTCACCCTGTGAGGTGTCTTGCTGCACTTGTCTCCGCCCCTGTGGTGCTTGCAAGCAGCCACAGGAGAGAGAGAGAGAGAGAGAGAGAGAGAGGTGTTTCCCTTTCTCTACTAAGAGCTTTACTCCGCAGGGTCACAGATTTACACTGTGTTGAGAACAGAGAGGACAGCACTAGAAGAACACAGCTTAAAAAAGAGTATCAGCAGTAGAAGATATAAAACCAAAGTGAACATGCAGAAAGGTAGGTGAACCTATTTTAGAGTGAACAGTCAAGATAATAGTTTATACTTTTTTGTAATTTTGTCTTAACAGTTTATTATTATTATATTGTAGATAATTATCTGATGTGAAGGGGGATCTCCTTGGATCAGTTATTGTTTGCTTAAATGTTCAATCTTAGCCTTGTCATTAATTGGAACTAGCTCGAAGAATGGGAAAGAAATATCAGAATTTTATAGATGTCTGTCAGAGTTTGATTAAAGTGAGGCAGCTTTATTTTATTTTTAGCTAGAAATCTGTATTTTCCTTGAAACAGAAGGAGGAACAATGAAATTACAACAGTATTTATCTGTCATCTATTCTTGCATTGATTTGCAGCCTACAGGTTGTGCAGTCAGTTGTTGGTTTTGCCATGACAAGGCTTTTCATGTTGATTTAATTTAGGTGACAGATTAGCCAGCCATGCCTCAAGCTATCAGCTTTTTCATTGTCATAGTTACTGCACAGTCAGGAGGAGCTCACTCGTCAACAGAGCAACGGCTTTTCATATCCTGACATCCTCATCCTAAATGCCAGGGGGCGATTCAGTTCACAGCCTCAAACGTCACTGCCTGAAAATACTGCTGGGTCATACTAAGTGCATTGCTGTTAGCAAAAGAAATCAATCATGTCGAGGTTGTCCTCTTCTTTGAGGTCTGGGATTACAGCTACACCAAGAATCGCCTTCATAAGAAGAAAAAATATATATTTCTGTGAACTCGTACATGATATCCTTGAGTAGTTAAGGCTTCTCTTAGGAGTTTTCAGTTGAAACAGACAAAATGACGACTGATGCTTCTTCCTTACCTACAAGAGCCAATTTAGAGACAACAGAGGCTCTTGAAACAAAGCTGTCTAAGACTTTTCATAAGAAAACACAAGTCACACATTTATTATACTAGATCAGCAAAGATTTAACATTTACCACTTCGTCCACAGGCGGTACCAAAGTCTACATTAAACAAAAGTTATTCACAGGAGCTTTCATATAAAATAAAACTATTTCACAAATGAATGTCAAAAACTGCTCATTGCATATAGTTTTTACCTAAATGATTGTGAGGCATGTACTCTTGATGTGGACAGGAGCAACAGGTATGTAGTCTATAGACCAGTTAACTTAGTGTACTTCTGGAGTAAATATTATATAAATTAAATATAACACTTGTGTCCACCTCAAATACTTCAGCTGTAGTCCTACTTGGAGCATCTGTAGGTTTGAATCCCAACATGAACCTTTGCTGCATGTCATACACCGCTCTCTCCTCCCAATGTATCCTCGCTCAGCTGTCTTATCCAATAAAGATTAAAAAAAATGCTGTTCTTATCGCTGGAGTAGAAACAATAATTCTACCAATAACTTCAATAACTACCTTGTGAAATGGTTATTTTTTTGTTTATGGAATTTTTCAGACCCCTTACAGTGTTATCAGGAAAACTGAATTGATGCATGTGAATAAATAAATAGATTTTGGTTCTATGTTGTTGGTCATTCTGCTTGCAGCTATTAATGGTGGCGGCCAGTACACATGGCTGATCATTTGATCCTCAAATTGTGAAATACATTTGGAGGACAATGCAACAGCTTCATAGACAGCTTGTTTTGGTGTTTGACAAACTGTCACATCATGATTACAGATCGTCAACAATTTGTACGAAATAAAAAATCATAACAGTCTTGTCAATATTCTGTTAGATTTCCAGCCCTGAAAAGCAAAATGGTTTTTTGACCTGCAATGCCCAGAAATATCTCCTAATCCAAGTAGTCTTGTACAAAACTTCCTGATATTTTCCTGATGAGCTGCATGTGTGAACGCAAACAAATAACATTTTTAATCTGACTTCACTTGGAATTTTACCAGCCAGCTCGCTTGTAATTTTTATGTAGTTCGTTATATTTTCTCTCACCCTTTGCTGAACTTTGCTAGTCCTGTGCCACGATGATCAACAGAGATGTCCATCATGGCATTTTATGCTAATTGCTAGCATCAAATAGCTAATTCAAAAGTAACTTTTCCCAAAAAATACAACTTGGAAAAATGGCATAATAATAACTATCTTGACCAAACTGTCTCACAAAAATTTATCTGACGTGCATTTTGAACTAAAGTGGGCTGGATTCACGACCATTCAACACTACTACCATGTTTCTAATGATACACAGCTTCATGTAAATGGGTGAAGTATCCCTTTAAGGAGGGGGGCTTTATGACCTTTACTGCAGTCATTAAGCAGGGGGGATCTTTTGACTTCACTTGGAGGTGGCTTTTGCTTTGTCCATTTGAATATACTGTATTATAAACTTGACTTTGTTAAGATTATGTTGGCAATAAAGTGTAGGTCAAGTTTTTTTTCGCGAATGACATGTCACAATCTAAGAACACACTAGTGCAACAGATATCAGTTTGAAGATATTGTTAAAATATAAACATAGATTAACATTTCATTTACGCTGTACATTCATACAGATATATCATGAAAGTCTGCATTGGATACACTCAGTTGAACTCACAGTCACTATTATACTGTATGCTAAACACAATTTGAATGCCAGCCCTCCTTGATGAACTCCCTTTCCTTAATCTTTTATTTGATCAATTTTTTGTAATCATTCTCATTTTCAGGAGCATGATAAGAATGACCTCCTCTTCCCCAGCATGTACTGGGGCCTGAATAAGGACCTGGCTGTCATTCTTAATCCATTTTAATCTTGTCTTGTAGAGTACGGGCGTTTTGAGGCCAAAATCCATGACCTGAGGGAACAGATGATGAACCACAGTATGAGCTCTGGCTCAGGTTCCCTGCGAACCAATCAAAAGAGATCCCTCTATGTGAGGTTAGTTTCTTTTTTTTTTTACCTTATTTTTACCTGTTAGGTTAACCTCCACAAAATAAAAATACAACAAATTCCAGGCCTCTTATTATGTGATGTCTGCAGTGATTTTGCAGGCAAAATATTTGAATCCAGCCAATGAGTTTGTCTACTTTTCAAAAAGATGCCAGAGACGATTAATATATCTAATGTCACTCACTGGCTGCATAGAGCATGCATTTAAGTTACCGGTACTGTGAAAACAGTAACACATATGCTGTCACTGTCATTTGTGACCTGGTAACTCTGAGCCTCAAGTTTGTTTTTTACCCAATGAAAAAAACCGTCACCCAAAAGATTTAAAGGGGGAAAACTAGAGTTTTCTGCCTTTCTTATCTGCTCCTGATGATCCTGATATCTTCCACTTAACAGGGCGCTGTTTGACTACGAGAGGTCGAAGGACAGCGGCCTCCCCAGCCAAGGGCTCAGCTTCAGGTACGGGGACATACTCCATGTCATCAACGCCTCGGATGACGAGTGGTGGCAAGCCCGCCGCGTCACCCCACATGGGGACAGTGAGGAAATGGGCGTCATTCCAAGCAAAAGAAGGTGAGCAGAGTAGAAAGTCACTACAATTTAAGAATAGTGTTTTTAAATTGTGAGAACTGTATTGTGTCCTTTAAGAGGAGTTGTCTTAAGTCAATGTAGCATAAATGTGAGTGAGTACTTTATACATGTATTTCCTTGGAAACGTGGACCTCAACTTATTGATTCTCTCAACAATGTTTATGAAAGAGAGAAATGGCAACAGAAGGCCTCTGGCTCAATCAATGTGTGGTCTCCCAGGGAACAAATAATGCTTTATCAAAGATATGCCCCTTCTATTACGGGGATGCTGCAGAAGAAATCTATTTCCAGACACTCAAGACTAAGATAAACCAACACTTGTGCTTCAAATGGACTTCTTCACTCACAGTGGACCCACAACAATGGACAGTTTACACACCGTTGTTAAGATTAACAACGGTGCATACATGGGGGAAATAATGTTCATTCTATAGTTGTCTTCTTCCACGGTAATGACACTGAGGGGAATTCACAAGGAAAAGACTGTGGCTGCTGATGGCTCAATGGATTGCACATCCCTTGTCACCACTATTAACCTTGTTTCAAGGTCAGATTCATATAGTTTATTGCCCCATTGATATTTCAGTATCAACGACCTGGATGTGTAATGCAGAAGCTAATTGCAATTTGAGCCTGCTATGCATCTGAAAAGAGTTGTAAACACCCCCCTCAGCTGAGAGCTGCACTCTTGTGCTGTCAGTGTTCACTCCAACGCCAGATCAGAGTGGAGAGGGAAGCTCTTTTTTTGTGTAAGCTGGACACAAAAGAGAAGTTTGCTTAGATATTATTATGTTTTCATCCTACATAACACTCCTAACGGTCTAAATTAGGCTGTATAATAGAGCTCCTATGTGCCCCTGATTATTATTATTATCATGAAATCCCTCTTAAAAGTCCAGCACTTAGCAAAAACTCATTGAAAAATTATTTCACATTAATGGTATGGGGTATGGATATAACTCATAGTTTATAATGCCTATTTAACAGAATAGAAAAATGCTTATTTTTGACTATCATTGAAGATGCACTATATTGTTTTGGTATAGAAATGTGAAAGTATAAGAAGTGTACAGATTATATAACGTATATGTTCGTAACTATATACACATCCTGTCCTCAGAGGAAATTTTGGTCCCTGTAACAATGTCTGAGGGTAAAGTGCTACGTGAGAAGTTATGGGCCTGCAACAGTGATACCGTAACTGTTCTGTTGGCTTTTTACCTCAAACAGTTTTTCATTTTCCTTTGAATCAAGTTTGTGTGTCAGTTCAGAAAATGTAGCATACAGAATTGTTTCACTTCTCCAACTTTCAAAAATCATCACTAAAACTATGTAATGTACTAGGTACATAGTGCACCAACATTTATATTCAGAATTTATTTTTGTCCCATTGGCTGTGTTCGCAGTCACAAAGGCTGACTTCACAATTATTTGTGTCTGGTCCTCACCAAATGTTGCACAATATTTCTGGGGGTTAGCAGCCTCATGTCCGTGTTAGTCATTTTATTCCCTCTCTTTGGTTCATGACTGAGGCTGCTCTTTACTTGACAGGGTGGAGAGGAAAGAGCGGGCGCGTCTAAAGACTGTGAAATTTAATGCCAAGCCGGGGTCATTTGATTCTAAAGGGGTAAGTAATTCTCCAAGAGCTGCATGGTGGTAATGTACAGTATTCACCAATTCATTTTATGAGTTGTAGTAAAGCTTAGACATGACTTTAAACTTCAGGTGTGAATGAAAGAACATTTACAGCAGCAGATCATTTAAAAACTACTGTTTATGTAATAACTGACAATGACGTCAGAATTAATTCAGTCTTCAATGTTGATAGTTTTATTAAGAGTTCTAACATTTGGGAAACAAAGGGGTTAGGGTACTTCAGCTCTGTTGTTCTTATTGTGATTGGATTAAATACATTGTAACAGTGAGCATCAGTCCCGAAGTGCAAAGAGTACACCGAAAAAATAGCAATTACATGCATTCATGTTTGGTTTTGTCAAGTCAATCTGTAATAAACAGATATGTGCATTAAAATGCAGAACATGTATGTACTAAAAAAACAACATAGAGCAAGACAGCCTAAGTCCTTCTTCATTATTTACCCGATAGTGATGTGAATTTATTTAATCTCTTGAAAAAGGAGGCTGAGTTTTTTTGCAAGTATGTTTTAATATTGTGAAGCTACTGAACCTAGTTGCCTTTCTGATTCTAGCATAACTATGGTTACAATGCATTGGTAAGGACTTTATTTTATTTAGGTTTTTTTTTGTGCAATAATGTGACAACCTGGTGAGATATACAGGACAAATAAAGTACAAAAACAAGGACAAGGGTGGTAATGACTGGTATCGACTTTAAGCATATGTCAAATGTTCACCGCTCAACCCTTCCACTGTAAAAAAAAAAAACAGTCTTAATCACAAACATGAGCAATGTTGTCTGAAGTTTGCATGTGTACAAAGAGCCCTTTAAACTGTAACTGTACAAAAATTACACATCCGATGCAACATGTTGTGATCCATTGATGATACTAAAAAGTATATTCACTTTATGAATTCTCATCCTTTGAGTTTCATCCTTTATTTCCAGCACTGCATGCTTTTTGTGTGCGCTTATGACACTCTATTCTTTGACTAAACTCTAGTAATGTATCTTTGCTCACAGCAGGAACTCAGTGACTCCTCTCTTTCTCCTTGCTTTTACTTTGAATGCTTCTGATGCAACTGTGGCACATCAAGAAGTACAAACCTTCAGCCATTATAACCTCAGATGGATACAGGGAAGACGCCTGTTTTAACTTGCTCACTCATTTTACAGATATTAAGTCACTATGCAGATTTTGCATTTATTATTGACCTATATTAAAGTTGAACAATATCACACAGTATGATTAAACATCTGAAAGTAAAGTTCAAGTATAAAGTATTAGGTTTATTAAAGGTTCAAGTATAATTACTTAAGTATAAAAATGGATTATGAGTATATCTGACCTCCCACAGTGACTCTGAGACCTCTCTGCAGCAAACGAAAATGACCCATTAAAAGTTTAATTTAGGTCATCAGATATTTTCTCCTTAAATACTTTGAAGACCACACATTTAAAAAAAAAAAAAAAAAAAGCTTAGATATTATGTTTGTTATTTGTGAAGTTAGACAGTGTTCATAAGTTTGTCTGCAGTTTTTGGTCATTATAAACCATAAATAACCTAATATTGGGTTGCAGAATTTATTATTATATTTATCTTGATTTATTTTTAAGCTGCAGTGTAATGTTCTGAGTTTTGATTTAAAGGAATACTTAATATGCATGTTACATTTTACATTGTCACATTTCTGCAGTAAAATGCTAAATATTAAAAAATATATATATGTCATATATATTATCTGTTTCTTCCTCTGACATTTTTTACTTACAGTACATATATATATATATATAGTTTAGTGAGAAAAAAGTACCTTTGTAGTGTGGGAGGAAAAGATGACCAGTTTTCACTGTAAGAATTTCTTGATGTCTCACTTTCTGCAGACAGTTGTTCAGTGTGCATGACTGTGACAGATCTGCCTGTTTGCTCCCATGCTCTTTCTCCCTTCACAGTCATTCAATGACAAACGTAGAAAGAATTTCATCTTTACACGAAAGTTCCCGTTCTACAAGAACAAAGAGGGTGAGCAGGATGGCAGTGATTCGGACCGTAAGTAATCTCACAGTCACACGTAGTACAGTCAGTGTAGGTCACATGTAGGTCTGGACAGGTGGATTTCAGGAGCAGAGGCGTCTTCTGGCTCCTCTGATGGTTTTGTTCTCTTTCTGTTGGATCCAAGTCATAGATACTGTGGCTCAGATGCTGATCAGTCAGCAGGAGAAGCCAAGTCAACACTGTATTTCCTGTCATATGTCCCCATATGGTGATACTGTTCGACCCAATTTTCCTTCAGGGATCATTTAGGTTCAATCTTAGCAGCCTACTGGTTATATTGCTGTCTTTGGCTCCCCCTGCTGGCTGATGGTAGCTGCACAGAGCTTGATCTGTGGGTCCACAGCTCTTCCCTCTCTTCCTCAAACCTTTTGCTCATGTTGCGGCTGTCGTCCTTCCTCTCTTTCTTCTGTTCTGGCTCTCTGTGGACGACCCACAGGACATCCTGGGGATAGGTGATGATGGGTATGGGACAAAGACTTTCAGTAAGTTAGTCGAGGATTGATTCCTAATCTCTGTTTACACCCCTCCCCTTGACAACAGCAAGCTTCAAACAACTGACTGCATGCTGCATTTGATGGATTTGTTTGCTTCTCAGTTTACCGTGCGTTCATAATGTTTCAATAATAAACGTTCAGTATTATAAAGTTGGATGTCACCAGCCATTAGTGATACATGGTCTTGATTTAGGGTTCATTATTCATTTTGTGAGGATGGCTGTGTCACAGACATTATTGTGAATGTATTTTTAGAAACAGAGGCTCCACATGCCACCTGCAGAGTAAACCACTCTGGCAGCACGTGTGTCAGGAGTAATTCTGCGAGACGGGAGCTTCCCTCCTTTTTATTGGCTCCTTAACAGACTTCAAAACCTTTTAATGCACCCCTTTCTACACTTTTGTGTTGACAGTTTCTGTTGGTTAATTTAACGCATGTTCGCATGGCATTGGCATGAAGACCTAATGTGTTTTTTTGTCTTTGTGAGCATGTCCGGTGAAAGTAGAATTATGGATCATGTAGCAATTATGTCTGTTTTATCCTCGATTTAACTTTAAATGGTTTGTTCAAAGTTTTTGATACATTACATTTACAGAGACATATACTGCACCTGCAAAAGAGGACTTCCTGTTTTTTCACACCTGAGTCCAATTCTTAAATAGTTTGGGTGTAAATGATTAATAAGTAGAAAAAGTTGTGGAACGTTTAAGAACATTTCTCCTGTCAGAAGTCTTCAGGGGACTGTTCCTGATTGAATGTCATTTAAAAACAATGAAGTTACAGTACCATCAGGTCAATATAGTCACTCTGACCTCTTTTGCACCAAGTATCCTGACATGCCATCTGGAGATTTGGGTCATACTGTACCATTTTCCTGAGTATGTAAATGTTTGCAAAGATATGATAATTAACATTTGAGAATACCAAAAGCAGAGGAAATTTAGTTGATTTGAAATGCGACATTTTACTGTAATGATGAATTTATTCAGCATTAGCTGTATTTATGCATTCAGAGAAATTCACTCTGAAATAACTGATTAACTAGTCCAAATAACATTTTTAACTGTTTGTACCCCAGGAAGTCAAGATGATGTCATCATCTCATATGAACCTGTGATGCGGCAAGAAAGTAAGTTTTCACAACCCAGTAAGTGTGTCAATAAAAGCTTACCTAGTATATGGGACTCACAGTTTTTTCAACTCATCATCTTTCCTACAATATTTTAACTTATCAGTTTTATTTGGAAATGTAAAAAAAAACAAAGCTAGTTTTATAGCTCTGTACAATCTCTCATTGGTTTATCCAGGAAGATGAAATAAAATCATTGTGACAGCAGTTTGTAAAATAGTGGTCAAAATCTAAATATTTACATAAATTACCATCATTGACATTTTCAGACACTTTCCACATACATTTGTGCCAATGTTTATTAGTTTTAGACAATACCTTTCATTCAACTATATGTTATTTTGTATTAAGAAAGCATTTCATGTCTATTAGCATGACAACATTTTGCTTCATCCATCAACCTTTCTTAAAAAGAAATTAGTTCTTAATAATAATAATGATCCGTTTATTTAAAGGTTATTGAAAAGTGCTCAAGGTCGACTTACAAAACAGAGATAAAAACAACAAAGTAACAATACATTGATAAATTCATGATGAAAAGATGCATTTAAAATGTTTGCAATCTTTGTTTAGAGATTTTATGAGACAGGATGGAGAATGATCAAACAGAACGTGCCAGTTTAAAAAGAGGTGTTTTGAGATGAGATTTAAAAATGGAGAGGGAGTTGCTTTTATAGCTGAATGGTGGGACAGACTTCCAGGGGTGGGGGCAGAGCGGCTAAAGGCTCTGGGGTCCATGGTGGAGGAGCGGGCAGATGGGTGGTGCAGTGAGTTGAGTGGAACAAGACGACCTAAACATGGTTGGATGTGTTGATATGGAAGAGTTCAGAAACCCACTTGTTCAGTTTTCATGAAAGACTCACTTGAAGTTGTCTCATACAGGATTTGCTCTGTATAGAACAAAATCTGGGAGTACTCTAGAGCTCATTTGTACATTCATTGTTTTTCTCAATTAACCTATTTTATCATATGTGTGGTTTACATGTAATAAACTGTTATCTTTATAATGCAGTGGTTAGCAAAATGTTAAATAAACTAACAAAACCAAAGCACTTTCTTTAACCTGACTTAAACCATGAACCACACTTTTCTTCGGATCTTTTTAAGAACAAATTTATAAACCTTTTAATGATCTGGTAAATAAGGTCAGTTGTGTATTTCTTGATGGTGGCACAGTTAAAATATTTTTGCATCGAACAATTACCTTTCTTTCTATACGTACTCTCTATGTATGTTCCGCCTTCTTAAAGTGTTTCTGTCGCAGCCTAGAAATGAAGTTCAGACTAACCAAAACAAAAAAGGGACACTTACTTACATGGACAAGATTCTTTAATTTAATTTAACTTATTGTTGTGAGTTTCAAACTGCTGTGAGACCATGTATCCATGTTTATTTGGCTATTCATCTCTGCTCATGATATGTCCAAGATAAATCCAACATATTAAACCCAGGCTTTCACAAATCTTTACCCTTTATTAAAGTAGTGTCAAGAGAAGTGAAGCCATCTCTGGGTCGGTTTTTTATCTCCAAAACCGATCCAAGCTCCCTCTATCAATAAAAAGCTCTCCCATGTTAACTCGTTTTTTTGTCCAGCGCTGTCAGATTTTAGTTTGGCTCAACAGGCTTCTACAGATGAAACCTTTTTTGGTTTCTTGTGCTCACTTGGAATCTGTGTTGTGCTATACTGCTGGTTGTTTATTTGTAGTACCAGATTCCATCTTAGTTTCTTTCTTCATCCAGTCAGGCACAATTGTTGCTCTTTGTAAGTAGAGCTGTGTGAGGAGGATCTCAAGAACGCAGATATAGCGTCACTTCCTGCAGCTTTCTTGAAAAATCACACCAGGTTCATTTAAAAAATAAAAAGTTCTACAGGTAACACAGACTAACGAGCGATAAAACACAATTGAATTATGTGAAAAAGTTACATATAGTTCTTTTAATATTAGCAGCTAAAACTGTTTCCCCTTCTCGTGTCTTTGTTAAATATACTCGAAAGAACTTGCCTTTGATTTTAGGTACGATAGAGGGACAGCTTCTTCTTCATTTTTTTTCAGTTAAGAAACCCCCCTCCTTCCTTAATGATATTAATCTTCTGTTTACGTTGATAGAAGTGAGGGAGAGAGAAAGTCAGGCAAACTACTTGAATAATCTACTCTTTTTAAAAACCTTTGCGATGCAACGCTTCGCTTTACGACACATGAAACTTTCATATACTAAAATCTAAAAGATACACAGTGAGGTGTGTTCTTCCTTCCAGTTGATTACGCCAGGCCCGTCATCATCCTTGGGCCAATGAAGGACAGGATCAATGATGATCTGATTTCTGAGTTCCCAGACAAATTTGGCTCCTGTGTGCCACGTAAGTAATTAATGAAAATAGAGCAGACATTTGTTTGAAACAGTTTATGAATAAAGATTAACTCATGTTATTTCATAATTGTATTTGTATGACAAGATGACTGGGCATTTAGAAAAGTACCTTGGTGTTTATGGATTAATTTACCTGCTATATAATCCTGGTAACCATGATCATGACCTTTGACTCTATATGCGGATCCACTGTCTGCCCATCCTCCCATTTGACTGTACATATCTGACACATTTGGAACCACAGTCTGTGCAGTGGAGATTGACTGCTAGAGCTGCAGTATTGTCACTCCCGCTTTGTTCTGCGAACCAAAACACACATTCAACACGCTGCTATAACCAGCAGACAGTCACTGTTATCTAAAGTTCATTGATTTTGTGTTGGTGTTCATGAAGAGCTGTAAATCATGGTGTTATTCTCCTCCTTACAGCTTCAAATCACAATCTCAGAACTAAACTTCCCAGGAAAATGAACACTTCCAAACAAACACAAATCTGCATGAGAAGAACTCATTTGACACACAATGACAGGAACCATATTCTAGAAAAAATGTTGATGTATATTTTGATTTTATTGTTTGACCCAATGTTCCATCTGTTAACATGGAGGAGGCAGGGTTTATGACCTATGCTGCAGCCTGTCAGTACATGGAGCTCCAAATGTTTGGGTTTCTTTCCAGTCATCCATGTTTTCATTCTGTCTGTGTTCATGATAGTATGTACAGTGAAGTCAGTTTCATCACACACCATTATCAGCTCCTTGTTGGCTCCTCATTTTTCAGTATGTTTTAAGGGTAATTGGTAATGTTTTCATAAGTTGAATGGAGAATCATGAACTATTGTTGCACTTTTAATTCTAGTTTTGTGTTACTGTTTTAGTGCTACTCCTGCATCTACCTGTAACATCATTTTGACCTTGCTAACAAGCTCCCCTCACTCATCTGTGCTCTGTCCAATGTGTTCACCATCACCAAAAGACATTTTATTTTTTTTTATTTTTGCATGTTTTAATTTATCCATCTCTTTTATTTCAATGTACTTTGTTTAACCACATAAAGCTGCCAACAGTTCAGGGCGAGACGGTAAGTGAGCAGAAAAAGCTGAGTTGATTCTTTTTTTAGAAAGTGAAAATGTGATGTATTGTGGAAACTAGTGTGTTCGTTTCTAAATGTTTGAGCCAGATAGTGTTTATTCTTGTAGATGCAAAAATTAGTCGTCTTTGTCGTGTCTCATTCTGAAGAAAGTAGAGTTCTTCAAAGGCATGTGTGCCTGATAAATCTTTTAACATTATATTAGATGTTCCACTATTTACTCTCTGATGCAAATTTTATGATAAGCTCTTAAAAATGTGTGAGGAGTTGTTTAGGCTGCAGAATGCATTCTTTAATAAATAAATGCAGATTATACACAATTTTGTAAGTAAAGTGAGACACATTTTTAATTAGGGTGCTTTCACACCTGGATCACTTGGATAAGCTGTTCCATAACAGGTGGCCTTTCCCCTCTCAGCCCTGATTGAGTTTCATAGGCAGCCTGAGAATTTGGTTCAATCAATCGATCTATCTTTAGTTGTATATCCCCTAATCATATTAAATGTTAAATCAAGACACGTTACATACAGCAAGTAAACACATTAATCTTTTTACTGTATATTATCTACAAAGACCCAAAATTAATCCAGCATGAGCACTAATGCAACATTTAGCAAAATTACAGTGGCAAACTAAAACTCCCTCAAACAGCCTGAGGGAGAAATCTTCAGCAGACTGATGATGAACAGCCATCTGCCAAAACTGTGTTGGGCGTGGAAAGTGGGAGAGAGGGAGATGCAGGAAGAAGGAGAAGGATAGTTGAATTGTGTGCAATGAGAGAAAAGAAACTAGAAGCTGACACTGGCGGAATTCTGGACACAAGGAAACAAAAAACATTGGGAGATACTGAAAAAAGTATTCTGACTCTGAGAAAACTGATGCAGAGAAACCGATAAAAGCTATCACTGGAGTAGAGGGAATAATCTGGCAATGAGTAGACGTGAAGCCAGGGTTCGGAGGCAGATGAGGAGATTAGTTACGGTTGTGTGATTTATCCTAATTTCAGAAGCCATGTCCTCCAAAGGCGAGGCGATAGGGAAACAGGGACATAACACAGAGAAAATATTAGGATCAAAGCCTGAGATGTAAATTTGGACTCAACTGAACATAGCAAGTAGTAGTAGTAGTTGTTAGCAGTAGTTATAGTAAAAGTAGTCGTAATAGCTGTAGCTGTAGCAGTTTTAGAAGTAGTAGGCTAGAAAAAGATGTAGTATTGCAACTACAGTAAAAGTCAATACTGATACTATCTGATCATCAGCATAAAAATAGTAAAAGATTAACATACCGTCTTGTATCCAGTTCAACATCTACAGAAGAGCTAATGCTAGGCACACAGTAGCAACATCACAGGACTGGATCATTTTCAGCAGGTTTAGTAAAGTTGAATCAGCTGTTGAAAACAATGGAATCTGTCATTCTCCTCACTAGAACGTCCATTTTTGCCAAGCTGGACTTTACACATTTAGGCTATAAATACAGATGAGACAGTGGTTGACCTCCTCGCTGCTCATAAACTTGTTAGTAGGTTAAATGGCGTCTTGGAGCCATCACACAATATAAAGTTCGGCCAGTAGCCATGGCATTCAGTATATTTACCTATAAAGTGGGAGCTGTTATATAATTGCATAAACACAGTCCTACATCAATGTGTGCGTTGGCCCACTTTACAACACTGCAGTGTGAACACAAAAATATCCAAGGGGAAAATGCAAAAATCATCATCTTATCAATGAGCTCCAGGTGTCAAAGCAACCTTTGACATTTTTTGGAAACAGTGTAAATAACACCATCAGTTTGAGAGTGAGACTCTAAGATATCCCACCTGTGTTCCCCCCTGTTGTTTGTGGTTATAACCCAACTTTTTAGATTATAGAGTGTTCATATTTACATAATACACCTTTAAGGGTGTTTCTGTGTTCATTTGTTAGAATCAGTTGAAATGTTCTGAAATGTCAGAGATGTCTTTTGCTGTAGTTTTGTCATCTTATTTCCAAGAGCTCAAACTGTTGTCTTTGCTCTGAAGATACAACTCGGCCAAAGAGGGACTACGAAGTGGACACACGAGACTACCACTTTGTGAACTCCAGAGAGCAGATGGAGAGGGACATTCAAGAGCACAAGTTCATCGAGGCGGGACAGTATAACGATAATCTGTATGGAACGAGTGTCCAGTCTGTGAAATATGTGGCAGAGAGGGTGAGACCATTTTTTTTTTTTATGAAAACTGAATGTTAACTGCACCCCATTTTACAAGTAGGATGTCAATGTACATTACAATTAAGGTGTTCCAATCTTAAGCAAAGCTATTTTTATTTCTTTGGCTTCTCATATAAATGTAATGTAAGACCTGAATTCCTAACTCCATACAATATCCATGCATATTCTTTTTTTTTTACTCAGGAGAAAGATTAGTGTGTCGTTGTGTTGCTAAACCCGATCAGATATGTGATTCTCCTGACATCCTGAAAAAACACATTTGAAGTGTTCAATACACTTAACTAGAAATGACACTTTACTGTCTTGAGGACAGTGGTATTAAAACAGAAAGAGCTTTTTTTTTTTTCTTTTTTTTTACAAATGTACCTCTTGTTGTTATTATTGGGTCATCATTTATGGAATTATGGAATAAAATGAAATCCCTTTAAAATCTGTTTATTTTTATTTGGGGTGTAAATTGATTCAGCCAGAATGATGGATTGTGACCCAATAGTTAATCCTTGTACTCAGCTGAATCCGACATATCTGGAATGGTAGATATTCACTGGCTGTGTATTTGAAAAAAATATGTATATAAACACCAATCTGAAAATCCTGTGAGAAACTCAGTGACAAAAATGTGTGTCACTTTTGGTCTGCACAAAGCTTGTGGACTTTAAATTGTGTAGTTTCGGTTTATAAACAAGGGGATGGGGTTTCTAATCTATATCTAAAAAAAAAGATATCTAATATCTCTGTGTCTGTTTCTCTGTTTACATTCATGCCTTTATCTTAGGGTAAGCACTGCATCTTGGATGTGTCTGGAAACGCCATCAAACGACTACAAGTAGCACAACTTTATCCCATCGCCATCTTCATTAAACCTAAATCTATTGATTCATTAATGTAAGTATTCTTTTCATTTACAAACCATTCACATGTTTTATCTTTGGAACAATCTTCAACTAGCCTGCATGTTTCTTGCAACACTTAACATCCCCCTATTAATCACTTTAAGAGAAAAGTATACTAAACAATATATAACAATAGAAAAGTACCTTTTAGCAAATCTTAACAAGAACCAAATGATAACACCTCTCTTATGAGCAGCCATTATTTAGGGCTGCTGAAGCAACAGACAATAATTTATAATATTATAAAATGTGCATAATATTTTTTTCTCTTCATTAAACCAGGCTTGGTAATTTTCAAAAACTAGCATAATTTTGAAAGTAGCATCCTCTCTGTTCTTCGTATCCACCCACCCCCTCCCCTCTGTGCTAGCCACGCCCCTCACTTACCTGCACTAGCGCCATTGGTCCAGAAGCAGATTTCAGTTTATGCTTTGAGTGTAGACTCGTGCCGACAGCCAACATTGGTTGAAGTTTTTACGCGTTTGCAACTGCTACATGTGAAATATATATATATATATATATTTTTTTTTTTTTGTCATAGCACATGAAGATTAATTACTGTCAGGACCTAAACACGATTTCAACCAAAATCTTGAAAAGCTTACCTGGAGACAATTACCTACCCTGCCTTTAAAGAACATTGGAATTATTGTCCAATACTGTTCATAACACTCCACATGTCCACCTGCTTGAAACATCATTATACATTACTTTATAGTGAGTATATTATTTTAAAGGACAAGGTGCTACAATTTTTCATTCATTATCGATAATTGTATACTAGTCATAAATGTTAGATGGGGGGACTTCTTTTGGAGTTTGTTCACTATTGACATGAGTTGTCATTAAAAAAAGATCCTGTATATGTTTGCAGGGACATGAATAAGAGACTGACAGAGGAACAAGCCAAGAAGACATTCGACAGGGCGATGAAGCTGGAGCAGGAGTTTGGTGAATACTTCACAGGTATGATGAAAGCAATTATAGAGTCAACAGGTTCGTTTATGTTATTGTATTTGATCAGCGCTAGTCATTTAAAGTAGTATCACTATTACTGTTTCTGTGAAGTGAAAAAGAATCAGGATCCAATTTCAGATCGAAACAAAACTTCAACAAACAAAATGTCATCAAACAAAAATACCAAAAGGAAAGAAAAAAAAGTTTACCTTCCTCAACTTTGAAGTCCAAAAAAAAAAAAGTCCATCAAAAGATCAACTTAAAATTTCAGCAAAACAAAACCATCCACAACAGTACAAGGAAATCAGATGAATCCACACAAGACAGTGACACAAAAAATCCACCAAGAAACACATTATATGTAAGACCACTGGTAGGTACAGTGCTGTATAGATAAATAAACTGACAATGAGTAGGAAGGAACACTAACTTAAGACTTAATAGACACTGCGGTAATCAGACGAGACAAGGGCAATCAAAACTGGAGGAAAACTAGACAAAGAGAGAAAGACAAGCGAAGAAACACTGAAGACTAGAACTACAAAATAAAACAGGAAACACTAAAGACACAGAAAACTCAAGAATGTAATAGTAACGATACACAGTAGGACACAAAGAAACAATAGGATAAGACATTAGAATACAAAACAGGAAACACTAAGGGCTAGGGACATGCACACACAGAAAGGAGAAACAAAGGTAGAAATGAGAAAATGAAAGAGGAAGTACTAAGGCCTAACTCAATTGTACAAAGCAATTACCAAACAAAGCAGCTTTAGACAAACAAGCTGTGGTGGTCTAACGTTTTCTGTCATGTTTAAACAAGCAAGTCAGTAAAGATTCTTGGGGCATTCTGCTTGAAAGTGTATGTATTGTGAAACCGGCTTTTGGGGAAGTTTCTGTAAATCTGTTAAAAGCATTGAAACTGGAGGAGCAGATCAACTGGGTCTTTTTCTTTTCCTTTGATTTAGTCAGAAACCGTCAAACTGGACTCATGTTGGGCTTTAAAGCATTCGATAACGATTGAAAAGTAACACGTGTGACCACAATGAAATAAATGTTGTTTTTCTCATTACATAAAGAGTTCCCCTTTGCTTTGCAGCCCTGGTTCAAGGAGACACCTTAGAGGACATTTATAACTACTGCAAACAGGTCATAGAGGAACATTCAGGACCCTATATCTGGATTCCCTCAAAGGAGAAACTATAATAACTCATCACCCTGGAAGGGACTTTGGACTGCTAGAAAACTCGTTATAAGTTGTAAGATATGGTAACTGGTGAATAGTCTTCATGAATAATTACTGTGAATATGTTTTTTTTGGTCTTTTGTTTGTTTTTTGCTTCATTTTTCACTCAACAAGATTAGTTACTCGTGAAAATGTTTGATTCCTTGTTTGTCTTTTGTTTGGTTATTGCTTTTTTTCACTCAATAGGAATGTTCCTGAATGTAAACCACAAAGTGTTTGGATGTTTCAGGTCTTGAAACATGAACCGTTTGTATATTTTGTTGACTTTCATTTGTCCAAATAGGAAAATGTAGTAAAACTAAATTATTTTCTGGGTTGTCCACATCAGCACAGTGTGGAATTTAGAACAGGAAACTGAAGGTTGCAGCTTGAATGCAGATTTCTTTGCTTCACTGACAATGACAGTTGGTATTTAGACTACAGTGGCCCTACCATGTCTTCACAATGCAGTTCTATCAAATCCACATATGAAGTTTAAGGTTTTGTCTGATTTTGCTTTTTTCTACATCGTCTTTTCTTCCTTGAATTCCTGTATTTATTTCTCTGATAATATGTAAGGCCAACGTAACACTCTCTTGTAAAGTTTTTCATGTTTTTATTTATTTATTTATTGAAGCAGACATTACACACCTGCCTGTTGCATTGACAATGATAAGTAAAGGGAGAAAGTTGCTATCAGTAACAGAGTTGTAACATTATATTTTGCTACTTAAATTGCCAGAGGTAAAAAAAAAAAAAAAAGCACAGAATTATTTATAAGTGAAAATGTAACTTTGATTAAAAGGTTATTTAAGGAGCATATTCTGTTTGAGTGATGTAGTATGTTGTATCTGTGCAAACGCAATGGAGTTCTGATGAGACTTGGATTTGATGTTCAATCTATTTTGTAGACTTGGAGTAGAGAGGATGATCAGAGTGGCGATAACGTTTATTACTGAAACACATTTTTAGCTTTTGAAACAAAAGCAGGACAAATACAGATTTTAAAGGATACAAAATTTATGGGAAAAAAAAGGCAGAAACACGGGAAGGATAAAGACATTATAGAGCATCATAAGGTCTTTCTTACTTTGAAGAGATACTGATTCAGATGCCTTGTTCTCCTCAGGCAGACTGTTCCAAAGTCTAAATGTTAAGAAATCTGATAATAATTAGTGAAATAAAGCTTTGAAGGGCACAATTCAGTCTGACCCTCTTGTTCATGCACAATAACTTTTTGTTTCTACACAGCATGTATTAGCGAAGCTGCAGTGAAACTATGAACAAAAAACAGCACTGGGTGGTACCAGCTATGTGTCCAAATGTAGCCTAGTTTGAATATAATTTCTAATTTAGGACAGAGTTACGCACTACTCACATTTAAGGTATTGCACCTGCTTAGATAGTGACAATGTACGCACAACTTATTTTAAAAGGTAGGAGGCTGAGGAGGAGCCGAGGGTTTTATACTGATTCGCGTCCACAACAGGACATTAGATGACATCACAGAGATAAAAGATGATTTTGTTTTCTACATCGGACATGACAAAAATAGAAACAGGATCCTCAGTCCTTCACTTCAAGTGTGCTCTACACTGTGTTTAGGGCAATACAAACATGCTGTGTTGTTATTTTGCACTAAGGATGTAGGCTTTAGTTGTTGCCTAATTATAATGCTTTGTCGTATTTTACAAACATTTTTATGGTTGTTGTATAATTGTAGTTGACTCAATTAATTTCGGCTGTTAGTCTGTTCAGAGAAATTTAGACAAAAAAGGCCGCTTCTTAACACTCGCTGCATGGAGAAAAATACTTTTACTGATTGGTCACGTTGTGCAGTTAAAAGGATATTTTGATTTGTTTGTTACTATCTAATAGTTAAGATGTACCTTTCATTTCCACGATACGACCAAGCAATGAAACAACTTAGTTTACAAAATAACTAGTTTCACAGTGTGGACTTTACGCCATAACTTAAAACAGAACACAAAGCTGGTGCAGCAGGTATTTATCACAGTTTTAGGGCAACATGTTAACTTCCAGCTGTGGTCATAATTAGCGCTGTAAGTTATGCTCTGCAGCACTTGCATAGTGATAAAAGAAATGAGTAAACTGATTAACATATCTTTTCTTTTTTTTTTGCAAATATGTGGTCAGTAGACTGTCACATGCACGTGGTTTGTAGCCCAATACAGCAACATCATTTAATCTCCTGTGACCTCTGAATGTCCGAACAGAAGGAATAATTACAGAACACTAATCCTGTGTAGATGCTTTTATGATTCCCTGAAATGTATTTAAAAACAGACTTTAAGAATTGTCAACCTTAAATATCTTTTATTTTAAACACAATTAAAGGGACATAATGGATATTTTGAGGCCCTGTTGACATGCATTAAGGTATGTTTTAAAGGTGAAAGTTTAAAAAAAGGTATAATATCTGTATCCACACAAGACCGCAAAGTTCTTTGAAATGCTCAGACAACATGCAGAGCCTGTAGAGCTTTGTGCGCTTTCCTCTCATTGGCAGTATATTAAACATTAATAGTCGTTATTAATAATTAGTTATTTGACAACTTGTACACGTTATTACATCTAGCACTGATGATCTTCTGTCTCCATGACAACCGAAGATGCGTTAGGGTAAGTCATTTTCAAAAAGCTCAGTTTTCAGGAACATAAAATACAATTTGCATGTGAATAAAAGGCCAAACAACAAAATTTAATTTACAAAAACGCTCTGTACAGTACATGTCATTACATGAGTGCCAACCATTGCCAATTTTGAACCTCAGCTGGTCTTCTGTTAACTTGTTAAATGTTGTAGTGGAACAATTATCATCCAATTTAGAGATGTTTCTGATCTGGGATTATCATATCCCTGGTCAGTTTGTTGAGCAGAACTCCCAACAGGACAACAAGGACCATCTTGAATCAGCCATAGAGAGCCAGGAAGACTACACAAAAGCAAATGTCAGATTTGTTTACCGTTGGCTTTAGAAGTGGATGAGCCCTAATGTCCTCAGTAGATGCTTTAACTGACCCAGCACGATACAATATATCCACTGGCCGTAGTTTACTCACCAGAGGCTTGCCTTCTATAAAGGGCATACAAATCAGTACCTCTCCTTGTTAAAATTAAGGAATACCAATAATGTGTAATTGTAATGTATTTATAAAGCACCCAGAATGACTACTGCATCTAACAGTGTAATAACCTCACTCTCGTTTGATTGCAATGCCATTGTTTGTTAGGTTCTCACAACGATAATTTGTGAATGACTTATAATCTCGTATTCCTGCCGTTTGATCTCAGCATGTTTCACTCAATCTGTTATAAAGTTAATATAGTAGTCACAATACAAACAGGTATGTTTCTTATCAATGGAACATTACAAAAGTGCACTTATTCATTGTTTTCGCTAACAAAAATAGACACTGTTTGATGAGGGTAATACAATAATTAAAAAACCAATACAAGTAAAATCCACTGATTATTGTGTAAAAGGCACGGTGAAACCTGAGGAGACCTGTTAGTGTGGACTGCATCCTGTTCTTGTGTCAGCTAAGAAAGAACTGAAACCACACAAGTAATCTTGTGAAACAAGTGTGTGCTTGGTGAATTAAACGTATGTTTTGTGAAAAGATTGAATAATCTTACAAACTGGCTGAGATGTGTGGCCAGTGGAAACTTTACAAACCATTTCAACTTAAAAACTATTGAAGTATGATATTTTGCCGTTGACATATTTGGCTGAACACTTGTGTTGTCTTTCAACTTTTTTGCAAAATGTTTCAAGACATCTGTAATTATTTTATTTCTTTGCAAATTTTCCATCAGGTGTTGGTCACCACTTGCCTTAACAGAGTAAGTTTACTGTACATTAGAACCCAATGATTAAAAATGAGAAAACAATATTTTATTTGAAATTACGATTTCTTTACCTTAATTCAATAAATAAAAAAAATGCTTCATCACATTCAATGTGTTTCATGATTAGAGCTGTTCACATGCTGTTCTGATCAAATCAAAGGCTAAGGAGATGATTATGTAAGAAATGAGCTTTTCACTGGCAACAAAGGATGTGTTTTTAAAATCCTTATTAATAATACAAGTTTTGGACCCTTGTTTTCAGTGTGTTTTGGTCGGCAATAAGACGAGATGTAAAATAAATTCTAACTTTATATTTTGGCTGAAAAGTCATTACACACATTGTAAGACATGATATTTTAAAGGACAGTGGGGATTTGACCTATGCATGATGCAACAGTCTTCTGTTTCCTGTGGATGTGCAATATTCAACACAGCTGAAGCTTTGGGGAACCTGTTTGAATCATTCAAATTGTGTCTATTTTGCAATTAAATAAAACACTGTTGTAAGAGCTGGTGTCCAAGTAATATGTTTGTTTGTTTTTTTTAAATCATTTGGCATTTTCCCTTTTTAATAATCTAATTAGGGGAACCCAACCTCATTATTTCCCATTTCCATGTTGTAGCTTTTTGACCCTATAGAAACCCTCTACTCAATCAGTGTAAATCTTTATTTTTCTTATTATCTGTGACCTTTAGCTGACTGGTTATCGCTGTCACTTAAGAGCAAGAAGATGTCCGATTCAAATCCCTGTTAGTCAAGGCTCTGTGGAGTTTCACAGGAGTGGAGTTTCCTCTCCAGATACTCCAGCTTCCTCCTACAGTCCAAAGACGTACTTGTTAGATCAATTGGAGATACCTAAATTGCCTGGTTGTTTGTCTCTGTATGTTGGGCCTGTGAGGGCGTACCCAGCCTCTCGCCCAATAATAATAGATAATGGATGAATGAATTCTGAGTGGAACTCCTTCCATTTGTAGGGTTTGCATCTTTGGCAGCACACATGAAGGTGAGTCTTTCAATGAAAGTAAACAATCATGGAGCTCATGGAGTCTTATGAGTGCTTTTAAAAAATGAGAGAATGAATGTGGAAATAACAAAAGGGAATGAATAACAGAAGAGGTGAATTCAGATATATGTGAAAACAAAGACAGATAAATTAGGGAAAAAAAGGGAAAATATTGAACTTTTCTTAAACATGTTGGTTGACTTCCTCATCATCAATCCTCATACATATGCAGAAAAATAACAACACTATGTTTTACTGATGAACAACAACTTTGGGTTCACACATACAGTATAGCTCCTTCTGCAAATATCAGGAGTTTTTTTGTGTGAAAGCACTATAAGACTCTGCAGAGTCTGCACACGAAGTAAACACAGAAAAGAACATGGTACTGGATATGTCTGTGTTTTAAGACTGGTGAAAAAAAGACAATATCAACGGACTCAGTAATAACAGGGCTGAAGAACTCAACCAGGTGATGTGCTGACTCATGCAAATCTCTTCACCTTGTCTCACTTCACCATGAGTGGAAATGTTCAATCTAATGAGTAATGACAGCTGGGTTAGCTCATTGCAACGCACTATTTATTAAAGGGAATTATCATCATGGAATCCTATCAGGATGAGACTAGGCCCCTGCACACCATGTCAGTGACCTTTATAGCATAAAACTTCTGATTCTATAATGTGATGTTTTGTGTTATAACAATTTAAGTTACCATGTCACACGTGATAACTTTTAGGCTGTGACAAAAAAAGTATATTGCTATTTTGTGATAGTTTTGTTATAACTAATCTAGTAATATCCCAGCATTGCAGCAATCCTGTAATTTTTTAACTACAATAATATGACTCCAAACATGTATCCAAGCTTCTTCAGGTGAAAGTGTTTTTCTCCATGATGCCTTTTGACTTTGTCTGTTATAAAGTTGTTTTTCCATTTGTCCAGTTCAAGTCATGTACTGTATTCAGCAGTAAGTCATAAATGAAGCATGACGTTGCTCTAACAGTCTTAAATGGATCTATTTATGTTGCATTTCTCTGCTTCACTTGCTGGAGAATCACTTATTTTGACCTTCAACTCATTCTTTCTGCAATGTGTTGTACATCATGGCTGTTTTTGGCCAATTATCACATCTGAGTCATGTACGTGTTGATGGTATGACGGTCACAGGGCTTCCATTTAAGAGTAATCAGCAGGTAGTGGTTAAAATGAAGCTAATGTTTTAACTTTAGTTTAGATTGTAGAAGTTAAGTGCACATTTGTGTGAGGACATAAAAAAAGAGAAAATAAAAAATGAAATCGATTTTTTTTTATCTCTAAAAGTAAAATAATTTGAGAGTCAAAGGGATTAAAAATTCAGTTGACTATTTAAAATAAAGAGCTTTGTTTCTATTTTTTCACAATCTCTCACTGGTGAGAGAGTGTGAGAAATGACATTGGGGACAGTAGCCACACATCGAACTTGAACCTTGGTTGCCTATTTTGGCCTTCTGCATCCCAGTGACTTTGTTTTCTAATTCAAAGAGCAGTTCTGACCTTCACTCTGCTTATGATTTTGCTGCTTTTATGCAATTCTTAGTTTATGGCTTCATCATGGCTTCGTGGTTCACCTGTTACATATAGTTTTGTTGTTGTCTGCTGTTATTTCTTTCAGACAGAACATGTACTTGTTAACACTGACTTTCAGGGAGTTTTCCTCCATTATGAAAACAGAGAATAATAAAAGTTGTTTGATTGCATTACATCATATTGGCACATCTGGTTTGCTTTAATTCACTAAGAATTGCTCTGTGTGTATATGTAATTATTACAGAAAACTGCTTTTCAAAATGAAATGAAAAGGGGTAATACTTTTAGATAATCTTGTGCGTTTTTCATGTCAAATAGCCAAGTTTATTTGACTCTTACTGTGGGTAAGTGTTTAAGTACAATATGACATCCATGTATACGTTTACATAATATAGGCCACATAATTAAGGCAGAGTCAGTAGCTGTTTCCTGGGGGGAAAAAATGAGGCGCATTGACTTATACAAAAGTAATGTAGCTCAATCATCACTTAGCCTTCGGGCCTCCATACATGTGGTGGTGACCTTGAAAAGAAAGAAAAAGATTCCTAACTCTCAAAGGCAGCAGTTCTGTTTATTTAGTGCAGGTGCAGGTTGGTGATCCTGGCAACAAATGACCGTTTGGACTATTGTGTGTGAGACGTGAGACATTTTAGGTTTAGGAGCATGCTTGTCTCCCAGCCATGGTTGATGTTTCAAACCAGCAAATATGATGGACGTGAACATAGCGCCAATAATAATAATCATTCTGGGAGTGCTAAACGGCTAAAGCTCATTTCAAAGAGGGGGAATTTTGTGTTGACTTTCGCCTGCGGGTGTTGAGTTGTCCTGCTTTCTCTTGGACAGGCTGGTGCCAAACACACGCAAGACACCAGCAGTTAGCTTGTGCTTGCATGAGGCAGCTTGCAGTGTATAGCCTTGAGAAGCAGTAAATGTACACAAGGCTACTACGTACTATTGAGTATGCTCTTCTGAAGGCACTGAGCCCAGGTGGACGGGCCCAATTTAAATAAAAAATGCAAATGACTTTGATTAATGACTTTAATCAAGTTCCAGAAATAGGAATGTTACTGTGGGTTTCTTCTGCTTTTTGCATTGACAAAGCACAGTACACCGATTTTAAATGTTGCATCAGAGTAGGCCTATAGGCAATACATTTAGGCTAATACAGTCATATGTAATTCATCTGTGGCTGCTGACCGCGGCCACCATTTACAAAGGTCATAATTTAATATCATTGAAGGCTTTATTGTTAAAGGACTATTAGAAAAATGTAGCTGAGGACAATTACAGTGGCTTAGTCAAGGCTACTGAATGCCTGCTGAAAACAGTTCTGTTTCTTTCTCTTCAGCTTCATATAGCCAATTAGTGAGGCAGTATATCCAGCCAATCGATTGTAAGATAACTTCCCCTTTGGCTGCATTATTTTAAAGGCAGTTGAAATTAGGAAAGAGACAAGACAAGAAGACTATCAAGGCATTTAACTCTAAAGGTTAAGTTTAAGATATTTTTTTACAGCCACCCTATAAAACAAGGAATATTCTCATAATGTACAGGGGAGGCGTAAGAGCTTCTGTGGAACATTTCCCTCTCTTGTCTCAAAAGGCATAATATTTTAAAGGAACTCCAGAGAACCTTCAAGAAATATTTTCTCAAAAGATCTTTAGAGATTAAAAACATAAACTTCAGAGAACCTTTAACCCGTTTCCTAAAGTTTTCTAAAGGTTATGTTGAGACTTTTTCCAAAAACCTTCAGGAAATCGTTATTGAATGTATAACGAATCTCCAGGAAAACAGCGTGTGAAGGTTGTGTAATTACAATATATATGTATAAATTAGAGGAAATTAAAGGATCATAACCTCAAAGTTCACTGAACAGTAAAACCCTATACAAATTAAAAACTTCAACCATTTTTTAAGGATAGATAGATAAGGTTAAGGCACAGATAGTTTTGCTCCACTAGCAAGAAAACATCGCCCTCTACTGGCTGATATTTATTAATTAGCCTTGCACAAAATGTCTTTTTTTTGGCACAATGTTTGAGACTGATGTGTTACCTAAAGAATGTTCCTTAAAAATAAAGTAAACATGATTGTTTATCAGGAAAGATGGGCTCTTAAGGAAGAGGATTCCTGATCTTCCCAAAACTGTGTCCACTGTAAGTGTTGAAATGTACTACTACCTCGGCACCATGATGGATAAGAAACTTCAAACAATCGAAGTTAAACATCTACTCCAAATGTCAGTGACGCCTCTTCTTGTGGAAACTTTGTAAAATGCAGGTTTATCAATCAGTCCTTACTTTCCATAACTCTCATTAAAACATTAACTTATCTGGATGCAGACCCCACAGAGAGTTAACTTAAGAGCCAAAAAAATAAAAGCAAACTATTGTTCTGCCTTCAGTTTGGACATGGCATCACAAGATCTATTACAGAGTTGTAATTTGTTGACTTAAGAATTTTGTAGACAAAAGCAAAAAGACCTTGAGCTTCTTTTGATCAGATCCTGATTTGCGAGTGTTTACATTTGTTATGGAAGCTATTTCTTAATTTAACAAAGATTATCACTGATCTACTTATGGTTAATATGTGTGAAATGGCCCTGCTGAAACTTTGTAAACTTTAATTGTAGACTGTTTACATAGCCATTTTAGATTGCAGAAAACATGAAATACATTATTTCGAGTTTTAAGTCTCTGCTGAGCCTGCCCTGCGGATTTGTGCAAGAAAAATGGTATTTGTTTTCAAGGCTGGATCATTAGATACCATTTCTTGTATCTAAAAGTCTCTAAAGACTTTTCAGATGGTCCACAATGCTGTGATAGAGAAAATCTGTAATTAGGTACCTGTACATACAAAAAATAGAGTGTCTGAAAGCATTACAGCAGTACAGACGAAAAATTTAAAAAAAGTCCACGACTCACTGTGTGCTTTTAAACTACGAGAGGCAGAGCCTTCAGTTATCAGGACCCTCTCCTTTAGAATCACACCAGTCAGGGTCTTGGAGGCACACACCTTTTCATGTTGTGGCTGTTGCTCAGTTGGTAGCGTTGTCATCTTGAAAAACGGGAGCAGGACCCAAGTACAGAAATATTTTTTAAAAATCCTGTTCAAACTAAAAAGAGAGGGAGCAGGGAGACAAAAATGTTCAAACTAAAAAGGCAGAATGCAAAACAAAAAAAACAAAAAACTAAATCTAAAACAAGGAAGAGGAAATATCCAAACAATCCAACAGGAGACAGGGTACATCTTAGGCATATACACCAGACGCTGCGAAGCCTGTGTCCGTCCACTGCTTCGATATGTCAAAGCAGCCACCATATTGTGAGGGTCAAGTCTGCCCTGTCAACCTAAACAAGTCAATGCGACAGCGATGTGTTTTCTAAAGAAAACCACGAAAATATACTTTTACGTGACTGTGAAGAATCATTGCATTCATTTTTAATCTATTTATAAATATGGATGTAGCATATCTATAGAAAGTATTGGAAGAAGTTAGATATTGGGACTGCTGTACTTTCCTTTTTGAGCAGCAATATGATGTAGCCAACAACAAAAATATGCAAAAGAGTTTATTTACATACAATGTGACATTTATGTACGATACGGCACGTAGATATTTACACAATATCATATTTACCCATTATATTACATATATTGTTTTATTGCTACATATTCCTCTTTACATACTTATTCATCTATTATATTACATAGTTATCATATTCCTCCTCAGAAGGAATCATGAGGCCTCCTCTATTCTATAGGTCTTATCAAAAGATGCAGGTGCAGCACCTATCACCAGGCTACCACGGCACACACCACGAGACAGCATCCTGTCTCAAAGTACGTCAGAGCATTGTCCACAAGGCCACCAAAACGTGTGGGCAAATAATTGTGGTCACACACAAGAGCAGGGATCTTGACGAACGGGTATGGGAGGTCTTCAGATTCTTCTGCTGCTGGAGCTGAGGAAAGATCAACAGCAGGCTAATGTTATTTGAGCTAAATACAACAAAAACAAAAAAATGTTCCTACCTGTGGAAGGTAAGTCCATTCAGTCATTGTCATTATTTTGTCAGTTTTGACAACACCAAGCAGAGCAGTGATGTGGCATCGTTGCTGAAGTCTGAACAAATTACCCTTGCAAGATGGCGGACATATGCTCCGGCCAGTCGGTGAGGCGTCTAGTGTATATGTCTTTGGGGTACTTGAGACAGGAACCGAAAAACAATGTACTGACGCAGAGCGGAATAGACACAGAAACTAAAAAGACACAGGGGTAATCAGACACAGGTGAGACTGGTTACACAGGTGAGGATAATCAGGGCAATCAGACAGGACGGAAACACACAAGGAGCAAAGAACACAAGAACAGAAACACTGAGGAAAACAACAAAGTAAAACACAAACACTAAAACACAACCTAAACAAGATATTACAAAAATAAAAAAGGAAACACTTAAGACTAAACTAAGAAAAACTAAACACCAAACTAGGAAACACAAGTAAAATAGGAAACAATATTACAGACAACATAGAAGGACACAAGGATACAAAGTGACACAGGAAACACTGAAGACTAGAAACTAGCAAACACTAACACAAAGGGAAACACACTGGGGAACTGAGATCTAAAACAAGACAAGAAATCAAAACTCAGAAATTCAAAACTAAACCATGACACCAGAAGGTTTGGGATTCAATCCCCAGCTCCTGCAGCATCACATCCTACGTGTGGGTACTTGGACACTTAAACCTGAAATGCTCACACTGCTTTGTCAGCGGAATATGAATGTGTATGAATTTGATGAGTTACTCCTGATGGTCTCACTACCTAGCAACCTCTGCCATCAGTGTGTGAATGGGTAGGTGTGACATGTGGTGTAAAAGTGCTTTGAGTAGTCAGAAGACCAGAAACGTGCTATATAAGCTCATTTACCATTGACTTTAAAAGTAGACTTAAAACTTTCCTTTTTGATAAAATTGATAGTTTGGGTGGCTCAGGCTTGCCTTAAGCTTCGTTCAGCTGGTAACATTAGTTTTTAAGATAAATCAAGATACATATTATTGATCACCCATTTGGCGAAAATTGGTTGTCACAGCAGCTCAATAAAGAGGAAAAGAGTCAGCAAAAAGTTAAAAATAAGCATATTTACAGGAATTAAATATAAGAAACATACAATAGTAATTCAATAACAATACTAAGAATATACACTAAATATACACTATGTACACTTTCACTTGTTGAAAAACAGAAGAAAACAAAAAAGTGTGGAGCATTATTATAAATGTTGCTTAGACTCCTGTGTGAACTAGTAATGGTCCTTAACTGACAGAAGAACAAAAGGAGTGCAAAAGAACAACAGTAGAGAAATCAGACAACAGCAAAACGAAGTGCAATCCTTTACGGTTATTTCATTAACTTCATGGTAAATTCTTGCTTTTTCAAGTTTTTTTTTTTTAAGTTCTATTTTATATTATGATAGTTGCTTCTTATGTTTGATTTAAATAAAGTATTTGTTATTTTAGAATTATTTCCCATGTTAACTGTTTGCACCAACACACCAAGGCAAATTCCTGGTATAAATGTATGTAAATGGGGGCTACTTGGCAATAAAAAACGATTCTAGCTTCAATCAAACCTTAAACTGTATTTATTGTGTTAAAAAGGTGATAAAAACGAATTTAAAATAACACTGATTGATATTGCTGTATATGTTTATGTCGACTATTTGGCACACTTTCAAATATCTTTCTTGCTGTATTTTCTTGCAAGCCAAATCTCTCAGGGATAATGAAGACAGCCTTTATTAAGAGGCCATGGTGAGAAAGGTCTGGTATCATTTGCATGGTTTAATACAAAATAAGAAAAAAAACATCAACGGCAGTTGTTAATTTAAAAGTCCCCTTTACTTATAACAAACTTTTGTGTTCCACATATTACACAGGCTAATGTAGCATTCTTTGGGGGATTAAAAATACACTACGACATTCCCCCATGCCAGTGGTTTAAATCAGCTCACACACATTAACACACTCACTTATTTTTTCGGCACTGACTTGTTGTTTAGCATTACATTTTCAACACGTGTACTGGACATTATATTTGAGGACGTTACACTAATCTCGAAACACTGGAATATAAGGTTGCTCCTCATTGGTGGACTCTAAATGTCCATCAAATGAATTGCCCATTCACATGCGGCATTGCATGCCGGGGTGGATGTTTTCTGTGTGGATTGTATACTGCTAAACTGTTGATAATTTTACAGCTAAAGCGTTGTTTTTTTTAGAAGATTGAGGCAGAGAGCCTCTGGTTATCTCCACTGTCACTTAAAGGTATGTGCTGCTGAACTATCGATACTCGTTTTTCTAACATGGTGTATCAATTATCACGCGCACAAACACCCAGGAAGCTTTTAACAAGTACTCACTCCACTGATAGATTATAAACGGCGTTTTGTAAGTCCTTATCGGGTTTTCCTGATGTAGCCCCTACCTTCTCGATGACCTTTGACAACTACAAAGAGCTGAGAGACAAAGTTTGGTCAGAGATGTTGTTAGCGAGTATACAGGCCACTCAGGCTCTGAGCACTTTGCAAACCGGGGGAGGGGAGGGATATAACTGAGAGGAGAATTTTCTCCCACCTCGATGAAAACGAAAGTGATTTTTAATGCATTATATGACTGAAAAAGTCTGTATTTCGGCCAGGATCAAAGCACCGTGCTGTTAGTTTTTAGTTGGGTGAAGTGGTTTAATGTGTCGCCTTCGGTGACAGTAACATTCATCATCAAGTGAAGTGCTGCGTTTCTGTACCAGTGTCAAATGTAACACTATAACACAGCTCACTTCCGGTTACCTATAAAAATAAGATTGAACTCAACTGATGCTGGATGCAGATTTTGTGACATGGTATATCACACAACAGTATCGAAAGTGGAAATTTAACACAATTTGACACATACATTTCTAGTCTTGTCATGTAAATAAAGTGCTTTCACTATACCATATTTAAAATGTGGATACAGTTTCAGTAAAATCAAACGGAATACCTGTTTGAAGCTCCATTGTATAAACATAGAATTTAGACAACCTAATTTTGCGTTATTTTTTTGTTTATGGTTACCAAAAAATGCAGGCAAGCAAACTCCTGCACTGAATAACTCAAAATCATTTGCATCGGTTTGTTATTGAAATATTTCTATGTATTTGTGGAGTTGAGAGAGTGCTCAAGATCAAAACATTTTTTAAAGCTTTGATACATTTTGGTAGTATGGTTCATTTTCTCTAGATGCAATTTTTAAGATTTTGGTAGAAATTCTCTCAGACATTAATAACTCGTGTGCTCAGAAAAAGAAAAGAAGAAAGCAGTTAAAATCACATAAAAACTTTGACCACTGTTTGCCATGAGGTACCAATTTGATGAACCAATCATGCCTCCCTGTCTCCCTGCTCCTTCTCTACCCCATGCATGCACGAGTCTACACTTAAAGCATGAGCTGAGGTAACTGAAAAATGAATTGCAAGATTAATTGTTGGAAAAATTATCTCTTGGGACAGAGGGAATGCTACTTTCAAAATCAAGCAAATTTTCGAAAATTACAGACTCTCCCTTTAATATAACAGAGATTGGATAATTATAAACGTGTTTTGGAGACTTATTCAAAATGTTACATCCTCGGCACGATATAATAAGAGCTGAGCCAGATGGTGTTATTTTGGGCACTCAAACTTTTCTCTCCTTCATAATGAAAGTTACATTTGAAATACGCAATAAAAAATGGTAGGTATACATGAGCTTGCCTTTCCAGTCCGGACTACACAGAGCACTTTTTGCACTTAAGGCGATACTAACATTTCATTCACATAGCCTCTATATTTATACACAGCTGAAGAGGCAGCAGAATATAAGGGCATCAGGACTAGACTGCAATCATTGGAGCTTTGGATTGCACTGTTGTTGAAGCATTACACTTACATGCAAAAAAGATGAGACATCATGTCTTTTCTTGCTTTTTCTGTGTGGGATGCATATCCTCCTTATTTCATTTTCATTTCATTTTGGTAAATGGCTCTGGACCGCATAATTTACTAATTAATATAATCAATGTATAATAACCATTGTATCTGAGTTGGTTATTGATTTTCCTTGTATAATCAAAGAGGGTTTAATATTGAAAATACTTCAGAATGTTCAATTTGTGATTATTATTGTGAAGTTTCATTATTATTATTATTTTATTATTATTATTATTATTATTATCAGGGCTGGAATGATATGAGAATGTTGATCATAGATATAGCTTCGATTAGTTGAGATGGAAAGAGGTAAATATTCACATTCATTCTGTTTCCATAAATGCAGTTATCATCAAACACTTGTGGGAAAGATTTAATAGTGAAAAGATTGTCACTTAACTGGACAGTAATTGCACATGTGCGTTCATCACAGACTGACACTGTGACAGTAAGTCAAAACACTCTGCTGGTGACAGACAGAAAGAAAAAATACTCATAAAATGATATTTGATTTGACTGGAATATTGGCGCATCTCTGCGATAAAATTTGTTTATACCGATTTAAGCGTGCAGGTTATTTATATATGATGATAACAATATAATAATAATTATTAGTCGTAGTAATAGTATAATTAGTAGTATAAGTAGTAGTAGCTGTATGAGCCTTTTAGTGTCAGTAATGGACATATTGGGAGAACAATCCTAAATAATAAATTGAAGAGGCACAAGGAACAAAAAAACAATCAAAAAGTTTATTTTAACTTTAGTTTGATGATCAGAATAAGTTAAAAAGAATCTTCTTAATCTTATGTTTCATATGTCTGGTTTATACTAGACACTGAGCTCAACCTAATTCTTGATCTTTGACTTATTTCAAATGTTATTCTTTACCTTTTTGCATAACTTTCAACTTTGGACAATTAGACCACTGCAATGTAAAACTGTTGTTTTGTCTTGTGCATGGCGCAATGATTCCCAACTGTTTACTCAGATAAACTCACATTTCCCTGATTAAAAACTGTCACAAAAATAGAGCTACACCAAAACTATGTTGTTGGGTTTTTTTTGTGACAAATGGTTCTGCTTCCGGTTTGCGCGTGTCTCTTTTATCTAACTTAACGCAGCAGTGTTTGGTACAGCCAGTGCTGAACTGTTATGATGTGTCAATAAGTTAAAAAGGTGGACGGCACCGATGATGAGAGGGCCCACCCGGCACCTGAACAGAACATCGGAGGTATGTGTGGACACACAGGAGACGATGATGACAGAGAACATGTGCTTTCATTGATTTTCCGTGAAAACTCGCTCTCTATTTTTTCAACCTCTCAGTCAGTCACTGAAAAATTGTTAATATCGCTGCTTGGGACATGATGTCCGCCTGATGGCTACTCTCTTTGAATGTGTTACTTTACCACCGACATTTCATCGGTAACCCGTGTCTGAGACACACCGTTGTTGTCACGGTTACTGTGTGGCTGAAACATTTCCTCCCTCTGTTAGATATCTCCGTGTAAAATAAATGTTCCTCAGTGAGGAGCTATGACACTCTCTTCCTCTCCGCATCAAATGCACAGACCTGCGTTGTATGAAATAGCAGAGTTGCAACAGCACTGCCAAGTGTTTTAATCACTGTTTACTGTTTACGTTTGGTCAGCAGCTCGTCACGAAGCTTTTTTACCTCGTTTAAAAATCATTGCATGTTATAGCCGTGACACGTCCAGTTAGCAGGCTTTACAGCTAGCAGGCTAACTAGCTACTTTTATTCCTAGTAACAGTGCTAGAAAATGGAGCTACTGCCCAGCAAAACATTATCCACAGATGCATGTGCCTAGACAGAAAATCCCCAGTTTAATTAATCACTGTGGATGTTTTTGTCTTCGGAGTGGGAGACATTTCGACGACATTGTCATCGGAGAGTTTGACAGGAGTGAATTATTCCCCATACTGTACTGTACTTGGCTTTTCTCCTCCAAACCAAAGCAAGATGGACTCTCATTCGGCTTCTCTGTCTTGTCTGAGCAGAGATCGACATTTTGCACGGAAACGAATATGTGTGCTTAACGGTGGAGGTAGGATTACATTATGTAGGAAGACGGATCGTTTATTCGCATAGCTTGTAAATCTCGTATTGTTAGAGACTGTCACTACTGTAGCTTCAAGACTTCACTCCCAAGACAGTCCGATCGGGCATCAGCAGTTTTACCTGTGAACAGCAGCAGAGCTCCTCAGTGAAACTGTGCCTGCCTCATTTTGGCAAAATTATTCTGTATGACATGCATCCACCACTCGCAGGGTTTCGGCCTACATGTTTTGGTTTTGTCCACAAGGGCGGATCGACTGCATGATTGAAGTGATCGGTAATCACATTTGACAAAATGACGATGTTGTTAAGGTCTTCTTGTGCCATGCACTGTCCCTCTCTAATGTTGTATTAAAGTTGCTTTGTGTACATTTTTTCTTGCCGTCGAGCTCATGTTTGTTGGAAAATTGTTGCAGCGATGACAGCCTAACGCATGACTGAGAGCGGTGTCTTGTATTTTATAGGTCATCGTCATTGCATGAGGCTGTGGCAGATTCATCTTCATCACTCATACAGCATTTCCATAGTTTTTTCTTCAGTAAGTATATCTGTTTCCCACTTGACATATAATAAGTACCTGTATTAAGAGTAGTCAATAAGCTTATCACTGATAGATCATTTAATTGGTGTCATTTTTGGTAGACATCCAGAGCAAATGCAAACATGTTAAAACAAAAAAAATACATCATAATATTCTATTATGCTTGATTAAAAACAATCAGGTTGTATTCATTTTCTAAACCATGTTCACCTTTTTAACAGTGACCACAGTTATTGCATTATGTTTGAAGATTTATATTTCTTGACTCATTAACATTTTGTCATTGTTTTACTGAATAGCTTATAATCAATACATATGGCTCATAATCCATGCAGACTTTTATGATATGTAAATCTGCAAGTACACATGCATTATTAAAGAGCTATGAACAGGTTCAGTATGGTTGAGCCTATATAAAAACATAATCACTTGTAAAAGATTAAAAAAAGACAAGATATGATCTTGTTTATTCACTTCTATGTGGACATTCTTGTAAAATATGACTCATTTTTAGCCTTAAACATTTTGGGCTCTTAATGACTTATTGGTACAAACAAGTGACATTTTTCTGAAAGGTTTCCTCAGCCGGCAGCTGCAAAATGTGCTGTACTAACTTCATTTGAATCAAGGGGGGACAGGGGCAACCCATTCAAATATTTCAAAGTTAACCAGAGTGCTCGTGAAAAAGGATGAGTTGCCCTGTACTGACTGTGTTCAAACACCAGTCACACAGCAGAACCAACAAAGTAAGGTAGACCAGCAAATCCTGGGTCTACAAGGTCAAAGGTTACTATGTTTTATACATTTGAGGTGGCATAGAATATGTTTCAGTCATTGCACGTCTGCAGCTGCCCGATGAAGCTGTCGACTGAGCAATAAAGAGCATGCATTTCTTTCTCATTGTCTGACAGACTGTAACATGGCTGTCTTTAGAAGTGGAAATGGTTAAAAAAAAAAATTAAAAAGAATTTCAGCTTAAATGAAAGACATTTGGACTCAAGAGAGGTTCCTAAAAGTTGGTCTCACAGTTTCAGTTTAAGCTGCTGTAAGTCTGAGGCTTTATTTAAGTGACATTACAGTTCCAGATGTTTCGATGCACATTGTCTCAGCTAAAGACCCAAATGGCCCCCAGAGAACATCGTCAGGTCATACTTTCAGCCGGTTTGAAGCAGAAACTCTGATCATAATCTGATCCTGACCAGGCTAGGTTAACAAAGTCAGTTACCATGTTGATTTAAACGGGTAAAGGAAGAGCCAGCTTTCTGACACACAAAACTCTGACTTAAGGTTCAACCGGGCTCAACAGAGTGATATTCTCTTCAATCCTGCTTACTTCCCTCAGCTCTAACATCTCTTGGGTTGCAGCCAATGATTATTAGATCAGTAACAAAAAAAAGGATTTAAATTTCATCCCTTTATTCCAAAACGGCACATCATTTCAAAGTGACAACAGGTTGTTGCTTTAAAGTTCCTGCGATGGGGAAATATTGTGTTTTTAAATGATTATATTAAAATAAAGTGTATGACAAATAGATTTTTGAAAGGTTTTGCTTCACTACATATCTTTAACAAAAGTCCAAAGACTAACTCAAAAAACCCAACATATGTGTTAGGCAACCTTTGTCAAGACATTTGTCCTTCCTCACTCCCCACTCACCTAAAGTAGTTTCTTCACAGGACAATTCAAAACAATTAGGTCCAGTTTTACTGATTTAAAAAGTCCTTATGTATAAGTCATAGATTGATATGAACTTTATGAATCCTGAGGGAAATTCTTATCTTTATAACTTCACAACTTTTGGCGGCTTTTTCTCTTCAAATTAATTAAATGTGTCAAAATAATTTAATCCTAAACTACTTACAGGAAACATTATTGCACTGTCAATACGTTCCCTTCAAACTGCTACACTTTGAATGCAGAGCTTCTACTTGTAATGGAGTGCATTCACTGTGTGATAAGTGAGGGGGGATATGGATTCTCAATGTCTGCCAACACGTCACTGACATTTTAGTCTTGTTGTTTTCTAGGTAACCAAAAGCAAACAAACGTTTCGTCATTTTTGTTTCTTAAAGATTCATGTTTAGCTCTTCGACATCACCCTTTAAGCAATGTGAAAAACATGTATTGTTATTTTGTGTTGATGAAATGAACACTCTTGATGAAAATGAACACTTAGTGCAATGAAAATAAAAGTAAACATCACATCACATTTAAACACTTTTATTACAAATGTTGTTTCAGCTGTCAATCATTTACATCATAAATGTGTATAAATTCAGTCAAGGTTAAATAGAACTTGAATGACTGTTTTACATTCATTTTTGAAAAGCAGAATAAGTTGAATGTTTTTTGCCATCTAAAGTTTTTTGTGCAAACCAGCCACGAGTCCACGAATGTGTGAAAATGATGAAGTAAAAACGTATCAAAACTCCACTCAAGGATTACCATGATCTTATTTAATCTGGTAGACCTCTTAATTGATGAATCCATTTTAACCAAATATTTGTTAAACACCTCTGTAGTCATTCCGAACACTTGAACCGTTGTGCCAAAACAGCAGCTGATGGTACTAATAAGTGACACGGTCTAGTTTTTTTTTTTTTTGTATTCAACATTTATATTTCTTTTCAAACAGGTAATAACAAAGAGAAATTGAAACAGAACATTAAACAAAACAGGAAGAAAAAGAAAACAAAATTAAAACAAAATAATCACAATGACTTTAAAGATAATAGTTCACACACTGTTTCCCCAAGGTTAATAGATCCGACCAATGTTAAAATGAATCAAATGACCAAGCTGACCTCTTAAGTTACAGGGACTGATAGCCAAGCAATGAAAGGGCCCCACGTAAACATGTGCTGATCCAGTTTGTCCAACAGAGAATATGTTACTCTCTCATAAGCAGCTAATTGAGCCACAGTTGTGGTCCATTCTTCGGAAGGAGGCGGGTGTTTCCTCCTCCAGTGCCTCAGAAGTATTCGTTTAGCTGTCGTGAGAGCCAGAATAATCCATTGTTTTTCGAAAGAGGACAAGTCACAGTCTTGAAGTTCTGTTGTCGAGCCCTGGATAGCTAGCTTAGCAGAGACTTGGAAATTCTTTTTCAGTACTTCGTAAATAACCTGTTGGATATTCTTCCACCAGTCTTTAATAGCAGAACATGTCCAAAGTATATGAAAGATAGACGCACCAGTCTCCCCACATCTCCAGCAAGAGTCTGTAGATATTAGTTTCCACTAATTGTTGAGGCATCCGGTACCACAAATGAACTATTTTCAATTGGATGAATTTGCCCACTTCTTTAAACATTGTATTTATATTTTTTAGTTAAATTCATTTTAACCATAGTGCATTTCATCTTCTACCACTAACACTTTGGAGGATATTAATCAACATCATGTTGATCATCAAACAGATTGAAGGGTAAAGTGCTACAGAAATAATGTTCCAAATCCTGCTGTGCTGCTTTGTTACAAAAGCTCTGAAGTATTACTTTACTGTACCACTTGATAGTCTCTGTTATCAATTGTTCTCTGTGATATATCTGGGCAGCTGTGTAATCTTGTAGACTGTTTTAATAATAGTTGGTGGTATGTCGTTCAGTGTTAAAGTCTTTGCTCAGTCCATCAGTTATAAATCAGTATCCTTCACAGCTCTGTTCCTTGCCACTCTTGGTCTTGTAGTAGTGGGATTCTCCAAGGCAGGTTAAACAAGAACATTAGCATAGCAGATTAAGGCTAATGAAAAGATGGTCAGAGGGGGGATACATTTAGTCAGTTGGTCCCTTGCTTATGTAAAATTTAACCAAATTTAGACAGAAGCTGATGTTCAAAGGCGTACTATGCATGAACATGAAGTTGCTTTTTATCGTCTCTTCATGTTTGTCTGCATAGTAAGATGGGAACTTTCTTTTTTTTTTTTTCTACAGGAGTGTTTTCTTCATTGTTTGCAAAATGATCCATGTAAATTCTTATCTTCTGAGAATTTAAATAGATTCATAACTTCTTAAAATTGTTATGACTTTTTTTTTTTTTTTTTGGCCAATCAGTCACTCCCTGCTTGGTACTAAGGCTAGCTTTTTAACCATACTCAGTAGAATGCCAAATGGAGCAGTAAGGAATTCAGCCAGTCTCACAGATGAATGGAGTAGATCCTGATGTATGTACTTACTCAAAAATAGACTTAACATCATGAATCCAGAATCCAGAATAGATTCACAATCGAATTGTGCCCCGAGAACCATCATTTAGACACCCAAAGATTCCCAGCTCTACTCTCGGGACTGTCTTGTTTGTTCGCTTTTCATGATGATGTTCAATTTTTTGTTGATCAAATAACGAGTGCTGTCAATCTACCATAGTTTATTAGTTTTGATAAATCATGATTAAGCCACATGTGTTGAACAAACACCCCTACTTCAGTACGTGACAGTTTTGAAGTCAGAGCATCCCGTCCTAATGCATAATCTCCACATGCTGTCATTGATTAGATTGAGAGATGTAACCCTCAAGAGTAATGCTGCGCAAACAGACCTTTCATTACTGGGATATCTACGTGGTGAGTTTTTTTTTTTTTTTCACAGTAAAAGAAGCCACGTCTTCTCTTTTTTTAATGACAATCCACAGTATTGTAGACAAACATCAGGCTTCATAATCAAACAAAGTTTTATATCATGTACACACTTCAGTCTGTAATGACCTTCTGCTGCTTAGTAACGAGAGCTCTCCCTTTCTCTGCTAAGTCTGCATTAAGAATTGTTATCATCAAGTTTATTTAAAATAAATGAAGCCGAATGAGGCTCTGTGTAAGTTTGTGTATGAAGCGGAAAAGTCACGTGATTCAAAAAATAATTAGGTCTCTATATATTTATAAACATAAGTTAATGGGTTAAGAGGAACAAAAATGTGAATGATTTGTTTTAGGGTGCACTCCCACGAGGCCCTCTGTCCTGAACCAGGCCCCGAGAACAGTTACGTCTTTAACATACGCCGTCATGTAACTCATGCATGGCTTTACAGTATCATGGTGCGTCCGTTAGTTCAGAAGAAAGTCTCATAGTCAGTATAAAGAACAACCACACACACACACACACACACACACACACACATAACATGACTGCAACTAAACTAACTTTACATGAGTCATTTTGCTCAGCTGCGTCCCCATAACACTTTTGAATTTCTCAATTATGCAAACAAATTATGCAAACTGTCAACTGTACGTCATGTCCACATTTCAAATCCATGCTTGTGCTCGTGCATGAGCAACCATACCGTCGCTTCCACATGTGCCAGGGCCAAGGAAGTGGACCGTTGTGTTCAGCACTCGCACACTATGTAGTCAAACGTGCGTGGACCGAGTACAGATTGCCTAATGTGAGTGCGCCCTTAGAAAGCAGCATATAAGTACCTTTGGTGTTCGGTTGTAGGGTCATTGCACAATCCAAAAAGAAAAGGTCTTTAACACACTTTAAGTTTAAAGGTCCAGGGTGGACATTTTCTTTCACTTTTCACACTTACGGACATTTTCTTTCACTTTTCCTTACAAGGTTCACAAAGACAGTCTGCTTGCTTGAAAGTCACACAGACTTTCTTGCTTCCAACAATATCTTGCACACATTTTGATATTCTTTTCCTAGCACTAGGGAGACTTTTTTAAAAACATCCTGTCTCGTTGTCCTGTCAAGACGGTGACATTTTTGACACACTTGCTGACCTTCTGGAGGGAAAGTCAAGGGGAGCTCAGGTGTGATTTGTTTAGTTTTTTTTAATTTACACAAGACTTTTTTTCAACACGGTTTGTTCTTCATCAATCACTATACTGTTTTTTTTTCCTGAAGCACACATTCCTGTTTTCTCTGTATTTCAGGGAGTTTTTCTATATCTACTTCCTTTTTTATGGATAGTGTGGGAGCATTTCAGCACACATAAGACAGTAGATACGTCTAGTTAGCACCAATGACAAGAGGTACAAGACGTTTAAAGACGGTTATTTAAATTATCTAATTATTCTTAGTAGTATTATAACTAATAATTTAAAATAAAACATTTTTATGCAAATCTTCTTAAAGTCATTAAGTTCTCTCAACTAATCATGCACATAGCAGTACTTATTATCACAGCCATGACACCAACTATTACAGGTATGCGTAAACGTACTTGGCCAGTACTGCTGATGTGTTTCATTTTCCATTCAACACCATATTCATGATGCAACTGAGGTTTAAATATGGCATTATTTGAGGCAAATCTGTTGTTTTTTAGGTGCGGTAGTACCATGAAGGGGGGAGGAAGGGGTAAGGAACCACCTGTAGCAGGCGAGGTCACTGGCAAGCGTCCCAAACGCAAATGCCTGCAGTGGCATCCACTTCTCTCCAAAAAGACACTGGATTTCTCTGAGGAGGAAGAAGAAGAGGATGAGGAAGAGCTGGAGAAGGTTAGTGACGGGGTGTGTGATCATCTCTATGAAAACAGGTTTGTCAGGTCACCCCAGAAATGGGGATAGACCATTTGATCCTGCATTGAATCTGACAGTATTTGAATATGTTATCAGCAGCCAGTGCGGTGTGGCCCGGAGCAGGGCCTGCAGGTGCAGCGTGGAAGCACAACAGAGGAAGTGGAGGAGGATTCCAATGAACAGCGTGCACGGCGGCCAATGAATGCCTTCCTCCTCTTCTGCAAACGACACCGCTCCCTGGTGCGGCAGGAACACCCTCGCTTGGATAACAGGGGTGCCACCAAGATCCTGGCTGACTGGTGGGCTGTGCTGGAGCCCAAAGAAAAGCAGAAATACACTGACATGGCCAAGGAGGTGAGACTGCTGTTTTGCTTTTGCAACTGTTCAAACGCCAACGTTTTGAACTCTCCACTTCATAAGCACAAGTTAAACCTTCAATTGGTGCCTCAGAGCTACAATTGCAGCAGATCAATAAAAGACAAAAGAATGATGATGACCAAGGATCTAGGTACAGTCGATTAAGTTTTAATGTGTGGACATAGAATCTTAAAAAGTCTTCAACTTCAACATCAACTTAATTATTGTCCCAAAGGAAATGACATCTCAAGCAGGCATCAAGTGCACAGCAAAGCAAAAACATCCGAAATAAAGAAACAACGGTAACAAAACAAAACAAAGGTACAGCAGCCACAGTGAGACAGAGGCTGAAACAGTCCCGACAGCACTGAAAAAGGTGCTTTAGGACAAAGTGGTGTGCAGCAGGTAAAATAAATACTGGAGTTCTAATGAATAATCAAGCTTACATAGATAAGCCAAGAATAAATAGAAATACACATTTAAAAAAACCCCAGTTGAATTGTGCTTCCAAATGAGGCTTATCAATAGCAACAGGGACAAAAGAGAGTCTTCCGCGGATGTTTTGGTTAAATAAAGGGGACAAAAAGAAGGTGGTTGGGACGGTGTAGGATTTGTTGAACCTTACTGATGACACCCTGTCTTACTAGAGAAGGCCTGCGGCTGAGCTTACTGCACACCAGTCATCTTTTCCAGCCTGTTGTTACTGTACAAGTTTGATTCTCACAGTTAGTTTTTACAGCGCCAGAAAATCGAATGGGTTAATGAAATCAGTGATGTGAAAACACTGTGACGTTTTAGAGCTGCACTGTGCAGCTGTCACATGAGAAATAAAGAAGCACCAACAGTTTGTCAAACAACAGCGATCACTTTGCTGACTGCTGGAAGCTGAGGCAAAGAAAGAAGCAATGAGATCACTGACATTTGAAGATACAACTGGATGCCTACAGCCTGACTTTATGCCAAGTTTATTTAATTACAAGTCCATAACTGATCAGACTTGTCTTCTGTGTGTCTCAGGCTCTGCTTTATGTACTGTGCTCCTGTGTACTTACTTTGCTTTAAAACCAGGTACATGCACACATCAGTACACTGTAGGGATCTATTTCAAGTCCAAATGCCCTTTAACTTTTGCAGATATTTGTCTGTTTTACTCCCCCTCTCCTCATTCCCCCTACCTAAGGCAGCCATGTTGCAGAATCTCAATGCTGCTCTGTCTTACTGATGGGCTGTGGTCCGTTGGAAAAGTGACATCAATGCATACACTCTATAGCTTTTAAAAAGACCAAAGTGGGAGTTTGCAGGGGCTGGGGGCTTTGCTGGGTGTCTCTAGAACTAGATTTCTGATTTAGATATTTCCCATCCTTCTTCTGGTTGAAATTGATGGGGAAAAAAGGCAAACAATGGAGCAGAAACAGAAGTCTGCTGCCGTTGTGTCCGCCATAATATTCAACAGGCTGGCCTTTTGGCTGTTTGCGAAGCATCTTCTTCCTCCTGCATCTTAACTGTCACTGCTGCTCACTACTGTGCTTCTACTGTTCTGATTGGTTCCTGTTTGGTGCTGGGTGGAGTACAGTGATTCTCAAGTTATGTTGTTAAGTCCTCACTAAGCTCTGTCCAAAAACAAGTCAGTTTTTTACTGAAGTTATGTTATTGTTTCAAAAGTGTTAACTTAACTAGTAGAGAGTAATGTCATACATACTTAAAAAAGACGTTTAAACTTTGTGTGACCAAAAAGTGAAAGTTTCTCATTCCAGTGTTTACCACAGTGTTACCTCTTATAGAAGATTGTTTCTGAAGAATCTTAGGACTGAAAACAATAACACTTGTTAGATGTTGTTGTCACTGATGATGTGCCACACTACATGATACTCTGCAACCTAAACCCTGTTTTGTATCTCAGTTAAGCCTTTAGTGTTTTCTTGTTCATCAGTATATCTCTAACTTTTTCTAAAAAGTTTCTAATGTATTCAAACCACACCCCCACAGTCCTTGTGTCAAGTATCAGCTTTATGTTTGTTAAACTCTTGATGGATCATGCCTTTGTTTTCCTTTACTTTGACTGTAATCAATGTTTTCTGGGGGATTAACAACAATGATCATTGATGCACTTTAATCAAGAAGTATTTGTAACCTGATGAAACTATATTTTGTTGTTTCAGTACAAAGATGCCTTTATGAAAGCGAACCCTGGCTACAAATGGTGTCCCACCACCAGCAAACCAGTCAAGAGCCCTTCTTGTCAGCCAGTAAGTAATCCCCGCAAAAAAGTTTGGTCCTTCTCTTCCAACTCAGCAAAGGACTCCACCACTGCCAAGAAAGTGCCCAAAACGGACAGCATGCCACAGTTAAACTTTGCCATGGCAGGTGTGTACGACTACAGCTTTTTTTTTTTTTTTTTTTTTTTTTTGATGTATCAACATGTCATAAAGTTGTAACTACTGTCATCGTTTGACAGATCCTACGAAGATGGGAGGCCTTAGCATGCTGCTGTTAGCTGGTGAACATGCCCTCACAAACAGAGAGGTGGGTACCGGTTGGAAGCCACCAGTGAGTGCTTCCTTATTCAAGTCAAGTTCTCTTTTTGAATTTTTACCATACACAGGTATACAGTGAGATGAAATGTTATGCCCCAGCTGTCCAGTAGGTGGCGTCAGAATATAATCTGTGATGTCATACCTGCAGCACCAAAACGTTGGTGTTTTTTTATGTTGTGATTTTGATTGTCCAGATTCTTTTTTTCACCACTTAATGCTTTTAATTGTGTCCATCTATTTAGATTCCTTCCAGCACTAAACCTAGTTTACCTGACACAGCCAGTGAAGGGAACTCCTATCCGGGGCATGAAGAGGAGGTGTGTTCAGAGCTCATATCTCTTTTCTCCCTATGCTCTGTATATTTTAGACTAGAAACTTCACATTGTGTAGTAAAGCAAGATGTCAGTGGTGATAAGAAAATGGCTTCATTTAGCTATAGATCTGTTTAGTGCATGTGACATTTTTACTTTCAAAATTTCTTTTCTGACTAATTAGAAGTTATCTGTGAAAAACATCTTTAATATGGCAACATACTGGGTAGAGATTATAAATTATGGAAATGTATCCCACATCAGAAATCAACAAATGCAACTGTTAAAGTCCATAACATCAACAAAGCCCAAATATACCTGAAATATTGGTGTATTAGAGGCATTTTTAACACTTCATTCACTTCGTTCATTTTAAAAGTGGGCGGTGTCCTATCTGCACGACTAATACAGCCATACAAAATACTAAGACATGCAACCTTGTGACTGCAAGTGAAGCTGTCACCACCATCCATTGCGGTCAACATGACATGGATGTATGTTTTGCCACCCCATTCATTGCACAAAGCCTGCTGGGATATACAGCTCCCTTATTAGGTCATAATAATAGAGATGCGTGATATATCAATTTGATCATTAAATCAGGTGTGTGGATAATTGAGACTTTCAGAAATGAAAATCAAGATTTTTCTGTTAACGATCTGCACCGTTCCCCTTGGGCTCCCATAATTCACATCCTCCCCCCTCGTTTACTACCGAGTGGCTGGGTGGCTCCAGTTATGTTCCACCCAGTCACAAGTATTTTTCAGAAGCTGCTCTGCCTCATTTCTACTTTTGCTGACTCCTAAAACTGCATCGTGCACTTTCAAAGACAGGCTTTCTGCTTGCATATTAACCCCCAAGAGAGAAATTCAGTTTGATTGTGTTGAATTGTATCGATGTAAAATAAAAGCAAAATTTGTTTTTAGTACATTTAAACATTTCTTTGTAATTTATATATATTTAAATTCCCAATTGAACTTTTTACATGCCATTTTTGACTAGAGATAAAAGAACTCGCAGATTTTGGTTGTCTCTAGACTTCACGGTGGCACACCAGTCAGTGATCTCATTTTACCTTTGCGATTTAGATATCTAGGATTACGTTTTTTATAACTTTAATTTGAGGACAACTGTAGATCTGAAAAATAATCATAAAGTGTCTTAGTTAGATTCTTGACATCAAGAATAGTCATTTTAATTAGTGAAAGTGTCACATATTCCACTTGTCACTCAAATATCTGTAACAGCAGGGTTTGATTTGGAAAAGGGATCTTGCTTTTTAACATGGTTTAATATTCTAAATGTAGAGCTGAACTGAGTCTTGTTTTGTTATTTTAATTTGCAGATGATGTCTGGGGCGATGCCCAACAGAGCGGCTGACCTTACTGAGAGCACGGTCAAGTCTGCCCGTTCCCCTCCAGTTGAGGTAGGACTGTATTTCAATGACATAATGTGTACTAATGACTAAGATCTATATTTTTCTACAGAGACAGGATTTACAATATACTAGCCTCTGTGGTCAATGTCAAAATTGTTATTGAATAAATCCCTATCTGACAGCTGTTGAAAGAAGCTGCTATGTGAAGCATATCATACTGTCCCTGCTCTAACAGTCACTCCTGGTTAAACATACAGTCTGTGAAGATGAGCCCAAAATTAGCACCCGTCACTCTTCAATTGTGGCTAAAAACCTAATTTGGTGAATAAGACAAGTGAGGTCAGACACCAGTGATCAGATCTGTATCAAACAAGCTCTTAAAGTTGAAGGATCACATTTTCTACCTGCGACTCTAAAAGCTGTATCTAACTCTCTGATTGGCCCTTACAGTCCACTTATATTTTAGTCATTCCTCCATTTGTGACAGACCAAGTCGTGAAGCATCTAATCTGCTAAACCCAAGTTTCGAACACTCACAAAGAACACCCAGACTTCCAAGTGTTGTAGCAGGGCTCTTGGTGAGCTGCAGACTGGCACACAGCTACAGTTAATCGGGCTGTCCTGCAGCAGCAGCTGCTAAAGCTGCTAATCCTTTAGTTTCTATGGTGCAGATATACATTTTTAAATCACTAAGCCTCGCATTTACCACTGCCACTGCGGGAGGCGGAGAAGTAGCTAAACACTTATCACACCCACCAGGAGACGGTAGCAAAGACAGCGACTGTCACCATGAGCTGAGCTAGAGTTTGATCGGCAGCAGAAAAGAGTAGCTGATAAACAACTGTCGGATAAACCACGAAGGAAACATCTGAGAATGCAGAAAAATTAGCCGCTTAAGAGTTCATTAATTTTTTAGCAGAGTGGAAATATGTTCTCAAATTAAAAAAAAAAAGGTATATTAAAAGTATTAACAATCTCTGTTGCAAGAATCTGAAATAATAAGGTGAAAGTTCAAATTAAAAAGAATGCAAATTTTTATAACATAACATGACCTAATCTGCATAATGGGCTATTTCAAATGTATACATGAAATCGTTTTGGGTTCGAGCGAGGAGGTTCCTGGTATAAAAAAATCTATGTCTAGGGGCTGTTACGAAATATGTTGCCAGAAAACGAAAAAAAAGTGTCTTATCAGCCATTGGCAGATGTTTCAAAAAGTCAGTTTTAGACCCTGCTATGAATATTACTCAATGTGAAATTTGAGAACTTGACAGCAGATTTAATGTATCCAACTTTGATAATAACCTCCTCTGAAGGAGTGTTCAGTATCAGTAACCATGGCGACATCGGGGCGTTAAATGAAGGCAAACTTTACCACATTGAAACCTAACAACATATCTTCTTAGCTCTGTGAATGAAGCATCTTCAGAGGTCCAAGCAGTGGGATCTGACAAAAATCACACAACACATTTTTTTTTTCTGTGGTCACAGATGTCTACGTCATTAGCACCTGAAGGAAAGCCATGCAGACAATCGGCTCTCTTCCAGCTTGCTGAGGTAAGACATCGGACAGTTTATAACTAATGTATCACAGCACAGATTCATATTATTAATGAGAAAACTATTTTTCATCAACTTAACTGATCATAACGGGCTGCCCCCCCAGAAGCAAGCAAACAAGAGTGTTTGTGTCATTACCCTGTTAAGGCTGTCTATTTAAGTGATCCTTCCTCTCTACTGCCTTCAGTAGTAGTGACCGAGGTGTTACAGGGGCGAGACAGGCTGGGCGGAGCCTGAAGGCAAAGGACAGCACTGTCTGTGTGTTTAGTTGGAGCTCCTGCTGTTACTCTACGCATCGCACCAGGCACCAGGCACCAGGAATTCACAGACTGGTAGTGTTGTAGTAAAGACCACTTTTTCAAGGTCTAGGTCTCATCTCAGAATTGAAAGCATGGTCTTGGTTAGTGTGGTCTTGACTTCAACACTACAGAAGCTACACTGAGAAACAAAGATCGTGCCATTGCAAAAAAAATCTGATTACTTAATGGTTATCAAGATTTTAAGCAGGAGCCAAACTGTCCATGAAGGTCTCTGTCTCTCAAATACAACGTGACCTAGAAATAAAAACTAGTACTTTAGAGCATGCTCTTTGACCCTCATGCACATTTGAAGAGGGGAACTGCCTTCAGCTCACTGTCTCAATAAAATCTTTCATCTGGTAAACTTATATAGTTAAAACAATGGTAATGGAGCAAATGTGGAGATGTCCTGACGATCAGAAAACGTAATGCAGAAGGCAAAGTATATAACCTCGCCCCCACCCTCCACTTGTTTGAGGTTAATACTCCAGAGAATATCCTGCTGCCTTCTCACATCATCCCACTCAGACTTGTGGAAATTTACCGGGGGGGTCTGGCAGAGGAAAGTTGTGTTCACACATAAAATATCCAGATTTCCATCTGTCATTTTCAGTTTTCTGCAAGTGTGAAAGCCATATAAGACTTTATATCAGTGTCACTTTGTATTCATCTTTTTATTTTATTTTTTTATTAGATGTGTTTAGCATCCGAAGCTGGGAAAATGGATACAGTGGTATCTCAGCCCGAGGACAGCTCCTCTTCAGCCTCTCTCAAGCAATCTGCAGCTCAACCCAAGATCAAGGATGAGAAATCAGACAATGACAACTGTCCTCCTTCCTCTCCCACTCCTGCCCTCTCACCTCTGCTCTCCCTTTCTACCTCCACTGATGCCACGCCTACGCAACTCAGCAGCCAAAATGCTCGTGTCAAAAACAAGGGCAAGAAAAAAGAGACAGCCAAGTCAAATGATGAATCAGAGTCGTCCTGCTCAGCAAAGAAGTTCATCAAGAAGTGTAATCCTGCAGAGTCAAGTGTGGACAGTGTCTTCAGCACCATTGAGGCAGTGGCCAAAGGAGTCTGGAAGGACACAGACGAGAAACCTAAGAAGAAAATCCAGAGCAATCCTAATGGTGGGAATTCGGGTACGCCCAGAAAGAAGAGCAAGCCCAAAGTAAAGACTTATGTCAAAGACCAAGAGGAGGAGATGGAGGAGGAGATGGAGGAGAACAGAGCGCAGGGCAACTCCTCTGAAGTTGAGGTAAAGGAAGAGGTGACAGATGTTAGTACCAAGGCAGAGTCAGAAGAAGCAACATTTGGAAGCACAGACCTTCAGGACATGAACATGGCAGAACCCTATCACTCCCCCTGCAGCTCTTCACCTACAAAGCTCACAGAGGAGGACAAGGGAAAGGAGAGGTCAAGTGAAGGGATCTTCGATTCCAACTCAGAGAGCTGCGGCTCCAGGAAGTCCGAGCGGCGCTGTAAAGGGGCTCTGTATAAAACGCTTGTTTCTGAGGGGATGCTGACTTCACTCAGAGCCAACATTGACCGAGGTATCAAATTTGATTGACTTGACGAAAAAAATCTGCGGCATAAATAACCCCAGTCTTTGTAGAGTGTTATTTAATTAAATAATTTTGAGGAATAATGTGTTCCCGTTTGTCTGAACTACATGTGTGTCTACAGGTAAAAGGGGTGCTTTCCGTTCCTCTGACCATGATGCAAACTGGAGTGATGACAGCTGGCCAACCTCTCAGATGGGACCTAATAACCCCAAGAAGCTAAAAAAGTCTAAGTCTAAAGACGACTCATCACAGGGGTAGGTCATGTGGTTTCAGATATTCTTTCAGGAATAAAATGATAGAATTGGTCGCTGGTGCTTGAATATGTCACCCCTAATTATTATTATTATTATTTTTTTTTAATTAAATGATTTAAAAAATAATGGTAATACAAACATTGAGTCATACAAAGTAGAAATAGAATCTTGTTTTTACATTGTAATATATTTTATCCACATACACACATACGCTCCTTTCCTCTTTTACTATAAACAGCACCATGTCTCCCAGCACTCTCCTTCCTCATTCCGCCAACACAACTCTCGTTTTAAAGGTTTCACTCAGGATTTCATTGCGACACATTCCATGGATTTAAGGAAAGACTTGACAGTGGACATTTCTCTCTTTCTCTTGAGTTCACTTGAGCCATCTTCTTTCCCTAAGCCTGTAGCTGTGAGTGATGGAAGATATCATGAGCAGTACACTAGACATACCTCAGATAGGCTGCTTCCTTTGGTGGTCTGAGCATATTTGGTTTTTAAAAGTCAAGATATCGAATGTAAGACGACCATTTAAAAAGTCCACACATCTACGTTGAAACCAGAGCAGGTGGTGAGCACAAGAAAACACGTCTTTTATGATTTTTTCTGCCCATGTCCCCTTAGGGACCCCTTCAAAAGAGGATTAGGGCAACATAAAAGTGTTCTGACTTTTTGGGGAGAAATACCAACTTTTAATTTAGGTTTCTACCCCTAAAGCTTCGACGAAGCCTGAGTGATCTCACACATAGATTTACTGCAGGGGGCTCTGGAGGCTCATCGGTTGAGGGTAACGAAAGTGTTCAAAGTGCTCATTGCTTCTCCTGCAGGCACTGACCAATGACCAATAGACATGACTGAGCTCTGTAGGAAAAATCTACAAGTTATTATTATTTTGCACTTGAGTGAATGAATGCTGAGGTCTGATATAGTGTATATGCTTAACTGTTTATATTCCCTATGTCAGCCTAGGGAAACTGGAGGAGGAGTTTGAAAGGAAGTTTAACAGCCTTCCCCAGTACAGCCCAATGACATTTGATAAGAAGGGGACGACTGTGGCGAAGAAGAAGAAGAGTGACAGCTGCACCGTCCCAGAGGACGTTTCCAAAGCTATAAAAGGTAATAAAAAAAAAAACAACGATTTTTCCACTTAAGAAATGACTGTTCTTTGATATGCCTTCATTTCATCCATGACCCTCTCTGCACCCTTTTGTGGAGTCACGTTATCCACTCTTGTGCTGCTCAAAAACGTCAGACACCATAACATAGCATTTCCATGCTCTTTTTTCTTTTCTTTCTTTGCTGTATCAGGGTCATCTCCATCTCAGAAAAAGACTTCATTCCACAAGATTGTTAGGAAGCACAAACACAAAAAGGAGAAACCAGATGCAGTGGACAAAGGTGAATCCGAATGTTGGTTTCTGTGCATATTTCTCATAAACAACTTAATTAAGAACTTTCCTCCTCACCAAAACAAACAAACCAAACAATTAAAACCAGTAAAAACTCTGAAGAACGATTTTCAGGTTTCAAGTCTTTTGAGCTCTTCTTAGCCAGTCAAGGTACTCTAAAAGCACACCACCTGAAGTGATTTATGGTGTCTTCCTTAGTCGTCAGATTTTGGTCCCTCGTATATCTCAACAGATTTACTGTGTAGCATCGTGTCGGGTGATTTAAGAATCTGAATCAGCTTTAAAGACTTAAAAAACTGCATCGGCTGAGTTTCAAATTATCAGTTAAACTGCTGCATTTAGCTTTTCTTCTTCAACAAGTTTGTGCCTTATGAGACGTCATTCAAGAAGCAAAAATGTGATAAAGTAATCATACAAAAAATGTTGGTCAAGTTTATATGCACTACACTCAAACTCATACAGATTTAAAGAAATGAAAATTACTTATCAAGTTAAGTTGTTGTTGCCCCGTGTGCGAACTGCAAACTAAAGTAGAAAGAACTGTTGTTCCTTTAATTTCATCACAGCCTTTGTTCTAATGTAGTTCTAATCTATTGTGAACCTTGTCTCCACAGCAGCAGTACAGAGTGATCCCAGTGTGCTGGAATCAGTTTCTAAAGCCAAATCATGTGCCCCTGTTACCATAATGTGCCCCGACTTGCAGGGCACCTCTAGTATGGAGATGCTAGTTGGTAGCCAGAAGAGGAAGGCAAGGAAGACCAAGATCACACACTTGGTGCGCACAGCTGATGGCAGTGTGTCTCAAGCTGAGGGTGAGTTGAGCAGTCATTAGCTGCTGTCACATAGTCTGGGCATGTTGGAGGATATGAACATCATCAGCACCTCCCACTTTCTCTCTGCGTGAACTCTTCAGAATATTTTCTGCTGCCTTTTTACACCAGCTCACCCTGACTTCACTCAGAAAATGTACTATGGAGCTAGCAGGAAAAAATCTGGGTAGAATTGAGTGAAAATTAGTCTTGATCAAGTTTGTTTGACCTACAAAAAGTAAGATTTTTACTAAGATAGTCAAATACATTTTTAATATAATTTAACCCCTCTTTTGTTTTATACACTTTTCTTTTTATAGAGGAAAAATCTAAGGACCTGAACCAGGAACAGGATATGAAGCCATTACCCCAACAGAATTTATGCAATGAAGAAGGGTGCTACAGTAATCCCAGGGCAGAGGAGGTGGAGGAGGAGAGGAGCATGGCACCCCAGGAGCTACCTGCTTTCTTCAGCCTGGCTGCCCTCGCTGAGGTAGCAGCCATGGAAAACGTTCACAGGTAGGGAAAACAAAGAAGATATCTCCAGTATAATCATTTAATATTGTTCAGTCTTTATAGTTATTGGACACACACATTCACCCATTCAAACTATGTATTTGTATTTTCCCTTTTCCTGCTGCAGACTAATGTCTCTGTGTGGACAATAAAGATAACTTTGAGCATCAGTGTTTACTATTCATACTCAGGAGCAATTTAGGGTTTAATGTCTTTCCCATGGTCACATGTGACTGAAAGAGCTGGGGATCAAACCCGTGACTTTCCAGTTGACTGACTCTACCACTGACCTACAGTCGCCCCTTTTTCCCCTCAATAATAGACTGGTATAGTAATCCTATGGGATTTTTGCATTGGATTTTGGATCATAAAAAAAATAAGCTCTGTGTCAAACACACGTTTCTGACGCGTTGCTGTTTTGTTCAGCGGGATAAACTTTACAGATGAACATCATTTATATGAAGTTTGAAGAGTTAATGCAGCCGAGAGAAGTAAAAAGCTAACGTTATGCTCTAGCGAATTACACTACGGTCGGTTTATAACGACGTCACGACCATTATGCTTCATCGATCTAATCAGCGGATTTGACAAGCTAGCTAAACGTTAGCTTAATAAATTGTTTATTAACCTAATATTTGCAAGAACACTGAAAAAAATGACTAGAGACTGTAAGGAGGATTAGGGAGAGAGTTCCCGGTGTGATGACGTGTAATGTCTGCAACAACCACTGTAGCTACTCGTTAGCAACCGTTGTTTAAAGTTTGCATAAAAACTTTGAAATTCACAAGTGGGGTCTTAGCTAACGTAGTTTACCTCGTCTAACAAAACATCAACATCTCTTCAGCTTATACTAACCACAGACCTTATTTCAGACGTCTAACCACAAACCCATTCAAAATCCCCATTGACTTTTAGAGTTAGGAACCCATGGCACTAAAATGCTAACTAACTTCCTGGTTTTAGGACTCAAAACTACACCAGTCTATAGTCAATGAATTATGAAAAACAAATAAGATGTTACAAGCTGCAGGAACAATTGGGAGGATTAAAGATCCACTTTTTTTTTTTTTTTTTTTTTTTAACCCACTTTTAAATTCTCATCAAAGAAATGTGTTTCACAAATGAAACTTTGAGCTGCATGTTTGATCAAAAGCAGAAAACATTTTTAAGATAAATTGACTGGTGTGTCAACAAGGTGCTAATCAATCGACATTATTGTATATTCTCTGCATATAATAAAAAAGTGCACTTTAACAACATTTACACAGTCCTACACAATGCCATGATTATTTTACGGGGCTACACGTGGCATGCTGACAACAGGGCAGTCCACCATCTGATATTTCACAGCAGACTTAATGCCCTGCAGTATGCTGCTACATTGATGGACAAGTGATCCACAAATGTAGATGAACAGGCAGGAAAGCTTCAGGATTACATAATTAGCTTGACAGAGTGCCACAAAAGAGGGGCATACATCAGTTAAAAAAAGCAATTGACATCAATTGTGTGCAGGTACAATAGTGTTTGTACAGTAAAGCTTGAGTTATCAGACTGAGATCACAGAGAACATTTAGTTGGGTTATTTCACATACACTGTGAAGAATTAATGTCCAATGGTTTGGACGACAGCAGTGAATGCACTGAGTGTCTCCGGTGGCTCTGTGTGGGGAGATTTCTTAACAAGATGCAGCAAACCCAAGAGAGCGCCGAATCACATGAGCAAGCAGCTGCACAAAACAGGAAAATACAACATCTGTGGTTATGTGCTTTGTATTTAAAGATCAAACAGCGCACATTGCTCTCTTTTTCTTTCTCTCTCTCTCGACCACTGCGAAGAGTATATTGTCATTTGAAGGAGATTTTGTTTTTTCAGAGACCTCCCAACATGTTGCTTTTGAGGTCTTTTTGGCTCAAGTGCCAATCAGAGGGTCCCAGACCCCCGTATCTCGCACCCTGTATCGAGGCTTTAATTGTAAATGGAAACTGTCTATTTGAAATCGTGTGACCACCCTCCTCATTCTTTCTTTGTTTCCTGTTTCAGAGGCCAGAGAGGTTTGGCCGACAGTCAGAAGAAAGAGCTCGCCCAGACTCCGGTCCTCATCTCTTGCGCTGACCAGTGAAACTCTGCTGCTTTTATGAGAAGCCACAACATGGACTCTGGAAGTGGAGCTTTACTTTCCTTGGTGGTAACCCTACGCTAAAGGGAGACTTGACCTGGAAGTGTGGATGGACTCCAACTTCCCACTTGTGGTGAATTTACTTGAGCTCGGGTTCATGTTGGAGATAGAGCCCCTCTCCTTCGTACTCCTCGCTATCTCAGTGTTTCCCCTGAAGCCTTCCTTTGGCTAGAGGAAGGATGCCTTTTCTGAACTCCTCACACACCCTTTAGATGCTCTGTTAGGGCCTGTGGAAGAACCAAACTGTTCCCCAGTGCATGGCTTCCCTTGTAGAGATGGATGTCATGGGTTAATTGTACCCTGTTTTAAGGTCAAGTCTTGCAATTTAATAATAGCGTTTTAGGTAAACAAAACACAGCATTGGTTTTATAGATAAAAACACAGCTTTCCGTTACCTTTTTACCTCACACACACGCCTACTGAAGAGTTCCCTCCACCTCTGCTAGATTACCTCTGTATTTAAAAAGCTCTAATTCATCACTTTCCTTCCAGCTTCAACCCAAAATGACTTTAACCAGGGTAAATGACTTCCATTTCCAAACTCCCCACTGCGTGTATCCCTTTGGTACACTAATGTGGTGTTCTTAAACTACTAGGAAATCATGGTTTAGTATTTGTAAGTTAAGATAATGCTACTGTAAAACAGTACATAGTAGCTACATATAATCATGTTAGACTGAATGTGTGAGAGAAGACCTGCACATACTCATGCACCTGAACTACAGTTGGCTATAGCTAAAGGTGTTTGTCATTTTAACCATAGCTAGTTGATTCACAATATTCCTGTCAGGCTTCAGAACTGTTTCTTGTAATGGGGAGGTCGTGTGAAAGTGATTTAATTATAGCCTTAACCCTCCCGCCTTGATCTGCTTCCCCGCCCACACAACGCTCGCGATGCTCAACGCCATCCCAGTCCTAAATTTTAATGTCAAAACTTTGGATATGAAAATGCAGTTTTTGTCACTACTTGATCTTATTGCAGTTTGCGTAGCAGTTAGGAAGATTAACTATTTGTGTGCAAACTTTTCGCAAATTTTTTGGAATAGGTGTTTTTTCTTTTTTTTTTTTTTTTGGTATGGTATACAAACACTGCACTAATTTGTAGCCCAAGTTGCTCTTGTTGTGTGATAAAATGCTTTGTCTCCAGCGGTCACTGTGTTCTTCAACACAAGCCCGCAATAGTGTCTTCTGTGTCCTCGGGACCTGGCTAAAGCCAGACACATAAATGTTAAGGTTTGACAATCTGAAACATGTTTTTATAATACATAACTCATGAAATGAGCAATTTGGAAAAACAAAAATCATAGCAGGCTATTCAATGGTTCAAATGGAGACAGAGCATTAGAAAACAAATCCCCCTCTTCTTTTCCTATTGGCCTTTTGAGATTTTATTGCCGAGTAATGGTCTACTCAGAGGTCCCATTCAGTCAATTTTGTTATCTTTAGAAATATTTATATTTTGATGAGGTTGTTTGTTCTTTATTGTGATGTTAATATTAGGTCCGCATCATTCCATTTCCATGCCTGTCTTGGCCATACTTTTGTTTACAGTTCAGTTGTGAAGAAGGATAAGGACGCATGCAGTTACTGTAAGCTGCTGGTTTGTTGTCTTCCCGAGGGTCAAAGGAACCTGGAAGAGCCACACTTAGCTGCACTGCAAGCAAAAGTGACCAAATCGGATTTATTTGCAAATATGTGACTCAGATCCAATTTTTTATCATTGTATGAACTGCATAAATCACATGAAATCAGTTTTTTTTTTCTCTCTCTTTCTGAATCAGGTTTTTTCCACATTCATATGTGATCCTAAATCACTGCAATCTTAGTCTGAACAGCCAGGTGTGAATACAGGACGTCCATGATCAAAGCTTCAACATTGTGAAGCATTTTATTAATGCAGTTCAGTCCACGTGGAACTATTAATGATATCCTAAGTTTTCTTTTTGATGTCAAAATAGACTCCAGTCTGCTGTGTAGTTCCTGTTTTTTAAAGATAAACCAACTGAACCAGTGGATATTGCGCTATGTGTGACATCTTTGTTCTTTTGGACATGTGGACCCTTTGAGGGCCGTGTCCTGTCCACTCACACATAATCTCATGCAAGCCTTTAAAAAAAAAAGAAAAAAAAGTTGCTTCAAAAAGTAACAGCCAAACAAAATGATTGTATCTGAACAATAGATCTGAATTGAGCCTTCAGGCTTGCAGTGTGAATGTAGCCTTACTCTTGAGCAATACCCCTCACCTCCTTACCCAGCAGCCCTTGTTCCTCTGTGTAGACCAATACTTAAATCATTGCATTTTAAGTTTAACCACATTTCTAACTTTTATAGATCTTTGTTTTTAATTTGATCATACTTTTTTCTGTGTGTGCATATGTGATGCTCTTGAAAGTAGGTCCTTTCAACCTTTTTTAGGTCTTTTTAAGGTTCAATGTTTTCATCCCCCTGAGGTCAAGATTACTGGATGAGAATGTTTTCAAAAGAGATCAAGTTCATAGATGATGCATATTTCTATGCTTACCTGCTACAGTAAGCAGACCGGCTGTGAGATACATGCTCAGTCTGTACACATGGTCTCTTCACCTCTGGAGGTGTGTGTTTGACTGTCACTGCTTCATGTTTTTTTTGATAAGCGTGTAAAGGTGCTCCGATTGCTTTTTTCTTTTCTTTTTTTTTACTCTGACAGGACAGACAGGATCTCAGAGAACTTTATCTTAACATAGTATTTTCCTAAATGAAGGCATTGTTACATAGTAATAATGTTAAGCTTATGTAAGCCCTTGTGTGCAAATAGTATGTGCAAAGAATCTATGATTCCTCTCTAAATTTATGTTTAAAATCTTAAGAAAATGTTTCCAAACTGAACAGATGGACATGACAGAACTATTATATGAAATATTTTTTTTTTCCAGATATGAGGTAAAAATAGCATCAAGGTTCTTCCGCTGGTGGACGTTAGTGTCAATCTTTGCAAAGACAAAGAAATTGTCTTCCCCCCTAAAAAAAGAAATACATTTGCTTTTAGCAAGTGAGTTTATTGACATTTGCCAAAGAAAAGGGAAAAGTATAATGAAAAGAGAACCTGTTTGTTTTTTTTCTTCTGATAGAGAGTAAGCATAATGATTGCACTGCTTTTTTAGGTGTGTAAATCTTCAGGTAACAATATCAGCACAATTCATCATGTGTATCTTTAAGTATTTAAACCCAGAGTTGGAAGTGCAACAACAAGGCACCACTAAATGCCTCTTTTAATAAACAGTATTTGCACCTTATGACCCAAACCAAAATAATCATGGTATTTGAAAAACATATATAATTTTTACCCTCTCAATTAAAATTATGCATTTGAACTATTCTATATATGAGAATCAAGTCAATAACAAATCTACACATCAACCAAACAGCCATAATGTCATTTCCCCTTGGCCTCACTTTTCTAGAAAATGCTTCTATAAAGTCAAAATTCCTATATTAGTTACCAAAATGACTATAACACCCTATTGTGCTAGTACTGTCTTCTTGAATGTAATCATTTTGTACCTGTATTTTTCTAATTCAGTCTTGATTGTACTGTATGTATGCTATAATGATGTACTGTTCCTTAGGTGCATAGTTCATTACGACCAACAGGATAGCTGCTGTGCTGCGAACGTGATGGAAATTTGTGATTTGAGGTCCAAATGACTTACTGTACATTGTGAGCATCCATGAGACTGCTAACTGAGAGATTCTTGCATTGTGAATGGTAGGAAAACAGCTTTTCCTGATTTGCTACTTCTATTTCCTTTTTGGTAAAAGTGAAAGTCTGTTCAGGACAGTTTATAAAACAGGGACGCTCCTGCAATCAGATAGAACGATTGAATGCTTGAGTTTCAACTTATTTATTACTGTTCCTTTTTAAAGGTTTAGCTGAATAATAATAAAAAAAAACAATAAAATATACAACTGAATATGCATCCATTTATACATGAACATGTATAAGATTATCTACCCTTTACTGGAATGTAGATTACGGCTTTTTTTGTGAACAAGAGGTTATAGCCAGATCTTTGAAGTCTCTTTCCTCTGATAGTTTGTATGTGTTGAAACTTATTTATGTCACTAGTAATCATCATGACTGATATGTTTTATGATTGTTGCAGCCCAGTTGTTAAATGCAGCCTTGCCTTACTGGAACCCCTGCTTCGTGAGGGATCCCTCAGTCACCTGTGCGCCCTCTGTATGCCACAACACCCCACCCCCACCCTACCCCTCTCACAACTTTTATGTCATAACACTGTTTGCTGTTGCAACTATTATTCCTTTTACAATTTCTGCTGACGCAACTATTACTTCTTGAACACCTATTAAAATAGCATCTACTCCATCTGTGTGAAAATATGTTGTTTTTGCTGATTTATTCATGACCATGTTTCTTTCCTCATTGATCAGTATCATAAACCTGCCGCAGTTGGACAGGACAAGAGTCGGTATTTCCTCTCAGGGTGATGTCATTTTAGGTAAGCCTCGTAATTGAAGCTTTACTCCCAACTGTCCAGGTAATCTTGACAAAAAAAGAGCAACGCGTCAACCCCAATCAACACACCTACATTATGTGCACATTCTGATCCTCACACTTTTGCAAAACGCACTTCCCTAAACTTAAGATGCGTCGTCTGAAAGCCTGTGTGTGTGAATTACTAAACACTGAACTCAGAATGCATAAACAAAGACAACTGTATTCAATCCGATCACAGAAACCAGAGCTTGAAAACAGGCTTGCTAAACAACGTTCTAGGACGATGAGAAGAAGGAGAAAGGAAAAATGGCAGATTATTAAGAGATTACGGAGGTGTCTAGAAAATAAAACTATTTTGTTTTTGCTTTGCATTTGTGTTTGTATTTTCGGCATGCTACAAATGAAAATGCCAAACACTAGGCAGAGAAGAAGGAAGAGTACTGTTGCAGGCTGTTTGTCTCTGTTTGAGTAACATCACTTAATCAAGCCTTTTCTAATGTTCCACACTACAAAATGAGTAATAAAAGTATGATTTGTGCTGATATTGTATCAGATCAATATCAGTATCGGCCAATAATTAAGGCTGCAATATCAGTATCGTATCACAAATGAAAAAGACAGGACAGTTCTAATAAATATGATCACACATGCAAAGTTGGAAAAATATTTTTACTCTGACATCTCTTGCTGCTCTTCCTCTTCTTCCCCTTTCTCCTTCTCCTCATCCTATTCTTAAATCTTCCCCTCGGCCTCTGTTCTTCCTCCTCATCCATTAACTGCCTTTTTATCTTCTTCCTACTCTTCCTTCTTTTCTTGAGTATTGGCCAATACCAATATCGATCTGATACGATATCAGCACAAATCAAACATACTTTTATTACTTAATTTGTAGAGTGGAACGTTAGAAAAGGCTTGATCAAGTGATGTTACTCAAACAGACAACAATAGTCAGCAACGGTAGGTATGAGAAAATCTGACCCATTCAACCAACTGGTTACAAAAATGTTCATCTTCAACATAATATCTACAGTATTCTACAATTTAATAAAATAGATACAAAATAAATTAGACCCTGAAAAAATAACTTAATAAATCCAATAAAAACAAATTGTACTTTTAAAGTGCAAACAATTCCAGTTTACTTTAGTAATTTTTTAGTCAGTATAGGGTGGGAACAACTGAGGGCTGAGAACTTCTATCAGAGATTTTAGATGCAGTCCAATAAAATCCTATATTCGTTTTCTGGCTGATATCAGACCGATATCCGATATCAATATCCTTATGTTTATCAATAAGAAGCAAACTTCATTACAAAAGAACGATACACCATTTAAAGCCCAACACTTGTACTACAGATGCCATCAATATGAGCACAGAGCACAATCGAAGAGACTTGTTATTATTCCAGTCCAGTGAACCATATTTTTCAATTTACATCCAGAAAAAAAAATTCAATAATCGTATGACCTCACATATTCTTCTTAAAGATATAAGCCACTTTATGTTCAATTGTGATTGACCATGTTGATGATACAAATTGGAGCTCCCATATGAAAAGGAGAAGAACTATTAGATTGGAGATAAAATAATAACATAGATGCAAAGAATATTACATTATGTAACCTTTCTGTCTTCCCAACTGATACGCCAGTCCATACAGATTTGAAGAGGTGAGTCTGCCTGCTATAATCAAAATCCACAAATGAAATGTAATGTCACTACAAAACTGTCTGTTCCACTCAGCTTGTAATATTTGGACTCCAAGGACAGAAGCATTAACAGCATTAAGCGCTAAAATATATAGCGTTTAATGCTGTTGATGCTATATATATATACATATATATATACTGTATATATATATATATATATACTGTATATATATATATATATATACTGTATATATATAACATATACATACATGTACATATATATACATATATATATATACACACACACACACACACATATATATATACATATATATATACATAACAGTAAAACTGTGCCAACACTGTAGGTGGCTTTGTGGTTACTGTTATGGATTGTGGATACAAACCACGACAGAAGAAGAATCCCGGTCACGTGATTTGCGTATCACATGACAACGCATCGCTAAAGCTACTGTGCTAACGCTGAAAAAATGGCAGCGTTTTTACAGTGGAGGAAATTTGTATTCTTTGATAAAGATAGTGTGAAGGATCCTGCGGATAATGGAAAAAACTTTGTCCTCCCGAGCGGAATATCGGCGTGTGACTCCGGCCGAGGGCACATCGTACTGGGAGATATCCTTTAACAGATTGCTGCTAGCCAGCTCGGCTAACGTCATACTCGCCAGGGTTACTCCCAAATCAGTAATGGTCAACATACGGTATTTTTTGTTTTTATGTCTGACCTGTTATAAGGACGGTAGAGTCAGGCTCCGCTCTGCTTTCTATTACAGAGAACGTCACAACAAACTTGGTTTGTCAAGATACGTTTGGACTGAATGTTTGGTTAAAAACATCAGAAAGTATTGACTGAGTTTACAAAATAATACTTAATAACAGCTCTACTTCTGTCTTCACTTATCACTCTCAATCCAACAGGATACATACATGACTTCCATAGATCAACAACAATGTTGAATGTACTTTAGATAGATGAACTGAAAGTAATTCTCTTGTGACAAGTCTCAGACAGTAAACACAGTTTACATCTAAAAGGTGCAGACACAGGATTAAAAGGTTACTAAAAAAATCTCGGACTGCCTGATGGCAGTGACTGGTGAGAAGGCTCCTCTTTAACAGGGTGGTTTTTCTTATCATCAGATCTTTTGATGCTTCATGGAGAGGAGGTTGGAATATGAGCCGAGTATTTACCAGCTGGCCTGCTGTCCTACGGTCTGCAGTAGAGTTTTTTTTTATGTTTGATGGAGTTGAATCAGGATAAAATGTTAAATTTGAGCACCAAAGTACAGTTAAAATGTCCTGTTTCACATTTAAATAATATTGTCTTTTTAAATTTCAACTTTCTTCAAATGATGATGAATAATGGAGTGACAGTTGGCATACTCATGTATGTTGTTGCCATGTTTTTTATTCAGTGAAGTTATTGTAGCTGGCATTTTGTCAGCGGGATTGCAAAATGCACAAACACCAAAAGTTTTTTGTCACCTATTCTATTTCTGTTGAAATCCTATGATTCAGATCGTTTTATAAAAACCTGCTAGGCTCATGTTTCCTTATTATAAGCCTGTAAATTATTATAAAATGGGGCATTTAAAACAAACAAGCCAATAGTAGTATTATTATTAGTAGTATAGTTTTATATTGTTTGTCTGTGTTACATTTTTAGTACTTGTTTGTGTTTCATAATATGCATGTATGTTTTGGACAACTCTTGAACCAGAAGTCATGTCCATGTCAAACTCACTTAATGTCTATGCAGCTGTGTATAACTGTCCTTAACTTCCATAATGTTACATATGGACGGCAGTATCTGGACTCTGACGCGCTCCCTGCAGTTGACTTCTTTTCAGGCCTACAAGTTGCGTGTTACACACCTGTACCAGCTGAAGCAGCACAGCATCCTGGTATCAGTTGGGCAGGATGAACAAGGAATAAACCCTCTGGTAAGTGACCGTTTCTTTTTTCATTTTTTGAACTTATTTCCTAAAGCAGTACCTCTGAATGTTTTTGCATCTCTCAGGTAAAGGTCTGGAACCTTGACAAGCGAGACAGTGGAAACCCTCTCTGCACTAGGATTTTCCCCGCAATCCCTGGCAACAAACCAACAGAAGTGTCTTGCCTCAGTGTACATGAAAACCTCAACTTCATGGCCATCGGTAAGACATGAAGAAAGTGTCTTTTCTCTCATTATTGGCCTAGTACCCAGTGTCAGGCTGAAGAAGAAGGAGCTTTGTCTTCTCAGGTTCTGATGGTTGTGTTTCTTGACAGGCTTCACGGACGGCAGTGTGGTTTTGACCAAAGGAGACATCACTCGAGATCGTCACAGTAAAACACTGACTCTGCACGAGGGAACCAGTCCAGTCACTGGCCTTGCTTTCCGCCAGATGGCAAAGGTCACAAATCTGTTTGTTGCCACTCTGGAGAAAGTGCATGTAAGTCTGATGGAGTGTGTTGGATTGATGAGAGCTATCTTAAAGCTGTTTCTGGTGTAAGAATAAGTATCTGACTCTTTCCATATTACTATCATATACTTGAATATAAACCTGATTAAAGCACTTACAGTTTTTTCTACAGGACTTTGTACCAATTGATCTAAATTTTCTATTTACTTATTAAAACATGTCAAACAGTGCAGAGATTTTAAAACAAGAATTACTTTGGACCCATCGTTTGTAAAGTCCTTCAGCAGCTTTTCAAAGAAACCTGATGTTTATAAAATAAAGTTGATGCTGTAAATAGTTTTAAATGAAGTCATGAGATTTTATGTTGCTTCTGTTTTTGAGACTCTCCTCTGAACTCCTGTCTCCCTCTGCTCAGTGCTACACGCTGTCCATCAAGGAGTATCCTAAAGTCGAGCTGGACACACACGGCTGTGCTCTGTGCTGCTCCTCCCTGGCTGATCCCTCCCAGGACTCCCAGTTCATTGTCGCTGGTGATGACTGTGTATACCTGTACCAGCCCGATGAAAGAGGGCCTTGTTTTGCTTTTGATGGACACAAGCTGTTGGCCCACTGGCACCGCGGATATCTGTTCTTACTCATCAGGGATACAAAGTCACCCAACAAGTAAGTGTCCAAAACTGTTAAACAGAATGAACAGATAAAAAGGAACTGGATGTAATCCTAATCTTTTCAGTCATTTTAGGTCCTGAACCCTTCAGATCAGGTCCTTTTTTCATACAAACATTAATGAGCAACAACTTTAGGAGCCCTAATTTACACCCGACGTACAGTGTATTTCCTTGCAGCACAAGCCTTATTATTTTGTCTTTCTAAGGTAGCTGTTATATTGTAATCATTGCTATTGCATTGGCCTTGTAAGTTCATGTCCTGAGAATTACGTTTTTCCCTGTGTTCCTTTAAAAACTCTTAACATAACCTTTTTTTCACTCAGGTCTGAGTTTGGCAGCAGAGGGAGCTCTCCATCAGACAAACAGATTCTCACCATATATGATCTAGACAACAAGTTCATCGCCTACAGTGCTGCTTTTGATGATGTCATTGATGTGGTGGCAGAGTGGGGCTCCTTCTACATCCTGACCAGAGATGGAAACATGTTTGTTCTTCAGGAAAAGGACACACAAACCAAACTGGAGGTGAGTGCCTTTATAGATCAAGTCAGTGGTGAATTACACGGTGAACCACAGAGCAGGGCTGTAACCTTCTTGTGTTTTTTTCAAGATGCTTTTTAAGAAGAACCTGTTTGTGATGGCCATAAACCTGGCTAAGAGCCAGCATCTGGACAATGACGGACTGTCGGAGATCTTCAGACAGTATGGTGATCACCTTTACCTAAAGGGAGACCATGACGGAGCCATACAGCAGTACATACGGTAATAATAGTGGATATTTAGGGGTGGTATGCATACTGCATTATGTGCTGTATTTAACTATGTGGAAATCTCTGGTTGAAATTTACTAAAGGTTTTGGTACAGACGCATTAAATCAATACCAGGTTCTTTTAGATCACTGTGACCAAAATCTCAGCAACCCTTTGGCATCAACCTCCTCTATGATACAGGAAATGTGCCGCTTCTAGGCAAGACATCCTTTTCCATGCAGCTTTATGTCTGCTGCGTAAACACCATAATTTCTTGGTTCCTTACAACCTTGAGGTAACTCCTCTTCATCATTCTGGCTGGCTTCAGCAGTCTTAGACCAAAGAAGAAGATTTACCAACTATTAAAGGACGTTTTGTCAGTTATTGGAGAGCAGGCTAATGCTAGCACTCTTGAGTTAGCTCGTAGCATCACATTGCATGTACATTTACACACACAGACCATGATCTAAAAATGCTTCAGTGAACCTCAAATAATCAGTGAGCACAGTGTGTTATTCGCCTTTTCTTTCATCCTGCAATTAACAAGCTTTTAAACACAAGGGAAGGATCCAGCCGGCAGTCCCATCCATGTAAACATTCAGTAAACACGGCTCAGACAGCAGGACTCACGTGTCACACTCATTGTAGACAGTCATGATAATACATTTCCAGAGGATAAACTGGATTTCTGCTTTATTCATGTGTAACGTGTGTAACATCCTTTAAGTAGCTATTGAAAACAGCACATTTCCTTATTACTCTTTCATAATAAAAGCGGTCCAAAAAGGTCAGTCCTTATTTCGGTCTTTGCTCTTTTTCAGCATTGTATTTAAATATGCTCTTAAACTGTTTCTCTCCATTAGCCCTATGTTTCTGTGCAGTCTCATTTAAAACATCAACGTTCCTTGCAGCACCATTGGAAAACTGGAGCCATCATATGTCATCAGGAAATTCCTCGACGCACAGAGGATCCACAATCTTACAGCATATCTGCAAGCCCTGCACAGACAGTCACTAGCCAACGCAGACCACACCACACTGCTTCTGAACTGTTACACCAAGCTAAAGGACAGCTCCAAGCTGGAGGAGTTCATAAAGGTGACCGACCACCGAAAGTAAACACAGGGGTTGTGGATGAAGTATTAACACATATTTTAAAGCCAGCGGGGTTTTTTTTTATAAACTGGCATTTCACTGTTTTATAACAGCGTTGTGTTCCTCTTTGGGGTTTTTTAACAGAGCAGTGAAAGTGAAGTTCACTTTGACGTTGAGATTGCCATCAAGGTTCTTCGGCAGGCTGGCTACCACAGCCACGCTGTGTTCTTGGCTGAGAAACACATGCACCATGAATGGTACCTCAAGATTCAGCTGGAAGATCTCAAGGTAAAATCCATTAACCATCAAACATGTAATTCATTGTCGAAAGCTTTTTTGTAAGCTTCAACATACTGTGATCACTTTTTTATCTAGTCAAGAAATAGACTGAAATAAATACCGATGCCTCAACATGATCTATTAAAGCTATTCATTATTTCTTTCTTGTTATTTGAATGCTTGTCATCACGACCACTGCATCACTTTCAGCCAACCCATAATGAGCGATATATTGATCATTAAAGTCAGCATGATTTTTTTTTTTTCTTATCAACATTTATTCTCTGTACTGCAGCCTATGTCACAATCATTTCAGAGTCAGCCAGCCTGATTCTTTTTTTACATATTGCAAAAGTGTTACTTTTGTCTGATTGCACATGGTGATCTTATGTGTATGAACGTTTAGTTTAAAGGGAGGGAAACACTATGCAGACAATTACTCCACTTTTATCTGCTCCTGTGATGGACAAAAAGCCAGCCGGCGTGGCTCATTCTGATGTGCTGTTTCTGATCAGTCTGTCCCGTGCTCAAGCATGCAAACTATTGTGTGGCATACAGAAGAAAGCAAAGTGCAGCTGTGTAGCTCTTTCTAGAACCATCTGATTTCACTATGTGGAGCATGAAATGCTGCTAACTACCAATACAGTAACAGAGCTTTCAGACCATTGAGATGTTGATAGTTGTGAAGTTTGGACCCACACGAGTCACTTGTCTTTAATTTTAGGTGTTTATTAACTAAACAGTATACCATTGTTTTGTTTTTTTAATCCATGGTTTTGACCTGAAAGTGAGAAACACTGGTGGAGTGGACCCTGTCACCTCTCAATGCTTAAAGAATGTGGGTTAATTTATCTGTGGGCGACTCCTGCCTGAGTGATGATAGTGCATCTTTCATGTGTTCACATCTGTAGTTAGAGCCGTCCTCTTGTGAATGGATGACTTAATAAGATTATAATAGCAGGTTTAAAGGGGCAGATGATGCCAGAAAGAGAACTGATAATGAGTTGGCTCACTCAACAAAGTAACAACAAATAACAGCTCCCTTTCTCCCTGCATTCTTATCAGCACCGTCTTTTCATAAATGTCTTGTTGAATTGAACATTTACTGTATATATAGAAGAGCCCATCTCCATAGCTTTAACTTAACAGATGAAGCCAGCAGGATTACACCGTCAAGTCAGAAAAGTGTTTGAAAATGTTTCTCCCCAAAACGCAGAACTATCAGGAAGGCCTCCGTTACATTGGCCGTCTGCCTTTTGAACAAGCTGAGAGCAACATGAAGCGTTACGGCAAGACGTTGATGCATCATGTTCCTGAAGGCACCACGCTGCTCTTAAAGGGCTTATGCACCAACTACCAGCCCAGCGGAGACGCTGCTGAAAGAGACGGTGCGGAGACGACTCGGAACGACAAGGTCAGCCTGCACTGCTTTTGCTCTTTAACCTCCGTCACTTTCACATTTACAATGAAAGCCTCTGGGAGATTTAATGTTTAATTTTCATAAACTATTGTTCACACCTGTTGAAGGCAAACTCAGAGGAATTTATTCCAATTTTTGCCAACAATCCTCGGGAGCTCAAAGCCTTCCTGGAGCACATGATTGAGGTGGACCCTCGCTCTCCTCAGGGTGTGTATGACACACTGCTGGAGCTTCGCTTACAAGACTGGGCACATGAACAAGACCCTGAGGTAAGTCCAAATCAAACAGACTTGCCATAATTCTTGCACAGTACATTTATCTTTGGACAACTCTGTTGTCTGATTATGTTACTTAGAAAATTTAGGCTTGGCTGGAAATGTACACACAAATAAATACATTGTTTCGAGATTTTTTTTTAAACCTTTTTCACCATATGTTTGGCAGCGTAAAAACGTCCTGCAGGGAGAGGCGGTATCGCTGCTGAGGAGTGACAACACAGTGTTTGATAAAGCGCTGGTCCTCTGCCAGATGCACAACTTTAAAGAAGGCGTCCTTTACCTTTATGAGAAGGGCAAACTGTAAGTAAGCAGCAGACACCTGTGTTTCAATACCAATGAAGCCAATTAAGAAACATCTCACGACTACTCCTATGCAGCAACTCAAACTGAACGATAGACCTAAGAGTGCACCAGTGAGCACAGACCAGTGTAGACAGAAGCTCCTGGGGAATTTCACCTGTTCACGCTTGTTGATGACATTTCAGCGCCACAGCTACTCGTCTTCATCTCTCTTCTCTACCTGCTCCTCCTCCTCTTCTCTGCCCTCCTGCTCCTCTTTTTTTTCCTCCTGCTTGTTGTCCTCACAGTCCACTTTTAGCTGTTCTTGAAGAGAAGAAATGCTGCATGTGTTCATGAATAATGATATGTTATGATTGTTAATAATGAACAATCACATTGATGCAAACTTTGCAGGTAATGACTGAGACGGATGGTGAATGATGCAGTTTCGACTGCTTGAATCTAATTTCTTTATGGAAGTGCTTAAAATGTGCAGCAGTCTTTAACTCTTTAGGTGTAACATGTATTTGTCAGTGTTTTAGCTAACCAGAAAAGTCATTTTTGATCCACCTATGAATTTTAATCTAATAACTGTTGTTGCTCTGCGTTTGTGTGCAGATATCAGCAGATCATGCACTACCATATGCAGAATGAAGAGTATGGTAAGGTGGTCGAGGCCTGCAAGCGCTATGGGGACCAAGAGGGTTGCCTTTGGGAGCAGGCACTTGGTTATTTTGCCAGAAAAGAAGAAGACTGCAAGGCGTACATCAGCGAGGTCCTTCATCACATTGACCAGAACAACCTGATGCCTCCATTACTAGGTGAGCTTTTGTACAATAATACATTTATACTGTTTAGATATTAGATTCACCATCAGATAAGAAGGTCAGGCTGAAGACTGCATAACTGGTAGCACCGCTGTACATGACCTCTTTCTTCATGATTTGTCATAGTGGTGCAGACACTGGCACACAACTCGACCGCCACTCTCTCAGTCATCAAAGACTACCTCATCAACAAGCTGCAGAGGGAGAGCCAGCAGATAGAAGACGATGAACGCAAAATCCGCCAGTACCGCGAGGAAACGGCTCACCTTCGCTCAGAGATTCAGGAGCTCAAAACAAGGTGCATCACATGAGCCATGGCCTTGTCTGCCAACTTTGTTCTTAGATAGTGCAAACACTTTTATTCCATCCAGTTTCTGTCAGTTACTGACTGTAATCTTGTCATTCACGTGTATTTCGACTTTTATTCTTGCGACCATTTGTTACAGATGACGAAACTTATATTGACTGAAGTACGGCAGATCAGACTTAGTAAAATAATTTTTTTAATTTATCTCTCTCAATATTTTCACAGTGCCAAGATATTCCAGAAGACCAAGTGCAACATGTGCAACAGCCCCCTGGAGCTGCCATCTGTTCATTTCCTGTGCAGCCACTCCTTTCACCAACACTGCTTTGAAAGTTATGCAGAGAGTGAGGCTGAGTGCCCCACCTGCACTCCGGAGAACCGCAAAGTCATGGACATGCTGCGAGCTCAGGACCAGAAACGAGACCTGCATGACCACTTCAACAGACAGGTGACAATACTTCAGCTCTGACTGAAAGGAAGTTTACCAAAATCAATATATCATTACAAGGAGGTGTATTCAAGCATGTTTTATTTATTACAGCTTTCCATCACCTTTTTTTAATCTAATCCTTTGTAATAGTATAACTTTTCTTTTTTTTCTTAAGTTGTCATTGTGCAGTTTCAACGCTACAGAAAGTTCAAATCAATTCTTATTCATTGTCCTTTCTATGTTTTGCAGTTACGCAGCTCTAATGACGGCTTCTCTGTTGTGGCGGACTACTTTGGTCGAGGAGTGTTTAACAAACTGACTCTGGTCACTGACCCGCCTGGTAGCAAAACAGTTGGGAGTCTTGAAGTCAACCTGCAGAGAGATCTTCTCATCCACACCAAGAGAAACTGTTAGAAACATGTTTGTTCTGATTTCTACCTGAGAAAGCACCAATGGGTCCAGCTTCATATCATCGCAAGCTCTCCGCAACACGCTTAACTGCACAGGGTGCACCGTGTTTTCAACAGCGCATGCAGTTGAGGCAGTCTGCCTTCAGTACTTATGATGGACCTATTTGTGTTGTAATGCTCGTCCAATTAGTCTGATTCACTGGAATCTGTAAAAAATGTTCTGAAGTTTTAATCATGTAATGCTGTGTCCTAACAGATATTCAGCTTCGAGGATTGTGCATTGGTGGGTTTAGTTTTACTCATGATGTACTCTTGCACATATTAAAAATAGTTTAATTGCCTGGCATTAATGCAATAATTTGGTGTCTGTTACTTAAACTGGATGATGAGAATTGTCAGTAAAGTCACTAGGTGCATTTGGGACATGTAGCACAAATTCTGGCCTTTGGTTGTTATGCTTTTTCCATAATCTGCCAGTTTAGTCCTTGCATGAAGACTTGTCATTTGCTGAAATATAAATCGGAATTGATATTTATTGCCAAGTACATTTCCACATACAAGGAATTTGTCTTGGTGTATTAGTACTAAACATTTATAAGAAATGCTATACAAATATACAATCATTGAATTACTTAAAATTTTAAATATATGCTCCAATGTACACACATGGTCCATGAACCTAAAATTCCTGAGCGCTTGGACCCTGTAACAATCTCCATCCTTGAGCTTTTTTTTAATTATTATTTTTATCTTTACCAGTTAATTTCAGTATTTGTTGACTTCAAACAATATTTCTATTTCCTTTTAATTTTTACTTCATCAGTCAACATTTGGTTGACACTGTTCCTCATACTAAAAGCTAATGCTATTGTAGTGTTAATTAAATGTTATTCTATATAAATCAAGAGTTTCATTGGTATAATTTCTTCAGGTCTGTCAAAGTGTAATTTATTAAAACATTTGGACAATAAGGATCATATGGGTGGGTGGGGGGATATTTATAGTCTATGATTTATACATTTAAACCTTTAAAGTGATAAATACAGTTGAAAAGGATGCAACATAAATTAGTTCCCTTATAGTAAACTGAACAACTTAAACTTTGATTGAATTAAATAAAATTTGAATTAATTAAGATCAGGAAGCATGTGGTTTGCTTTGACTTTACCTGGAAATGTCGTCACTAAGTTTACGCCCACTGTCTGAACGTGGACCAATTGGTTTTAGCCAAAAAATGTATTTCGTCATCACTCTATTCACGTGGACCAATCACGTATCAGTGCGTGGAGCCAGGTAGGCGGGCCTTCGGCTGGAGAGTCATTGCTGGTGGCTGAACAAAGCGTCAAGATAGCTGCCGTTTTTACCGGATGCAATGATTTCTCCCCTTCAAAATTAGAGTGTATTATTTGTCTCATACGTAATATGCATTGTTACATTACTACCAGCTATTTCACTCATGGTCTGAATAAGACAAAAACACTTTTCTCTGAGGCGTTTTTTCTTCCAATATTTACATTTGAACAAAATGACTATAAACAAGACTCATATTAGTATTTTTGGCCACACAGTTTTTGAAAGTGAAACCCAGACCGGATGTTCTACCTTGTGATTTTGTAAAATTGACAACAAATTTTCAGCCGGCAGCGGCTTCAGTCAGTGGATCCAATGAGGTGACGCCGCGTTCGGGCCCGACAAGTGAGAGCAAGCCGGTGATAAGGGGAACTTAAAACTACCGTGTGACAACAAAGAGGCTCGGAAATAGGCCGAGGTCAGGAAACGTCAACTCTTATAGCATACTCAGAGTAGCACAGGTTATTGGAAACCTCATCTGAGTATAAGCTGTGCCAGCAGAGAAAAGGTAAGAGCATGTCCCTGCACAGTGTCCATCATGCTTTCATATAGTTGTCAGAGAGTGAGCTAGCTCATAGTGTACTGACTGTCATCTAGATGTTTCTTTCAGCTTTGTTGTGTTTGCTAAGGTCAAATGATGGTCCACATTGTCTAAATGAATCTGAATTCAAAGCAAATGGATGATGATGTAACGTTACTAAATGATGCTGTATCTAGAACAGATGTGTATTAGCAATAGAGCTAATGCACATCTGTTATTTATACTTTGACTAACCAATTAAGCCAGCTGATGATTTCTAAAAGCTGTAAGGATGTGTTGAAGTAAATCACGAGAGTGTTCTCTCTATATCCATCTTGTGGTAATGTGTCACTGCCTCACCTGGGGACTAGAAGTGTCTCTGCACATCTCCTCTTGTGCTCTCCATTAAACACAAACAATGTTCTTTGTCATAGATGGGCCAAATCGTTATTTTAAACTCTGGCTTCATGAATTATCACCGTTAAAAAATAGACACATACTCTATTCTGCAACCATTTTTTTGTTACTGTTAATATTAAAACTTTAGTCAACATCCAAACTTGACAATTGTATTTATGCCACGTGTTTGTAAACTGTCTACACCTTTGTGGGTGGGAGCAGGTGTATATTTGATTAGCATATCCTTGTGCAAAGGCCATGGTACAACCTGCAAGTGTCACACACTTGATTCAGAGATAAGTGATCAATTTGCATGAATCCAAACGGAATATGATGTATATATACCTGGTTCACTCGTAAGGAAGCCCTATAGAGGTTTGGTTTTGAAAATGGAAGCTCATTTCCTTTGTAAGAGTTTCACTTGCTACCACGTAAAACACAGGAAGACAAGAAATGGCACAGGATAAAAAGCATCCCCTAACAGCTGGTGGATGGACAGAGATGAGCAGAGGATACTGTGTGTTTAGTATTACCGCTGTGTGATTAAGTAAAAAAATGTCAAAGCTGAGCATTTAATTAATCACATAGATATTGTTTTCATATAAATACATGTGTTTGTCTTCACAGCTCATCATGGGGAGGAGAAAGCTGGGGCTGTTTTCTCTCTTCTGCCTTGTGCTGGCAGTGTTGCCTTCTCACACAGGTAATATTATCCATCATCATACGCAGGTGTATTCTTCTAACATGAAGCTCTGCCTAACCACAGCCTAGATTTACAACACTCCGATCCATACAGCATGAATGGTTGCTGTTTGGAAATAGATAAGCTAGATCAATAATGAGCCTCAGTTCTACCTCAGTATACAGTATGTACCTGTCTGCATTACCAGCTTTATGTAACTCGTGTGTTTTGTGTTTGCAGTGTCTGTAGCTGTCATGTCCGTCGACCTTGGCAGTGAGTGGATGAAGATGGCGATAGTGAAACCCGGTGTGCCGATGGAGATTGTTCTTAACAAGTGAGCTTCCTGTGATTGTGTTTCTGTGTCTTTGACGTTTGACTAAAAATGTAAATGAGGGAAATGTTCAAGCCAGGATTTGTATACTTGTAAAACGTTTTTGAATTTATTAAGCTAGTTGTTTCAACCAGTAACCTGAAATGCTCTGTATGAGCAGCACATTGTGAAGAACATTTGAACAGATTTGTTGTTATTTTTTGAGGTAGGAACACTGAAAAACACAAAACAAAACATGGAAACGTGAAAATAGTCAGCTTGTTCATTGGACTGGAGCTCAGAATGAGGAAGCTCAATGTTTAGTCAGGTTAATTTAGTCCAATTTTCTTGGCTTCATGGGGTACTTATAAGATTTCATAGAGATGTAGTGGACCACAGGTTCAACACAGTTTTTATTGTTCATAACAACTCGGGTGTTAATGCCCATTTAAAGCCCCCTGATTCCATTGACAATACTTAAATGAGCTTTTTAAGTTTCACCAAGCATAGCACAGTTTTGTTTGAACTACTTGCTGGCTGAATTGGTTAATTTTTAGATTGTGTATTACTTTTGTGTATTACTATTAGTATTGTGTTTGAACAAGACCATATATTTAAAACACAAAAATGCACCCAGACTTTCTGATGGGAGGCAGCGGGAGACCAGCAGCTCCTGAGCTCTGCAGGCTAAAGATGCTGTTTTGTCCATATCTGCCAGCTGAAGCAGTCCACTGGAGCAATTGCTTTGGCTTCAATACTACTCAAGTACATGTATAAATAACAGACAAGTGAAGCAGGTGAATTTTGGTCAAGCAGGAAATTGTATCTGAACACCATGTCTGTTGTATTTTTCTTCAGGGAGTCGAGGAGGAAAACACCCATAGCTGTTTGTCTGAAGGAAAACGAAAGACTTTTTGGAGACAGCGCACTGGGAGTGGTATGATTTCTTCTCAAAAGTCCTAAATGGAGATTTGAATAATATCATTTATCAGATGGATATTGTTTACGATGTTCAAGTCAACTCAAAATATTACTGATCTTTACTGTGAGCTATTAATGGGTACGCTTTATGTACATTTCAGTCTGTGAAGAATCCAAAAACTGTATACAGACACCTCCAAAGCCTCCTCGGCAAAAAACATGACAATGTCCAGGTGGCACTTTACCAGAAGCATTTTACGGAGCACGAGCTGCACAAGGACGCGGTCAGAGGAACAGTTTTCTTTAAAAGCTCAGAGTGAGTCTCTATCATTTTTTATCTTTATGTTTTTAATGTCTGGAAACAGTTTTCAGAGCTGATCAAGACAAAAAAACACGAAAGTAACTGTAGCTTTCCCTAAGGGAAGCAGTTGTCATGGAAACGACAGTTATAAAAAGGAACACACCATTGTTTAAGATGAGGGAATCCAACCTGGCCTTCTGATTTGTTTTGGGGGTTTTTCTACCAGAGAGATACAATACACACCTGAGGAGCTCATCGGGATGGTGCTCAATTATTCCTGCGGACTGGCTCAGGACTTTGCAGGTCTGTTGGCTCAATATAACAAGTGTTTAAATATGTGAAAACATTTAATTTTTTTTGTTCTTGTGTCAATCTAATCTCTCCTTCTTCTCGCAGAACAACCAATCAAAGATGCAGTGATCACCGTCCCAGCCTTTTTCAACCAGGCAGAGCGCAGGGCGGTCCTGCAGGCTGCACAGATGGCGGGGCTAAAAGTTCTTCAGCTTATTAACGACAACACAGCTGTGGCTTTAAACTATGGGGTCTTCAGGAGGAAAGATATTGACAGCACAGCTAAGGTACACAGCCAGTATTACTTCCAAATACACCTATGCACACCTGAACATTTCCTCCAGAGTTGCTTGTTTACACACCAGGCAGGACGTGACGTAAAAAGAACAATGTAGATATGGCAGGCAAAGTAATACAGTCTGATACTATAATGACTTTTATTGCATTTATATTCAGGTATGAGTGCTATGTGTAGTTCATATTCAAGGTAGCCATAAAAGAGCAGAAAAGAAAAGCCTATTGAACAGAAAACTGTTTCATTAAGAGAGTTAAGACTGCAGCGGCGACAAGGCTGGTCGAAGGTTGTAGATGTCATTAACCCTTCACATCCTCTCGCAATGAGCTCACCTGAATATTTTCTGCTGCGTTGTCACATCAGCTTACCAAGCCTTCATGCTTCGTGTACCAGGGGCCTGGCTTGAAACAAAAAAAATACATTTGTTTGTGTTTACACATGCAGCTCAACCTGATAATTTTCAGAAAGTGGCCAGGAGTTTTGCGAAAAAAGGCTATATTAAAAATAAGTGGGGTTTTTTAAGTTAGAGTATGTACACAGAAATCATGTGTGCCACGGAACTTCACATTGAATAAAGTCAGTGGATGAAAGAGACACACTGACATTTTGTTTCATTAACATCACAACACACTACACAGATTTTATTAGTCACAAAGTCCGTCTGTTGGAAAAAAAACAAAACAGACCAGAGTGCAGAATATAGTCTATTCCACTGAAAAACATTACCCATTTCCACAGACTGTTTGTGGGAAAAGCAGGACTAACACCATGATTGGTTTGGTTTTCAATGTTTACAACAACAAAGCAGAGAGCATCAGCAGCTGTAGCTGTATTTCACCATGTGCTAGGATGTGATTGCTTATTTGATTTTGTACAGATTGCCACACTGACTTCATGAGTGTGAAGTAAACTCTGATCTTATTTCCTTTCAGAACGTGATGTTTTACGATATGGGCTCCGGCAGCACCACCGCCACCATCGTCTCTTATCAGACAGTGAAAACCAAAGAGTCTGGCACCCAGCCCCAGTTGCAGATCAGAGGTGTCGGGTGAGTTCTCTGAGAATACCAAAGTCTGTGTTGTTTCTGTTTAAGGTTCAGAGGCACACACTTGTTCCAGCTGTGTTGACTCAAAGAGGCTTTTAAAATCTGCAGCAACGAGTGGTGAAACCAATCACAGTTGACGTTTAATCCATACTGATCCCCCTGATTGGTTCGGGGACAGATGGAAAAATATATTATCATGGTGGAAACTTTTTTCACTGCAAATAAATCCATGTGCAGATTCTTGGTGAAAAGTCAATCACTCTTTATATGTATAGCGCTAATTATTGCTTTATTATTTACAGAGACCCAACGCTAACCCAGCATGAGCACAGCATCAACTGAGTTACTATAGCATCAACAATGACTATAACTTCATAGATGAATTAGAATATTTTTTTTCTTTTTTTTGAGCACTTTCGTACTAAAGAAGGAGATCATGTTGGTCTGACTGCTTCATGTGATGATTGGTCAGTAACAGCTTTGCAGATAATGCATCAGGGCAGCTGCTGTAAGCAGATGTAATCTAAATGACTTGAGTCTTTGTGTTCACATTTATTAATACTTTTAGTTTTTTCTTTTCTTTTAAGAGCAATGTTTATATTTGATTTCTTTTGCATTTGATTATTGCATTTATCATAATATTATTGACCAACCTCACATACGCCCCCTGCAGGCTGTTGTTTAAATTCCCTGTTCTTGTCTTGTTGTGACTTCAGCTTCGACCGTGGGTTGGGAGGATTTGAGATGGACTTGCGGCTCCAGGACCACCTGGCTAAACTTTTCAATGAGCAGAAGAAGAGCAAGAAAGATGTGAGAGAAAACCACCGGGCCATGGCCAAGCTCCTCAAAGAGGCTCAGAGACTCAAGACTGTCCTCAGTGCTAACATGGAGTTTATGGCCCAGGTGAGTGCTGCCACTTGAGCCTGTGGCTTCTCTGGTTGTCCGGCTGTTTTTGCACATTGTTGAAATGTTTTACGTTTGTCATGATATCACAAGTTTAAACTTTTATGCAACACTAGAAAACACAATATTGCAACCTGTTTCGTTACCAGTGCAACACAAATCCCAGTCACCAATAATGTAATCTTACATTTGAATGCGTTTTCATTTCAGTAAAAGAAAAATGTGTTTTCAGGTGGAAGGTTTGATGGACGACATTGACTTCAAAGCTAAGGTGACCCGGGCAGATTTTGAAGAGATGTGCGCTGATCTTTTCGAAAGAGTGCCTGGCCCTGTGGAGGAAGCCCTGACTGCTGCAGAAATGAAGCTGGTCAGTATTCTCTCTTAGATGCAGCACGGTTGTCGCACATGATACGATAAAACTTCCATGATGTCTTCAGGGGGTGTCGGCTGTAGGCGACACACAAAAAGGCAAAATAGAAAAAGAAGAAGGTTCCGATTGATGATTGTCTCCTATATACAAGGAGTTAACTTGACTGTGGGCATTTTTATGGATGTACAGCAAGTAATTACAAATATGTATATGTAAAGACCTGTTTAATGTGTTTAAAGGTAAACATTTTTAGATTTAAATACAACAGTACAAGTTCTAATCACCAAAAAACTCCATATGGTCAGATATTTATTCTTTTTCAAGATATTTTTTTCTTGGGAAATGCAGATGGATGTTAGAAATAATGTGCAGCAATTATAAATGAATGGCTCAATCTATTACTGACGTCAATCTGATTTCGTCTACAGGATGAAATCGAGCAGGTGATTTTAGTCGGTGGCGCCACTCGTGTCCCGAAGGTCCAGGAAGTTCTGCTCAAAGCTGTGGGAAAGTACGTATCACCGACTGTAGGGCTGGATGAATAATCAGGCTTCAGTTTCATTTGGAGTTTTGGTTTCTCACAATCATGAAAACAAGATCATCAAGATGATTGCACCGCATGTGTCCTTGTTTTGTCATGTGTGGTTAATGTTTCAAAGTGTTTGTTATTTATAGGGCCACAAGAGTACATCACCACTTCATCAAAAACATAGTTACTTTATTTGCATTCATTAATTGTGAAATACATGTACAGTGGTGTAAAAAAGTGTTTGCCTGCTTCCTGATTTTGTACTTTTTTTTTTGTGCATGTTTTCCACACTTAAATGTTTCAGATCACCAAACAAATGTAAACATTAGTCAAAGCTAACACAAGTAAACACAGACTGGAGTTTTTAAGTGAAGGGTGTTCAAAGCTACATGGCCCTGTGTGAAACTGGTTGGGCCATCCTTCTTCTGTTAATGAAGATTGTGAAAGAGAAACGGAGGAAGGCGATGATTTCATCGAGGTCCAGACCTCGTTTTGATCAATAGCTAAATCTTTAAATAGCATGATCATGATGATGTTACTTATTTCTGTGTAAGCTGAAATGTTACTGTGATGTGACCTTTTTCTTTTCTTTTCTTTTTTTTTTTTTTATACAAAGAATTTCAACCTTAATCCAGATTGTTTTGTAACTGACTAGAAAAAGAAGTTTAAGTTTTAGATCAACATTTTTGTTTGATTATATTGTCTTTTACAAACTGTCTGCATTTTCTCTGCAGAGATGAGCTCGGCAAGAACATCAATGCAGACGAGGCTGCTGCCATGGGTGCTGTGTACCAGGCTGCTGCTCTCAGCAAGGCCTTCAAAGTCAAACCCTTCCTGGTCAGAGAAGCAGCTGTTTTCCCCATTCAGGTCAGTGGATACCCGTCACTCTGGTGAGACCACCGCGTGGAACTGTTTGATAGATGGATCATTTCTATCTTATAAAGCTGGTGTTTGTCTTTGTTTTATTAACGCTCAGCTGGGGAGCTCATGTTGAATGGACACGGAGTGTTTCCCTCTGATATGCTATATTTGTACACTGTGAGGAGAAATTCTGAGCTGGGCTGAGATCAAAATAGGATTCTGTGCATTGTTCAATTTTGCTGCATCGAATTTTTAAAATATGAAAATAAACCCTCCATCCCACTCATGTTTCCACACACAACATTAGGTGGAGTTTACCCGAGAGGCAGACGAGGAGGGGGTCAAAACCCTAAAACACAACAAGCGCATCCTCTTCCAGAGGATGGCTCCTTACCCCCAGCGCAAAGTCATCACTTTCAACCGCTACAGTGACGACTTCTCCTTTGACATCAACTACGGCGACCTCAGCTTCCTGAGTCAGGAAGAGATCAGGTGAGAGGCTCATGCTTTAGAGTTTTGTATGGACTGTTAGTAATGTAAAGCCGATAGAACAGTTACCGTCTTAGGGCTGGCTTATAGGGCCCCTGATTACAGACTGTGGGGAATCTGATGATGCTAACTTTAGAGCAGACAAGCTGGGGCAGAAAGCTGCAAGACCCAATATTGTCATGAAAACTAATAACATTTTCTGAGTGCAAAATCCCCAAATTATTGGACATACACCCCTCTGAAAGATCTCATGTAGCAATATGAAGCACTGTATGGGAACTCAGGGAATTAGCGTTTTTGTTGTTTGTATTCTTAAAGGGATACTTCACCCATTTACATGAAGCTTTCTATCATTGGAAGCATGGTAGTAGTGTTGAATGGTCGTGAATCCAACCCTCATTTTGCCCTGAGATGAGAAAAATGTGTTTTTCTTTGCCTGGAAGTTTTCTTCATGTGATGCAATATGACGCTTTTTGCATCACAAGAGAAAAACATATTTTTCTCATCTCGGGGAAAATGAGGACTGGATTCACGACCATTCAATACTAGTACCATGTTTCTAATGATACAAAGCTTCATGCAAATGGGTGAAGTATCCCTTTTAAAGTGTCAAAAAAAAGTTTTTTAAATATTTTTTAAATTTTAGTTTAAGATCCATTTATCTTCCACCTGTGGTTGAGACTTGTGAATCCTCCATAGTTGTTGCTTTCATCACTTAGTACACACTCGTGGTTTATATGTTTGAGTGAAAGCCAGAGACACACCCATCTATAATTGTATTTGTGGTTAGTTTGATTATAAATTGTCCTTGTTGAATTTGAAAAGTGTAGAGGAATTGATCATTATTTTATAATCTGTGATGTTGATGGTGTGATCTTGCTGAGAATGAAGCTGAGGGTTTGTATGTTGTAAAGCTCTCCTCAGGTATGTGGTGTAGCTCTATGGTAAACCCTCTTCTCTTCTCTCTGCAGTGTGTTTGGCTCTCTGAACCTTACCACAGTCAAACTGTCTGGAGTAGGCAGCAGCTTTCAGAAGCACACAGACGCAGAGTCAAAAGGCATCAAAGCCCATTTCAACATGGATGAGAGCGGCGTGCTGTTGCTGGATCGGGTCAGTCACACTAATCAGCTGAGTCAACAGAGGCTTTCTTATGATTTGACACTTCAGAATCACTAACTGCCTGCTTGGTTGCCTTTTAATTAATGTATAAGACAATCTATCTGAGAGTGCTTTTACCTGTTGTGATGTACAACGTCTGGGTTCAGATCTATGTCACAGTTCTGCCTTCACTGCTGGTTGCCATGGTTGCGGTGAAGCTTTTGGAAGTCATATCTAGAAACAGTTGATCTCCAATTAAATCAACAAAATTGGAGTGGAGACAGCACTTCAACTTGACCTTAAATCAAAATCTCTACATCCGTGAAGGCTAGTCTGTAAAAGTGTGTGAAGAATTTAATAACAGGTACACCTCAGTCTAATTAATGAGGCACTGATTTGGTGGTCACCCGACAAGCTGTTGAACAAAGCTGATCTGCATTCTGCATATAAACATGTCTTCATTGCATTATTTGTGTTCTGAAGAAAACTGTGTCTTGAAAAAAACGTGAAACCAGTATTCTGTAAAATAATTCACCAAAATGATAAAAATGTTTTTGGAAGATTGGAGAAATGTTGAGCACAAACAATCTTTATTTTACTTAACAAAATCCAAACAGTAGAACTGAAGTACATTTTTTTGCAGTGGGCTTTACATTTTACAAAGCTGTATATACATACAGTGCATATTCCAAATGTTTTCTTAGGTCATACCTACAAGAATGAACTGAAATACACTTAGAAATAAGCAGGCTGTCAGTACAGATGTTCTGATATTAAGGAAAGAAACATCTTTATTTTGCTTGTAACTTCTCTTTTGTACCTTTTTAAACAAGTACTTCAAGTTTTCTATTTGTGGTCCACAGGTGGAGTCCGTCTTCGAAACAATCGTGGAGGAGAAAGAGGAGGAATCAACATTAACTAGTAGGTTTGACATGTCTGACTCAGGAGTGTCTAACAACAGCCACATCCAAATCCTCTGTTGTCCCCTCCCAATTATAAATGTGATGCAACCTGTTTAGTGTCGACTCACTTGTCTTCTTACTTTGATTTCAAAGTAATTAATTCCTTTACATGACCTTGGTATACAAATACTCTTCAGGCAGGCATGGCGAAATCATTGAACCTGCAGCACTTAAGCCAGTGACTGCACTTCTTCTACAAGTTTACCAATTGTGTTTCTGTCACAGGTCATACATGCTTTAGCAACACAATTTAACAAATCTGATTTATTAGGGAGTGCAGTTTTAAGGACAGACTGGCAGATCTGCTAGGTCTCATCACCAGGCTGAAATAATCTTTAAGAAGTAGACTCGGGTGCAATTCTTTGAAAGTTCTGACTGCCATTTAACCTACTCGACATCTCAGACACTGTCCACATGGTGTCAATCCTTCCAAGGTTCTTTTGCACCCATTTTAGGCGCGAATTTAAGAATTATCCTCTGATTTGTACTATGATATAGAGAAATCACCCAAACAGAAAGAAATGTTCCACGAATTTCAGAGCCGTTTTTGCCAATTGCCCTTGAAGCAAAAATTTTCAGGCTTAGGATGTTTTTTCACTTTAAGCCCTGTTATTGTATTAGACTCTTATTAGACGTTATCTTTACTGAACTGTCACTCTGCTATCTTTCAGAACTGGGTAACACAATTTCCACTTTGTTTGGAGGAGGATCATCAGAACCAGCTCCAAATATGACTGAACCTGTGCAGGTACTCACAGCTCCACACAACACACAGATCAGTTAGAGCTTCTTTGACACAAACCAGTTGATAAAAACAGTATGAATGTGTGGCCTGTGGTTATAGCTTACATTAGCTTGTGTTGCTTGTATTTCTTCAACTAACATTCTCCTTTTTAGGGACTCTATGCTTGCCTATCCTTCTGCCTGTTTGTTAACAAACACTGCTGTCGCTGCACATTCACAGATGGTGTTCTTATTCACTCTCCTCTTACCTTCTGCTATTTTAAATGTCTGCACTTTATCAGGGCTCAGAGATCCTGGCATCAATTGTGCTTTCATTAACATTAACATTAACTATCAGGACAACTCGATGTTGTAGTCTTTGGACCATCAAGACATTTAACATTCTTGAGTTATTTTTACATTTTCCTACACAAAGTTATGTTGGCTACAGAGCTTTGCATTCGTCCAAACATGTTTCTTATCCATTCTGCCGGCCATGACAAAAGCCTAAACTACTCACTTCATATTGGGCAGACATAATCAAATCAAGTGATATACAGTGTATCTGAACCCCCCCACTGATAAGAATGAAATGTTATTAGGTTATTATTCCGATTTACAAGTGGTCCATGTAAACATAGCAACTGTTTCCTGATTCTTTGTAACCAGGACGAGGAGGAGGTTCCTCCTGAATCAGGAAAGGAAGGCAAAGATGAGGACAGTAAGGACGAAGCCCAGAAGGAGGAGGCTGCCAAGGAGAAGCCGGATGATTCAGAGAAAGGTGAAGAGAAAAGTGAGGAGAAGACGGAGGAAGAAGGCAGCAAGACTGATACTAAGGTAGGATCAGTCATTTATCTTTCTGTGATTTGTGAGTGCCGTGCAGAACTGATAACTTGTTTGACAAAGTGGAATTCAATAATGCAGACTTGTTATTAAAGAGTTTCAATATTTGTTCTGGTGAAGGAGGAAAATGAAGGAGAGAAGGCTGGAAAAGCAGAAGAAGAGACAACTCCGGAGAAGACGGCAAAACCCCAGAAAAAGAGCAAAATCTCTGAAGACATCACAGTAGAACTGGTCATCAAAGACATCCTAAACCCCACTGCAGAGGACGTCACCACTTCTAAAAAGAAGTAAAGCAGTGATTCGGTATTCTTTTTCGGTCCTCATCTCTGTTTAATTTACTAAAATGGTTTGCCTGTGTCTTGTCAGGTTGCAGGATTTAACAAACAGAGACCTCGCCAAACATGAAAGAGAAAAGACATTAAACAGTCTTGAAGCGTTTATCTTTGAGACACAGGTAGGCTTCACAAGCTTCTCTTCATTTTCCCTTCTTTTCTCTTTTTGTATGAATTGGTTTTGAATTTGGGACATTGAAGTTGTCTTTGCAGTTTAGAGTCTGGCTCGGCTAAAGGATTATCTTTCCTAATTGCTAATTTTTGAGAATAGATTATATCATTTTGATAATGCTGATATGAAAAGGAAAGAATATCCTCATAATGACAGAAGTCTCAGTATAACAGGGGTTAATTGCTGCATTGAAGAATTTGGTGAAGATCATAAAGAGTTAAAAACTCTGAACTAAAGAGATGAACTTGAATCTGTGTTTTGCCTTTGGCATCAGGTGGTGCTCCAACATTAGCTCATCTGCTTTCTAAGTGCTCTGCCTGTTCTGGATTAGGATTACCATCATGATTTCTATAGTTTTCTCGAGCCAAACTGTGCGCAGAGGAATCTGCAGCTGCAAACAGACATCCCCCAGTGATTTATAAGCAACAATACACGGGATAAAGCATTTGGACATCACCAGTTGCTGCTCCTTTTCTGCCAAGCTTCAGGACCTGCAAGCTGAGCTGCTGCTAACATTAGCTTAGCTTTTTCCTCTGACAACATCCAGGCATAGAAAGTCTAACATGTTTAATTCAGCTAAATAACAAAGTTAATGATTGAGAACGAGACAGTGACTTGACTGGCAGGAAGAGAAGGTCTTGAAAGGTGGTAGATCAAGCTTGGTTTCTGCTGTGTGACAGGCTGTTGAACCCTTTTATCTATATTGGTGACGTTTTATCATTGTTATTGTCATCATTTTTCTTGATGTTTATTTTGGGGCTTTTTATGCCTTGTGACTTAGAGGGAGGATAGTGTATAGAGTCAGACAATGGGGAGAGAGAGTGGCGAGTGACATGTGGGAAAGGAGCCACAAGTTGGATTGGAACTAAGGTGACCTGCTCTGAGGGCCACAGCCTCTGTGCATGAGCCGCATGTACCAACTACTAGGCGGCCCTATCATCATTCATTTCTAATAACCTCTTTCAAGATCTGTTTATTGACCATACGTTGTTCACAAGGAAGATAAGCCAACATTAATCATTAAATGTTAAACATTCATACTCATTCAGAAATGATGTGATGTTACAATACATCGTCTTTCCAAAAACACACTACCGCTGTGTTCTTCCTGCAGGATAAGCTGTACCAGGACGATTACCAGCTGGTGTTGTCAGAGGAGGAGAAAGAGCAGATCTCCGGGAAGCTGAGCGAGGCGTCGGAGTGGATGGACGAGGAAGGCTACACAGCCACCACCAAGCAGCTGAGAGAGAGGCTGTCTCAGCTGAAGAGCCTGTGCAAGGACATGTTCTTCAGGGTGGAGGAGCGCCGCAAGTGGCCTGACCGCCTAGCTGCTCTGGAAAGCATGCTGAACACCTCCAGCTTCTTCTTGAGGTGAGTATTCGACGAGAAAAAGAAAGTGCTGGCCTGACACGCACTTGTCAGATTTTCAATTTTGTAATGACTTAATATGTTTCTTCTTTTAAAAAGGAGTGCCAAGCTGATTCCAGCAGACGACCAAATCTTCACTGAAGTTGAGCTGAATTTGTTAGAAAAAGTGATCAACGAAACAACGGTATGTGGAGAACGTGTTGTGAATGTATGAGCCATGCTGTCATCACATTTCTTAGGACTGCTTGAAAGTCTTCTCCTGGTTTTTATTTGTCTTGAAGCCTAAGCTAGTTTTAAGAATAAATCTATCCCAGGGGTTCTCTTAAATGTTTGGGTTCTTCGGTCAAATCTGCACGCATTATTTTATTTTTAAAAAACTTGTCAACCACTGACCTTACCCGCAAATGTTTCCAAAAACAAATAGAGACCCATACACTGCTGGGGGATCTCCATGCACATAATGAACATGCTTCATTTGGTTTTATGTCCACCAGTATGTTCTTCTCTGCTCCTTTATTCATACTGTGAATATGTCAAACTGCTAAGAGGGCATCATGAGACCCCCCCCCCCCCCCCCCCCCTGTCTGACAGAGATAGTATTTCACTGTGATGTTTGTGTCAACAACAGGGGCAGCCTGTCTGAAATTTGCCTTTTTCAGGTGATTTCAGGACACATTACATATGGCCACCCTTCTGTACCTCAGTAAGGTCGAGAAGCATGTGATCCTCACTCAGAAGAGATCCCCCTACGTCACTGATCCTGCTATTATGGCATTTGAACCAAATATGATAACTTTGTCAATGTTTATTTTTAAAAATAAAATTAAAACAGTTTGAAAAAATGTTTTAACAGAAATAAAGTTCTGTTATCTCAGCACTCTGAGGTAGAACTTTTGAATTTCAATGAGTGCCATATAAAGGGTTAATATGTGAAACAGGCTGAAGACTGGTTTTATGAAATGGTTGCTAGTTTGCTAAATGTCATCTTTACTGATATGTTGTTATGATATGAGTGTTTACTTTTCGATGTCAGCTACGCCATCCTTTTTCTTAGAAATAATGCCTTCTCAAATCTCTTAGGTTGGTTAACTTTACTTACGACTGTCTGCCAAGGTCTTGGTCAGTTTTATAGTAAATGCTATTTACATGGTGTTTTTTTTCTATGATGTTTCAAAAATGTGAAACTTTTTCTCAAGATGAAATGGACATCAAGAAGTTCATTTATGGTTTAATATTAATTAAGTTCTACTGGGGAAGTTGCCTCTTTGAAGCTTTGAGTTTAGTATAATGGCAGATTCTATCTTTAAGATAATCCAAATAAATCACTATAACATGATCCAGATAATTATTATTATTTTTTTTTTTTTCAGACTTTAAAAAGATTCCTCTGAAGCTAAAGTTATCACAGGCTCTTCTCTTAGTTTACAGTAAATTGAGCCTTAAGTGTTGTATTATCTTTGTCTCCTTCAGACGTGGAAGAATGATACGGTAGCAGTGCAGGAGAAACGCTCTCCTAAGGAGCGACCTATTCTACTATCTAAAGACATCGAGTCCAAGCTGGCTCTGCTGGATCGAGAGGTCAACTACTTGCTCAACAAAGCTAAATTTGCCAAGCCGAAGCCCAAAGCCAAAGCCAAGAACAGCACCAGCTCTGATAAAAGCAGCAAGACGAATGACACAACAGAGGAGAAAGTCATCCTTCCCACAGAGGAGGGCACAGACACAACAAGTGGTGGGTTCAAACACTGCTCATCAAACGTGCATGTTACTGTTCAACTCGTTAGTATGGGGGGGGGGGGACAACACAACGGCTATAAGACTTGAAATAACTCCATGTATGTTTTTACAGAAAGCCCAGAGGAGGCACAGCCGGGCGAAGCCCCGCCTACAGAGGAGAGAACTGTACACACAGACTCAGACAGCCAATCACAGCCCACAGATGAAACAACTACAGGTCGGTCTGCCACACATGTCGCTGATGACGGAGAACTCTAGGGAGTGGACAAAATGAAAAACAACGCCCTTGAACTGAATAACATCATCTCTGACTGGAACATCACATAACAGCTGGATGATTTGAATGGATTTCTTTGCTTGTCTGTAAATCTGTTACTGTGTAAAGTTACAATATTACACAGACAAGATACTTTTTTAATCTTTGGCCTCATTGTTTTTTTTACATTTCGGGGTCAAAGCAAATAACAGGTAGACAGTGTTTTGGAATTGTTAGTTTAAGCTGGCATGTCTGAAAGAGGCTGTGAAGTGCGAGAAACCCATTCATCCTCTCAAATATCAGCTTGGTTGTGTGTTTGTTATAGAGTTTTATAAGATTCAGACCTTATCACTTTTAGCAATAGCATAAAGCTAATTAATTTTTGGAATATAATAAAATTTTAGTTTAACTCTAATTTTTTTTTGCATCAGATTGTGCTGTCTGTGGCTCTATTCCTCGCACACACAAAAACACCTGCTCCCTCTGCTCTGCGTCTCTCAGGCATAAACACCTCTCTCATGCTTGTGTTTCAAAAGACAGATTACACACGCACAGGAAATTATCATGGTTTCTGAATGTCAGTCAGCCCACCACAAACATTTTTGTCCAGACTTTTCTCTTTAAAGAAAAAACACTTTCACATTGTCAGAGTTTTTTTTTTAATTCTTTTTTCCAAAGATCTCTTTTCTATTTTCATCTTGTAAATGTTTTGTCTTCGTGATGTAGAAACAGTCATTTGCAAACATTTGGGATCATATTGTTTGTTATAAAATACTGGCTGGGATGACATAAGGCTGCATTGCCTTTGGTCTCTAGGCCTGTTGAATGCTAAAGCTAATAGGTTTCACCATAGTAACAGCTTTGTGTTAATGTATGTGTGCAATGTTGTAGCAGTAATCATCACAGTTACCGAGCACATGTAGCTCAGGACTACTGTCTATACACACAGTAATCTAGTTTCTTTCTCTTCCTTATTTTCAGGACCAACAGAGAGGGCCCACATAGAGGATGAATTATAACAGCTGGAACTGGGAAAGAAATCACTATTTATTGACAGTGTATAAATGTTCAAGTTCCTTCTCATTAGTTTTTCCGTGTTTTTTTTTTTTCTTTTTGTCCCTGGTGACCGAAATGCTTGAATTTGATTGGATATGCAACAGAGACTGCTCATCTTACCCCCACCTCACTTCTTTCTTTGCTGCCTCATCACTTCTGCCTGTCATTGACTCGACACTGAAACACAACAAAGAAACATTTCAACAAAAGTAAAGTCTGGGACTGCGTCTGTGCCGTGATGGATGCAGGTCTAAACCACATCAAGCCCAACAGATGATGACATCACACAGAGGGGGGTGTTAGCAGTGTTCAGCCATAACAGTAACTACATAGACTTTTGAGACGGTTGAGTGGTGGTGTACTCCTTTATCGTCTAATAACTTTTCATTTCCTGCTTTTTCTTCACTGTATTTTTCACCGTCTGTACAGGGGAGGACACTTCACCTGTAACACCTGTACCTTCACTGATTTCTCATGGTCACTGAGAAAGTAAACTGTAATGGAGGGTGTGGAGGATTTTTGTTATTTTGCTCTTTTAAATAGTTGGTTCAAGTGTTGTAAACCTGACTGAAAGTGGAAACCAACCTCATAGAGACAGTTTTTGTTAAACTAACAGAACAGTCAGTAATATAAATGGAATAGATAATTAATCTGGTGACATATATACTTCAGCGAGAACAGGCAAATCATGAAGTGACATTTATTTGGGTATAAATGTGGATTATTAAGAAGTATGCGGAAAGAGCAACATTCTGAGAATGTAGTCCATGATGTCTTTCTCTTGCATTTTTTTAGTACATGCACTCGATTAAACAAGTTTCTCCCTTCATTACCCACCCACTGAAACTCATTTAGGGATTTCTGTTTGTTTTTAAATCTTCACTGAATAGGATGAAACCCCCTGTTGATGATGAATAAATAAAATGTGTCTATAGTGTAGCACCTAAATGCAAACTGACAGGTGAGCTGCCAAATAGGGACAACTTCATAGATCAACAGTTTCTCTATATTTCTGGTTCCCATCAAACCTCTGATCAGATAACTGAATTGAATAAGTCATATTTTCTTTTTTTTTTCTGCTGATGCCAAAACACTGAATATGTCTTGGTAGTCAAAGTCCATCTTTTAGTCTCATAAGCTGCTAAACTCTGTAGAGGAGGCGATGGTTGTTACTGTTCTTACCATGACTCGGGGTGGGGACTTCAGTTCAGATGTGTGCTTCTGTTTGCTGCACTCTGTGTTATTTGAAGGGCTGACTGAGGAAAACAAAATTCAGGAGTGGGGGATGAAAATGTGTTAAAGCTGTTAATAAAAAAAAAAAAAACGTTTTTTTTTTTTAATTGGACTCATGTTCTCTGGTTATCCATGTCATGGCTTGATGCTTTTGAAAGATTTATCTCATGAAGGAATCAGATAAATATCCTGAAATTTGGCACACGCTACATTTTGGATGACTTGATGAGAATTTTCTGGTAAAATTCATGGTGACTTTGAACCTACATCCATGTCATCTAATATGTACCAAAGACTAAGCTTCATTACTTCAATGATAACCGGAACATTTATCACAAAAGCCTTTTTTAAAGCTAAGTATTCAAGAAGTGAAGTCTTCTTTTTTCCACAGGTATTTTTTGTGGTTCACTATGTAGATTTGGTGCTATATGAAAGTTGGAGAAATGATACAATTCTTTATTTTCTGATCTAAATACACAAACTTTACTCAAAGGAAGAAATATGTCCCTGGATACTGTTTGAAGGTAAACAGCCACCAGGAGGGTTGCAGGCCCCACACCATAACTTCTCACGTAGCATTTTATCTTCTAATATTGTTACAGGGACCACATTTTCCTCTGATGACTATATGAAGTTGTGAACATATACCACAGAAATCTGTACATTTCTCCAACTTTCACATTTCAATTCCATAACTCCATAATGCACACCTTTAAAGAAATCCCCTAATAGCAGAGGTTGCTATGTGAAGTGACCATCAGAAGTAACAAGTCCCATTCATACACATTCCGCCAAATTAGGGGTACAGTAAGTGTCTTGCCCAAGGACACATTGGGCATGTGGCTGCAGGGGCTGGGGATCGGACCCCTGACCTTTTCGTTGAGAAACTACCAACTGAATCACAGCCGCCCTAATCTAATTATTTATCAGGTCCAAAGAATGTGACAAAGTTTGCTTTATTTGAAGGATTAAGCAACAACCTTAAAACTGACCACCAAAAACAACTCCACATTTTTGTGAAACACTTTTATTCTCAATATAAACTTATATAAATGATATACTGATATAAAACATTAGTACAAGAAACATAAATGCACTTTCTATCAGCTTTAAGTATAGTTCTGATTGCAAGTGTTTTTTCCTGCATGTTGACAGTAATGGCATGAATTTACATGCCTAGCAGCCCTTGGGCCTATTTGTCAGAAAGCTCTTTATCCCCGCTGTTACTGTACATCAAATGTGCACTTATCTCATATATGAGTGAGTCATTGTTACATCATATTTTTCAGGTTTTTTCCCCTCGACTTTTTTCACGCTTGCAGGATGCTCTTTTTGAAACTGAAGTTAGAGTTGTACATCTGGTAGAAAATGAAAGCCACCAATGTAAGACATATAGCTCCAACAATGCCTGCAACAACGGAAACAGCCACCATTGTGTTGTTCAGCTGAGCCTGCTGAGCACCTGTAGGGACGGAAAAGACACCATCGTAAGCCCAATAGAGTATAAATGCACAGTTTCCATCCTGACGAGCATAAAGGAAGATGTACAACATACAGTATGTCTGTCTTTAAATGCCCAGCTAACTGGTTTCTCTAAATTGTTTTACTTGTCTTACACAAAAGGTCATTTTCTCTATTTGTTTTTGGCAGATTATCAAGATCTGGGGCCTTCTTCAGAAAGCTTCTCTTACAAATAGCTTAAGTGAATAAATTCCTGTGAATACAGGACCCTTGTTAGAGAAGGAGGAAAACTTGTTTAAGCATACTGTATGTTCGTCCACTTTTTCTACTTTTACAAACAGTATTTGAGGATTTTAGGAATTTACAGGCTCTCAAAGGCTGACATTCTTAAAGGGGCAGTTTTGCTTGATGTCTACTAAAATACATGTTTTTGACAACTTAACACAGAGGAGCCACAGTACAGCAAATGTTGGGTTAATGAGTGATTTTGTTATTTTATTTTTTGAGAAGAAAGCGCTGTAACATTATTCTCTTTAAAGCAGTCCATTCATCTTGCCCAACATGAATTTTAAAAACAAACCCAGTCACAAAAGTACAAATAGTTATTGCAAACAAACAAGGCAGAATCATTTTTCTCTGATTTCATATTCATACAGGCTACACCTGTGACTATGTTCTACAAGTACAAATTCCACTGTCAAAGGTACTCTGGAGTTTTGCTCTAAAAATAGATTACTTTCAACTAGTCCTCTGTTTGTGAAATGACTGTATTTGTCTATAAAGTTTGGTGGCTTTGAAAAGAACAAGTTCACCTAATTGGGAAAAGGTTCTTAATTTAAAAATGTCCATCTCCAATAAATGAATAGTGAGTTATTAATTACTTATCTTCAGGGCTGTATTGAAAGTTGTTTAATGTATTTTGGGGCCAACATAAATTAAATAAAACATACACAAAAATTGTCCCACAGAGCAGTGTCAGCGGCCTATTTCTACACATTTGGCTGGCCAAATCACGTCTGCTTGTGTACATACAACCAGTGTTATCAATTGACAGGAATTAACTTGTGCTGGCAGTGAAACATACCTTCATTAGCCATCAAAGTCCCTGTGGAGAACAGCGACAAGTATGATTCAGCAAAACTGTAATAATCTGGTGATCACAGCAGTATCTCTGAATTTTCTGAGATGTCAACATGAATAGACTATTCATTTTCTCACCTTGGGTCAAGCGGATGGTGATGGGCCCTGAGGTGATGGTTGCCATGTCGCTTACAGTGGTGTCCTCGTTGCTGGCACTCCTGCGTCTCCTTGAACTGGTCGTGCAGTTCTGCAGGTTTAATCATCATATTGGTTTGCACACTTTCCAGGTAAAAGTAAAGGCACAGATTTATCCAATAAAAATGCTGGAGGCAGACTGACCTTGATGATGCTTGGGCAAAAGTCGTTCACACACAGCCTGGTGGTACAGTGGACATAGTAGGTGGAGAACATTGCGTCTGAGCTTTGAACAAAGCGGAAAGCCTCAAAGGAGAAGCGTGCTTCCTGCTGCTCCCCGTTGATTCCCATAACTGTCTGGGCATCGTGGTTACAGCTTGGGGGACAGTTTTCTTTTAGCCATCAGTTGTACAAAAATTCTGATATTCAGATTGACAGACAGAAACAGGAATTCTTGACCCCTTATAAGTTGTTTGTTTTTTTGTTTGTTTTTTTAAACTGTATAGCTAATCAAACTTGTTGCATTGAGAGCAGGCTGAAAAAGTATGATTTGTGTAAAGTCCTTATTTGTTATATTGATTATTTTGTATTGGTTTAAACCAATTAATTTTTGTCAATGAAAATGATAGACTGTTAAAATATGAAATAAAAGCTACTGACACCAAATAAGTTTGAACCAGGCTATAAACATGTTCATATCTGCTATAAAAAAAACCTGGCATTAAATATAAGGGGCTAATAGGGATTTGTTGTTTTTTGTAGCCAGCCTCAAATGGACACTGGAAGCAGAAGTATAAATGTATGTATAGATGTGTGTTTATGTATTGGCATTGGGGCGGGGTTTGTATCTGTTTATGTACATGCTGACAACACTTTTTAAGAACTGTCAATGAAATGTAGCATAGATTAGCTCTTTCTGTGAGCATGCCCCCCTAGTTTGATCATACATATTATTTATTTTATATTGAAGGAGCTTTCAGGGAAAGGTATTACAAATAAGCATTAGCTGCCAAATAAACCAGAGGGAAAAATAACGTTTGTATTTGCCACTAGCAGTTGCCACTTGTGTTGGACTGTTGGTGACTTAACCTTACCAAATTTTAACAATGCTAATGTTAACCACATACTTGGATAGGTGTAGGCCCTTAAACAGATTAGTTAAAGGTGGGACAACTTCATAGGTTAGGTTGGTTTTTATTTTTCAGTGGGACATTTTCCATTTCATCTCTGAGGGCTGCTGACTCACCCAACGAAGAGATCGTAAAATGTGGTGTTGAGAGGGAAAGGGGAGGCAGTCGCATAACATCGATCCAGGAGCACGTTAAATCTGTAAGAGGGGTTTTCATAATTGCATAGATCAATACACTTGGTAAGAGTCTTTCTAAAAAATACATTACTAGTTATAGGCAGGTACTGGTCAATAAAATGTCAGTATGTTCTTTATAAGAAAAATAAGTATTCAAGTAGCCTAACTGAAAGATTCCTACAATCTGTAACCAGCGTTGTTCAGACCCACGTGAAGTGTGAAGTACCTGTTAGTGAGGTTTGAGGCCTTCACTTCCACAAAGATCCTGGTCTTCAGCTCCAGGCCTCCTTGAGGGACCCGGAGCATGGTGGAGAAGTTTTCATCCTTTAAGCCAAGTAAGGAAAGGATTTTATTTAGACTGATATGGTTAGATCTTTCTGATAAAATGTTTTATGCATCACTTTAATTTTACTTGTCCCTCCCAACTGGGATACCTCACTACACTTACCGAGTACAGTCGCATGCTCAGTGTGCTGATGAAACTCCCATTTTTGTCTTTGACTGCCAGGTTAACTCCAGACCTGTTGGACAGAAAAAAACCTTTAAGCAGGTGAAATTAATTCAGGGTAAAATCTCAGTCAGCAACAACCAGGTCATCTTCCATTTGATACATGAGAGAACAACACTACCAGGGAGTGTTACAACACTCCCTTCAGCAAAACCCATGATCTTACCAACCCAGATAAATATGTGAAGCAACATATTCAATTCACCTTTTGAGAAATATCAAAACTAAGGGACAACAGAAATGATGGTTCAACAACAGGATTGAGTTGGCGTTAACTGTTTAGTTTTACCAGTTTGTTGACCTTCTTCTCAATACAAACTAGAAAGACAAAGGTCAAAGTTTCCTCTCAGAAAATCAGATTACTTTTACAGGAAAATGAATGAATGAAGCTGCAACTTCCTGCATTGAAAATTAAGCCAACGCAGAAGTGTAAAAAAATTGCAGTTCCTCGAGTGTCAACTTGAGGCTAGCTCCAAAACTCTATGAAGTCACATACACACCCATATTGAAATGTCTATTATGACAGCAGAAATAAACATATTTACAGCCTGGTACAAAACACATTTGGTACACTTTGTATGGGGTGACTCATCTGTTTTGATTCTTTAAATTATAAGAGTTATTCATATTTAGGGGCCTGGATGTTTTGAAAGACAGGTGCATTACAGCAGTTTGTCAGCAGGTTTAAAGCCCGCTTCAGCTTTTTACGTGTTTCCCTGGTTGACTGAAAGTGTTTTTAATGAATGGGCTTCAAAAGTCCACATCAAACCAATGGCTGATGTCACTGACATCCATTTTTTGTTTTAAACAATCTTTCACAAAAAACAGCTCAATTTAGTGGTTGGACTACGCAAATTCAATAATTATTAACTCTTACAACTCTAATACAGGATTTTTGAACTTGTACACCAGGGCTTTATTCCTTAAATGAATTGGGGTACATGACGAATTGGTACCCAATTTTACTTGGTAGATCATAGGATCAGGGCTGTGTTTGTCTTTAAGGATTTAGATTAGATTGTGGGCATTTCAGTGGCAAATATAAACAGTTTTAGTTGACATATTTGGTTTTGTTGATCTGACCATTATCCCTAAAGATGCTTTTTTTAAAAGCCTTAATCCTGGAAAGAATGATCAAGATAAATGAATCCACATTTTTCTCTATCTAAGACATAACCACATAATCCAAAATCTTTATCAGCCTGATCCAAATACAGACTTTTAAGGATTGCCGCCAAATTAGAGGTACTGTATCAGTGCTTTAAATGGAGCTTCTCACAAGTTGTCCACAGGGGGTCACAAGAAGCAACAATTGAAAATATATTCAAAAATAACTTTCAGTATTTCATGTTAATAACATATCTCTCCTGTTCCCTCTTTTTGTCTTCCCCTCTCTCTTTTAATCTCCCACTGATTCTACAGTTGTTTTTGCATAGTAGTCCTTATGTAAATTAATGACCTGATAATAGATAGTTTTCTGATAAGCCCAGGCCCAGAAAACTGTGAGTATACTTAAGACAACTCAGCTACCTAATGTGGAGAGGGATCAATATCAGATCTTTTATGTTTATCGATTATGATAATCAGTCCACTCAGTCTTGGAAGAGCACACACGATTCTTTTCTTTTTTTCACAGTGAATGTGCCTTACACGCTCATCTGAGTGTTGTTGACCAGGTACTGCAGCGGGTATCGGCAGGAGAACTGGTACATCACCTCCTGGTGGTAGGTGATGGCCCCTGTGCTGGGGTCCTCAGAGCACACCATACCAGAGATATTGATGTACTGGACGTTGGAGAAGTCTGCAAAAACTCCAGTTCCTGTCTCTTGCGTGACCTGTGAGGAAAGAGTTTGTCAATCAAGAATCTGTTTAGTGAATGGATCTGCAGTGTTTTCAGGTTTGACATACTGTGAGCTTGCTGGAGCAGGCAGTGATGCCCTCCTCTGTGATGGAGAAGTTGAATTTCACCACAGGAGGGTCTGCAGTCCAGTCAGCATTCCCTTTACACTGGTGTTTATTGTGCTCTGAGTTGAGGGACAGCAGAGACTCATTGTACCCATTGAAATAGACCGGACATAGGAGGATCTGGAGGTCCACCGTCTGAGAGCCACAGAGGACCTCGATGTCGGAGTTAGCTGAGTAATCAGACCACAATCAGTTTAGGATGTTAAAAATATAGACAGATTACTCTAGTCCTGATTTTTCAAGGGACAGACCACCATTTTAACACTAGTTAAATTGGCATGACTGATAAGCCTGTGAATTGTCATTAACCTTAAATTCATGGTTAGCATCAAAGGACAGAACGTTTTAATGCAGTTGTAACTGTTAGATGTTGCTAATGAAAAAGGATGGCCTCGATTCATCTGAGAAGGAAGTACATCTTATTTTATTTGTAGCATCCACGTAGTTCTGACGGTACAATTTAACAAATCATGAACACACATGCTTTGTTGAGTTGGTCATCCTTTATTCGGCTGGTCGAGGGTTCGATTGCCAGCTGCTGCAACCACATGTCTGATTTGTCTTGGGCAGTACACTAAACCCCAAGTTGCTCCTGCTGCTTTGTCGGTGGTGAGATTAGTTACTTCTGATCTTTTTACATAGCAACCTTTGCCATCAGTGTAGGTTTGAACTGCAGTGTAAAGATGCTTTGAGTAGTCAGAAGACTAGAAAATGCTATACCAGCTCAAGTCCATTTACCATTTAAATAAGTTGTAGGAAAGAGTTTCCAACTCAGGAAATGGGAATGTCAGTCATTTTTAATCATTGTTTAGAACTGTATTTCTTTTACTTTTGTTGTTCAGTAATATTTGTTTTTTGCATTTTTCCACTTTTTATGTACTCGTGATTGTTTCTGCTGGATGAGCACGGCACAATGTCATACTGGCATGTTATCTAACACTGCACAGTTTAATTGTTTCATTTGTACGGCTTAGATAGATAGATAGATAGATAGATAGATAGATAGATAGATAGATAGATAGATAGATAGATAGATAGATAGATAGATAGATAGATAGATAGATAGATAGATAGATAGATAGATAGATAGATAGATAGATAGATAGATGTCTTAAATTGCTCACAAACAATGTCAAAAGAACTCCGGCTGTCTCACATGAAGACACCCTCAGCATCACCAAAAAACACAAACTAACGCTAAATCATTAAATTGACATCATAATCTGTCTATTAACATCATAATCTGTCCTGCAGCTTGTGCAAACCGACTTTATTGTCTTTCAGGAGTGCAGATGTGAAAACAGCTTTTATGGGTAAATCTTTTCTGTGCAAACATTTTTACAAACTTTAAAAACATACACTTCTGAAATAGCGAGGCTGCGAGTAAGCCGAGGCCTCCTGGGTATCAGAGAAAGAAAATAGAGCAGGAGGAGCTGCAGGTGGGTGAAAAGGGGGGCGAGTCCTGTAAAGTTCTCTGACCTGGACTTCTGAATGTGGAGTGTCCGATGCAGGCATTTTGACCCCGGGCGACAAGGAGAGTAGCAAGTTGATATGTCAGAAGCACCAGCCACATTGTCCTCAAACTGCAGAAGAAAACGTAGACGACATACATCAGAGGCGCTCAAGATCACCACTCCAGAAGAACAAGTTAAAGAACTCAAAACAACGATTCTGATTCTGTCACAAATACCAACACAACAACATAAACATACTCCATTAACAAGATACATTTATTGTTTCTTTTGTGAATTGTAGGTTTATTTACTTTATCAGGTTAAAGACTACCATTTCAATATATGAGAGAATCTTAGAAATCCCCCCTGTGTACGTAGTACATAGTGTAGAGTCGCCCTTTAGTCAATAGATTCTGCATAAAGCAATCGTACGTAAAAAAAAACGTGTTTTTGGATGTTATCCAACAGAAGACGGTGTTATTATCCACCAGTCCAAATTTCAGTCATGAAAATAGCTCAGTATGTAAAGTTGTGGGATGCTGTGGGAGCGAACATTAAAAACTGCTGAGAATTGACAACAGTTTGTTTATTTAACTGCACTATTGAACCTGTCAGCCTCTACCTGTTTGAGACCCCCCAACAGGTCATATCGAGGCATCACCGTTCAATTCAGTCTGTTTCTTATCCAGTTAAAAACTCCTGTCAGGAGCTTTGAATGTGATAAATGACAGATCAGAAATAATAATACAATAATTATGAACATGGAAGGCTTTTGTTGGCTAGTTGTGTAAAAAGTGACATTTTAATCAAAGTTATTAACAAACTGCTACAAACCAGAGGCTCCTAGTTGAATTAATAAAACATGTGAAGTCATTAAACTGAAGTGAGAACTTGCAGATAAAAAATAATAATCTTACAACCATTGAAAACATCTTGTTAGAGTTGTATCTTACCTTGTGTAGATGACACGATTATTGCCACACCTCTTTGCCTTAGTATGTCTTTACTACGTCTGCTCTCACCTTCATCACTCTCTTAGTCATTTATAGTGACCTCCTTTCCAGCCAACAGGAAGCCCCCTGAAAGAAGAAGAAGAGTACGGAGCCACACCAGCTGGCTGGATCATCTGACAGAGAAAGAACAATGGCTGAACCTTTATGGGGTGTGCTCCGTCTACAGGAACGTTATGTCAAGTGGGTATAAATCTAACTTGTCATATAGGAGTGATGACTTCAGCTGCCTTACATCTTCATGTACCTTGATCACCTCATTGCACGTGGAGTCATCATACAAGAGCACTGCAAGAAACTTAAATCCAAGCAATTGTTGGTCTTATTTCTTGACGAAAATATGTCATTACACTTATTTTTAACCCACATGCAACAATGACATGTTCAGATAAAAATCTAATTTCAGGATGTAAAGGAGTCTGGCAAGGGCAAGCAAACATTTTGAGATTTACCATCTAAACTAGTTAGTACATCTCATATGAAGTCACTCAACAAGTACATTTGGATTGACCCATTGGCTGATATTTGTACATATTCTGACCAATACAGGCCCATTTTGCTTTTTATATCTGGAAACAAGAGTTTTATATGGACTTGTGAGACGAATGTGGCATAAAATTAATGCAATGATATATTTATGAAAATAAATTAGACCAATACACTGGCTTAGATTTAAGTTATTGCAGTAAGAAAATTTAAGAAAAAAATAACTTCTTTTCAAAGAGTCAATGCTGCTTTTATTTTATGAATTTTTTTCTGTTGATTATTGCAACAAAAAGTACGCTTTGAAAAATTAAAGAACCCGAGCTAACCTTTTCTGAATCATTAAATAACAATGACATAACGACCTGCTTAGGATTAGACCTTTTTATGCAAGACCACCCAAAGAAGGGAGTGTTAGGATTCACTTAGGAGCTTTCTTTTTGGTCACCCCCCCCCCCTCCCCCCCTGTGCCAGGGGCTATCCCTCTTTGTGAAGAAATTAGGTCTCCAACACATCATGTCACATTGGGAGAGAAAGGCACACCCTGCCAAACAAAACCTGGACAACTGTCACCTGAACCACGAATCCCCCCACATCCCCTCCAGAAACCCTGAGACCTCGTCCCAACAATGGGGCTGAGATGAGCTTACACACAGCTTAGCGTTAAGGAGGTGTCCTGTCTGTCATTTTCCCATTCAGCAGCCCTGAGTGACTCTGAGTGGGTATGATCTGGGATTTACTATATCCTGCATGCAAAAACAACGCAAAAACTGAGAAATCCTCTTTCCACTGGGTGATTTTACAGCTAAAAACTCACTTTCAGGTCTCTGAGAAATATTTTAATGTCTTTATATTTGAAAAAAAAACCCACTTGTATTTTAATTTTAAATTTTGTATTTTTAAACGACTCGACCACTGAGAAAAATCCAACGACCAATCATACACTGACCGGCAATATCATCTCACACACATGCACACACACACGCACACACACACACACACACAATGGTTCTTTAGAAAATATGAAGATAGATGATAACTTAAGATGATTTTTAAACAGAATTTCTTACAGCATGTAGATGATTAGTGCAGAAATACAACGATATCTCTCCCTCTCGCTATTCCCCCCCCCCCCCCAGTTTCTGTTACCATCACTTCAGGGCATAACCTTGATTTCCATTTAATTCCTGATTGAAGCTGCTCCTTTCATTGAACAGCCAGGTAACATGACCTGCATAATGACACCATGATATAACACTTTACAAAAAGGGTTCTCAGAATGACAATCAGCTTTATTGGCCATGAATGCTTACACACAAGGAATTCGTCTTCAGTAACTGTGTTTATTGTTATTTATTATTATTTATTATTTAATGTACAAGAGAAAAATGCAACACGTACTGGGCGCACATGCTCATCAAAGTATGGTACTAAAAAAAATAGTATTGGAAGTTATTTTTTTAACCACTTTTTAATTGATTAAGTACTGCCCCAAACTTTATTATAAAGGCCAAATAAAAGAAACTTCACTGACTTACATTTAATTTTTGCTAACTTAAAGGATGGGGGTCAAGTTTTACATTGGTATCAGCCCTTATCTTCCCTGATTTTCACAATGGTTAATCTCCAGGAGCCTAGGGATGGTCATAAAGAGTTACAATAATCACCAACATACTGTATATATTTTCTAAATAAAACATGCATTTAAAAAAATACTTAATTTTATATACATAATGTATGTATTAAAGGTATGGAAGGTAATTTCCTGCAGATACACTTTCTACATTTTTGGTTGAAATTGTCTTCATGTCCTGACAGTAATTACACTTTACACAACACTTTTGTATAAAATTAAAGTTTAAAAAAGTGGCAATAAAACTCCTTTAATACACTTCTATCTTTCATTTTTCAAGATGATGGACTCAGGTGGTTAGAGTTTTTGTTGTTGGTCTAATCAAATAGTCTCAGGGAAATGGAAAGGGTTTGGAAATTTCCTGTTTCCAAATCTCATCAGATAAAACATGTCTAATAAACTTCAGTGATTCCTTCAAACTAAGCAGAGACCCAGTGAGAAAAACAGTGAATTTCATTTTTGCTAAAAGTCAGACCTTCAGCCACAAGGCGTTCTCTGACAGTCCCATAAGATTAAAGACAAACGTCAAACGGACTACACCAACTGTAATATTGAATCACAGCTTTAATCTGATCAAAATTCAACTTTGAAAAATACATACAATTGAATCTGCTCGTCATTTTCGAAAGTGCATACAACTCATGGGAACTATGGCGCAAAGCAAAGGAAGTGTCCACAGTTCAACAGCACCGACTTACATTCTTTCACTTTATTTAATATTAAATTAAAACAAAATGGCAGGCTACAGTTCTGATGAATGTCAATACATTGAGCGATTAAGGCCTGTGTTCTCTGACAGCAGTAATGTTGCAAAATCAAAAACATAGTTTTGGTATCCTCAACTCTGTGAATGGAGACATTCTGGTGTCGAGCCTGTGTCTGCCTTTATTTAGAGCTGGTGTACTTGGTTACAGCCTTGGTGCCTTCAGACACGGCGTGCTTGGCCAGCTCCCCGGGCAGCAGGAGGCGGACGGCGGTCTGGATCTCCCTGGAAGTGATGGTGGAGCGTTTGTTGTAGTGAGCCAGACGAGACGCTTCTCCGGCGATGCGTTCAAATATATCGTTGACAAAGGAATTCATGATACCCATGGCCTTGGATGAGATTCCCGTGTCTGGATGCACCTGCTTCAGCACTTTATACACGTAAATAGCATAGCTTTCTTTCCTGGTCTTGCGGCGCCTTTTGTCTCCTTTCTTCTGTGTTTTGGTCACAGCCTTTTTGGAACCCTTCTTGGGCGCAGGGGCAGATTTTGCAGGATCAGGCATTTTTCCCTTTCGCTTCACTGTCAGCGATTATTAGGAAAGACGGGGACAACGCAGGGTGACGCCTCCTTTTCTGTCCTCTATATATAACATGGCTGTGCAAATGAGCCTGTGCCATTGCGTCTTTGCGATTGGAGCACCGAGGACCAGCGGACAGTCATTATCCGAGGACGCATTGCGCTATTGGTGCGTGCGTTTCAGTTTCACTCCGCCAATCAGGAGAGACCTAACGGTTTATATGCGTTTACTATTACGTAAAGGGAAAAGCTGTTTCTCCCAGTGTAACGGTGTACCATCTCGCCCAACTCCTTTTTTAAACGATCATGTCTGGCAGAGGAAAAACCGGAGGTAAAGCCCGAGCAAAGGCAAAATCCCGTTCCTCTCGTGCCGGCCTCCAGTTCCCGGTGGGCCGTGTCCACAGACTACTGCGCAAGGGAAACTATGCAGAGCGCGTCGGCGCTGGGGCACCGGTGTATCTTGCGGCAGTGTTGGAGTATCTGACTGCTGAGATCCTGGAGTTGGCAGGCAACGCAGCTAGAGACAACAAGAAGACCAGGATCATCCCCCGCCACCTCCAGCTGGCTGTGCGTAACGATGAGGAGCTCAACAAGCTATTGGGCGGAGTGACTATCGCTCAGGGAGGCGTGCTGCCCAACATCCAGGCTGTCCTCCTCCCAAAGAAGACGGAGAAACCGACCAAGAGCAAGTAAAAGACTCCCCAACAGGCCCGGGGCCACTTCCATATCGGTGTTTGAGTTTTGGATAAGTAACATTCTACATAGGAGGACAGTGTTTGCTGTTGTTGTCTCTACAATGAAAACAGACACTGGCTTCTCATCAGGACTATTCATAGACTGCACTGTGCTGCTGTTGGCTCTGGAAAATGGAGGCGCTTTCTGAAGGCTGGGCTGATGAAGGCCGTTTAAAAACATGTTGCCAATATGGACCAATTTTTGAATTGAAGGATTGTTTTAGTTTCACAGTGCTGCTACAAAACGTGAAAAAATGTTTTATTGGTGTCTTGTTTTCTGTCATGTTGTTCAATAAATGTCCTGTAGCCTTTTGGCACAGTACGTTAACATTCACCTCTTTCTCTGTTGTTGACATCCGGGGACTTTGTGGGTGAACAAATAGCATGGAGGCTCATTTCGGCTGCAGCTTAAACAATACTCCTCGTTTTGGGTCGTGATGGTTGTTTGTCAACCAAGTGGTCATCTTTATTCTCTGCTTCAGCTGATGGATGACTGAAATATGTTGGAGCTACTAAAATGCTGAATAGCTGACTTGATACTGGACTGCATCGTTTTCATTTGGTGAAAGACCTCCGATGTCATTAAAAACATGCTTCATCAGGGATGGTATACTTCCAACGTTGACTGCTTCATATTTCTGTGAGAGCAGATTGTTATCTGACCTTAATGTATTCTCAATAACTTAATTCACATTCTTTAACTGGGAACTAATCCCATTAGTGCATTATAAAGCACTGCTTTATAATGCCCTGATTATAGGGAGTTATTAATGTTTCAAGTTCACATTACATTTTTGATCTTTCGCCTGACAGCTTTCCATACTGAAACTGAACTGGAGGCTCAAACATGACTTGGAATGAATTGCCTACAATTTATCACACATACGCATCTCTTTTTATTACTTGACCATATAATTAAAAAACAAGTCTGGACCAAACTTTCATTTTATAAAGGTTAGAATGTAGACAGACCAATGGTTCTGATATCAAAGTGTTTCTGTCTTGTTACTGTATATTCTTCATCGTTCATCCAGGACAACAGTATGATGTGCTGCTTTCAAGGATTGTATCTCAAACACATTATACTACCTTTCATCTTGCGCGTTCATTATGAAAGTCCTCATTACTAAGTATAGAATACTTAGGTTATGGCTTGAAAATTCCTAACAGCTTTCACCCTTAAATTCATCTTGCAAGGGTGTTTATATAAAGATTAAGTGTGAGTGTCAGGAGTGTTACCAAGATTTCTGGGTCCCATGAAAAGATATCACAAAGGGCAACCTCCACCACATCCTCAGACAATCCTATGATTAAAAACTAAGAATCAGGATAATATTTCTTCCTCCAATACTTTTAAATATCCATAATCGCATTTCAGAATGATAAAATCTTTCATTTTAAAAGAGATATATTACCAAAAAAATCCACTTTTACAGTGTTTCTGAGCACATTTTTTTGAGGATTATTTGGAATTTGTACAAATCTTCAGATTAAATGGTCAAATGTGAACAGACTTTTGGACTATGTGTGACTGGTCATCTCAATGAATGAGGGTGTTTTTTGTGTCTTTGTTCTCACAGTTGTCAGATACATTAGGGCAGCACAGCAGCTTAATGCATTTATTCCCATCTCAGTGTTTCATCAATGAAGCAATACACTGTACTGAAACAGTCTGTTAGGGCTGGGATTCCCAGACTTTTCTGCCCGTGACCTTCAATGTAATGGCGCTAGAGACTGGGGACCCCCATATTACCTGGAGGTGCTTAAATCATTTGACATTGCATACAGCAATATTAGGGCTTACCCTCATAACACCATATTTAAAAAAAAATACATTTTCAAATTGATAGGTGAATTTTGCCATTTTAATCAATTTCCCCTTTTTAAATGTTTTGGAAGGAATCTCGTGACCCCCTTTAACAGTATCTTGCGACCCCCACTTTGGCAATCTGTGTGTTAGGGCACCATGATGATGGATGAATGCAAAAGATGTAGAGTTCCCTCTGCTGGCTGCAGTATGGTCATACACCCTGCCTCCAAACAGATGGAACGTGAGTCAAACTATAAAGATATAATACATATGAATTAAGTTTTGTTTAAATTAATTATTCGATGGAGGAAGACCAGATGTAATGTATCTTACAATTTCAACTCCTTGCAGTGTTCTTAACCAGATTATCAGAGGAGGAGAAAAGGTGAGAGAAAATGAAACAAAAACTACCAATACAATCACTAAACTTTCCACGAGTGTTTGCTGTAAACTGAAACAGTTAGCTGATCTGGACAGCATATTTTGAACACACTTCAACACAAATGTTAACTTTTTTTTAAGTGCTGTGCTCATGATGGATTCATGTTGGGTTTTTGTAAAATAAAGAGTGGAGTCTAGGCCGACTCGTTTTTAAATGTGTTTTGAGGTAACATTTGTTATTAGTTGTGTTTGGAGAAGTTTTAAGATAGGGGGAACTATGTAAGTGATATCAGAGACAGTACACCTACGACCCCGCTTTTGATGCTTAAATAGGACCCTGGTCCAGTTGGAAGGGCAGCTCTATGCAAGTTTGAACAAGAACTTACAAGAGTAATAACATTTCTCATCAGGTCTGAAAATTCCCCAGAATACATCAGGACAAGCTTGAAACATTGCTGGAGAGAGGGACATGTTGGTTACCTTGCTGCCACTGCACCCAGAAGCAGAACAGAGTGGACAAATGCATTAAAACAAAGTTGGATTGATAATGAATTTGTAGATAATCTTTACATTTACTTCCAAAGCTTTCATCAGTGTTGGTTATTATAGTTTATAGAGCATTGTTTGTCTTCTACCACCTACTTGAATCTCCCTCCTTCACAACATCAAACATACTTTTGTATTTAGTACCAACACAGACCATAGCAGTTATATTATTAGATGTAATGACAAAACACTGTATTTTAATTAAAAGATAAATGATTTTATCAAATCTTCTGAAGCTGACCTGTCTTCACCCTGAAATTGAAAACCTGCATTGGTTTAGAAAACGGGTCATGTTTTTCAAGCTTTACTTTATAAATGCTTCCAATTCAACCAGGTTTCATTTAAACATATTTAATCCTGTAAATGACTTGTAAATTTGGAGAAATAGCAAAACAGATAGAATATCTGCAACATTACATTGGAGCAAACTCATACTTTTTTTTCACTGACATAATGAGATTGTGAAGTTTTTGACAACATTAAAAGAAAGAATCCCAACAAAGATCTGTTTTTAGAAAGACATATTCATGTAGTTTCTCTAAATCTAGACTCCAAACGGTTATTTTTTTACCGTCAGGACACAGGAGTTGGTTGAGCTGGTGTCTGAACTAGTTTGTTTGTGAAGGAGTATTATTGAAGAAATCAACAACACTTTGTATTGTTAAAAAAAAGTGAAATCCAGTGTTGAGAGCAGTCTGAAGCTCAGGATCACTCATACATTTAATCATTACAACTTTGAGTATGAACATCTAATACTGTAACATTAAAGATTAAAGACTGCTGTCTTATTGTTAAGAAATTATTCCGTTTCAGAAAAAAGAGTTCATGTACTAAACCTGACCTTAAGAACTTTCAATTTTACCGTAGGAATCACATGAGGCTCCCTTTGAATAAAAAAACACGTCCGTGGAAACCACGGCTGTGATGTCATGGAAGGTCCCTCAGCAGAGTACAAGTAGAAGTAGAGATGAGGAAATGAGACAGAGCGAAGTGTGATTGTTAGTGTTAAAGATGAAACAGAAGCTGCAGCTCTATGTCTTCATGTTGCTCGTACACGGTGAGTCCTTTCACTTTTTTGACTGGAGAGAGTACGTTTAGATTCATTTTTTTTACTATAAACTAAAGAGGATCATCACACCTGACAATGTGTTGATGCTTTAAAATCTGAATATGACAGCTGAACTTAACCTTCAAACAACAAACTCGGCCAATTTAATTGTTGCAAGTTGTGTATTGTGTAATGTTAATATAAATAGCATATGATGTGCTTCTCAGTAACTTAATGAATGAAGCTTAATTCTCATCCAATTTTCCCATGTTGTGTCTTATTTTATTGTATTTAATTCTCTCTTTTTTCTAATTTAAAGACATACTATGTAACATCATTTCACTGAAAATTTGAAAAAGTATTAACTTTTAATCATTGTATGTCACAAACAATATTAAATTAAAATGAGATCAGAGCCCTGCATTGTATATATTTCTTGAATAACTTAGCAGGTCTGAATCAAACAACCAATCAGAGTTAACTTGCAGGTAATCACAGCGACTCAGAGACTGTTTGGGTTGCAGACACGTTGCTTAGACCGTCAGCCCTTTTCATATTCTTTTACAGTTACACGTTTCGAGGTACGATGAGTTGCAGAGAGATTCCGAGCACTGTATTTTACTGTATTATGTGGCACACAACATGCATCTGACATGACTACATCGGTAGATTCCCTAAATGTGAAAAGTATGATGACTTCCAGTACGCTTTTTAAAGTCTGTTTGTTTTTTAAATCTGTGAAGCTCATTCTTGCTGTCCCTGCTGTCTTTGAAAATAATAAGTTTTCTGTCAGTACTCTTTTAAAAAATCAATAATCCTTGGCTCTCACTCTCTGCATACAGTTTTTTTCTTACGCTTCTATGTCTTAATGTTATTGATTAAATGTAATAAGACCATAGCCCTTTCCTGTATAGAAACTATCCTTCTAATATTTATAAAAAATATTTTTATTGTAGTTTATGTCCTATATGTGGGTAAAACTTGAAAGTGAATAATGATGAAAGAAGGAATGGAAAGGCTCTGCTGAAAGAGAGTATAGCTTTAACATGTAGCCAACTTGTTCTTTTATTTTGGCGTGAACTTACTTTAATGTTCAATTCTGAACTTTTGTACAATGTGTTTGAGTTCATTTTTATCTGTGTAAAACTTTAAGCTAGATCTTGTTTTTTTCTTTCACAACAAGATACAGTACTTTCATATTCAGTCACGCTTATGTGTGACCCTGTTCTGCCATGCAAATGTAATTGTGCGTGTGCTGGCAGTTCTTTTCAGATTTAAAAAAAGTACAATCTATAAACAGCTTCAGTGTCATGTCATTAGTCAGTCCCCCCCCCGGCAGTTTATCGTCACATTTGTTTTCTCACCCCTCTGACCCCCATAGGAAAGAAACAGTATCCAAAGCCCTCTCAACAACCCACAGAATTTTACAAACTTCTCATACAATCGCTGTTACTTTCTCTTGGGGCTTGAGAAGACAGACCACATAACTTCCTGTCACATTAAACTGTATCCGATGTGTGATGGGGGGCTGCATGTTTCAAAGCTGCCATTACCAATTCACACCACCTCTGCACTTAGCCCACAGAAATGTTACACACACACACACACACACACACACAAGCAGAGAAAAATAAAAAATGTGGCTGGACGGCAAAAAGGTGAGCAGATGAGTCAAAAGTGGAATTTCCACTTTGGACACTTCAGGACAATAAAAAAACAAACAAAAAAAACAAAACAGGTGAAAGGTTCCTGACTTTAGATAAATAGACGGTTAATCATTTGTTTGTGAGGGATTAATGCCTGGAAAATGTCTGTCAAATCTTACATGTATTATTAAACCCCATGTTGTCGATTGTTGAGAATGATTTAGATATTAATGTTCCTTTTGATTTTTCAACAGTTTCAGTTGGCGTGTGGAAGCATGTGAATGTGATAAAAGGTCGAACAGTCCACCTGAGCTGCCCACTTACTAACGCTCACCTGACAGATGTGGAGTGGAGGAACCCTGACGGCGATATCATGTTTTTCAGTCATAGGAGAGGTGAAGAGAGTAGGTTTTTTTCCTCAATCATACCTATAAATGTCTTAAAAGTTGTTATTCAAATTGTCAGCTGTTTTAATCTCTTAAAGAAAATCTGATCTGTATCTTTTTCCCCCTCACTCCCCAGCTTTGAAGGACAAACGCTACACCATCACCAAACGGTCTCAGTCAGAATTCTCTATCAGTATTTCCAGTGTCACCTTCAATGATGGCGGTATCTACACATGCACTCAGTATGGTCAGCAACTGACAGAGAAGAAGGTGGAGCTCACAGTTTTAGGTGAGTGAAATGATGTAAAATAATGATTTGGTCACAACTTGATGGTAATCCTGTAAGAAGGCGTCCCTGGGACTGACTGTTGGCCAATGTCATCATCATCTTAATTTTTCATATACATATTTTTTTAAGATTAAAATGAACTAGCTAGTTTAAATCTATCATAGTAAGAAAGAGATGGGAAAAAACCCCATCCATTTGAGCTCTGACTAGTGTTTCTGAATTTGCTGCACGCAATGTAATGTAAATTGCTGCAGGTTGGTTGCCCTTGCTTGCCAATGTCCATCTTAGATACTAACAACAAAAATACAAAAAAAACAAATAAACAAAGGAAATCATTCAAATCCTCATCAACCGTGTAACTTTGCTCAAATATGCTGTGTTTCTTTTCAAGGTGTTCCCAAAATCAACGCAGCAAAGCATGAAGGAAGGTTTGCCATAATGTGCACAGCTGAAGGGAACAAACAACCTCCTCAGATCTACTGGAGATTTAACAATGGGCCTGAAATTCAGGGTAAGATGGGAATAATTTATGTTAAGAAAAAATAAATGTTATTGTAATAAAGCAGTGAGGTGAGGTAACCAGAGAGGTTTTGATGTGAATTTATTCTCACACTTTCTTCTATTTGTGTTTTATTCTATGATGTAGTTGTTGTGCGTGAAGGTTGTAAAGAATGTATGGACAACATGTGTATATATTTGGACACATTGTGTTGAATAAATATTGAAGAAGATAGATAGATAGATAGATAGATAGATAGATAGATAGATAGATAGATAGATAGATAGATAGATAGATAGATAGATAGATAGATAGATAGATAGATAGATAGATAGATAGATAGATAGATAGATAGATTTAGGAGCCCCTATGTGACTAAGAGTAAACATAATTACAAGTTAAACCTGTGCAGTTAACATTAGCATTAGACTTAAACTTATATAGCATAATGTACATAACCTGTGAAGGAGAGAAAAACATGTGCTGATTAAACGACAGGGACGGAGCTACTGTATGTGCGGCCACTCGCGTCGGCGCACAGGTGAGAAGTATCTGGTCTTCTTTGGTGAAGAACACAAACTAACAAAAACAGATTAACCTTCAATGATTAAGAAACATATTTTTAGTGAGAATAAATTTTATTTTTGCTAAAAGTTCTCCGCAAATGTGATTTAATTTTGTTTCTCAGTTTTCTGTTGCGAGTTGTTACATCTACAAATATACTTGTGTAACTGTATATACTGTATGTGTGAAATACCTAATTATGGACACACACAGATAGACAGTGTATGGCCATGGCAGTGTGTTAGTTGCCATACACTGATTGATTACAAACATGATTTAAGACAAGAAATATCACTTATGGCAAATGTCCTGTTTCACAGCTGAAGCCCAAGTTCATTGTGAAGATAAAAAATGTGTCTCAATGGACATGATAACCATTAACCCGTTGGGCAAGAGAGTCACGGTGAAATGCCTCATTCCAGCTCTGCACTCAAAGCCTCTGATGAGATTTGTGAAAATTAACAGACGTGGTGAGTTCTATACAATTCTTCTGTCAGTAGCTCTCTGTACATGTTTCTCTCAAATTTTACTGACCTTGACTTCAGATAATCCTTCATCATTAATTCACAGAAAAGTAAGTACAAATTAATATTTCACAACCGAAATGTATTTACTTGGATTTCTTTTGCTGATATGAGGAACTGGGAAAGAGAAGTTATGTCGTCACAAAACTGGGGAAGCAGACGTTCTCATGAGTTGTGACCATGAAACTCTAGCACTTCACCATAAAACAAAAAAAGCCCACTACATTTTCTCTTTCCATTTTTATAGTCATGTTGCGTATATTTTAAAAATGAATGTGTGATTGATCAAATGTCAGCCTGACTTTACACTTTGATTCTTCTATTAACTGAGTACTGTCTCTGCCTTAATTATAATATATGACTCTCTTGCTCTGTCACAGCAGGAAAATCCCCCTACTCAATCAAAACCAGCTCACCCACAGAGCGGCATACAGAGCCCACAGAGGTGCTGAGAACTAGCAACAGGTCCACAACAACAGATGTGACAGGGGCGACATCATCCCACCCTAAAAGGTTATCAACTTCTCCAGAGACAGGAAGCACTGTTTCAACCGCCGGCTCACCTCTTAGCACTTCTGGTGAGAAGTGTTCATTGTTATTCAAATGATACTAATGAAACATTCAATAACGCATAGAATCAGTAAAAAGAAAGTCTAAAACAGTGAGTTTTTAAAGGTGACTTAAGAGAAGACAGAGTGTCAGGAAACGGAACAGGCACGGCCACCTTTAGTTTTGAGATCAGTCCGAGGAAAAATAAGTAATGTCCCATGTCAGTTAAGCATTAGGCAACTGCTAAAATGACATCAAGAAAAACATGGTTCGTTAAAAATAGCATAAGGTGTGTTGTAAGCTCAAAACTCTACTAATGGGCAAAGGACAACAACATTAATAGCATTTGTTTGGTGGCTACATGGCTGTTTAAATTTTCAGATCGTGGTATTCCTAATGGACTCACTTTTACGACATATCGCTTGGTTACAATAATCCTTAATGTTTTAGATGTGAAGATAAAAAAAGATTAATATTCTTAAACATATACACTCTAAAAGGCTTACACCAATTATTTTATTACTTTCTGTTATAAATATATGATATCAAACACAAGCTGTAATAACCATAGATGGAAACGACACATATTTTGTGTTCTGCATGTATTGAGATCAGATGCTTTACCACCACTGTAGTTATGATACCACCAGATCTGTTTCCTGTGACGGAAGTCTCTCTGTGTGTTGTGAAACTCAGAGTTCATAAATTTAGAGGATTGAATTGAGAACTGCAGTATTTGACGCAGGACGTATTTTAATTTAACAAGAAAGTACAGTTTGTCAGAGAATCACTTTGGAGACAAAAAAATTCACTTAGCCTTTATCTACGAATGCCGGGAAGTGCAAAACAAAGTTGAAGCACTTTTTCAGAATGTGAAAAAAACCTACATTTTGAAAACACTTTTACAAGTGCTGAAACACATTTACAAGTGGCAGAAGACTTTAACCAGTCCTCAGTAAATTTAAAAGCGACAGAATTGATGGAAAGGGAAATATCAAGTATCAGTGTATCAAGTGATTGAGTGAATTGTCATTTAATTTGTTTTGGTGGAAAGACTTGACAAACAGTGATGTTGAGTGATACAGAGTTTGTGGTGACAGAAAGATCCTCTGCCCATTATTGGAACTCATCTGAGCCAGATTAGTCAGTTTCGCTCTTGAAACCTGCCATTTTGTTTTATAAAATTTAAAAATGTTAATTTGTCTCAAGCTTTGCAAAAGTGTTCTACACTTTTTAATGTTTTGCACTTCACAGCTATCATATTTCTCAAATAATATTGAGTTTTCTAAAGATTTACCTTTCTCAGATTTCATTTTCAAATTAAATTACTTTAAAATCATCCCCACTTTTTTCAGAGGACTCAGGGACATCAGTATCATCTCTCTCAACCAGGAGGAGGAATGACACTACCAGTTATTCAACAAGTACAACAGGTATGTTGAGCAGTGCAACATAGGATTAAAGAGGAGAAACCGTCGGTCTCTGTGTGTCTGATGCCATCTAGTGGCTACAAACAATTACAACAATGAATTGTCAATGAGCTGTTCCGTTTGGAAAACATGGTAGATTTAGGCTGCAGCAGTTTAGGCCTGTGTCAGTGATTGCATTTTTGTTCTTCTTACTTCTTAAAGGCTGGACATCTGTTGCCAAGACAACAGAGAGCACATCTTATAACCTAACAGAGGGAAACACGACAGGTAAATTTACACTGTTAAAGGTTAAAACTTAATACAACATTCTCTGGTGGTAAAAAAAAACACCACAGTCTATGAAATGCACATAAACGGAAGTAATCTAAGGCTTTCCACAACTAAGCACCAGTATTCTCTCCATTAACAGTGAGCTCTAAGAACCCAAAGATGCAAGCAGGAACTGAAGGGAATTCATCATTATTCGTCTTTCTCGTGACATGCCTGATAGTCTGTCTTCTGGTGGTGGTGATTTTTTTCACCATCAAACTGAGGAGAGCGCACATCTTATGGAAGAGAGGTAAGCAGAGCAACGTATTATAATTTCTTCAGGGCATTTGTCCAATCATACTATAACCTGGACTATAGCTGCTTATAGTTTTGAACTTTGGTAAAAGACAACAATAACTAAGAAATTAGAAACCTTTGTGCTGGCGTGACCATGATAATACTCATGGCTGAGAAAATCTGTTAAAATGTATGATTATTAACAACAGAGCCACAAGTACTTTCTTTTTTAATGTCTTAATATATATATATATGACAGTTTTTCTTGTTGCAGAGAATGAAGACTCTGATCCATCGGAGGACAGCAGCAAATCGAAATCAAGCCAGGAAGAGAAGAACACTCAAGGACAAAGGCGCAGAGGTATGCACATGACTCAGCACTCCTTTTATGGCTTCTGCAGGAAGACGAAAATGTACTGAAAATAACATTTACGCCGACTGAATAATGTATCTGCAAAGGTCTAGTTAGTTCTGATCCAGTGATTTGATTTTTAGTTTTAAATGTTGATAACATGCAGCAATTTTTCACATGGAGGTTATTCAATAATAAAGCATTGGGGAAATAATGAGCCTCAACTGTCTAAAGAGTAGATGTTAAAGGCAAGGCACATCACTTCCTCAAGTTGTAAGGAATCTGATTTAAAGTCAACTCAAAAGTATTTTGAAGTGAAATTCCAAACTTTTCATTTCATATTATTCTAGCTTGAATAAATCAACATTATTTTTAAGTTGTACATTTGTAATTGGTATGTGCAAATATGGATTATTGTTTTCAAGTTGATGAACAAAGTAGCCAACACATTGTGATGAAGAAAAAACAAACTATTTTGCCACTACCCACTGCTTTCATTTTCAAAGAAAGCCTTCTTAGTTCCTTAATCATCCTCATCCCTTTTTTATTTCCCATTTTCAATATGAGTTTAAAAGTTATGATCCAAACCTGTTTTTCACATGAGCAAGGCACACATGGAAAGAATTAACCTGTTTCTGACTGAAAAATACTTTTTTTCTCAAACAGGGCTCTTCAACACAGCATTCACACCGTACGTCACAGAGGAACCAACAGTGATCACATCAGTGATAAACACGGCAGCAATGGCATCAGTGGAGAGTGTAAAGAAAGAGCATACTTCTCAACCTCAAACTCTGGAACAAACTTCAGACAAATGTATTATAAAGGAGACAGAGCTCTAACAATCAGTGATGTCAAAAGCAGCATGTAATGCTCACATTTTCTGCTGATCATCTAATGTACAGAGTACATGTTTACGAAAAAAAAGAATGTGCTAACACAATGCTTATACAGTATTAGCCTATGTTACGTATGGTTTGTAAAGTGACCTGCTGTGTACAGTGTATATACTTTAAAGTTGTTTTTTGACATTTACAAATAAAATGTGTTTTGCTATAAAATATGGCATTCTCTTTTAAAATTCTGTGATATTTAAGGGGAATTTCAAGGAGGATTTTGCATATTCGGGAATCTGTATCTTTGGACTGTTTTCATTAAAACTGTAAAATATTTACAGTCTAAAAGATAAAACACACAATTTTACATGACATCTAAAGATGTGTTCAAAAATGAACACCACAGCGTTGTGTGAAGTTTCTTGAAGACTGTAACATGTTTCACACCCAGCTCTGTCCCATGACAAAGACTCACTGATTGTTTGTATTAAAAACAACAACACATCAACTATTCAATACTACATAAATACAAAGCAGAATGCAGTGAGAAAACGCTACAGTACACGTTTCAAAAAAAGAAAGAATATTGTATTTTCTGCTCAATCTCCATTAAAAATAAAATCATTCCAGTTGTCTCGCCATTTAACAATATCGAAGCTCAGCCAACTACTCAAGGATTTCTTAAAATAACTTGAAGCTCTTTCTCGTACTATAAAGAAGATAACACGATATACATACAATAATCTGAATGAAGGTTTTGAACCCCCTTTCGAATTTTATCACTGGACAAAGATCTATCAGACCATGAGGTCTTTCACAGCGATTATGAAATACAGGAAGAAGGAAGGACATGTCACGTCATCAGATGGACAAAGCACCATTGGTTGGCTGCAGGAAGGGACGCACAAACTCGAGTGTGATTGGCTCCTTTGCCGGTAATATATAAGGTCCCGTTAACTGCACATCCTCCTTTCCCTTCTCTTACCGGCAAGGACAAGACCACCTCGCCGCAGTCCTCCATTTCCACCCAACACCCTAATATACCATCAATCCGGTGAGTAGTCCTTTCTTTGGTAAGAAAACAAAAATGTGGTTCATGTTGATTTACTTATCACATTCTTTGATTGAGAACTGTGTTGAGCCAGTCACCATAGTAACGCTATTCCGTGAAGTCACTTGCGCATTTAACTGACGATCTGGGATTTTTTTCGGTTAAATTGGTGCGAAATGAAGACGACACGGGTGATAAATGGATGACTACTGATTCTCTTAACGGGCTTACTGCAGCGTAAACGAGGAGTTTCTTAACAGAAAGATGGAGGAGGGGGGAAGGGTGAAGTAATACATAGAGACGTTCCAGAATGTTCTCGAACATTCAACGTCAAGCAAACGGTTTTCAACAGACTTCCGGTTGTTCTTTTCAGAATAGAAATCCTTTTGTGGAATACCTACACCACCAGGCGTTTTTTTTTGTTGTTTTTAACTCGAGAGAGGTCGTATATTGATCCTACGGCAAGGTCATCTTTGGAACATGCACTTAAAAATCTCTTTTTCACCTTAGTTAATGGTGATTTTGGCCGTTTCCGGTACTACCACTGCTCGTCTTTGGCAACTTGCCGTCTCACTTGTCACGCGGTCGGACCTGAGCGCCATGTTTTTTTTTTCCTCCACCTCTAATCCAAAACCGCATCGTGAGCCCTCGTGTAGCGACGATAGCGGGTTTGCCACTTAAATGAAGAGATGCATATTTATCAAGCTTTATCTATATTTGGTAACGTTGTTGATGGACAAACACAAGTTTGGAATTGAATTATTAGTTTATTGTGACACTTTTGGTGACCAAAAGTTCATTAATCTTGAAAATTTTACAGCAATAGTAAGTGTGGCATCTGTGAAGAGACATGGTGTTTTATGAATAAACGGGAATATTCCGAGAAGTTAATCGGAGTAAAATGAATATACATGTGGCCTATAAAAAAATACCATATACTTATCACTTAACAATAAGCTTGGCTTTAATAATGGTGTTATATTTGTGTTTTTATCTGGTGACTTTAGTTCTTGGTTTAAACTAGTTTTCATCTAAGTTGAAACCTAATATGAATCTTTTCTTTTTTCCTTAGGAAACATGTCTAAGGGACCAGCAGTTGGTATTGATCTAGGGACCACCTACTCCTGTGTTGGTGTGTTCCAGCATGGCAAAGTCGAAATCATCGCCAACGACCAGGGCAACAGGACCACACCCAGCTATGTGGCCTTCACAGACAGTGAGAGACTGATCGGAGATGCAGCCAAGAATCAGGTTGCCATGAACCCCACCAACACAGTCTTTGGTAAGAATTAAGGAAATTAACAATGGTGGTATGGCCATTTTTTTTTTGATCGCGTCTTTCGTTACACAGGCTAACTTGAGACAAGAATTACATTAGACATAATTAATGGCTCCAAGAGTCGTAGATCACTGTGATGACGCTTATTCCTGCCATTCGTAGTTTCCACCAGAGGTTGAAAGACCAAAGATGGCCCAAATCCTTCCTTGGATGTCTGAGTGATTTTTTTACAAATCAAACAAAACTGGCACCCCCACCCACACCAAGTGGTAAAGAATTGTTTTATTTTTTGCAGATGCCAAACGACTAATTGGCCGCAGGTTTGATGACACAGTTGTGCAGTCTGACATGAAGCACTGGCCATTTAATGTTGTCAATGACAACACCCGCCCCAAGGTCCAAGTTGAGTACAAGGGTGAAACGAAGTGCTTCTACCCAGAGGAGATCTCATCGATGGTGCTGACAAAGATGAAGGAGATTGCTGAAGCCTACCTCGGAAAAGTAAATGGTTGGAAATGTATAAAATATCGAAAGCCTGTTTTTTTTATATATAAATGTACTGATTGTTTTTATATATACATTTATTTTCTTAGACTGTCAACAATGCTGTAATTACGGTGCCAGCTTACTTCAATGACTCCCAGCGCCAGGCTACAAAGGATGCTGGGACAATCTCTGGCCTCAATGTTTTGCGTATCATCAATGAACCAACTGCAGCAGCCATTGCTTATGGACTGGACAAGAAGGTACAAAATTGTTGACAAAATTGTTTGTCTAAATTGACTTTGTTAAAACATCTAAATTAAAGACAATTTATTTCAGGTTGGGGCTGAAAGGAATGTTCTCATCTTTGATCTTGGTGGTGGCACTTTTGATGTTTCCATCTTGACCATTGAGGATGGCATCTTTGAAGTCAAATCCACTGCTGGAGACACCCATCTTGGTGGAGAAGATTTCGACAACCGCATGGTCAACCACTTTATTGCAGAGTTCAAGCGCAAGTACAAAAAGGACATCAGTGACAACAAGAGGGCTGTTCGTCGTCTGCGCACAGCTTGCGAGAGGGCAAAGCGCACCCTGTCTTCCAGCACCCAGGCCAGCATTGAAATCGACTCTCTCTATGAAGGAGTTGACTTCTACACCTCCATCACCAGAGCTCGTTTTGAGGAGCTCAACGCTGACCTCTTCCGTGGTACCTTGGACCCCGTGGAGAAATCTCTGCGTGATGCCAAGATGGATAAAGGACAGATTCATGACATCGTGTTGGTCGGTGGCTCCACCCGTATCCCCAAGATTCAGAAGCTTCTCCAGGATTTCTTCAACGGAAAGGAGTTGAACAAGAGCATCAACCCTGATGAGGCTGTGGCTTATGGAGCAGGTATGTCTACAGCCAAATGGCACACGCATTAGAAGACATTACCATCTTGGTAGGGAGAAAAGTACAGTCTTCGTGCTTTTTTATTTACTTGATACTCTTGTTTCTAATTTTACAGCTGTCCAGGCTGCCATCCTGTCAGGTGACAAGTCTGAGAATGTGCAGGACTTGCTGCTCCTTGACGTCACCCCTCTGTCTCTGGGAATTGAAACCGCTGGCGGTGTCATGACTGTCCTGATCAAACGAAACACCACCATTCCTACCAAGCAGACCCAAACCTTCACCACCTACTCAGACAACCAGCCTGGTGTGCTCATCCAGGTGGGTGCTTCATCTCAATGTCATTTTTTTATACACGTATTCGCAGTGATGACGCTTATTCCTGCCATTCGTAGTTTCCACCAGAGGTCGCAAGACCAAAGATGGCCCTGACCTTCCTTGGATGTCTGAGCGAACAAAAAGATGATTTCAAGCGTGAACGTAGACAGTCGATTTTGTGCTAACCGTATCTGTTTGACAGGTGTACGAGGGTGAGCGTGCCATGACCAGGGACAACAACCTGCTGGGCAAGTTTGAGTTGACTGGCATCCCTCCTGCGCCACGTGGTGTTCCTCAGATTGAGGTGACATTTGATATTGATGCCAACGGTATCATGAATGTGTCTGCTGTTGACAAGAGCACTGGAAAAGAGAACAAGATCACAATTACAAATGACAAGGGTGAGTGACGGTTATATTTGACAGCACATTTGAAATCACTCCTCCACTGTTTTCCTGACGGGATTGAGTTTTGTTCCTAGGTCGCCTCAGCAAGGAGGACATTGAGCGCATGGTTCAGGAAGCCGAGCAGTACAAGGCTGAAGATGACGTCCAGCGTGATAAGGTGTCTGCCAAGAACGGCCTGGAGTCGTATGCTTTTAACATGAAGTCCACTGTGGAGGACGAGAAGCTTGCAGGCAAGATCAGTGATGATGACAAGCAGAAGATTTTGGACAAGTGCAACGAGGTCATCAGCTGGCTGGACAAGAACCAGGTATGTTGATATAAAATAATCGGGTATGTCATCTATTTTTTTAAAAAAAATTTATATGCACGTATTCGCAGTGATGACGTTTATTCCTGCCATTCGTAGTTTCCACCAGAGGTCGCAAGACCAAAGATGGCCCTGACCTTCCTTGGATGTCTGAGCGAACAAAAAGATGATTTCAAGCGTGAACATAGACAGTCAATTTTGTGCTAACCGTATCTGTTTGACCGGTGTACGAGGGTGAGCGTGCCACGACCAGGGCCGCGAGTCTACCCAAATACTAAAATGTTGTTGTTCTGCAGACTGCTGAGCGGGAGGAATATGAACATCAGCAGAAGGAGCTGGAGAAGGTGTGCAACCCCATTATCACCAAGCTGTATCAGAGTGCAGGTGGCATGCCTGGCGGTATGCCAGAGGGCATGCCTGGTGGCTTCCCTGGAGCAGGTGGTGCCGCACCCGGTGGTGGTGGATCCTCTGGACCAACCATTGAGGAGGTCGACTAAACCATTCCATCACTTCATCACTCCTAAGATGTTTTCTAAGAAAGTAACCCTCATAGCACATGCATCAACAAGCTATTGAGTGAAAATAAAATACTGGGGTACATGAATCACATTGATTGCATTGTTTGTGACACAACTGGGAACAACTTAAAGCGGGCACAATAAAAGCTGAAAATTCACAAGTTTTTGTATAAGGAGATGTCACTTAAAAATAAACAAACTTGTAACCCTCTGTTTTTTATCTATTTATTGCAAGAAGCTGTATATGAAAGAACTAAACTGAGCAACAAATAAGCTTTTTTCCCATCTGGCTCACTTGACTTTAAGTAAAATTGTTTTTACTGTTTAGACAAGACTAGGAACTAGTTCTCCATGGCGTAAGTACTTTAAATGTCTAATTTGCTATAGATTAGAAACGTTCTTTGCTCAAAGCGTTGTATCAGTACTGTAAACGACACAGCCAACGGATTAGACGCCCCGTTTTTAAAAATAATTTCGGCAGGTCGGTCTCATTTACCGTAGATTAAAAATTTATTTTCCAAGGGAGACTTGGCCAAGACGGGAAGCAGTAAAAGAACAGTTACAAAGATGCAAAAGCACAGCGCCTTGGATTAAAATAAAGCCATCTACATTATAGTTTATTCAAGGCTGTACACTGCACGTACAGCACCATCTGCTGGCCAGAAAAGCTTTGTCTTGTTGCAACAAGACGTATTTGTAAAAACCTTACTAAAACCAAGACACTTAAGAGAAACGTAATTGAGGTAATTTCTTCTCTGATTTACAAAAATGTTTACGGTGTATTGTGTCGGTGTCAGCTTTTACGAGCAGCAGATGAAGGGAGCATGGGTACGTTAACGTTACCATGGTTACATTGTTTTGGAGATCACCGACAAAGGACAACAGGTGAGTCTGTCTGAACGGCTTCTCTCGACGTGTTTGACAGTTATGTTAATTCGTTATCTCATTGTCTTTATGAATACAGGATTTGAAAAGTAATGTATTTTCTCGCAGTTTCTCAAAAATACATAACAGCTGCAAAGTTAGCTGAAGGGTTGACATTAGCAACTTCGACACAAAATGCTATAGCTCACATCCGTGTTTCACAATTTAGCCGGAAATAAATGAATGATTCCATAATTAAGTTACTAACCACTTTTCAACATGTCTCCACCACGTGATGTAGTAGGCTACTTTATTTTTCTATTTGGAGTTCACGCAATTCGTATCTTGCATTACAATGCATAACTGCATTACATTTTCCGCTGAAGTCAATAAGCTAAATGAACAGGACGTACGTTATGTATAACCGACGCAGGTGTTATTAATCAGTATTTACGTTGATGGTGGTTCCAGTGAAACTCCTTCAGGTGCGGTGGTTTCATTCACGAAGCTAACATTGCTTCAATAATATATATTTTTTATTTTATTAAAAAATAAAAATCCCACCATTCATTTTGCGACCTTGAATAGCCTTATTTCTTTGTGTCCCTCTCACCCGAGCACAATTATTAAGCAAGTGAGTATATTGATGACATTGTCTTTTGTATGCATATTTTCCAGCTCTAACCTGAATTCTTGAAAGCCAATTGGTTTTAAGCATACCAGGTGAAGTACACTTGTATAATGAGAGAGGATGTGGCCTAAGAAGATCCTATATCAGGTGTGCACAATTATTAGGCAACTTCTTTTCCTCAGGCAAAATGGGCCAGAAGAAAGATCTAACAGACTCTGAAAAGTCAAAAAAAAAATGTAAAAAAGTATTGCAGAGGGATGCAGCACTCTTGAAATGGCCAAGATATTGAAGCGTAATCACAGAATCATCAAACGCTTTGTTACATATTCCCAACAAGGTGGCAAGAAACGTGTTGAGAGAAAAAGACGCAAAGTAACTGCCAAAGATTTGAGAAGAATTGAACTTGAAGCGACTAGGAACCCATTATCCTCCAGTGCAGTCATATTCCAGAACTGCAATCTACTTGGAGTGTCCAGAAGTACAAGGTGTTTTGTGCTCAGAGACATGGCCAACCACTGAATGAGATACATAAGATAAAATGTCAAGACTGGGCCAAGAAATATCTGAAGACAAACTTTTCAATGGTTTTATGGACTGACAAGATGAAAGTGACTCTTGATTGACCAGATGAATGGGCCCGTGGCTGGATGGGCAGAGAGCTCCACTCCGACTCAGGCAGCAACACGGTGGAGGTGGGATACTGGTGTGGGCTGGTATAATTAAAGATGAGCTCGTTGGACCCTTTAGGTTAGAAGATGGACGAAAACTCAACTCCCAAACATACTGTCATTTTCTAGAAGAAACTTTCTTCAAGCAGTGGTACAAGAGAAAGCCTGCATTGTTAAAAAAAAGACCATGATTTTTATGCAGGACAATGCTCCATCTCAGGCTAGCCAGCAACGGCCTGAAAGATGGAAAAAATAATGACATAGCCCCCTTCCTCACCTGACCTAAACCCGATTGAGAAGCTGTGGGCCCTTATTAAAAGAGAGCTTTACAGGGAAAGAAAGCAGTACACCTCTCTGAACAGTGTCTGGGAGGCTTTGGTTGCTCCTGCACAACAAGTTTATCGTCAACAGATCAAGAAACTGACAGACTCCATCGATGGACAGCTTTTGAGTGTTATTGAAAAGAAGAGTGGCAATATTGGTCACAGATGTTTTGTTGTTGAAATGCCATTAATGTTTATTTGTAAATTTTGAGTTTTATTATTATCACAACTTTAACAGATGAAAATAAATAAGTGAGATGAAAATGTTTGATTTTCATTGAGCTGTATAATAATTCTGCGAACTAATAATTATGCACGCACATATATATATTTTTTAATTGTTACGGGAGCCAAAACCTCAATTTTACTTCTTTAAATATTTATGTTTGAGATTTATTAATATTTTGGATTGATCAACAGCACTGTTGTTGTTCAATAATTAAATACAACTTGCCCAGTAATTGTGCACACAGTGTAGTTATGTAGGAAATGGAGCAGTGCAACAGACATTTAAAATGTGCTTTTAACATGTCAGTCAGATAATACCTGTGAAATATCTCTGTCAATATCTCTGTGTGAAATATCTGAGTCAAAACTCAGCTAAATACTTCTCACAAGATTGATAAAACATTTTTTAGAATGATAAATTAAATTACACATTCTCATGATTAAAACCGTGCTGGGCTTGTTGGTTGTGTGAATTGTTGTTATTTTGACCCTTTTACATATTTTTGGGACTAAGTAGTTGAAGGTCCATTTTCTCCAAGAGATTGCTTTAGCCTGCAGTCAGGGGACATGCCTTTTATAGTTGTAATGCTTCATACATATCAGGGCAAACCGTACCCCCACCTGTGCTTGTTTTTAATGCTGTTAAAATCGTAATTCTTCCCTAAAGACACTTTATAAAGACAGAATCAAGTGCGGCTTTATGTGAAGCACAGCTGTTTCAAATACAAATAATAACTTTAAGTCTCTTAATCACTGCAAGAATACTTTTATGAACATTTTTTAGAAAGTTAGAATAACAAAACAATGTTTTTATTCAACATACTTTCTTTGTGCAAATGACCCTAATCATGTTGAAGCTGTTATAACCAAGCTTAAGCTTTATGTACGTATTTGTCATTTGACTCTTAAAAGATTAGGGCGTAGATTTGAAAGTATTCACTTTTCCTTATAAGTGATTTGGTTCTGACTTTTAAGAGATGGCAGATAATGTTTGAAGTACATTAGCTATGGTTGTAGGGATGTGAGCTCATTGATGTCTATCTGCTCTGTCCAGAGAAAGAAATGTGTGACTCAAAGAATTAAAAAGATGAAATGAATTCTCCTGATTCATCCTCTGCTGTCTACTTTCTTTATAACACAGATTGCCAATCATGGATAAAGGACTGAACCATGAAAAGATGTGCCAGAAAAAGACAGAGCAAGAGAAGACTCCCATGAGACAAGAAAGTTTGGTCAACCAGTGGGACTCGGTGGAGTCGGACACTGAGAGTTTAGCGCAGGAGAGGGTGTACCAACAGCAGCTCCAGATGAATGTCAGTCACCATGATGAAAACAAATACATGCTGTTTGAACAGGAGAACGATGACAGTTTACTGTCTGGAGATATAGACGATACAGATAATGGTGACCTTGAGTATCTCCATGTATACGATAGTTTAGAAGAAGCAGCACATGTCCGTGCCAAAAGGAGCCCGACCCTGCTACAGAGAACTGACATGGAGGACAGAGAAGGAACAAGGTATGTTACAAAAGCTGTTTGTCCAGCAGTTAAATGGTTCATTCTCTGTTGCTCTTAATTCATGGTATTCAAAGTCTTATGAGGGCAGATGCATCTGTTGTGTCCAGCAGCTCCTGCCATGTATTATTTAAAAGTACATGTCACTTTTTTCATGGATTTGCCCATTAACATCTCTGTAGCTGTAATTGCACTTTAACAACTCTGCACACAGTATTTACACACTAAGCACTATTTTGTGCTTATATATGCTAATATATATATGTGCTTATATATGCTAATATATATTTTTATATTAATATATATATTTTTTTATATTTTGTCTTCTTTGAAGGTTTGATTTTGGTTCACAAAAACCAAGATATTTAGATAAGATATTTACTTCTGTTTTGTTTAGTTTGTATCTGTTTCTGTCCAGCAAAGCACTTATTACACTACACCATTAATAACTGTAAAATCATTTTGAAAAAAAGAAGTGACAAAAGTATAAGTAAGTAAAGTTTTTATATTTTCAACAAAATATAAAAAAAGAAAAAAGAGTTCACAGGACAAGTTGTTTTTGACAACAATAGAGCTTCATGGAGGAAGGTTTAAAAAGTATTCAATTTTAAGATAATATTTGAGATAATATAATAAGATGTAAATAAATATCAACATGGCTTTGACAACTCTACAACAGAATTAGTTACCTGTCAAAGCCATGTTGATATTTTTGGCCAGTAGATGGCAGTAATTGATTTAAGCTGCACACTTGCTAGTGACTGTAACAATAGAGATCTCCATTTGTAAAAAAAAAATAAAAAAAAAATCCATTTTCTGTTGGTTTGATGAAAACGGATTGATTTGTTCTGTAGGTTGATTAGACTCTGACACATTGTTGTTTTCACTTTATTGACTGTGTCGTTTTGAGCATCACGGTATGATGCTATGATGAGATGTGAGGACGGCCTTGTTCAGTTTGCCCATTGAACTGGACTGTCACTCTCACTGTCTGTGCCAAATTCATTAAATTAAGCAGATAATAGTTGTGCTTAGACAGAAAATAACAAGCTTGATGAACGCATCAATCAAACCTTTCACCTTAAACAGCACGCCGATAATAACAGATAAATAGCCTGCTTTCATCACTTCACAATGCTGCATGGGACTAATGCTACATTGTGATGAGACTGGACTAATTCGTTGGGGGGGGGTAAATTGAGGGAAATTAGATTTTTGTTTTGTCTAGGTGGATCACAGTAAGTGGTCACTCGTGGTCCATTAACAGGGATCATTGTTGCTGTAAAGAAGATCCGTCTTTCCCTCTTTTGATGGAGCTTCAGCGTCTGTGCTGAGGACAACACCACATCTGTTTGTGCACTCCTGCCGTCTCTTACTGTTTTTTTTCCCCCTCTTGTCTTTTCCTTCAGACTCCGCCTGATAGTCATCTCCCTCCAAAATAGAAAAGGGCCACTCTGCCTTCTCCTGTCATTAACCCACACAGATTGATGCCCACTGAGTGTCCGTCTGTTTCCAAAACACATTGTTTCAGAGGAAAATGACCGTGACATATTCTCACAAAAGGCTCCATTTCATAGCGCCGAGGGAGTAGACACAGTCCCATTCACATCATCATGTTCTCATCATACCCTCTACTCAAAGCAGATAAGCCTTTTCACACAGAGCCATTGCATAGTTTAATAACCCGATGGACATTCCTCATTCAAGCAACAGATTCCTATTTAAGCAACTCTATTCATTCCTCTTCACTGCATGTTACACCTATCTCACGGCAAATATTGCCAAAGTATATTTGACTATAGTCTGTATGACGGGTTTGTTTCATTTTGCCTTTCACTGTTTGTGTCAGTGTTTTATTCTTTTGTATGAAGGTGTCTGTATCATGGGAAAGAAATAATAGGTTGTGGTGTTTCTCCTGTGTTAGAGGCATCACACTCAGCTCAGCTGCATGATGTCTATGTAATGCATTCTCCAACTTGTTTGAGACTAAATCATTAGAGAGACATCCTTTACCCTTTTGGCCTCGTTGAAGTGAAGGGCCCTACACCTAGGCAACCCTCCCTCCCAACGCACAACATGACGACAGGAGAATTAGGCTCCCTGAGTCCTCCCAGGAGGCATAACAAAGAGGCTCTCTGCTCTTTATTTTAATGAGATCTTTTCATCACCATCAGAAAGAGCATTTTAGCCTGCAATTTTCAAGCCATTTCATAAGCTGAAAATTGCCGTTTGTGAACCATTTCCCCCACTAGTAGCTCTCGAATATGCTCTCATTAGTGAGCCTGGAGGTGAAAATACGAAAATGATCCTTAAATACAGGCTCATAATCCCTCTCATCTGTTTCAATTTGACGAGTCTCTAATAAGGCCTGGCTCTCTTTGTTTGAGTACATCATCATTTTAATAATGGTGTAATGCCTCTTGTTTATTTGACCTCTTCCTATGTGGCATTCAGGTGTCTGTGAAACTTCCTTTGAATATTGTCATGTATGTTATTTATTAAACTGCTTACCATCTGTTAAATCGAAACTGATACTTAACTGTTCTGTACATCACCACGTACAATGACAAACAAAAGTAAATAATCATAGGTAAGCGAAAAAAAAAGAAATGTTTTGTTTTGTTTTATATTTTACTTGAAAGGAGAAAACAACCTTTTAGGACTTTTCATCTTCTATAATTTCAAATCAATCTTTTTTTTTTTTTTTTTTTTTTTTTTTACAATTCTACAAACCAGATCAGTTTCTTCACTGTATTCTGGTTTTAATATTTTATTGGTGGTAAAACTTGTGATGAAATAAATCAGAAAGCCCTGTTTATTAAGGAGCTGGCTCAATCCAAGATGGATGTTTTAGCCAAATCCCTCACTCTGCTGTAACACCAGAGGAACACCTGTAGAATGTGTGAACACAAACAGCCACATTTTCAATCTGACTTTACCCAGATTTGGTTCCTGCCAGCATCTTTATAAGTAGCAGGCTTGAGTTGATGTGAACACACCGGGAGACAAGGAAAAGAGCAGTGGTTTCCTAATAAAGGAGAGAGAATGGTCTCTGAGACAGTACATGCTCACCTGACGTGAGAGCGGTAATGAAACCTTTTAAACTGGAATTTTGTTGTTTGGATGAGTTCATGAAACATACTACTGGTAAAGATTGTCGAATCCTGTAGGCCTACAGGGCTATCACATGCCTGATTAATCATGATTAATACTTAATGGAAATATAGAGTAATCATTGTTTTTGTTTTCTTGTGAACATTTACTGTCACACTGGATTTCAAAAACATAACTGTTGTTTTCCTTTCATCTCACAGCCAGCTGCTCTCTGATGATGCCTATTCTGACCTGCGCTATGACCCCAACTGGAGGAGCAACCTGAAGGCAGTGGACCTCTTCAGTGACAGTCCACGGACGTCTGTGGAGAAATTTTACAAAGTCCCCGAAGAGAAATCTAGTCAGATGTTTGCTGACAGACAGAGAGTAGTGATAAAAGGAGGATACAGATACATCTCTAACACACATCCAGCTGTTGTGGTGACTCCTCCAGAGGCTGCCAAGGAGCACCACCAGCCGTACCGTCTGCACCCACAGGACCCTCAGACTAGCTCAGTGACTTCTCTTTCTAAAGAACATGATTCCCAGCCTAGGTCACTTGAGACTCACCTTTCGAGTCCAACCAGGACTTCCACAAAAACTGACAGAGACACTTTACAGACAGGATTCAGAGAGAAAGGTGAACATGTGAGAAGACCCCCTGAGGTAGTAGAGAATAAACATGCTATGTACAGCCAAGAATGTAATACCTACAAGCAGCAAGAACTGAGAGCCAGACAAGCAGGCGAAACTCAAACACAGACACAGCAAACATTCAAATTGAATAGTCCAAAAGTTTTATCACAAAGAAAGCTGGGAAGACTCACAGAGGACATAGTGGAACGCAATAAAGTAACACTGGGGCGCAACAAACCTGGAAACAGCTCCTATATGATGGTGCATTCACTGAAGCAGGAGATGCCTCAACATGTGAGTAAGGTGTGTATACTATACCAATGTCGAATTTGTCAATGATACCATCTGCTCTCGGTTAAAATCACTTAAATAAAATGTAAAATATCAGACAGGCCCTAAGGTGCAATTACAGTAACAGACACCAGGAGCCGCTCTAACATTGATAATGTTTCACTTGCTGCTCTGCTGTGGAGCTACTTGTATGATGAGTTTGAAGACATTCAAAGGAAAACATCAGAATAACAGAAATTATTTTTCCCAGTAATGAATCCTAGTACAAACTTTGAAAATCGATGCTTTTGTTTGTTTGGCAAGAATAAGTGATTTTTTTCCCTACATTTTGGCTATTTCTATTGGAAATGAACAAAGCATATTGTGCTTGTATTAATAACTGATGAGGCCTAAAAAAGCTGTGTGTTGTGTGGTGCATTTAGGCAGCTTTGTTGTTGAATAGGACAACAAGAGTTAAAGTGATAAAAGTGCTACAATAAACCATAGAATACAGATGTTTTAAAGAAAGGGTCGGTTCAATGGCCAGTTCAGGTCAAGTGAATCCAAAAAATGCACTCACCCTTACCCTTAGTAATGTTGCTGCTGAATCCTCAACAAAACATTGTATCAAAAGTTTTACTGTACAAATATATTCTGTATCTTATATTTCATTTCTAAAATGAAGTTTACAGAGCAGATTATTTACTCACTATAGAAGCTTATTATAAGGTAATGGAATCTTTTAACATAAAGTAGATTAGATGCAGTGTTCCCAATTGAAAATATTGTCGTCATCTTTGTTTAAACTTTCTATTCTAAAACTTCTGGATCTGAAGCTTATTTTCATTTTGTAATATTATTGTTATATATCTGGATGTCTTTTATAGTCATCTTGGTCAACATCTAAGAGAGTACTCTATGATGTTTGCTCTGACCCAGTCTGGAAAATTAATTTGGCCGAGGAGCAGAGCTGTTTTTATCAGCCTTGCCCTCCACCATATAAAGAGCCATGCCTGGCTATGCAGTGCTTATTATGAGTTGATGTGTACAACAAGAACATCAGAGACGCATGGTTACCAATAGGCTCTTAGACGTCCCTGCACCTGGCACAGTGGCATAATTGGTCGGGATGGCCTGCATTCCCCATTTGTGGGGCCACAGCACTGTTTGCTGGCTATAATACCCCCAACCTTGTTCACCCATCTGAGCCCCAGCCCTCCACAATGTCTCATATCATCACCATTTACATAGTCAAGAGCCGTTAGCTTTGTGCAATGGTAAACAGAGCCAGAGCCTTTCCCTCTCCTGAACCCTTGTGTTTTGTCATTTTCCCTCTGAATTCGCTTATTAGTTTTCCATTGCCCCGACTCCCCAAAGACATGTCTCACTTAATGGGGAACACAGGGCATAAAAGAAGAGGGCTCCAATTTGCATGCAGTCCATTCTGTGTTTTCATGGATTAATCTATAAATAAGGTGTTTTATGACAACACCATAATAAATCATGGAAGCTCATGAAGGTGAAAGCAGGGTTTTAACAAAACCATTTCTTCTGAGCAATGAGTTTGCAGGAACATCAAATCCCAAGATATCTATTGTATAATATTTGTTCTCATTCACTCACATTAAGCATGAACAGCTTTCTCAATAACAAAACAAACTAAACTCTGTCAAAGCCTTTAATAATATTAGATAAGAGAATGCATTTATGGGTAATTTTAGACAACTGTGGAAGATTGCCTAAGCTGGTACAGGCAGTCAAGTAACAGACTGTAATGGCCCATGGTATTTCAGGGTAAATCTGCCTGATCAGTATGTGCATTAAAAATGCTTCTTTAAGGTCCAGGCAGGCTGAATTCATTATACAAGATCTTTCTTTACTGCAGAAACAGCCGCTACATCGCTTTCTTTAAATCAACCCTCTGACTGTTTCAGACACTCCGATGCATTCTTTACAATGCCACGTTTGAAAACAATTTTAATGATAAAAAAATACCAAAACTTCTTCCAAGGATTAGAAGTCTTTGATTTTATCGTATCATATGGAAGTTTTAAAATTGTAGTATTGTGACAGCACTATTATATGCAGCACCAACAACACAAGGAACAGCCTATCAACCAGCCTATCAATGCGATGCACAATTAACAGTGTTATCAGAGTCAGTGTTTCAAGTTTTTAAGACAACATCGTATGGGTATGTTTTTTATTCTGGTGGTTTTGTTTTTTTGCCTCTTGTTTTGAAATAGGACTTTAACATTTCACAAACATACACACTAAATGAAATACTAGAGACCTCAGAGGTAACTCATAAGAATTATATCTCCTACTTGCGAGTATTTGATTTTTGGGAATAAAGGCAGAGAGAAAGAGAAAGAGATTTTGATTTTTGATTTAACCAGGTAATTAACCCATTGAGATCAAGATCTCTTTCACAAGGGTGACCTGGCCAAGAGCACAGCAGCACACGTCATGAAAGAGACAAACAAATCTTTAAAACAAACATGATGACATGATCTCACATCACAACACTTGTTCTACTTCCTCCCATTCTCTTGTCTGAAGCAACTCGCAAAAGATGGCAACACTCTACATTCAAATCACATCAGTTTCCCAAATCAATGTCAGTTCAGACAAGCAATTGTTGCTTGCCCTTTTAAAAATATCCCATTTGGTCTTTTGAAGAGAGTGGCCTTCTGAGGGCAACTTGTGATAATTAGGCATGTTATTAAATGTACACAATGTCCTGATGCAGCAAATGTTTAGCCCAGCCAAGTGGCAGAGTGGCAGCATCGATGATTGGCTCCATCGGGGCTCGGGCCTCCTTTGATAAAGACAGAAGTAGCAGATCAATCTTGTGCTATTGCACTCACCCCTTAGAGTCCCTTCTCGTCTCGGAGGCCCTCACTTCAAAGCCAGGGGAACATAATGTACAATCTTTTAATAGCTTTAGACCAAAGCTCTGGGGAGCTCTCTGCCACTGTATACCCTGCCTCAGTCTAAACACCTAATCAAGATTACCTGGGCTGGCCACAATAGCAGCTAAATGCAATTCAAGATCCACAGCCCCTTTGAAGTCTTCATTGGGAAGAGCAGATGTTTCCTGGGTACAGGAGGTAATACAGCTAGCTGCAATTGTCGTACTTTGTTGTGACATCGGCTCGCTGGGAAGCAATTACGGGCCACCCAATTTAGTAGAAAAGATATTACACAGCTTACCATGCTCCAAATGCAATACAGGCTGGATCATTTGCTCCATCTGATTGGCATGTTTATAATGGGTGACAAAAGGCAATGGCAGGGGGAATGGGTAAAGGTGAGCTCAAAGTGTTTGTGTGTGAGTGCTGAACCTTCAGTAGTCAATGACACCTGTGCCTGATCTTCAGACAACTGCTCTGTCCTCAGTGATCTTCTGTATCGTAGACTAAATATCTAACCGCCTCATAAAGATTCCTCTGTTTGGGTGATTTAATCACCAAAAGTTTTTAAATTCGCTCTTAAACTGGAGACAAATAGCCATTGATATACATCATGATGTTTTGCTGGTTTTTCAAACAGCAACCAGAATTTTTCTCTGCATAATAGCAGCATCCCAGCCCATTAGATGCAATCACAAACACACTTATTGATGGATGTGTTACAACGGGATCCACTCACTCCTGGTGACCTTCACCTATTCAGGCACAGAGAGTGGTATTCAGTGTAAAAGTCTTCAGCCTGTCAATATCATCGATCCACTCAGATGGTCCTTGCCACTGAGGGGAGTCCTGAAGTTAACTAAATGATTTTCATTAGGGCATTAACAGAACATATTGTCGAGCCACAAACGGTACATTAAGAACCACTGAAACAGTAAATTGATGTCATTTGATGTGGAAAAATAAGACAGGCAGACATAGGAATGGATGCAGTATCCCTCTGTAGGTTTTAATTCCAGTGTGTGGAATGTAATAAAAGTAATAGAATTGCTTTGAGCAGTCTTCAGTATCTTTTGGTTCTATCTTTTTTTTCTTTCTTTAGGCTAATGAAATCCTTCAGGAGCTGACCAGCACAGAATGTGAAGAGGACAGTTCAGACCCTAAGCTGAGGTGGCTCCAGAAAACACAACAGCTAGTAAGACTTTTTTTTAGCATCCAATGCAAACATTAGGTTCTAGTCTTTAAAAAGCTTTACCTATTAAAAAACAGACACATATGTTTTATACTATATATAACTGTCCCTGCCCACATACGGCCGTGCATGCCACATGCATTCTTCATGTTGGGATCAGGTGTTTCAAAATGAAGCCATTGCTGAAATGCAAAATCCTGCAGTTGGTTGACGATCTGCCTGAGGCTGGCTCCAAGAGCCTCGGAAGTCACAAACAGCGTTAAAAAAAAAAAAAAGTCTGTTTTTACAGGACAGTAAATTTGGTGGCTTTTTGTCTCTTTCAGAAAGATAATTTAAAATTCTCTGTTTTCACGCAAAGAAAACAAATGTTCTAAAGTTTCAATTTTATATTCACAAAACAAAAACAAAAACATACATGATCATTTTTTAATGTTTGATGTTTCCCAAAGAAATGAATTGCATGGGTAAAAAATATCCCATATTAATTTTAAAATGTGTTTCTTTGGCTTTCGGTGAAAAGTCACATATTCAGCTGTAACTTCATTAGAACACTCTTTGAAGAGATTTTTAATGTAACTGGAAAGTGTTCAAAAGTGAGTTGGCCTCCTGTAATGCTATGTGTCACTGTAGACATTGTGTTCATAGTATAGAGGTATACTGCACTATTTTCTTGTTGTCTTTTCCTTTCTAGCCAAGCAATAAGATGTATTCTACTCCCCTGTTTTATTGATTTAGCTCTAAATCTAACAAACATTTTATTTCAAAACAAAATGTTCTTCTTCTTTTTTATATATAAAACTATAAATACGCAATTTTTATTTCTTAAAAAGTTTTTGTTTTTGTTTGGAGTGCACTTTGTGGTTTCACTTGCTTTTAACCTCAGTTGCAGCAATGTCCACCTCGCTGCTGCACAGCAACAACATAAAGTCTTTTATTTTTCTTCAGGGAACGTGCACAAAACCACCGTCGGCAGGTTTTCCTGAGAGAATGGGAGTCAGAGTGAAAAAGGAGAGCATTCGAGAAGCATTATTATTTTGAGCACTTGAGCAGCCACCTTAATGCTGCCAAGCAGAAGAGTGTGAATTTTCCCCCACTGGAATGGGCAAAGCTGGTGTTTGCTAAATCAGAAGGATTAGATGCTGAGACACACGCTCAGAGACCTCCTGCTAAATAATTTGTTGAGATCATGCAAAGAAGAGTGCCAGCTCTTCTTACATTTGGGAAATAATAGAGCTTGTGTTTGTCTGCTGTTGTTTCTGTGGTGTAAATGGGTGGATCTAGAGCTGATATCTATAGACCAAGTAATCCATTGAAAGTAAGCATATCTGACAGAAATGAAAGGAGTTAGAAATAGAAGTGACCATGGTATGTTACAGGAAAAATTACATCCAAATCTACAATTTTATTGCTGACACTGAAGCACAATAACCCAGCAGAGTTTGACAATGACTGTACAGATGGTGCATTGTGTCTTGTGGATCATTTTTAATCACGTTGTCTTCTTGTATTTTGCTATATTTTTGGTTAAAGGGCTTTAAAAGAAATTGGATATTTTTCTCTATGTTATATCTAAAACACCTAATGGTTATAAAACACATTGCACAGATGAAACTCCTGCACTGGATCATTTGACATTAATGAAAATCAATGTCATCCTCAAAATGTCAACCCTGCCCTATCCCCAGGTCACCCAGAGCAACAAAGGAAAGAAAGCCCTGCGGAAAGAAATCCCCAACCCTCCTCAGCAGAAGCAGTCCCCTGACCTTGGGGTCAGAGAGAAACAGAGACACAGTCTGAGCTCCCCTTCTGCAAAACCAGAAAATGTTGCCCAGCCAAAACCTCTGAAGATGTCTCCATCACAGCCTCTGCCTCCTGCCATCCACCTCAACATCAACCTACACACTTCATCCCGTCTCCTTCCATTCCAGCAGAGGGGCCAGGATGCAGTACTCAACCTAACATCCCTTCAGGGGAGTTCTATTTGGATCAATGCATCTGAGGATGAACTTGCACTGCCCCCGCAAAGGTAAACCATAATTTTTACTGACCAAAGATGGAGTAATGTTTCACTTTTGAATTCTCAAATGGACTTCGATGACTCAGAAGAAGACTAGAAAAGTGCCATACAGGCTCAACCCCATTTAGCATTTAAAAACAAATGATCAATGATTCTCACAAAATAGCCGTCAGAATAAATAAAAGCTATTTGATAAATGTAAACCAACAATCTACAATGATCCTAACGCATCAGTTAATTGAAACAAAAATGCCAGAGGGGAGCATGAGAAAGTGATGTTAGAGGGCAGGCCAGGTCTGATGACCTTAAAGTCAGACATTTCATTAGCTTGATGCTTTCGCAGTAGAAATATAATATTGTGGAATAAAAGTATTAAAGCCTTCTCTTCCTGATACTGATAGTTTGTTTTCAAAGGGAAGCCTTCATCCTGCATTCTGTCTAATTGCCCACAGAGATTGACTCAACAGGTTGCTAACAGAATTCCTATTTTATGGGAGTAGATGAGAAACTGACTTAGTTTAGTATCTCAGGATACATTTTCCTAATGTAATCACAGTTCTAGTTGCTAGTTTTAACTCGTCAGTGCAGCAATATGTTCAGAGTACGCTGCAGGGCCTGGCAACCTGTGATTGACAGGTCAATCGTCAGGCAGATCAGTCTGAGCATTGCATATGTATTAATCTCCTTTTCTACTTTAAAGGCTGTGTCACCAGAGGAAAATTAATTATAAATATAGACATATCATATACTAAATATTATAACATACTAAAATGCAGATACATTGACAAACTTTATCTTTTTCTTTTATTAAGTATCATTTTAGCCATCATAACATTTTGTGTTTCAGATCTGCATTGAAGTGGCCGTTATCCTGTGAAAGTGCTGTGGAGAAGGGAAATCCTAATGTGGTTCACATTGAGGATTTTCCACAAGCTCACTCTGGGAAATCCACCACCACATCCTCGCCAAGCTCAGGTGTCTACACTGTTCTACCGCCGATAAGAATCTCACTGACAGAAAGTGAATCTGAGCTGAGCTCCGGTCAAAGTGTGAACCCAGCCGACTTCATCCACAGGAGCAGCTCTGATGGTTACCTGGTTCAGATGGAGAAGCAGAAGCAGAGGACCAGAGGTTACAAGGTTGGTGTCTGTGAGCTTCATTTGTGTCTGAAAGAGGGAAACTGCATCTTCACACATTTCTAATCTGCTGATAACCTCTGATAAAGTGCATTAAGTGATGCAGATAACCACAGAGAAAACCAAGTCACTGCATCTCAGCTGTTGTGTTGTAGTAATGTCTATTGCAGATATTTTCAGGTCTAGTATATAGTCTTAAAAAAACAAAGGCAAGGTCTTTTTCTGTCTTTATAAAGAGAAGATAACAAGTGATGCAATATATACGAATGATCTCGGGATGATCTAAGGAAAACTATTTCTTTACACAGCTGTGTTAAATACTTGATTCTCATTGGCCAAGAATGCATAGCAACTGCCCGCTTTCCCTAGTATGTGGACTGCTTTTAAGAAGAAGAAACGTTTATCAGAGCAGACGGTTGCTAGGGACACGGCTGTTGGTGTTTTCAGGAGCGAATACCTGACCAACGATTAGGTTGGGTTTTATAATGTAAAATTTAGTTGTCAAATTAACATTAATAATTAACTTTATTTAACTTTATTTAATTATTAATATAAATCAATAATTATTATTAAACTGAGTTTAATAAAACCTCGGAGCACCACCCTGATTTCTCTGACAGAGAAATCTTAGTATGGAAATTAAAGTAGCAACAGAACCTGGTATTGGCGGTGTCTAAAGACATAATAATTATAATTATAATTTCTGACTTCGATAGCTATACTGCACTGATTTATGCAAATCCATTCACAGTGTCTGCTATCGACAGTGGCAGGAATGTACAGTTTAATGTGAGTAATGACCAGCCAGTGTAACTCAGAGTAAACCGTTGAAATGGACGCAGTCTTAATTGTAGATTCCAGCAGACCATTTGTGTAGTGGAGTATATAAACCATTTTAGATCAATGAAATCATGTGTCAAATTACAGATTTCTCAAGAAAGTTTTCTGCACCGCGTAGGATCATAATGAGCAGGTTATTATTAGATGAACCCATTCAGGGTGAACCAAGACCAATGGGCTTCATGTTGCTCACAATACATTATCCCTGAAGAACTTTTCAAATAAAGATGGACATATTTATAAAAGGATATGTAAGAAAAACTACATGTAGAAACTTCCAATACAGAAACAATAGGTACGTTTGGGCACTAGAAACAAAATAATGTATTACCGGCACAATTATGGATTATGAAATCCAAGTATGATAGTCTACTAATCCATCTTAAACAATTTCAAGGTCAATATTAATCGCTCTTGATGAACAAACAATATGTAAATATCATTTTTACAGCTGAATATGAATGTTCTTTTGATCTGATAAAATGAGCATTAAGAATTATAGTACATATCTGATCTTCTCAGAGTGTTTTGATACATGTGTTTCACCACCTTATCTGGTGTTTCACCGAACTCCAGTGTGGCTTCTGTTTGATATCCATGAATATTAAAAGGGTCTCAAGGCCAAAAAACTCTCTCAACACACACATAACAATTGTGTTGTGTCAGAAAAAAATAAGAACTCATTATGCAGTTTCACCTAACAAAAGTGACCCATGAATTCTTCGATTGAGTGGCATTCTGCCTTTAATCCCCACGTACATGAGAGGTTACACAAATAAATGTCCCTTTGAAGTCCCACATAATCTCCTCAGCTGTCTCCATGCTGGGACTGCTTAATCCAGCAGGAGTGTTCTAGTGACTCAGGGCACAAAACATCAGGTTAATTGTCTAGCTCCACTAAGATACACTTAATTGCTATAAGATGATGACTATATAAACCAGAGAGCTGTGGGCCCTGAAAAGCCATTTGAAGATGTGTTAGAGGATAAGGTGATTAGAAGAGAGCCTGTGAGGCGCTGGGCCACTAAAGATGCCTATTTGCATTTAATGATTTGGCTGTTGTTGTTTTTTTCCCCCTCCTGGCTGATCTGTGCAGGTGGGCCCTGAGTGCAAAGAGAAGCATCCATTCTGTATTTTCAGGCTACTTTTACATGTACAGTTAAGCCATGCTACAGTTATAGCTCAATAAGGACATTTAATTTAATTACTGTCCTTTTCCCAGTATACAAGAACTGAAGAAAAATCCTTTGATTGATAGTTGTATGTCCGACAGCGACATGGGTGATTTCTCCTTTCTGCTAGTTAAGATTGGACGTTCTTGTGGTTGACATGTTACACCACATATCAAACAAAAGACAAACAAGTTAGCAAACAGCAAAGTGCTTTCATTCCGTCTGTGTTTGTCGGCTTTCAAAGTGTGTCAGTCCGACTTTAACAAATGTAACTCAGTCACGTTTACATGTTAGCATGTATTTTAAAAGTTGTGTCAGGTACAACTTTTACTAAACATACAGCTGTCAAAAACTACTTAGAGGAGATTTCACATTTTAACCCTATTTTCAAGTATTTGGGGTTTTAAAGGACAATATGGTAAATGGACTTGCGCTTGTGAAGCACTTCTCTTCTCCTCTGACTACGCTTTTACACCACATCACACCTACCCATTCACACCCTGATAGAAGAGGTTGGTTATGAGACACGAGTAACGAATCCCATTCATTCGCATTCATTTGCTACTGACGAAGCAGTGGGAGCAATTCAGGGTTCAATTCAATTCAATTTAATTTCAATTTTATTTGTTCGGGAGCGTGTGCAATTAAAGTATCATAAATAAAGCAAAACTATCATATAAGACAAATAATAGGTTGTTAATCTTAAAAGTCCCATATTATGCCTTTTTTGGGGTTCATATATCCAATTTGTGTGCTTACTAAAGTACGTTGACCATCGCTAATGTGAGAAAAAAAGTGTCTGTTTAATGTACTGCCTTTCCATGTAGCCTGTCTCATCACCCACTGGTCTTTCTAACACTCAGGATCCTCCACGCTCAGGATCCCCACATGTGCCAAGTCTGATCAAATTGGTTGGCCAATCTGCTCTGTTGTAATTGATGTCCCGCCCCTTTTACCATATTGGGAATGCAGATTGTTGCTCTGAGTAGAGCAGCATAAGCTTCTCCTTCAACGAGCCAATGGGCTTGGACCAGCGACATCATCGCAGTGTGATATCACACTTCCATTTTCAACAAGGGCTATGGACCAAGCGTTTCATGCAGCTCATGTTAACACGAAGACATAGGAGAAGCCTCGTTTCCACACATCGATGTGCCTAAATATGCACAAGACACCTGGAAGACACACTAAAGAATATGAGACCTTTAAAATTCTAACAAAATCTGAATAATCTCTTTAGCAGTAACCATGAGTTAGCTCAAATTAATTAATGATAAATGGTAGACGTAACATTTCAGCCATAGTCTTGGGACAACAAACAGAACGGTATGTAAAGGATGATTATTAATATGAAAATATGATCCTAAGTGAGTCTTTTCTGCAAACATTGAAACATCAACTAAAATTATGATGAGTTTAAAAGAAGCTAAACAGAGATACACAGTCTGGACAGCAACCAAGTGATATCTGACCTCTGGATTCAGCCAAGTCCTAAGATTATGTTTAGATACACAATTCACACGTACACACATACACGCCCAATCCATCCTGTTATGAGATCAGTTGCCTGTCCAGGAAACTTCTAGGAAATTTTCTTGATATAGTGCACATGTTGTAACCACTCGTTGATTGCCAATAAGCGAATGATAGGGGTGGTGTAAATGAACTGCTCTAAGTGATATATACAGGTATATATATATACCGGTTTTCCAAGAAGCCATGGTGCTTGCTGCTTAGAAAACAAGTCCAAGTAATCTTTAAGCCAGCGGTCTATCTCATAACAAATCCGGTCCTTCACCTGCCAATTAATAAGTCACGTGTTATGGTTCTAAAAAAGTTACTCTGCCTATCTTTCTGTGTTTTTTGTAACCTGTTGATTTAAAGAAGTTTGTAACCTGGGTTAGGAAAGATGCAATATAAATAAAGTGTGTTATTATTATTGTTATTATTATTATTATTTCCAAGCTCTGGTTCTTATAACAAATTCAAAGTGCTGCTCCAGGCATGAAGAGGAGGAAAAGGAGAGAAGGAATGCCGAAGAAGTGCGATGAGCTATATAATCAATATTTTGCACACAAAACACGTTCACTTTAATTTAAGATCTTTGGACTTCTTTGCAGTGCAATGTTGATGCTTAAGCATGCAAGTTACCCCAAAGCCATAGAAGAAGAAATCTGACACATTCCAGGTCCTTTTCTTCAGTTTATGTCGGTTTGGATGTTCATCAAGATACCTTTATACCTTAGTATCGCTTGCTTTGTTGTAGGACCTACACTGTATGTTGGGTCTCTTATCATACATCCTAAAAACAAAAGATTCAAAATAATACAAATACTCCTGAACAACATTTGGAAATCCAAGACAGAACACTTACATATTTTTTAAAGGTCAAATTGATGATTTATCCTGGAAAAGTACAAACTACTAACTAACTACTTACGATTGAATTTGGCTGATCCAAGAAAAAACTATAAAGCACGGTTAAGTGCTCAGGCTAAAAATTCCCAGTGGAGCCTTATCATAGTCCTCCTGTGGAGCCCACCATCCCCACCCCTTGACCTCCCATCTTTCCCACCATGTTAGCCATCATGTCTGACAAGATTACAGGCTCAATTTGTAAAGCATTCTGGCTGCACTGCCTGGGCATGAAAGCAGATGAGCGTGACTGAGGGGTCACAGAGAGAGAGAGAGAGAGAGAAAGAGAGAGGGGGGAGAGGGCTTGAAAAGAAAGGTACCCTGTTGTGTCCGATGGCTCAAGCAAAATGAAATCCTCCTTCTGAAAAGCAGCAAGTACAATCTGGAGTGATTAGCTCCCTTTTGTCTGGAACATCTTGTGGACGGCATGGACCCATGATCCCCCACACACATGCACACACACCCACAGCACACACACATACACACCAACAGCACACACACACACACACCCACAACACACACACAGCACACACACGCACACACTCCCACACACAGATCATAACCACAACCTTACCATAAACAAAATGGTTGTTGCACATTTACACTTTACCCTAGCCTATTCATTTTCAACCATTATAGCTAGATAGCTGTTGTTTTCAAAGCTCTGTTTGTGTTTCTCTATCCATCCTTTTCTTTGGCATCTGGTAGCAGATGGCTCTACAACATGAGTCTGGTTCTGCTAAAGGTTCTGCCTGTGCAAAGGAAGTTTTTCCTTTTCACTTATTTGCTCATGCTTGATTAATGCTGGGTCTCTGTAAATACTCTTATAGTTATTTTCTTTTAAATACTTAAGGAAAAAGGGGGACTGACGTATATTCAGGGTCAATAAATGTTCTCAACTCCACCACAGACATGCCACTTGTCTGTATAGTAAGTGTAGCGCCCACTGTCATTCACAAAATCAGGGCCAGGGGAGACACGGTATTCATCCTGAACAAAGTGGCTCGAAAGTAAATCAATTCAACCGACAACTGAGCTGGAATTTAAAAATCATATTTATTATTGCAGCAGAGTTGGCAAACATGAGCCAAGAAGTAGTGTTACAGAACGTAGTTGCGCTCCCAAAAAGACTGTCTTAAAACGCCATCAGTTGGAGAATTTCTTACCGTGCTCCTCAAAGCAGCCAAGGGACAGACAGGGGAGTGTGTGGTTATGTTACTGAAAAAAAACCAAACAAAGGTACACAGCAATTGCGCTCAGATTTCAGAGAGTCTACACTCTTGTCAGCACTGATCGTTACCCCTTGGATCAGATGGACAATGCTGACCAAACACTTGTCTCTGTCAGGGTACACAATAAAGGTTCAAAATCCTTCATTAAGTCTACTGGAGATGATTGAATAGAACTTTATTTAATTTAAACAAGACAATTTAACAACCACCTAGCATGTTCTTTATGAAAACAAGATTTGGTCTGTGATTGGTCTAAGTATTTATAATATAACAATAAAGCAGTCATAAACTGCTATCTTTAGAAAGGATTATACTTTAAATTTTTGAAATTGCTGCTGTATGAATAAAAATGAGTGATTGACTGATTGACGTATCTATTATTAGTGTAATTATTTTAAAAACGCAACTTTCAGAGCTCTCCTGTGATCTTGTCATCAGGTGTGAAGTGGGCATTAAACTCAACCCGAGCGGTGATCCCGACTGTAACAGTTTATCATTTGGACGGTTCTGAGTGTCTAATTAACTTCTAATCTTTAAGCATCTTTTTTCATTCATCGAGTTGGTCTCAAGGGTACCACTGCATATGTATGAGATGATGCACTGGTGACGTAGCATCTGTCTTTGATGATTGGAACATGAGGGGAACCCCAAAGAGCAAAACATACGTTGTCTCGGTTCTTAAGCAATCTACTAATTAAATGTATGATGCCAATCTTTCTTGCATATTTTGAATTAATGAAGATCTAGGTTAAACTTTGACTCCCTTTGATGCTTGATGAATAAACAAAAGGACATGTCTTCTGGGTATTACCAGATTTCTTGGCAGTCCATCCAATGGCTGAGAAGCATTTTTCTAAATACGTCATCTCAACATTTTCAGGGATCATCCAAGTTAGTAAACTTAGTGAAGTGGGGACATTGAGTATCTGAGCTGGCCATCACTGGAGCCCTGTATCAAACAAGGTCTCTGGGTGCGTGTCGTGTGTGGCTCAGCTTGAAAGAGAATTGAGCTTAATCATCTCAAGAACCCTCAAAATACATGAGAAAGAAGGTCACCATGGCCCAGTCTGATCAGACTTTGTACCCTGGAATGTCAGAGACATTTCTGTTTACTTGTTTTGTTTCTTTCTTGCTGTGTGTGTCAATCACACTGAGACTTTGTCTTTCCGTTTTCTGCCAGGACTATGTCTATCATATGGTGTTCTTTAGAGATTCTATTGTCAATGCACCTCTTTGAACCTTATACTGTAAGTGAAATCAAATTGGATCAAAATTGCAGTCAGAATTTTATTGTTTATTTGATGGTTCCATTTTGACAGCCATCAAAGCAAATGAAGCTCAGCTTGAAAAAAGTCTGCTTTAAATTAAGTAATCAAAAGTGTCACTGGATTTGTGCAAACAAGATCTCTCTCTCTCTCTCTCTCTCTCTCTCTCTCTCTATCTCTCCCAGGCTTACAGTCTTAAAGACTACAAGCAGCTGAAGTCAGAAATAAATCTTCAAGGCCTGGGTCCTGACTACAAAGCCATTGAAAAGACAGTAAGTAGTGAATTGTGATGTCACATTTTCAGAAATTGTCACTAACCCACCAGTCAGTGCCATATGGGTACATAGCATTGATTGTATGTAAATATCTGTAGATATTGATGACTTTTTTGACTAGTAAAGATATATATTTTTAGCCACTAACATTGAAGTGATATACAGCTGTTGTATCGGTGTATATAAACTTTACAAATGATCACAGCAAAAATGGCAACATTTCAATCATCTAACATTAATTATTTAAGGACTCAAAATGATATGTGTCCAAAGTACTAAATACTACTAAGTACTTAAATGTATCTTATGACTGTCTTTGTTAAACCTACAGACATATACTAAGAAGTTGCATGGTATTGGCTAATGCACAAGAGGACTTGCAATTTATGTCTTGAAGAGTCTTATTATGATTAGGTCAGTCAGTGATGTTATCATCATCTTATTTTTCCATTTATAGCACCTGATATTATGAAATTTGTTGGGTTTTCTTTACAACGTCATTATTTTTTAAGATGGAACCATAGATTAAACCCAAATATGCCTAAATTGTAGCAGGAATTTAAAATTGGCGTGATTGCCAATATTTACTCAAGTCCGTGTATACAGTGCAGTCAGTCACAGGACTAACTTGGAGAGGCAAAAAGAACATTCACAGCTCACTACTGAGAGCATGTTTTGGACTTGAAGAAGAAGTTGGGGCATAGTAAATCCTCATACACATATAGTGCTTTCATATTTGCAGAAAAACTCCTCATATTTCCAGGAGGAACTGTATGTCACATTTTTCACTTGGACTTCACATGGTGTATCTCTTGCAAGCCTCCTAATATTTTTTCCACATCAACTCCGGGTGAGCTGATGTGAGAACGCAGCAGGATATTCTGAGAATTCACCTTGAATGAGGAGTGAGGTTTATGTGCTGTGAGTGAGTCAGTCAGTGCATTGACTGCTCATAGCCGCTATGATCTCCGCTCACATAATGTTTTCTATTTGTCAGTATGCTGTTCTCCGCTCTTTTATTGACATTGTGATTCTTTTGAACTACACATAGCATTGATATGAAGAGCAAACACTCTCATTATAGCATTGAATTGCAGCCATCTGTCATGGTTTGGTTTTGTTCGGTTGTTAATCCTGTTTTAGTTTTCATTATTTCCCTTGTGTTCTGTGTATCTATGTTCACTTGTTGTAGTGTGTTTTCCTGTATTCTTGTGTTCTCCTATGTTGCCTGTTAGTTTATTTCCTGTCTTGTGTTTTAAGTCTAGTCTTTAGTGTTTCCTGTTTTATTTTGTATATCTCGTTTTGGTTCTGTCACGTGTTAGCAGGAAACAGGAGAGGAGGACCCAAATGCAGAGAACTAAAATTTATTAACAAAAAGGTAACAACAAAAACTTACTGAGAAAAAACTAAATCCAAAACGAAGAACATCTAAATCCAAAGTTCAGGGCACTAGCACAGGATACAACCGACAGCAAAAGACATCCAACAAGACAATGACACGACAAGAAACTCAGGCAAACACAGAGACTAAATAGACAAGGGGTAATCAGACACAGGTGAGACTAACGAGACAGGTGAGGAACATCAGGGTAATCAGGAAGGCGGGAAACACAAGGAACAAAGAACACAAGACCAGAACACTGAAGACAAGTACAAAGTAAAACCTAACACTGACACCACCAAAACCAGATATACAAAATAAAACAGGAAACACTAAAGACTAGACTTAAAACACAAGACTGGAAATAAACTAACAGGCAACATAGGAGAACACAAGAATACAGGAAAACACACTACAACAAGTGAACATAGATACACAGAACACAAGGGAAATAATGAAAACTAAAACAGGATTAACAACCGAACAAAACCAAACCATGACACCATCCTCCTGGAATATCCAAAGATATTCCAGGAGTGCATATGTGAAAACAGCTATCGAGAGAACATTTAAACTGGACTCAAATAGGCCCAGGCTGGTGGCATAGGTTGTTAGTATGATGTTCTTCTTACACATGAAGCTTTCATTTAAAGGAAACAGTCTGTGTAGGTTATTCTAGGGTTTCCAACAAGTTGAAACTGTCTGCTAACTATCTGCCAAATATCTTGATTAGTTATTCACATAGACACTCTGAGGGGTCAGCTTTTTTGGTTTGAATAAGTTCCTTTTTTTAAAGCCAGTTTTTTTGAGGCTAGCCAAAACAACAATCCCATATAACAGCTTGTGTGAAAATGTAGCTTATTAAACCAGCTTTGGCCAAAAACTTAAGTAGTGTGCGAACCTCATTACTTCTCAGCACACCCCTCTCATCCAAATATGTTAACTTCTGATTAATTAAAAGAAAGCTGGTAAAACTTCCTAAGTTTGGGTTGGAACATCTGTTTTTACATCCACTTTTTTTTAAAACATCCAGTACAAAAAAAACAAAAAACAACTTGTATACTTAAAATCCGTTTCGCATGTGCACTCCTGAAAATTTCTCAACATTATCAAGGAAAACTGCCACTGAAATCTGGAGGTTTTTTGTTTGTTGTCACCCTTACTTTAGGAGACTGTCCCTGACTGAAGGGGGGATGTCAGAAGGCAGGATATGATTTTAAAAGAATGGCAAGGAAATAGACGAAACAAGTTCTGACACTTTAATGAGAACTGTTTCCTTTATATCAGTGCTACTTGCAGTTCAACATACTCTGGATATCAACAAAAGACCTGAGAAGAACATAGACTGGAATAGTGATGACATATTTTTGTAGGCCAACCCGGAAGTAACTACGCCGGTGGTTCCTACGAGAATTCACCTAGAGGATTTTTGCTTCGGATTTTGGATGATTGCGGAAAATAAGCTTTGTGTCAAACGCACGTTTCTGATGCGTAACTGTTTTGTTCAGCGGGATAATCCTTACAGATGAATACAATTTAATTTGAAGTTGAAGAGTTAACGCACTTGAGAGAAGTACAAAGCTAACGTTATGCTGATGCGAACTACACTGCTGTTGGTTTATTATGACGTTACGACCGTTATGCTTCATCGATCTAATCAGCGGTTTTGAAAAACTAGAGAAACAGTAGCTAAATAAGTTGTTTATTCACCTAATATTTGCAAGAGCACTAAAAAACATGAGTAGAGGCTGTAAGTAGGATTAGTGAGAGAGTTCCTGGCATGATGGTGTTTAATGTCTGCAACAACCACTGTGGTTCCAGTTAGCTAACCGTTAGCAACCGCTGTTTAAAGTACACGTAAAAACTTTAAAATTCACAAGTGGGGTCTTTGTTAACGTAGTTTAAGTGTGAAATCACCAAATAAGGATCATAAATGGGGCATGTGTAATATTAATCAGAAAATTATGTTGGATCCATTTATGTGCCATTGGTGTAAATCATCATATAATTAATTGTATTGGTTAAAGAGGTCCTGGTATCACTTTGTCATAAACAATAGGATTCATGAAAAAAATAAATAATAATAAGGTTAACAAAATTACAGAATTATTGAATAAGTAACTGAACAGAGTTCATGTTATCACTCCACACAAACAGGTAAAACACAAATTCACACACAGCCTTAATTAGATATTTTCATTAATATTAGGCAGGAATCCATCTGTAGACTTGAGTATGTTCTGGAGCTTCCACAAGTCTCCTCTTGCTCTACCTGAGAGCTTTTCTGCCATTTAGTTTGTTTCTATAAACACAGAGAGGATGGACAGAACATAGAACAGACCAAAGGCCATATGAAATGACTCAGACAAGATGTGATTAATAATTGTTTGGACAAGCTGTCTTTCAAACTGTCTCCTGATGTCCAATTGCGTCATTGTGTTTTCACTGACCCCCTTCCAATTGTCCGAGTTCATGATTTAAAGGCTCCCATGCTGTTCCACAGATAACATTTCATTTACAAAGCAAATGAGAGTGCCCCTGAGAAGTTAAGTGCTCTTTGTGCTTTGATATATCTGTTGTTAATCCCCGGTTGTAAAAAGTGAGCATGTTTGGCCAATTTAGTCCAGATTGAGCCCTGTGCATCTCCAGGGCCAAGCCTATTAGTGAATGATATGTGTAAATGTTGATAGGCTCACTGAATGGCTCGCTGTGTTTCGCTTTTTTTATTGGCTGTGTTGAGAGGTTCTGCCGAGGCTACAGACAAAGAGAAGGGCCTTAAGGGAGAAATGGCTCAGTTAATTAAACCCCCTTTCATAATCTGCCTCTATTTCTCTCTCGCTCTCTCCCTCTCTTCTCTCACACCCTTTTACAATCATCATGCTGAGAAATTGAAACGGCAGAGGCTGTATTCAAATGTGATCCGCGAGCAGAACAAAAAGATAAGTAGGATTCCCTTTCTACCGACCAAGGCTCTGGAAGGCAATGACAAGAAAGTTCCCAGGATGAAGGTGAGTGTGAGTGTGTGTGTGTGTGTGTGTGTGTGTGTGTGTGTGAACCCTAGCACACGTCTCTTTCAGAACAGATGTGTAGCTGTGGTTGTTTTAGAGAGACAGCGTTTGACTAACTTGATGACAAAAGAAGTTTCTGGTATGTACTTGGAGCATGTGTTTAGGTGTGAACTTTCAGGATTTAAGGCCTGTGTCCGCTAACGCTGTGTGCTGGCAGCTTACATTTTCTGTGCAAAACCATTGAATTCAGGAGAGACGTCAGTAAAAGTTTACAATTATTTATTGTTTATAAATGATTATTTACATAAATGATTATTTATTGAACAGTTTAGGAATACATAAATATGCAATGTCTTGGCAATTCAACCCGTCATGATGACTTAATGAACTAAGAGGGGCAGCGAGGCTGACAGCAGGATAGGTTACCCCCCATGACGTCTAGACACCAGTGGTGGTGTTGGTGATAGAAAAATCAGGAGGTGATGAGGACTGGGTCTCTGAGGCTGTGTGTGACTTTTGCTGTGCTGGAATGATGAAGGAGGGTCACAGATATGACCGATCTATATCCGATCTCACGTTGAGAGTGACACAGAAGACACGCTGAATCGGATCTGTAGGAATCAAATTTGAATCGCATCAAAAGCAATTGTGTATGTGGTTTGAATCAGGTTTGGAAAAATTGGATCTAATGTAGCTTTTTGTCTCGCTCTTTCTTTCTTTCTTTCTTTTCTCTCTCTCTCTCTCTCTCTCCCTGTTTAATCTCAGGCTTTGGAATATGCCAAGACCATAACCAAACCTGTACAGTCTCAGCTGAAACAGACACAGAAACACCAGCCTGAAGGCCTCTCTGAGAAAGCTCAGTACTTGGAGGGCTTGGACAGGTTTCAGCCATCTGCATTGGACGTTCTTCGAAAAAGACATGAAGAAGAAAAGCAGGTGGTGGCTCTCTTCAGAAAAGTTCATGCCGTCTGAGGCAAGCTGCTGTTCATGTCAACACTGAAGGTGCAAAACCAACGTGTGATTGTGATTTGGGTTAACAGGTGTTGTAAAGAAATGTTTGAGACTTTTGCTCCAAGGATTAAACTTCAGCCATTAGAGTTAATTTAATGTGTGCATCTTTAGACAATACACTGGACCAGAACCAATCATCAATAAATCCACTTAAAAGTGAAACCAAGAGCATGGAACAAAATCACAGCAATTTTCACCAAATATGGTAAATATTTACTCCCCTTATGAAAAATAATTCTATGTCACCAGAACATTATGTCAAGGCATACACAGACATTATTTTTCATAGTTTAAATCCACCTGTATATGTGTAAAAAAAAATGTTATATATATATATATATATATATATAATTGTGTTTAAGTATGTGTTAGTGAGCACTTGCCAAGATAATCCATCAGGTGTGGCATATCAAGATGCTGATTAAACAGCATGATTACTGCACAGGTGTGCAGAGGCTGCGCATAATAAAAGGTGGCTCTAATAAGTTAGCCAGGTTTTTCATTGTGGCCTGTAGATTTTGAAGAAAGACTGGACATTTAAAGTTTGGGAGAAAAGTAGAAGACACGCAGCAAGCTCTCTGATCTAAAATTCTGCACATGATCTCTCTCTCTAACTGCTGCCTCGATGTTCCCTTTACAAAGCGGTTTTTAGAATCAAATATTATGTTTACTTTTACAAAAAGATCAGTGGATAGTGCATTTATTGAATCTGAGACACTGCAACCAAAGCAACTTTTGTTTTGTCATTGTAACTAAAGCTCACATTACTGTTCTAAAGGGGAGTAATCAATTGATAACACTTTAATTGTTTCACCTTTTAAACACTAATGGTATTGTCATGGAAAACATGATGCATTTGAGATGGCTAGGCTTTACAGCAAAATGGAGCATTTCAATAAAACTCTTGATATGAAAAAGAAAAAAAAAAAGCTCCTGATATGAGCTTCTTGACATGCACATGACTGGTACAAAAACATGTTCAGAAAACGTTATTAAAAGACGTGTACAAGGAGCAAATCCTGTTTGACATGAGTCTGACACAGTGCGTCAGACTGTCAGTGTTGCAATTCAGGTTTGTTCAATTTATTAAGTAGTTGCGTAAGTGCAATATTATATATATATATATAAAGCATATTATCAGACATGCAGTAAGTGTGCGTTTAAACCTGTTCAGTAGAAATATGTAAAACAGGCGAGGCAGAGATGTATGTCACTGACAACCTGCTGACATTAAATCAGAAATCCTGGTGTTTTAAACCTTTTGGAGTTTGGCCCATCAACATTACAGCAACATTACAGAAATGATCCCTACAGAAACAGACATAATGTTTAAGGTAAAAACTTAAAAAACTATAAACTGTTCCCTGCCGAGCAATAAAAACCCATTTAAAAAAACTTGCTGTGTTAAGTGCATTTGGGTCCAAGCGAAACTTTAAAACCACCAAAGTCACACTGCAATACAAACTAACCAAGAGTGGAGCCACTCCCATCTTCTGTATGGTCAAATGACTGTTTTTTGTAGTCATGGTCCTGTTATTTTAAAAAAACATGAGCAGTGTAGCAGTCATTTTTGACTCTTTAACAAAAGGTCTGTCTCTGTCAGGGTTCATTCCATGTTGTAGTATACAGTTTAGGAACAATCTGAGCCTGTTCTTGGTAAAATAATAAATACATGTGAAAACAGGGCTCAGTTTAAAACAAAACGAAATATAACAGAATTCCCTGTGCAGTAATAAAGAATGAAAAGGTTCTCACATGTACGTCCTATGTTTGTAGCCATGTTTTAGTTGTTACTCCTCCCAACACAAAATACTCTCAAGCAGCTCATTTTACTAATTGAACCCTCAGATCATTATCAAAGCACTATTTACCTCAGTGCAATATTTTAATTAGATTATAGTCTCTATTTAACCCATCATGGACTCTTTGAAGCTCTGTGTTTTTAGTGTTAAGTCCTCAGATGCACCGTTGGAAACAAATGACTGAGCCTTTTTTAATTTAATGAGAAACACTGCCCATCCAGGCTGAGTCCTTTGCATCTTTTTTAGGTCCCACCTACTCATTTTTTTGCCATTGAAATCCAGTTAATTGAAGGAGTCTTTCACCGCCATACATGAAGGAGGGCAAATTAGCATCCCTTTTTGCCCATTGGGAAGCCAAGGCAGACATAGCTGCTTTGATGTGAGAAGCACGCTTTCAGTAGGCGGCAGGCCTCCTGAAAATGAGCTGATGGCCCGGCTATTAGGTCCAAATGCAGATGCGTCCATGTGTTGCAAAACGCTTAATCTTTTAATTGATCACCTTCTGCTTGGCCTATTCTCCACATAGTGTTTCTCCCCTCTGCCTGTTAATCAGAATCACATTTTGATGACATGAATAGCCTTTCAAAAGGAAGGAAAGGATGGCTAACCCAGTGGGAATGACAAGAGAAAACAGCATCAGCAGCTTGTGTTAAAACAGATCAACACATAGTCAGAGATGTTTCAAGATTATGACGTGCGTATGATTCAAAGCAGTTTATAATCAAGAATTAAAACAGTTTAACTTACCCAACCTCTACTGTTACACCGGCAATAAATGGACAAAATAACGACTCACTAAAACCCCTTGTATCTTTACTAAACCTGCTTCTCTTGTCTCAAGTCAGCTCTCGTGTGGTAAAGTGGGTGAATAATTATGCTGGACATTTGTTATAGATAATAGTTTTTGTTTTTTTCTCTAACATGGTCTTTTTTTAAAAGCAATTTTACCAAAAAAGTGCAAAATGATTGCAATAAAGTTCTGCCCATTTTGAAGGACAGAACATTTTAATGGGTTTGGTTATTTCAATATTGACTCACATTAAAAATAAAAAATGTTTGCTCAGAAGATTGTCTGGTTGTACTGTCCTAAATGAAATGTGTATGAATGTATCAACCGTGATTTTTATAAAATACTCAAAAAAGGGAAGCTGTTACTGAATTGTCAGGGACATACAACACTGGTTAATGCAAGTGTCTGGCATATTATATTTATTAGATCTCTCCTGCTCTTAGCTGAAATAAAAAATATTTCCCTATGAGCACATTCACAATACTTTAATGGTGTTAAAGTCCCGTAATTGAAATAAATAAAAACAAAACTGACTTCAGTTATTTCAATCTTGAAATTGGACAGTTGTTTTAATAAAAACGACAAACTACCAGAAGTTTTTCATTGACTATCATTCTCATTTAATGATAATACATGTCCTTAAAGCGACTTGACTTCAGAAATGATCTCTCAAATTGATTATTGCTACTACAGATCAGTTATTTCACTATTTGTAATTCTAGCTGTTTTTTTCTGTCTGTGTTAAAGCACAGCAGGCTCCGTGCAGGCCGCCCAGCAAAGAACAAACAGCTCCACGCTGTGCACACTGCTTCTTCATGTTTAAGGTTATCGCAGGCAAGAAGAGAGACATTTAACTCACGAACATGATCACATGCAGCTTTAAGAATTACACCATGATGGCCAGAGGAAATTAAGAAAGAAAGGAAAATAAAAAATGAAAGGATTTCAAAGAACAAACAGAGCCGATGGCAGGTTCATTATTTATATTCTTTACACAATATTTACAGACAGTGCCTTTGACTAATAAAGGATTTTCAAGAATATGGACAAACCGCAAATAAAATATCCAAGAAAACTGATAAAGGATAACAATAAGTTGAAGTGCAAAGGGATGGGGCAGTGTGATGTGACAAGAAAATCCACGGTTAATTTATGGGAAATGTAGGCTAGAGATTTTCTGTCAGTTTTTCATGGAAGCCATAAGAAAATAATACTGCACATTTTATCATGGACTAACCTATTCCGTTTTAACTTGATAAGGAGTCAATTTAAAACATTTTTTTCAGGATCTCGAGAAATTAACTCATAGACCTACTAATAACGAGAAACCGGCTCCGTTATCCCGAGATAAATAAATGGAGACCTCGAGAAACAACCGGTAAATAGCTTACTTTTTTTCACGGAAAAAAAGTGGCATAGCCTATAGAAAAAAGGCTAAAATAAAATATAAGGATATATTTCTCCATAGGGCTTCGACAGTTAATACAAAAACACAAATATTTTTTCGATTAACAAATGGCTTCAGCTTAAGTGACAGTATATTTGATAATAATAGTAATTATATAATAAAACCCTAATAATAATAATAATGGAGCAGTAATCTTCAGACCTCACAACACGAACATTCTGGTATATGCTAAATTGAGAGTCAGTTATAAAAAAAGGCCCATTATGCGTGTTTGAATTAATATTAAAACAATGTTGTAATATTTCATATTTGTAATTAAAGTTTAAAATACAGTTTATATACAGGATATTACAGGGTGAAGGTAGCTGCTGATTTAACAGCTCTGCAGCCTACTATAGAGGGTGATCCGGGGAACAAACGTCATCCTCTATGTCCACGTCGTCGTCGTCGTCGTCGTTCTCGTCCATCATGAACGCGTCCGGCTGCAGTCCGTGTGAGAGCTCCTCCGCGCCGCTCTTACTGTCGGTCAGCTCGCTCTCGCTCGAGTTGTCCGCGGATCTGTCTAACTCTCCGCCGGGGGTTTTCCGGTCGTCCTGCGCCTTCCTCAGCTGCTTCTTGTGTTTCATCCGCCGGTTTTGAAACCACGTTTTTACCTGCAGGGGATGGTTGGATGAAGAGGTGGATTATAGAAAAAGATCCTTCATTTTGGTTATTTTTTAAAGTCTGCCTATAGGCCTTACCTCGTAAAAAAGTAAGCCGGATTATATTTGTTTAATTGACTTTTTTTTTTAATTGTCACAGAAGGTCGGAGTAGGTTTGGAACAGACATTGGAACAGACATTTTATATAGACTCGCCTAATAATTAAGGCTAAAAACCTGAAAGGAGCCTGTGTAGGCCTATAGTTCTTTTTGAATAACCAAACTTAAATGTATTTACCTATAACAAAGTGGATACGCTGCTGTGTAGAACTACTTAAATTTAGCCTGTTTTTTTGTTTGTTTGTTTTTTTAACTCTGTCTTTTGACTGTAAAAAACATGAGCAAATACAGAGGAACACCACACAAAGACATTCCACTTCTGCTGTCAAAATAATGCTTTTAAGTGTGTGTGTGTGTGTGTGTGTGTGTGTGTGTGTGTGTGTGTGTGTGTGTGTATACCTGTGTCTCGGACAAACTGAGCGCCGTGGCCAACTCCACTCTCTCGGGGGTGGACAGGTACCGCTGGATCTCAAACCTCTTCTCCAGGCCAGACAGCTGCGAGTCGGAGAACACCGTGCGGGCCTTTCTGCGCCTGCAGTGCTTCCCCGGTAACTCTGCGTGGTGCTGGAACAGGGCCGGCATCTGCATCCCTGCAGACACACAACAGGCTTAAAAAATTATAACCACGTGAAAATCAGGGATAAACAAATGCAAACTTGAAATGCAACATCAGAATTCTACTCAAAGGGAGTTTGCTTGGTAATTTGGCCTAATTGACAACTTCTCAGGGCATCAACATTAGCCTTTTAAATTGAGGATTTTATTAAGTTATTATCCATTTATCAATGCAAGTTTAACGTTTTAATAAGTTTAAAGGAGAACTGAATCCATTCTGTGGAAAAGTGAGGACATTACTGTTACTAATATTTTCAAAATGCTTTAACCCTGGAGATAAGCTCATTTTTAACAGTCCAAATATTGTTTGTTAAGAGGACTCATTTTAAAAGCATCATTCACTCCAAGTTTCTTTCAATAGGCATATATGTTAATTTTAACTGGCTAGGTTACATTTTTTGGACTGTAGCATAATAGGCTGCAGTCCAAATAATAGCCACAATCGGTTTTAATTGCCAAGTTACATAGGCTACGAAGAATTGGTCTTGGTGTATTTGTCCAGTCCTATAAAAAAGTCAGGATGCACCTGTTGCTTAATGCCTCCCCCATGTGCATGCTCACCTGATGTAAAGAAGTACTGGTGATGCTCCGGCTTGTGGAGCGGGTGGTGCGGATGCGGAGCAAGTATCGGGGTCGGCATCAGAGGGTATCCGTACTCCAGGAGAGGCATGCGGGAGGTCAGGGAGCCGCAGAAGGGAGAGGGGAGGACCTCTCTCAGCGGCTTGGGTTTGTGCAACAAGATGTCCTCAATAAAAAACGACGTGGACCTCTGCGTGGGCGCCGCGGACGAGTAGTTGATACTCATGGTGATTGTTTGGGTTTGTTGTTTTCCACCTGCATCAGTGTGTGCCTCCTCGCGCTGCTCTGACGGCTTGATCAGTGTGTGTTTAAGCAAGGGAGCGAGTAGGCCTATATGTCGGGCATTAGATGACAGCAGGAGGACACACTTATGACAAGTATTTATTCAGACAGAGGGGCGGATTTGGGCAATTGATTTGCGCATCAGCCAATAGAAGCTGTGTTTGGGCGGTACTTGGTTCTGATTGGCCGACATGTGTTCAAGCCCGAATCATCGTTCGTTTTATAGCGACGGAAAATCAGGGCGCGAAGAAGTAGCCTACTGATGGTGTCGCTTAGCAACCATGCGGGTTTTTTTTTTGCTGGATTAGTGAGTATCAAATGACTTGACGTGGAAGAATTTTTCTTTTCTAAAATAAATTACAGAGCCTATATTTTAAACGTTGGATTCGCCGAATTCAATGTAGTCACCTATGTATGTATTTATTTTTGCCTGAAAGTTCCAGGAACAACTTTTATAAAACATTTAAATAATTTAAAACATTGATTGTATCACACAATTGACTTTTTTCAATCTCTCATCTTATCTCTAATCTTATTTATGGACCTGCACAAGTCATACATGAGAGTAAATGCTTAAATCAAGAATAACTTTTTTAAATTTTCCTTAGGACAATTAATTTGTGGGCTTTGTTAAGATTGTGTGTTGAGAAAAAACACAAAAAACAGAATGTCTTAAACTGCCATTACATAAGGCCAAATAGGATATGATTCAACCAATGAAAACAGAAATGTTAAATTCTATTTGAATAGGCTATTTATAGCAACAGTTTAAATGCTCATATTTTGCCGTTTCATTATTTCTCTTGAAACGTGTGTTTATTTCCATAGATACATTTTTGCGCAAAACAATGTGTTAATGTTTAAGCCTTTTGTCTTTCTGGCGTATTATACATTTGCACATTAGAATATTGGACATCTTTCTTTGCGTTTATTTCCACCCAAGATGTCTTTTGCCTAATTTTTACATTACTGTGAAATATTAGATCCATGAACCTCTGTGACTTTCCCATTAATTCGTTTCTTTGTCATGCACGCAGTGGGGGAACTAATGAAGAAAACTTTCAATTACATTTCGTTGAAAATAAAACACACGACCAGTGTTTTATCTGTGCAATTCACTTAGATTACCTCTGCACTCTTCCTTCATAAAAGTATTTCTGAATCGAGTGCTGCAGCCTATGTCACAGGAGGATTGTTCTGCTGCGGGTCTGTCTAGTAATTCCGCCCAAATTGGCTGTAATTGTCGGTATTAAAATCTGGAAGAGTACAAGTGCCGCTCCTGTGCCCATTTGCTAAAGAAAGCAGTGTGCTGTAATTTGTTGATATGGTGTTGTCATCACATTTCCAATCAGGCCGCTTAATGTGAAAGTGACTTAATGCAGGGAGAATTCACGCTGCAATGCTATTAGGCAATTAAGGGAGATGTTACAGCGGAAGTTGTAATCCTGGGGCTGCAGGACAGGATTTCCATCTGATCAGATGGACGGAGAACAAATTAATTACTGGGAATAAATTGTGCTGGGAGAAAGCTATTCTTCTGCAGGGGAGTGCGTGCAACCTGAAAATCAGCACACTTGCATGGTTGCAAATCAAACATCTTTTGTCACTTCAAGGACCGAACATTGAGACGACCTCAAGATAATCTCAGAAAAGAGCTGCTAAAAAAATGTACCCGAACCCATAAATGTTATTGGATTATATATAAAAAAGAAGAAGGAAATGGGAGCCATGCATACATGTTATGTCATTGAAAGGTTTGTTTCCTTGTTGGAAAATTAATACAGGAGGCAATGTAAATGTTTTTTCTTGTAGGTAATTGAGAAAATATAGGATGAACGTAATTGGAATAATATCTAGTTGCTGTTGTTTGGTAAAGCAATATCAATAATAGCAGCTGAAGAAAAGAAAGTAGAGCAGGTGGAAGTGTCCCTGCAGTCTCAGCTTTGTGTCATCGCCTCTACGCATCGCACCGGGATAACAAGTTGCTTTTAGGGGAAAATTAGAAAGTAAATGAAACAAATAGCGATGAAATCGTCTTAAGCATCCGCTCCTGAGGCGCAGTTAAGCTGCTTTCTGTGGCCATTTAATTAAGTAAAAATTTGAGCGGGTTGGGCAGTGCGTCACTCCGTTAAGTGGCACGTTTGGATAAGAGGTTTTCAGTGTTAATACCTGCAGTTTTTAGTGCAGCCGTGCAGCTTATGGTTAGCAACAGAGCAAAGACGAAAAAGAAAAAGAAAACCCTTGATATCAAGTTTTTTTCTTCTGGGGGAAAAGAGCATCTGTACTTTTGATCTTTAAATAAACAAGAATTAAAAGACTATAAATCGATGCATTCAGTTAGTCTAAAGCAAATAAAATATCTCGATTCCGTAGCTGGTAATGATAAGCTGAAAGAAAAAAAGGGAAGCTGTTACAAAAACAAATAAAATAATGATCCTTCAAGTTTGCTTGTGCTTTCATAATGGCTTTGCCGGATTAATGCTTAAACATACGGTAAATGTGCTAAAAAAACATGTACAGTGTCTGAGGTTTAAAAAAGAAGAGTCATATTTCCACAGTATTTTATTGAAATCACTTAAACTTTCCAGTTCATGCATGGTTCAGAGGTATGTGTGGGAGCCATACATTGTGCAGCCATGTTGGTGATGGATGGTTTAAGGTGCAGCTCCCATGATCATAGCTCATAGGTTAGTCCTGGATGATGGTTCAAGTCTTCTAATGAGAGTTAACACTTCTGGGGCATTCATGCATTCGATAAGCACAAAAATAGAAAATACCTGTAAAGACAGAAGGACAGGTGAGGTCTGCTATCGGGGGTTTAACATGAACATTTTAAGACTGTAATATTTACATTTACATTAGATGTTGTTGTTTATTGAAGACAACTGAAATTAAGCATTTGGTCCACCACACAGGTTGTTTCTCTCCTTTTACATCAAACCACAATTGTTCAATTCGACAATTGTTCATTATTTATTTAAAAACAAAGTCTTATTCAAGAGAGGGAGCTGACTCTTTTACATCATTGTTTGATAGACAAAATACAATAAAATGTAGAGTTTTACATTCATTATGTCAATCTGTAGGCTCCTTTATTTTCACAATAAAGTCACTCACCTAACTCAACACATATTGAAGGCTGTGCGCATTGTCCAAAACATAATGCAGCGCTTATATGATCTAAAAAGCAGGTAGTTCACAATTTGTGTTTTCGTTATCAAGTAAAAATGCCACATCAGGTCAAATAGCCTATTTATAGTTTTGCAGACATTTCAGTTAAAATGGATGTTTGTTTTTTTTAACGTTCCCTTGAAATATTCTTATATTCAGTTCAGCGTAGATCTGTGTGTCCAGCAGGTCCTGTGCAGAGTGCAGGACACTTCAGAGACAAGGTGTCACTCAAAGTATCTTTGATTAATGATTATTATTACACATTATTGATCATGCAGCTCAGATTGTGTCATGACATAGTTTTGATTTCATTTATAACACTTGCAGTGTACAATTAGGGCTGCAGGTTTTATGAATGGCAACATGTGACGTAAATAAATACATTTGATGTCTAAAAGGCAACACATGATATAATGTAAACTAAGTCATACACAAGAAGAGCATTTTTGGGCATGTTGCTCAAAGTTACTTCGTAAGATATTTTCTCCAAGCCTTTTATCTTCACCTCTCTGAGTGCATTATTGTTTATTGAGGTAAGGGACTCGCTCAAGGTTTTGACTTGAAATCAAGTTTATCAGCAAAAAAGATAACAGCCGAATGTCAGTGAGTGAAACAATCGCACAGGGACTTCTGCTACTCAGATAAAAAAACAAACTATACATTTCTTTGTAAAACGATTTCTGGGTTCTTTGCAGTCCACATGGGTCCTGTCAAGATGACGAATACCTTTTACATTGGCTCTGCTTTAATTCAATTCTTTCTCAATTGAAAATGAGTGTCCTTAATTTTTTGCTGTGGCATTAAAGTCAAATCTTGTCCTTTCATTCAATGAATTCATTCCTTCAGTCGTTTTCAAACATGTGCTCCTGAAAATGCATTGCCAACTGTACAGAAGTTGCAGCACCTTGTAAAACATAAAACCTGATACAGCTTAGTTTGTTGGTTTGCATGTTTACCTGAAAAGAAGGTGAGAACCACTGACACCCAGCCAATGATATAGGACCAGGAGAACCTCCAATTTCCATAGCGTTTCCCGTAGTAGTTAATTGTCACACCAGTGTACACTGCCATTGCTAGAAACACTAAAAAGCCTGAATGAGAAAAAAAGAAAACAAAAGAATTCAGAGGAAATTTTCCAGAAAGCTTGTACAAGGGGTCAGACAAAGTGATTAACAGCACCCTGCAGAAACAGCCCCTTTTTGTTACATTGTACACAGAAAAATGTTTTAAAGATTGTTGCATTAACTGTTAAAAGAAAGCAGGACAACATTTAGCATTATGGCCACAATAAATTATGAAAAATAAAGCAGGAGCTTTCAAAAACCTCTATATAAATACATTATCAAGACATATATCACACATCACATAAGTCACACATATGTTGAAATAGAGCCCGAGTTTAAATAACAGAATTTCCCCTTTGAACCAAGCAAATAAAGCAGAGGGAAGATACAGGCCAACTTACATGAGATGAAAAACAATATGCCTGCAGCAAAGGTTTTGTCAAACCTGTCGAATGACGAGTAATGGATGAAGGCCATAATGCCGATGATGATCCCGATGAAACAGGCAAGAAGAGATAGGATCATGAGGGCGCGGGTTGCGTCTAGGTGGGCTGTGAAAAAGGTCAAGGGTCAATAGGAGTCACTGCTGGGGTTAGTGTAAGCTAACAGAGGTCAGGCAGTGTTAACAAGCCAATATGATGAAGAACTGGCCAGGAAACATATTTGACAAGAACAACCAATTTTATGTTAGTAGTCAAACCTGCACAGCCAAACAACTTGCGTATATGCGGCCTTCTTTTTTCTTCTTTTAAATATCGTTATGTTGGCTCTGAACATTCTCATTAATATCACACCGCCCATAAAGCACTGTATTTAAAATTTTGCATGAAATAAAGTGGATGGAAATTAACATCCTTGAGTTGGTGAGAGATTTTACCCAACGTTGCAATACAATGCCAAAAATGAACAAATTACCAGACAAGTGTTTTCAGACATGTTTATGTAACTCTAATTTAGCTGTGGGGAAAAAGGTTGAAAAGTTGCTTTGGACAGGTCGATCCCATTATTTTGCTTCCAACCAAATTTCACCCTTAAAAACAGTTTGTACTCTGTGTTGCACAGCAGTATTCCAGGTTTCAATTAGCCTGAAGACCAATCAGCTCTAGCAGCATGGCGAATGTTTTCCATCATTGTCAAGACAGGATGAAGAAATTATTTAATTCAATTTTTGATAACTTGTTTTTCTGACTTTGAAATTGTCTCCACCCTGAAAATGTAAAATATAATATAATGCGGAGTCGTTTAACAATGCTGCACCTTTGCTTGTCAATGAACTTTGATTTTTTTCAGGGGTGCAGTGGCTAGTGCTGTTGCCTAACAGTGAGAAGGTCCCTGGTTCAAATAGGGCTTTTCTGTGTTGAGTTTGCATTTTCTCCCTGTTAATTTGTGGTTCCCTTTGGATATTCCTGTTTTCTCCCACTGTCCAAATACATGCTTTATAGGGTTGATTGCTGACTCTAATTGCCTGTTGATGTGAATGTAAGTGTGACTGGTTATCTGTCTCTGTATGTGTAAGCCCTGTAATGGACCCATAACCAGTCCAGGGTTTACCCCGCCTTTCATCCAATGACAGCTGGGATCATCTCCAGCCCAGAAAGGGAAAAATTGGAAGAGTTAATTGGACAGATTTTATTCTAAATAATTCTCCTATGTGCTGTAAGTTTGTCCCTTCTATGTTTGTCATTAACATATTTAGTCAACATCTTTTCCTTTGAGGTTTGGGTAGTGTACAAAGAACCTTTATGGCTTGTACAGGGATCAGCGATCAAGTCAACAATAGCAAAAGGCAACGTCAAGCCAAAAAAATTTAAGAAGTAAAACAGAAAGAATTTAAAAATGACTATAGCTGAGAAACATTTCACATTGACCGTAAAATGAAATGTGACTTCAAGTATGTAACTGCAACAATGACTGACATGGGTAATGCAGTGATATCACTTGATCAAGTTTATATCATTTTTTATGCAGATTGAGAAGATTTTATTTTATTTTTTTAGTGTTTGGCTTCAAAAATAGACAACTACATAAGTTAAATAATGGTTGGATATGGTTTGATAGTTTTGTAATCAACATAAGCAACAAAAATAATGTTGTAAAATTGATTAAAATTATTTGAGCTTACTTTTACAAGAAATGTCTTTCTATTATGCAGTTGACACTTGAATAAAACCTTCAAAAAACAAAAACAAAACATTTCAAGCTATTGTCAGGATGAGCTTCATGTGTGAAAGCAAACAGTCACATTTATTACCCTGACTGAATGTGCCTACCAGCTCTGTACAATTTTCTGTAATGTCAAGGAGCTGATGTGTGAACGCAGCAACAAATGTTCTGGAAGATTCACAGAGGGCAATGGGAGTCGGTGGTGGTGTTTATATCACCCACCTGGTGCAATCATTGTCCACTCAATAAAGCAGCTTTGTTCTTTTGTCCAGTATGTTCTTCTCTGTTCCCTGACTGATAGTGTGGACATGTCCATTTCCAACTTCACTCATGTGCAGGATTTCAGGGTCATTCTGTCTTGAAATTTTACTAGAAATTTTCGGGATTGCATGTGTAAAATATGTAAAAAAAAAAAAAAAAACCTGTTTCAAATTCAACCTTGGCCTACTGGTTTTGTGGCTCAGAGCAAAACACTGAGTGCCTGCCGCCAACCTTCCAATGTTTTTCCTTTGCTTCATTTACCTATGCTGTCACTGTGCGGAAAGCATTTCCCCGGCATGCAGTAGCGCCACAGGCCCTGATGCATGTAGTTGCTGGACTGACGATATTGCATCCAGTAATCGGTTGCTGTGGAAACGATCAGAAGGATGTTCCCCACGCCTGCACAGAACAGCCCTCCACCCATAAAGCTGTACATCCTGCACCTGGAGACAGACAGACAGAGAGACAGATGCACATACACACAAGGACATAAGGTCACTTAGCATCGGTGGTCAGTCGGCCACCTCCTCTCCACCTCAAACACACACACTTCAGGGAGAGAGCCTCTAAGTGTCAGTAATTGCGTTGTAATGAACATATTATTTCCACTGGATTGAGCTTTGGGGTTGCGGGTGTGTGTATTCTCCACTTTGTTCTCTGGGAGATCAGTCCTTGAAGATGGGCTTTACATACACCCTCACCCCCTCGTGCACAGACACACATGAGTCCAGTGATGCTTTGATACTTGATACATCTATTGCTCATTGTTCCACCTGGATGCAATATCCTACATCCACGGCCTCTTTCTCATGGAGAGCAGTCATGGATTTTTTCATAGGAAAAGATGTTAGAATGATATATCTTGTTATGTTTGAAAGCTGAACGTAATGCTTGTTGAAGAGCTTTGTGTATCCATTGAAGAGCTCTGGATAACATATCCCTCTGAGTATCCTCTCTGCTAAGCTCCAGCAGCTGCCTCAATCTAAAACCAGGGCGCCTTCAAATCTGATTGATCCGCAGTACATCAAACAAAAGAAAATAGTGTTGAAGTTTTATGGTGCTTTCAAAATTACAATCTTTTTATTTTGGCCAATTGGAGTTCAATTTTTTCAGATGGATTTATAGTCTTGCAAAAACAAATAAGTGGTTAATTGTGTTTTCACTCAGAGAGAGAGGCCTTGACTCTGTTTTGTCTCAATCAAACCATTTAACATTACTACAAATGGCGGTGGAGCAAGAAATCCTCACAACCATAACCATAATCTGCAAAGAGTAAATGTTTATCTCCATGGGACTTTTGTGAATAATCACATTTAAGACTTTCAAATGAGGTGAGTCAAAACCTTTGCATCTGTGTTATAGATTTCCTCTGACAGCACTGTTCAGCTCCCAAAGCTGTTCCTCCAAGGGAGAAATATAGCACAGAAATAAATAATGATCATCATAACTATCTACATCTACACAAACAGTTAATGGATTAAATGCAGTTTTACCTTACCTTAATCAACCTTTTTAATGAAAACGGTAAGCAGACAGGGCGACCTGACAAAATACAAAAAGATCCTATAATGACAGGACCAGCAGTGTTGCAGCAGGCTAACAGCACTAACGCTTGACCGGGTGAATAGGGAGAAACTGCGGCTACAACAAACACAGTGCTATGACAAAAGGCCAGGCTGACCAGTGGCCAATCAGCATCCACTGGTGCTGAGGTTTGGGAATCTGCTGAAAAAACAGAAATGTCCAAAGCTTGGCAAGCTGAAGTAATACTGATGACTGCATGGTTTTGATTGAAAGTGGAGGGCTGAACTGGCTTTAGAGAGGGCCAAGTCCAGCAGGTGGACAACAGTCGGATTTTTGTTAAATTCTAACAGCCGAGTTTAAAATTCCTATATATCAAGTCTATATGTATGCCTGTTAATTCAATACTTAGATGTTCTTAGTAAATTTGTTCATACATACACACACACACACACACACACACACACACACACACCTACACACACACACACACACACACACACACACACACACACAACATAACTTCAGTCTGCCATCAACATAGTGTGTTCAGGGGCATAAAGTAAGGGGAGAGCATACATGAGCCAGCTGGAATTGTTTATTTATTTATTTTTATTAATTGTCCACTGAAAGACTGCATGCCTGCACCTGACTCTTAAAGGGAACTAGAACGGAAACTTCAATTGACTTGATTCATTCCAAAAGTGTTGGCCAGGTTTGATGCAAATACAATATGTCTTTAAATATACATCCACATATGGTCACTTACGCCAAAAAAACCTAACATGGTAAAGAATTACCAAACTTAAGTGCATTAACAGTCAATAAACGTTTCATGTATTTATTGGTGATGATATAACATTAAAGATATTGACAAAAACACTCTAAGATTCTGTACAGACGTAAACAATAAATGGTGCAATGATACAATGACTATTGGATGTTGAAGGAGTCAACACACTTTTTGTAGGAGACAGGGTTTAGGCAAGAAATGTCAGTGGATTGTTATAAAAAAGGAGGCAGACAGTTTTTCAAGGGAAATAAAGATCACTGTTGTTGATCAATTTGTAACAATGATAAATAGTCACTTTCTGTCAGAGATTTTTTAAATTTTATTTCATTTTTTTGTTAAAATTTTACTTTGAAAATGTGCAACACTGAAGGTAAATGGAGGCAGCCGATGTTTGAAGAAGCAGCTCACACCATGACAGATCGCCTCTCTCTGCGCTCACTTTATGTTTCCTATTTTCTGACCATCAGCTCACTGTGTTTGCTCCTGTTTTCCCACATCCAGCCGGGCCTCCCATTCCTTTGACACGCACACACACACATGCACAAACCCCGAAGATGAAAGGAGAAGAGTAGCTCCATTACCTGCATTACAGCAAGTTGCTCAGACCAATTGACAACAACAAAATGCCCCAGAAAAAGCATTTTTTTTCTGCCTGAGATTTGAGTGCTGTACTTACATCTAACTTCATTTTTATAGACCACAGCCTATTTTCTTCCATCGGGAGTGTGGCAGCCAGGAGGGCACCATCAAAGTGGACAATATGCCTGTGTGACAGCAGAGTAAATCCATGTTCTTCTTGAATCCATCCAGCTTTTGAGAGATTAATTTTGTTTTGGAAAGTCTACATTTATGTGGTATCATGGGTGGGTAAGGAGCTCATGCAGCACTCAGGAGGTAATGTGACAGGGATAATTACACAGAGTATGTGGCTGGCAGCCGCACATTATTGTGGTGAAGTCACTATAAGCTTAGGGACGTCAGAAATCCTGCAGCACATGTACTCATTCATGAGCACCTGCTGTCCAGGCAAAAAAGATCCAGATCTCAGGAAACTCTTTGTCTGTGTATTGTAACATGTGTTTAAGCGTCATTTTATGATTACCGATTTAGGATAATAACTGTATGATGGGTCAGCAAAATGGTTAGGTTTATTACCTTGCATGGTTCCCAAACTCTAAATTAGGTATGATTTTTTTATTTTTTTATTTAATTGATGCAACAACTTTTTTTTTTTATGACCCTTCATGTGGCCCTGCATAGTAAATCAAGTGTTTTCAGTGTTTGTTCTCAGTATTTGCTTATTTCTCCTTAGGTAGACGTTGTGCAGAGCCACCATGTGGACACAATGCATTCACTGGATGATGAATTTGTATAACACTGTTTGGCCAAGCTTATGACTGAAAATGAAAAGTATCAGCATTCATGGCAAAACAAACACTGCAATGCAAGGTTACTTGGTTATTCAGGTTAATCAGCTCAAGCTAAAATATTGATTATGGTTGTATGATGTATTTTTGTGTTTGTATTGTTGGCTGCTTGTTGTCTGTCTGAAACTCTGTTGCTTGTGTTGCTGATTGCTTTGTCCGGGACACTCTTAAAAAAACAGATTTTTAACCTCAATGAGTTTTTTTCTTCCAGGTTCTTAAATATCCTAAATCCTAATCCTAAATTCCTAAATAAAATAAAAAAATTGATGTTTTATAAAAAATTTGTCTATTTTATTTCTTGCTTAAAATATACAACACTGTTTCTCATCATATACAGTCCCTGCTAAATGTACCACTCTAAGAGATCCAATTGTATCAGTCAGAACCTTCGATCCACATGTGGTAAGTGATCGATTGGCTGTTCATCAGATGAACTTTCATGATAGAGATAGATTGTAAAATCAACAGCTGTTTTAAGATCCTTTGAAAAGTTTAAGTTTAAGTTTAAAAATCTATATATATTTTTTTTATGTCCAAAGTCGAGGGCGAAGTGTCAGACACATTATCAGCGCCCAGTAGAAACAGCAAACTCCTTAGAATGACATGTTTAACTAAGCCAGATGAGAAATGCTTCCGTCACATAATCATTGCTAACAAGATTAGAGCTTTGTCCACAGGGGGCGCCAAAATTGACACAAACCGAGACTGGGGGGAAAAATGATGGATGACCTGCTGGTTGCTTCCAGAGTTGGTTTTGTTTGTGTAGCGTTTTTCTCCTTTGTTGAATTTATTAGTTAGCGGTTAGCTGCAATCATAAGACGCTATTTACATAACGGCTATCGTCATCCGACGTACACGCTGCCTACCAAATAGGGCACGGGTGGCTGTGGAAACGCAAACAGAATCGGGCTTAATCGAACCAAACCGTATGAAACTGTACTGATCCGTACCGGACTGCTTTGTGGAAATGGAGCTTAATAATCAGTTTTTGTTTGTATCTGTTTCTCTCTAAATCATAACTGTCATAGTAAAGGTAGCATTATACAGGTAAATTCCCATGATGCTTAACAATTTCATAACCCTGTAAATAAAAAGTAAAAAACCTTTTGGATTCCAAAAAGGTTTAAAATACGCAAAAGATGTAAATATTAGAGACACTTTAAATTATTGTTATTGTTTTATATAAACTCTTTTTGAGTTTTTAAATCCTGCCTATAGAAACGACATGACTACAAGTATGTGTCGAAATGAACAAAAACAACATGAGTTTCCAGGTGTGCCATGAACAGGGCACAAGGCCACACAAACCTATAATGGCCTCTGAAAGTTATTGACATTAGCGTGCAAAATGCTTCTGAATCTTTACGTCCCAGATACGCTTTGCCTAAATGCTTAAATCAACTCCTCGGAATTGAATTTTCAAGCCTTCAAATGGCTAATTTGTGCAGCAAGTGCTTTCAGCGTTTCTCAGCAAATGAACGGCAGCCTTAATCATAAGAGCATGTGGCTGGCGCTGCCTCTCCACAGCCGCCCAGGAGACAGACAGCCGCGTGGATGGGGAGAGAAACATTTCCACTTAACCACTTAAATGAATATATCAAGAAACTAATTTGCCATTTTAATTGCGTGATTTAGGAAGACGCTACTTCACTTGCCCCTCTTCCATCTTGGTTGATTTCCGATGTGAGCACACATTAGATTGATCTATGAAAGACTTCAGGAATCACAACACTTAAGTCTTTTCATTTTCCTTCCCTAATGAAATAATTGAAATTCCTGTCAGTGTCTGCACTTAAGCCACACACAACACTGCTGGCGTCCTGTGTGTCTGAATGAACCGTGAAAGGCTTTTTTTCTTTTCTTTTTTATCTTTTTGTAGTCTGTCCTTTTCTTCATTTCTCTACCTTTTTCCTTTTTTTTGTTTTCCACAGCCAGACTCATTCCATCTGTCATGCCCAGAAATAGATCACTACATCCATTTTGTTGAGATTTGCCCGTCCCATTAAGTGATTGCTTGCAGAAATGGCAGGGGACATTTCTTCTGATACATTCCCTGAAACAGCGCTGGCAGACATTAAGGACACATTATTGAAACCCATTTTCTCCCAGCCACAAGGATATCCATTAGAGTGGCACACAGCCCTAAATTTTTCCATTTTCTCCCTCACCAAACTTGACTTTATACATTATTTCTGCCTCTGTTTTGTAATTTGCAGCCACAAATTATATCAGGGAAAAGCCATCTCGTAGCATGTGGCTCCTCTTCCCAGGGCTATTTGCCAAGACTTGATTTTGAAGTGTCAAAATGGGCCCATCGTTACGGCTAATCATGACTGACAGCTGAGTGCTTTAAAGTCCATACAAGTTGGCCCACACTGGAAACTTTTCATGTGTTTGTGTTTGTGTGTGTGTGTGTGTGTGTGTGTGTGTGTGTGTCTATGTGTATTTTCTTTCCACTCTGTGCACAAGCAATGCAACTTATGCACATGGATGCTTTTTAGACAGAGCAAATCTCTTATTTCTGGAGGCCAGTTCTTCTCTGTTTTCAAGATGTCAATCAAAATATGGCCTTAGTGGAGAGAGACATTTTGCCGTGTTGCTTTAACTGCTTTGTTATCAATGCAGTCTGTATTAATACAATCTAAAATTAATATAATCTGTATTATATTGGGCTGATAACCCCACCTAATTTAAATATGAATATTGATGTTATTCCATTTATAAAATCAGTTACAACAGAAAAATCCTTCCGACAAGTTGGAGGATGTTTCATCATTTGCATTCAACCTTCAACAAAGTTGTATCTTGTGTATGAAATAAAGATTTTGGAATTACCTTCTGTGCTTGACTGAAACGCGTCTGCTCTCACTATGTGAATGTGTGACAGGGTGAACATGTCATAGTGAACTGGTGCTTGAATGGTCTAGAAAAAAATGTGTTTTATTTATTTTCTTTTATTTTGAAGCCATTTTTGTCTTTAAAAGTTTTGTTGAAAACTGGAGCACACTGCAATTCTTCACAACATTCCCAGCATGTGTGTTCTCATCACCACGCAGGATTTCAAGTTTGCTGATTTCCCAATAGTTGCTGTACCACCTCCTCTGCCTCTCCAATGTGCTTCAGTATTTCACCTGTAAAAAATGTTCATGTTCATGTTCAAAATTGATCATGATTTTACTGTACTGCACACTCATTCAGAGACAGCTTCAGGATATTGTGCTATGATAAACACAATACCCGCTAAAAAGAAATACATTCAAGAGATCCACCAACAAACAGGTCAAGCCTTTTCACCGTGTTGTGTGGAGCACAATCAGAGGCATCAGAGAGCAGCTCAAAGGCCACAGCAACCCCCCGCTGAGCTGACATTCTCAACGTGCCTTGCCCATTAATTCTGTCATTGTTGCAGCCCCGGCCTCCTGGAGTCCTATCAAAGACTCAATAACCACTGCTTAACTAAAGTCCAATGGCAATTCCCCCCATCTCTCCCTCTCCCCTCTGTCAGCCGCTCACTCTCTGCTATAAACCATCTGACAGCATGCGGTTGTGCGAGCAACTGCCTTTCACTTCGACATGGCTGGGCTGAAAAGGCCATTATTACCCTGTAATTGTGGGAGTCAAACCCAATTAAGCAAATCTGTATGGGGGCAGATGCTGCTCCCTCACTCCCCCCAACTACACACGCACACGCACGCACACACACACACACACACACACGCACACACGCACACACGCACACACACACACACACACACACACACACACACACACACACACACACACACACACACACACACACACACACACACACACACACACACACACACACACACACTGTTTGCCCTTTCTCTTGCATGCTGTCACTTCACTTAGTAGTCTTGATCTGTGATGCAGACTGAACAAACGGCAGCCCGGATCCCCAGCTGAGAGGGACATGTTGCTAATTGAGTTCTCACTGGTCATTTGCTCCTTCTAAGTGAGCAAGAAGAAAAACAGAAAACTGCTGCCTCATCTGCTGAGGCCATGGGAAGAGGAAGTGAAATGCCACTCCTGTCGGCAGCAAGCGAAGGAAAAAGAGGCGAGCAAAAGCCATTTAATCCACAGGGAAGGCAGCGAGAAAAGAGGGGCTTAGGCCTGCTCTGCCGCTCCAGCAGGGATCCACAGAGCAGCGAGGGTCTACAGCTCCGAGAGCAAACGCTCCCATTCAAGCAGCACGCCACCCCCTGAGTCCAACACTTCCTGTCTCTGGGAGGTTTGACTCTGAAATGAGGAGAGTGGAACTGAGGCAATGTTCACGCTTACATGGATAAATCTGAAAATGCATCTCATTCTGTGCTCTTTCCTCTCTGACCCACTGAGCAGGTGTTTCTTAAGTGTCAAAATGTAGATTTCTCAAAAGATTTGCAACCCTGGATATGTATAATAAAGACCATTTTCTGTCACTCAAATTCTTTATTTTTTAACTTTATATATTAACTTTCAATATTAATTTATGTTTAATCATTGCATCATTGTATGCCCTATCACTGTCTGTCGCCCCACATGTATGTCCTGTTGTCTCACATGTATCTCCCTGTGCCTGTGTTCACCCTCTGTCGGCGTGCTGCCCTTAAAACTGTACACTCTGTGGAAAAGAATTTCCCCTCGGGGACAATAAATAAAAAAGTCAAAAGTCAAGTCATATTTATGAACCTAAAGGAACGATGAGATCTGACAAGTTGATTCAGAGGTTTGGGTGCAGTAAGGATGATGAATGGAACTCTATCACTACATCTGTTTTGCACTTTATTCTTTGTGCCTTCAACAAGAAACAGTTCTTGTTGAAATTGTGCAGCCACTTGACAAATGTTGCATTCATTGTAATATCCTATTCAGATCAATATGTCAATATGACCTGTATAACTGAACAGCTTTGTATTTCAAGAATTTTTTTTCTATGTAATTTTACTTTTGACAACAATACACAGGTCATTGATAAGAATCTGTCAAGTTCTCTGCTGGTTTAACAATTGTGACAAACTTAACAACACTCCAGCCTATGAATGTGCTCCCTGTAAGAGACAGAGCATCATACGTAAATTTACTGGACGAGGACTAACATATTCTACAGAAAAGGATCAAGAATAAGAATATAATTTTTTTTTTAAAATGTTGCACCCTCTGAGTGATGTGGAGACAATATTTCATTGTTTCTCACCTGGTGCTAAATGAAATGATCACTTTTGCAAAGTTCCTCTACCAGTGAGGAAAATCAGGTAAGCTCTTCAATCATGACAGACCAGTTGCCTTCGTTAAAAAATAGACAATAGGTGTGAAATGCATTTTTTTAAATTGCATCTGCCAGAACAACTAGTCTGTGATGATAATATTGAGCAATTACAATCATGTTATATTACACAGCAATTAATCACATATGATGCAGATGGTTGAGTTTTTTTACTTTATTTCTCCATCATGACACCAGGTTGTTTTTGTTACTGATTTTAATAATGAAAATTTTAAATCATGGTAAGATGGTAAGTTTGTAAAGTCAGCAGCAGACATTAGGTTGCTAGTGCAGGAGCAATATAGTGGCGCAAAAAATAATTTGTTGTCAGATCCTTCATGTTTTTTCCTTGAAACCCCCCCTCTTAAGAAAAGTTGAGCCTCACCAGTATCGAAAGGAAACAGAAGCTATACATTGCTGCCAAGAATTTACATCAATTTGACCAATTTTCATGGACAAACTCCCATCAGAATAGACCGACATTAACCAACTGACCAAGAGGCCAACCTAAGAGCAGACAAAGCCCCCCTCCCCTCCCGCAGCACTTAAAAATGACACATTTACAGGGTTAGGGTTAGTATAGTATTAACCCTAACCCAATATACTGTATATGTAACACTATAGAGTAGTTGGTGGTTTTAGACACAGCCACAGTACACTTGATTTGATGAACTTCAACATCTGTGTGTGTGCCTGTATTTGTGCATGTGTGTTGAAGCACATTTGATTTCTGACAAACTTCAAATTTAATTTACTCCCCTAAGTTAGTATTAGAGCAGTATTAGCATGTATGGATTGTCTAAACTCATTTTTCACATTCACTATGTGAGATAGAAAAAAGAGAAATCATTAACTGTTGTTTTTAAGAAGGTGACACTCACATTGATCGGTAATCAATCAGTCAGTCATTTCAGTCCGCAACAACATGTATTGAACTAATTACACAGTGAGAGTGCCCTCATTGGACAAACACAGGTTTAATGTGATGAGCAGTGTGTCAGTGTGAACTGAACACACACACAGAACAAGCAGCACATTGTTAGTGTGCGGCCCACAGGGGATCACATGAATAAGAGCACTCATCCAGCTGATTTAAATGTGGCTGATCTCACTCCTCTTTCACTCCCACCTTTGTTGCCTTCAGAAAGGACGGGTCAGAATGGGTCAGTGGACACACACACCCGTTAGCAGGCTGTGTTTGTGTGTGTGTGTGTGTGTGTTTTTAGGATTGAGGAGGGGCTGGGGGCTGAGTTCAGTGTACACATGGTGTTATCCTTCTCTACACCTCCCTTTTTTTGATTTTTTTTTTACCAGTGTACAAAGACAAGACCTGAGCCCCAAGGTGCTGTGACTCAGACACACACAAACACAAGGACTAATTTCCTCCCTGACTCTTTTACACTTTAACCCCCTTTAACCCCCCTCAGAAGTCGCACTACTCTCTTTCCTTTCTGGTTATTAAACAAATCAGCAAACAATGACGTGTGTGTGTGTGTGTGTGTGTGTGTGTGTGTGTGTGTAAACACATAATTTCTGCTATATTGCTGTTTAAATTTGAGATTTGTAATTATCTCTTGAATGATGACAAAACCTGTCGACTATTATGAACATACAATACAATTATAACTATTTTATGAATGGGCCGTTAGATAAATATATTTTGGATTATATTGATTTGACTTTGGTTTCGATACATTGTTATGTTGTTTCATCACTTTTAGTTTCTGCCGCACAGAAATGTGTTGAATTAAAGTCTGACCTTTATTAACTGAAAAACAAAATGATGCATATCATTTAGTAGATCTTAAGTACTACAACTTTTAGTGAAAGGTATTTGATGATTTGTTTATCCAAGGTACTTGCACCAGGAAATAGATTTTTATTGGCTGATTATCTCAGCAAAATGGGTTTACAGTGTATTAGCTATATTTTGGATGGCACTGAAACGGAAATTTACAAAACGAAATGAACCATAATATCATTATTGCTTCGTTCAACAAATTCAAATAGCTATTCTTATATATAACACTTGTTATGAATTGGCGCATTACAAGTAATGATTGATTGATATATGTTTATCTAAAATGATGGTTTAAATCATTTAAACAATACGATGTGTGTCCCTTTGTTGCCTTAAACATTTTTATGTTTAATCCACTCAAAGTCAGCCGTATTGATACACTTTACATACCATCAGCTGTTTTAACCTTTTAGTATATTCAAAGCACAACAGACAAACCTTTTTCTGCAAATTCCAAAACACAAAACCAAAAAAGTCATGTAAAAACAAATACATGAGCAATCTATGTACATCAGATAAAAAAAAAAAAAAAAAGCTTACAATGACTTTTGAACCTGAGGAGCAATACAATCTGGACTGGAAAAGCTGCTACTGATTACTGAAAATGACACACACTTAAAACATATTTTAAACACAGTTGTGGAGTTATTCAATAAAAGAAAAAAGGAAACAAATTAAAGGGGAGAAAATAACCAAAAGACTGTTCTAGTAGTTGATTTCATTAATTTTTTAAGTTTACATGACTGCAGGCTTTCATTCTGGATACATGTCTTTGGACAAATATTTGCTGAAAATGTTTGTTCTTTTCATAGTTTGTCGAATGTATTTTTCAATAGTTTTTTTAAAAATCCTAAAACAACTGATTTGCACTTGACATGCAGGTGTTTTCATTGTATTCCATATATTAGTTAATATCTGTTACACCTAATGCCCTGATGTTCAGATAGGATCAATTGTTGAACACTGGTGATTCACAGCTTCTTCACCACGGCCTTCCCTCCTTAGCTGTATTAATTAGTGATGACAGTAATTGTTAGCCTGGTTTCCATGTGCAAACAGTGTATTAATAAACCCCAGGTGTCTTTATTTCCTCCCATCTCTGTCAATCAGGCCATAATGGCAACATGGGAACAAATGCAGCACTTAGAGGGACAATTGAGGAGGCCAACAGTCAGTAATTAAGCAGTTCATAAGGCAATGTCATTAATTATCCCCTTCACTGCTTGCTGCATTCTCTGGACGTCCTGATTACATGCTTATTGACTCTGAATCCGATGACGAAGTGTTCCTTGCTCCACTTCCTAATGGAGTCTAAAAGAGGAGTCATTTACAAATGGTTTTATTAGGCAGAGTGCCCACATGGACCTTTAAAATGTTACTTGAAAATGCAATTCAACCTGCCGTTTGCAAGAGGCTTTCATGCACTTAAGAAGAGGTCACACAAACAGCAATGTAATTAGCGGTCTCCCTTTTACAGAGTTTCCTGATTTGAAAAGCGTTACACTCCTTTTCTGCTCCATTCAACATTAATCATTCGTTTTCCGGGGAAATTGTCAGGCTTATGAAAGACAAGATGTCATTCTGGCAGGCTGCTGCACAGAGCGGATTTGTTAGACTCATATAGGAAGTGGCTGAAAAGCTTTGTATAATGTGTTAACTAATGGTTAGAGAGGGCAGGCTTTGATTCATGTGTGCCAGAAAGCGCTGTGAGGTTCACTTATACCTACAACATCTTTCACAGGTTTAAAAAAATATAGGTTTTTATATATTATATTATCACTTTCAAAATGTCCTTTAGATTTAATCTTGGGCAGAGACAGAGAAACAAATGTAGCAGTTAATGAAAATGGTCCATGCACATTGAGTCTGAACATTGTGTACGTGTGCCATAACAAAAACTACGATCCCACAACACAGAAAACACAAACTATTAGCAAATTTCTAGTCCAATAAAAGAACCTCTTAAATGTGAGCAAATGCTGAAATTTGCCAAACCTACTCAAAGCCCATCTGAGCTCACGTCGAGGATCCCAGCATGACTCTAAATGCAGATAACGAAGAAATGGAAAATGGAGGCCAAATTGACCCTTTCACAGCGTGTTAAGTCGGCTTGTATGGGTACCTGGAGAGGCGGCCCCCTCCCATCAATAAAATAATTTAAGAACACATTATACTCCTTTAAAAGGGCCCATTTGTCAGACCAGGTGACTCTTAAAAGACCCTGCGGATTAGAGACGCCCTGCATCAGGTACTTTTAATTCAGCCACAATCAATATGACTTAGGCTGCCAGTTGTGTTGGGAGTGAATATTAAAAAAGGGTATTTCAGTTCAAATGCCTCTTGTGCATAAAGTCAATAAAAGTGGACGGGGGGTAGACAGAGGTGGAGACCTAACACTCTTTGCTGCAGCTCTACATTTTTATTTCCAGAATCTGCGTGGCTTTTCTTAAAAATAGTCAAAATAATCAGAGCGATGCAGAACGAATGTAGAAAGAATAATTTTAGCCTGCTTATACTGTACACTTTCATATTTGTCCCCTAACTGAAAACATAATTAGGAGTCTTGAAAACAAACAGATCTTTGGAGTGTGAAAATTAACTGAAGCATGCAGAGAAAACCATTGCATGCATGTGCAAACTCCAAGATAAAGAAAAATCCCAGCTCAATGCTGGATTTAAACCCCTGTTTATGGATAAATAAAATAGTAATTTCCTAAAAAGTTGGAACATTGGAATCTGATAATTTACAAAACATTTAAACCACCCCATATTTGAGTCAAATTAGCACAAAGACAAATGTCAGATGTTGAAACTGAAACATAAACGCTTTCAGAAAAATTGTATCCACAATTTGAATTTTGATGCAGACGTGTTAAATCAAACGAAAGGAAAAGTTCTAAAATGCTTTGAAAAAACATCTGATGGATAATCTTGCATTTCAAGGTTAACTGGCAACAAGTTGGCAACATGAAAAGGTACTGCAAAAAGAAAAAAAAAACATTCAGAGAAAGTGAATCTATCTGAGGTAGAAATGGGGAGACCATCTTGGCAAATGGTCAGAAACATGTTTAAGAATATGGCTTTTTTTTACATCACATGCTATAACTTCAAAGAATATGGGGCCTTAATCCTCTAAAGGACAACATATCATTAAAGGTTAGAGAATTTGAAGAAACTGATAAATGTGAAAGTTGAAGAAATTCAAAGTTTGTTGGTATATGTTCATAACTCGATATACAAACTGTCCTTCAAGATTGAAGTTTCAAACTTTGTTTCAGAGCCCCAATTGTCTTTTGAATAAAGTTTGCGTAGTTATAAAACGATTTAATTTCTCCAACTTTCAAATTTCACAACCAAATCTCCACAGTGCACCTTTAAGGATTCTGTTACCATTACTATATGAATTAAGGCGCACTTCAAAAACCATTGTCTGTAAACACAGTTTATTGCTGCATTCAGAAATGCTAGCTCAAACTATGCCATGGACTGTAAGGAGTAAAGTGTATTCAAACAAAGTCCAGGAACGAGGCTGCCATCTCCTCTTTTAAAAGTGTCGAACAGAGGTAGGAAACAAGGAGGGAGGACCCAATTGCAGGGAAACAAAAATAGTATTTATTTAACAAAAGAAAAACAACTAAACTTACTCAAACACTGAATCCAAAATGTTGCAAAAAACCAAGTGGAGAAAAACAAAGTAAACCCAAAAAACACAGGGAACAAATAACAGGCAACGGACACTCCATACAGACTACAACTGGAAAAGACAACTACCATAGACAATGACCCGACAAGAAACTGAGGAGAACACAGAGACTAAATAGACAAGGGTTAATCAGACGCAGGTGAGACTAACGAGACAGGTGAGGACAATCAGGGAATCACAAAGGCGGGAAACACAAGGAACAAAAAACACAAGACAGGAACACTAGAGGATAAGTACAAAGTAAAAGCCAACATTGACACCACCAAAACCAGATTTACAAAATAAAACAGGAAACACTAAAGACTAGACTCAAAACACAACGCAGGAAATAAACTAACAGGCAACATAGGAGGACACAGGGAACCACACTCAAGACAAGTAAACACAAGACTATGAAACATTAAAACATACAAGGGAAACAATCAACACAAGGAAACAAATAGAACACTATGGACAAAATGAAAACTAAAACAAGATGAAACAGAACCAAACCATGACAAAAGGGCCACAGGTGAAGTATGCTTTTTTTATTTCATCTCCCAAATGATGAGAAAATACACAGACAATAGATACTGAAAATCTGTACAAACCATATTAGGAGTTTAAAAACATGTTTAATAACTGGTAAGCATTCATCCATACCCTACTTAATATTTATGTCAGAGAATCACAGAAATGACATGAAAGGTATTTATTAGTTCTAGATATCAACAGTCATTTAGAGCACAATCACTTGAGCCTAAGGGAAAACAAACTGGATCTTTTTCAACTCACGATGATAAATAATAAAAAAGTATCATCGAGTAAATGCAATCTCTGCTGATTTATGATTATCCCTGCTGTTTATTGTATTGTCTGTTTAAAAGTTCATAAACTATACATAATAAAATTACACTATGCCACATGTTGATGTGCTTTATATTTTAGTGATATTAATTAACTAAAGCTAAACCATGGAGATCTCAGAAGATGATGATGTTAAAGCATTGTGACCTGCTGTATAGGTACTCCACAAAGCCCCAGGATTAGCACTCCAGACAGCACTCATTGCTCATGTAGACTAAAGGCTAGCCGTCTGCCATATTCTGAGTTCATCTTTTTACCTTTAAAGATTCATTTTGGGCTTTAAGCCTATATTCGACAGCCTGTGAATATAGAAAGAAATCAGGGACAGAGTGGGGAATGACATGTGAGAAAGTAGCCCTACGTTGGATTCCAAACCAGGCTGCCTGCTTTTATGCAATATAACTGTTCGTCCAGACAAAACACCACAAAGGACAGTAACTACAGCAGGACAGCTGGGTGGAATTTGAATGGGAACTGAATATTGTAAAGGAGAAGTGGAGGATTGTGCAAGACTGTGTTGTCTTGTGGAGGTGTCTTGTTTTTAACGTCCATCCCAATGTACAGAATGAGCCTGAAAAACGGATTATTTAAAGTGCAATCTCAATTTAGCAATATTTATCAACCATTTTAAATACTGTACTTTATTATAAACTTTCCTTGGCTTAATCTATCTATAAAGTTTTAAAAAGTGATCTCCACTTTTTTCAAATAACACAATTGGTTTGCTGCTTTCAGATAAGATTCCGTAAAGGAAAATATCTTTTTATGTTTTTTTTCTTTTTTAATTATCTCTGCAAATGCACTGCAAATTCCATCCAATGTCTCCCAGACATTTGAACAAACATCATTGTTCTGCTGACTGCATCGAAAAAGACACATTTACCGGTCACACATCTGCCTTGGACTTGCTGTTTTCTCTGTCTCTCTGTGAGTGAGTGTTGGCTCGCGGCGGCTGAGCGAAGCAGTGATTTGGCATGTTAGTGAGTGTGTTGGGGCTAATCAGACAGAGGGGCCACAATAATGGACAGAATCTGGGCAGAATCACAGCTAGACCTGCCGCAGTAGGGAGCGGGTAATACGACTAATTTGTCCACTGTCTCAGCGACCGCACAGACGGAAATGGGGTCAACAAAGGTACAGCGGTATCAAATGAACAGCTGTTGCTTTTCTTATTGTAGAGCTGCCAAAGAGGAGAATTTGAGCAGAGCCCAGCCTGCACCAGGCACCTGCTTTTTGTGTAAATGCAGAAGAATGTATGTACAAATTAAGGGCAGGACCTGCGCATATTACTTTCATTCTTCATCTGTGAAGCCTGTCTATCAGTACTACACAGTGGGAACACTCAGTGCAGCTGTGTGATGAAATGTGCATAGGGTTACTCATAGATTCCTTTATTGGCTTAGCTTTGTGCGTTTGTTGTGATGGAGAAACAATTGGCTATTATACAGACGGCTCTCGTAGGGAAATAAGGTGCTGGTGTGTACATTGAAAAGGCTGGAGGAAGCTGTTGAAGAGTGAGTCTTTGGTATAAGAGGTTGTGTATGTATTAATGCAAATATTAAGGTCCAGTCGCTGGAAGCGCTGAGAGTTTGTTGCTCCATTTCTGTGTGATTGGAGCGTTCCGATTCTAATCACAAAGAACAGATGTATGACACTTCATTTCATTTGGAGGTTGGCATGCATAGTATTCTCAAATATTTGAGCTCAAAACCTGATCTCTGTAGAAAATAAAAAATACAATCAATACAAAATAAAAATGTTTTAACAAAGTAATGCGTTCTATTTGCCTTCATTTTCTATATCGAAAATGAAGGCAAATAGTACGCATTATATATATATATATATATATATATATATATATATATATAGATAGATAGATAGATAGACACATATATATATTATAGAATGTGACTTCACGACAATGACAATGCAGCTTTGCTTACCTGAGGAAGCTAGCAGTGGAAAAGAGAGATCAGATCCATTGTTCCATTCGGGCCCATCCTCTACACACAGACACTATTATTTAAATATATTTGGTGGAGACGCTTTTGTTTTTGAATCGATGTACATCTGAGAGTAAGTAAAACACAAAGATATAGAATGGAGGTAACATAAGCTTTAAGTACAACAGACAGAGATGCTGAAAGGAAAGGCACTAAGCCAATTCACCGAGGATTCAGAATTTGATCGCTTAATTGTTTATCATTGCCATCAAATACAACATCTACAGCTTCATCATGACATCGTGATCCTGAATATACTTATCAATATTCTTATGGATAGATTCCCTAGGATATTACTCAAAGGTTTCCTTTCTCGTCAGAAGCTATTGACTGCAAATACATAATGATATACTAATCAGATAAATGAAGATATATTATAAGGTGATCTAGCATAGCACAACAGCCTCATGTATTTGTAACATTATTAATATTGCTATTATTTTCATTACAACAAAACATGCCCATCACCCAATTATTATTTCAGGTACATAATTTACTATCATTATTTTCATTAATATTGTTTTTTATATTTGTGTTTATATATATATTTTTTTGTTTTATAATCACCATATTACCATTAATCATACCATTCTGTTTTCCCTGTTTTCATCCCTCCCCCAACTGCAATTCCCATTTTCCTTACTCTACTGTATGTCTGTTCTCACTGTAAATGCTGCTGTGCTTACCACCTGGTGAATAAATAATTAAACCCGATTTAAGTCTAGTCTCATTCACAATGGACCGAAGCAAAGTCAAAAACTGTCCTGAGGTCTGATGAGTCAATTTTTTTTTCTGTTTAGACACCCCATTTTCCGATCTAAAGAGGATTAAAAAAAAAGAAGCAAGAAAAAAGAAAGAAGCTATTGACTGCACCTGTGATGCTCTCCTCACCAGATTGCTGATGACAATTCAATGGGCTGTGAAAATCTCAGTTGTGGGTGTATTCTAAGAATATGGTGTTCTTTGGACTATTTTGTGACTCCTTCCATTACTCCTAATTATTTGACTCCTTATTTTTTTGTAAGGAATTACTTATTTGTTTGGGCAAGAAAGGCTTCCTACCCCAGTTACTTAACACTTCTGCCAACTATACATGGCCAGGGATAAAGGTACGAAAGGGGTACATTTCTGTCCCTTCAGGTACAATTTTCAGTATCGAATCCCCTGTGGCTCATATTTGAACCTCAAGTTGACTTTTTGTACTCTTATTAGTGCTTAAAAGGTACATTTAAGTTCTCGAGAAGTAAATGGTACATTTCTGTACTTTTTTCAAACATTTATGTCACGCGGTGTTCGACGGGTAGAAAAACAAGGAGGAGGACCCAAGTGCAGAAAACAAAGATTTATTCAAACAAAGGCAAAACCAAAAACTTACTTCCAATCCAAAATGAAAAAAAAAAAAACATGACCACAAATAACAAAGTAAATCCAGGGAGCACAGAACACAGGGCGACATCCAACTAGTAGCACAGACCAAAAGACAATGAACCGACAAGAGGGTAAGAAACACAGAGACTATATAGACAGGGGTAATCAGACACAGGTGAGAGTAATGAGATAGGTGAGGACAATCAGGGAAATCAAGACAAGAAGGAAACAGGGAGCAAAGAACACAAGACCAGGGCTGCTTCTTACTTCTCTTATTTGCACCGAGTGTCCTCCGAGTTGTCTTCTCCACTTGCGTCTTAGTCCCGACCACCAGAGATGCACGGAGGAAACGAAGCTGAGGAGAGAGGACTGAGGAAATCAGCTTTAAGAGACATGAGACGTCCTTTCCTCGACAGCGTCACGTGAAGCAACGTCCATTTGTGATGACATCAGCGCAGCTGGATCGGCTGCCACAACTCCACAATTTATGAGCGTGAGAGGCCGCTGCGCATCAGGTGATGACATTTATTGGTGATAAATAGCAACTCAAGTGTGGTTGTGTGAGGAAATAAAATAAAAACTGAAGTTGTGAAAGCATTTGTTTCAACCAGAAGACAAGTTTAAGAGGTGTTTATTTATGAAAAACTACAATAGGCTACAAACTAAATATTGAAAGATTTATTTTTTCGCCTTCCCATATCCATTCCATGTAGGAATTGTCATGAAGACAGCAGTGTTTGGGTGTGTGTGTGTGTGTGTGTGTGTGTTTACACTACATTCTATTCACAGTGCTTCCAATAGTATCATCCACTCTAACTGTATTGCCTCCATGTGTTTAGCCTCTTCATGCAGTGTGTGCAAGATCATAACTGAATGAATTATTCTGTCACACGTTGTCACGCTCTGAGCCATCTGCATTACTACTTAGAATTCATTCATATGAATCACATCATTCTTCCTGTCCTCATGTGCTGCCACTCACAACAGTTGCTAAACACCTTTTAGCAACTCTTGATAACTCAATGACAATAAAGACTTTTCCTAGATACCGATCAATCAGTGTGTCTGCTGTTCAATCCAACCATGCCAGCTGAGTCCTGTCAGCTCAATGAGTTAATTAGGAAAATGAGGCACCACACCTATATACGTGTCAGATAATGCTTTACCAAGATAATGTAAACTATGGAGGAACATCACATAACCATGGATGTAATTGCGGCCACCACTGCAATTATACAACTCCATCAAGAGCATCGTCGCAGAAGGTGAGCAAGGCTGCGACACGCTATTCAGTGTTTTGAAGAGGTAAGAATCAAGCAAACTTCTGAATTTAAAATCATGTCACTCACATGCATCTCACACACCACTGTTACTAGAACAATAACACATCATTGGATTTGTGAAAAGATTACAGGAGTGCATGCTCAAGCATGCCAACATATTTTTTTTGCAACCCAAAAAACAATCCAGTTAGATGGATGAAACAACAATCAAACCAGACACTCAGACTTTGTGTGGCTAAACATGGTTACTGCCAGGTTATTCAGATAAGTGTTGTAATAATTTAAAGGCAGACATGAACATTAAACGTGTATCCTTTGTGTTGTAGATCGAAAGAGAGCCAGTACACCGTTGTATAAATGCCCATGTGCCAGTCCTTGATGGTCAGGATCCCATGGCCGATTATCGGCTTTCAAGGCCATCCTTAGAAGCTCTATTGAGGATCCTGCCATCAAAGTCCACTGAAGACTGGTCACATGAGGTACATGTCCTGCTTACGGTGTACTGGCTGGCACACGGCCTCTCGTACACTGTGGTGTCCCGAGCCTTCCATGTCCCAAAGTCTACAGTCTGCCGACTGGTGCACAGTGGAGTGGAGAAGATTGCAGCCCTTCGCCAGGAGGTCATCAGGTTTCCCACCACTGGAGAACTTGATGTGGTTGGCCAGGCATTTGCACTGCTGGCCAACACACAAGTGTTCTCCAGATGTGTGGGATCCATTGATGGCTGCCATGTCCGCATCAAGACCCCCCCTGGACCCGGGGGCCAGGATTACCTCAACAGGAAGCTCTTCCCGTACATACAGCTGCAGGCTGTATGTGACGGGAAGGGCTTGTTTATTAACACCTTTGTGGGGTATCCTGGCTCCGTCCATGACACGAGAGTCTTGAAGAACAGCAGGTTGTACAAAGAGGCTCTGTATCCTCCCCCAGGTAAGACTAATACTAATAATTTTACTAATGCTATTCCCTATTCATCAAACACATAGCAATGATTTTATTTCCTCTCTTTCTGCAGGGTACTTTATTGTGGGTGATGGTGGCTACACCTGCACAGAAACACCTGTGGCCATCATCGCCCCATATATAGAACCAATGCAAGGGAGGGTGCAGAGCCGCTTCAACCATCATCATGCCAAGGCCCATTGTGTCATAGAGCGGGCCTTCGGCATGTTGAAGACCCGTTGGAGGTCGCTGTTCTTCAAGGCTCTGGAGGTCAACCACACCTTTGTCCCCACAGTCATCACTGCGTATGCAGTGCTGCACAACATTTGAAACAGCAGGGGACGTCCTCCAGCCTGTGGAGGACATTGGGGACATTGGTGTGGCTCCACCACATCCAGTGAGGGGGCCACAAAGCGGACATGGCCAGCGTAACCGACCGGCAGGGCTGCTCTCTGCCCCACTTGTGCACACGGTAGCACTACAGGAACTACAGATTATCTGTAGACTTTGGGACATGGAAGGCCTGGGACACAGGCCACCACACGTATGATAGGCTGTGTGCCTTTTATTTTATTTTTCTTAACCAACTTTTGTTAGTTATGTCATTCCTGAGTATTATTTATATTACTTTAGACAAGTGACATCATCTGGGTAGAATCCTTGACAAGCATTTAAATGTGTTAATCTTACAGCATCTAAATGTGTTTAACATATTTGAATCTGCAAGTATGATTTAGATATTGTGCCCTGTAATGAAACACTGAACATTGTATCCCGAGTAATTGTTTTTACCATAGCCTTGTTTGTGAAGTAAACCTTTCTGAACCATATGCATTACATCATGAAAAGTGTTTCACTCATACAGTCACACTTTGGGGTTTGTAATTTCTTGGTGTCATCAGGTTACATTGGTATGACATATAACCAAGTGAAGCACTGAAAACTCACATCCTACCTTCATGCCCACAATGGAGGGTCTGGACATTGTGAAATAACCCTGGAAAGTCTCCCTTTCATCTTCATTGTGTACACTATCTGTCAGACTTATATAGCTCACTTGCCCTTTGGCGTTGAACCTAATAGCATTGTTTGGTTTTCTTTCAACTTTATCAGCTCTAATGTCCTCGGAATAAGTCCCAGAATGTCAATTACAGAACAACACGTTTACCAATAGAAACATACGTTAAACAACAATCAAATTATGATTTTTTATGAAGATTTTCTGTGAGGAGCTGGAGGAGGCTGTCTGAGGTTTTTTGTAGCCTCTCATAGCAGGCGTCCTCCTTCTTTGCCTCCTCCTGCATGAATGCCAGGAGGTCACGGTGGGTCGTCCTGCTATGTTTTGGGGGGGGGGGGGGGGGGGCAGAGGTAGATGGCCCATCATCCGACTGTGTGGGGGATCTGCAACTTGTTCCAGGCTGTTCATCCTCCTCCTGACAAGCCTGGCTACAAGCTGCAGATCTATCAGATGATGAGCCACCTGCAGAGGCCACAGCAGCTTCAGGCTCGGGGCTTCCCGCCCACACATGACTCCATCGTGCATGAGGGCAAACCACGGCCACCAGCTCCCTGTCTGTCCCCGTAGGTGGACATTTCAGCTCCTGCAAGATATTAAAAGAGGGCTTTATGAACAGGATGCAGACAAAGATACCATAACATGAAGCATTTCATGAAAGAACTACCTGCACTGATGTCTAAGGACACGCATTGAAAACAAACAGAATAGATATCTCACCTTACATTTCCTTTTTAAATTGTCCCACTTTTTGCTGACCTGGGAGACAGACCTGTCCCGCCAGAAGACAAATTGTGTCAGCCTCATCACTTCTTGTTTTGTCAGCCACAATACAAGTGGTCTTAGTGATAGGGCATGAATTAGTTACAATTGTGATAGCATGACGCAGGCTTGATCACTGGCCATTATGTTACTTTGATCAGCATTTTCACACGACTCGACTGATGTGAAGTTCAACTCACCCCCACGCCTTCTTCGCAGTGTGGCGTTTGCCCTTAAAGAGATGGTCATTCTCTTTACGGGTCTTGATTAATTCAGCTGTTATTTCGTCGGTCCCTGTTAAATCACACATACAATTTAGTTTTCACATCATTTGGCACCGATGCACACTATGAAACGCTTCAGTGTCACACTCGTGACCTGTAAATTATTGCATGAAAGGCCTATGTTGTATAGGGTGATGCTTCAATTTTGACTTCAGCACTCATGCTGTCTCTGCCCCGTGTTTACTGTTGTTCCCATATTTACATCATCCCCGTTTCCAACACACAAGTGTGGAGCTCAGCATAGCTAGAGGTCAATCAGCTTGATCACTTTACATACTAGTGAGCTTACATAAAATCAAACCATGTTATTGTTTGGTGGGGATGTTTCTGTAGTCTATTAAATGTTCAATGGGGGAAATGGGGATACATACTGTGGATTATTTTGACATTGGTACATGGCTAACAAACTTTTCATGTGAACAGTCCTGCTTATGTTCTGTTAGCAGGCACAGCCTACATATTCCTTTCTATTTGGGTACACTGCTTACATGCAAAAGTCACAGCGATTAATTTTCAGCCTCAGAAACCCATCATGACTTTGGAGCTCACAACAAACACTTGGCTCTTATTCAAATAAAGCTCTGCTGTCATGACACGTCTTACAAACCCATATTATTTTCAGTTACACCTAAAGGAACAACCATCATATAGTTGACTGATTAAATCGTATTTCAACAATGTTACCTAATTCTATGAATTCAGAAACAGTCGTATGAATTAAAAGTTATTTAAATGAGCAAGTATAGCAAATTCAATTGTTTTCAATGTCCCTCCTCTTGCATTATGTATTATATCTTTTTCTTTTAGTGGACACATGAAGTGGGTGAATGTTAGGAAGAAATGTTACTTACACTTAAACAACGTTTCCATCTCGTTCATATTTCCCAGAAGCGGGGGCAGAGTTTTTATACCGTTCATCTGAACGTCTGAAAGTCAGCTCTCGTATCTCCTCGGTCATGGCTCCTCGGATCAGCCTCCTCAATCCTCTCTCCTCCATTCGCTATAAGAGCTTTTAGGACGATCCTCAACATGGTGGATTTGGAACTACTTCTGGTTCGGCCGAGGACCAAGGAGACTGCAAATAAGGGAAGTGAGACGGAGCCAATGATCCGACAACATGAGGGAAGGAACATAGAGACTAAATAGACATGGGGTAATCCAACGTAGGTGAGACTAATAAAACAGGTGAGGACAATCAGGGTAATCACACAGGCGGGAAACACAAGGAACAAAGAACACAAGAGGACAAGTACAAAGTAAAACACTGGCACCACCAAAACCAGATATACAAAATAAAACAGGAAACACCAAAGACTAGACTTTAAACACAAAACAGGAAATAAACAAGGGGTAAAATAAGGGGTAGTAGACTGCTTTGTGCCAACTCAATGCTGAATCAAAGAATGCTCTCCTGGGTCTACATAATGGCCGGACGACTGTCAGAATGTAATGACTCTCAATTGAAACACACCAGAGCACCACTTATGATAGTCTGGCTCTTATATGGTTTAAAGGCTCAATGAGCACTAAAGGATAAAAGTTACTATTTAATCCTTTACCTAAATGTTGTTAATAGAAATCTGACTCCTTTAAATAATTACCTCAAATCTCTGATGAGATGAGAGGATGAGAGGAATGACTGGAGACGTCTCTTTCAGGTTAACAGAATTTATTAACCCGATGAATCAAGAATACAAGTTACAGAGTCTCTGGGTTCAACACTATGTGTCCCTGATGACAGACAGATACCTGGTCAGTTCGCGAAGTCTGAGCCCCGACTATCTTTCCCTGAACCCTTTTATACATTAGACAGAGAATATCTAACCAAATTATGCATTTGAGAATGTGCGGTTTCCTTCCTCCAATTGGGCAGCTTTCCAAATTATGCGCCTCCTGATGTTTGGTTCCGCTTCTCTCATTGGTGCATCATACTCCCGAATCCTTTGTCCAATCTGTAGGGGAAGACACTTCCTACCTGTTTCTTATCATAACCTGACATCTCGTGTAGTAAGTAATTCCTTTTAAGCAGAAAACCATTTAAGTGATTAACTATCAAGGCTCATTGAACCTATATAAAAGTGGGTAAGTGATTAACTGTTCAGGGCTTTAAACTAAACCTATGTTTGAATTGGTGAGTGATTGACTGAAGGGTCACATCAAACACATGTTGGAATGTGCACTCACTCCTGCAAGCCCTCTTCACACAAACTCCTTACTGAAAAGTCAGACAATTAGATTAACACACACAAACCTGGAATAAAACATGATAAAATAACTGGTATGATATTAACGTAAGCAAAAATTATTCATACTGTGGATATCAAACCATTCCTTTGGACCGGATGTTGAAACCTTATCAGATTGGTTCAACAACACTTTAGAGGCCTATTATTCTATCAGCACCATTTTAATAGTGCATAATAACAGAGATCAAGTATATCCTGTGTAAATTTCTCTCTGAGTCATAGCTGTCCGCCAAGAGTGCGACACCCAAGTCTTACTGTTTTTGAAGTTTACTGGGCTGTATCTAAATGATCTACATTGTGTTTACGAGGACTTGCCGGCTGCTCATACCTTTGTGCAAGAAAGTCGTTAAGCTACGGAATTATAGAAAAGAATCAGGCACAACTGTTAGCCTGCTAATGCAACGACGCAGTTTCAGTTGTTTTGGTTTCATGCTGTTGACCAAGGTCGACATCTACTGGATCAGAATCACACATCATCCCTTGTCAGAAATGTTGTGTAGTCTGGTGAGTTAACAGTGCTCCACCCCTTAGGCTTGGGCCCCTATTCCCTGGTCCTTTTAACTCTTGAGCTGCCCACTTTAAAGAGCATATTGTAGGTTAAAAAAAAGTGTAAATTAACACTTAATGTTGTCTGATAAGGGCTGTAGAATAAGTACATCAATTTTTTGTATGTTCTTCAACACATAAGTGCTCTAATTTAGAGGAGAAAGTATAAATATGACGTAACATAAGGGAGTCGTGTTACTCTGTTTTGATCGGCTTTATGCGTGAATGAATGAATGAAGCCTTTATTGCTCCTGGGGGAACTTGTCTTGCACCGAGAGCATGAAACACTTTACAAACACACATTTAGAAGGCAGCACTTGAAAGAATTAAAGCACAAAGAAACACGCAAAAACATGACATGATTAAAGAGGTGTAATGATACGTGGTAGTGAGTGAGAACAGACAGGATGCCTCCCTGCAGCACACACTCTTCACTGCAATAGTTTGTAATTTGCGCGGCACACATTCAGGCGCATAGTGTGTGTCGCTTGATTATTCATAGTGTGTTTTGGTGAATTATTCCCACAACCTCAGAAACGATCGAACAGACACGTTGAATAGTTCGGCATTAGACACAAAAGCGTTTCCTTATTAATGATATAAATCTCTGGGTGTTTAATATAAAATATTATATACGCAGCATTTAATGATTTGATCTGCTGGAATCCTCTGTTATATTCTCTAGTTTGCGCGTAATAGACACCAGACAGATTTGCCATTTTTACGAGCAACTCCCATACAATGTAAAGGTGAATGATCGGCACTTGCACCTTCTACAAATTGTTTTTTAATTGATTGAATGTGATTACAAACTTTACATACGCTGATGTGAACACAGCACTGGCCCATATATCGCGAGCTGACACCTGTCACTCAGCAGGACGCCTGCTCCGGGTCTCTCCTCACACCACAACTTCACTTCTCTCCTGAGGCCGTTATTCCTCTAATCCTGCCTGTTTCTGCTCTCCATCACATCTAACAGGTTCATAATAATAAGTCAGTGGACCATTATATGTAAAGGAATACATATTTTCTTCCTTTTTATTGACGAGAGTAACACTCGGATCCATGATTTTCTATGTTAAACAGACCTTATGTTACGTCACAGCCGAATGCGGAGGTAAAGAGCAAAGATGTGCGAAAACGTACTAAAACGTCTCCAGGAGACCCTGTGGGTTATTAATTTCTGAATTTCTTTAAAAAACAGTATTGTTAACGTATTTTCCTATGATTAGTTAAGTTTTGTCTTTAACCTGCAATATGCTCTTTAATTCCCTTTCGTTTCAGCCACATATTGTCAGCCTGCCACTCGGGTCTAAAGACCACTGGATCAGCATGCTGTTACTCAGACGATGCCTATCCTGGACGAGCCCCCACAGAAGTACATGTTACAGGTCTCGGAATGAGATCTTATAAAAAGATAAGAATATCTCTATAAACAGAAGAACTTCCTTTCCGTTCAGCTTCACTCTAATGAATCCCTTTGTTAACACCAACTGATACCATATTCCATATGATTCCATACGTTCTCTGCAAGATAACACTCATCTTATTTCTAAATGCTTCCATCGTTTCACAACAAACACAGATTCATTTTTTCTTTCAACTATACTAGAGTTTACTGTAACTTTAAAATTACCTGCAGATTTAAATATGGGAAAGTACGTTGCTTCTAGTACGATTTGCTGAAAACTGTAACTTCTTTTAACCTTGAAATGTACACATTTCAATACCAACACCAACAATCAGGAGCTAATTCAAATATTCATAAATTGCCAGCGCCATCTTGCCCCACCGCACCATCTTAGCCTGCACGCGGTAAACTTAGCATAGTGTCTTCTTGTTCATAAACACATCGATAAACATATAAAGTTACTACCTTTTCAAATGTAGCATGTTTCATTTGCATTTAACAATATTTATATGCACTTACACATGTGTTTTAACAATACAAACCTGTATATACAGAGGAAAAGAATAATACAGGACACACTGTGGTTCCTTTCCGTTCAGCTTCACACGAATGAATGAGGAAGAAACAACAACCACAAAACACTAATGGCCTGATTTACTAAGATCTCAAAGAGCACTAAATTGCTTGTCCACTACAAAAGTTTGTACCTTTGGTTTGTGGGTGTTTTGCTGGTGATTTACTAGGAATAGTTGCATGACATCATGTGCAAACCTTGTGGAGGCGGTAGTATTTCAGATACGCTTTTGCGTGTTCTACTGGTTTACATCACAGAGAGTTTGGACAGAAAGCAGGACAACTGCAAGCGCAAAATAGGTATTAGTGAGATGCAAATGAACGTCCAGTATTTTCAAGTAATAGCAGATAAATCTGAATATAACAAAAGGAAAATGTGGCGAAAACCTCTGTATTAAACAGGGAGTCTCTTTTCTTCCCTCCCTCTTTTGAATAAATTGTCATACATTGCACAGGAGGTGCGAGTCCTCTGTGGCACTGGTGCTCAGTGTGTGTGCCACTCGAGCCATTGTTGTGCACCAGATGCTGGTCAGCACTGTGTCTGATCGGACATAAATACCATGGCAACAGGTACTGAATTTGGGGGTACAAGCAGTGGTGAGGTCCCCCAATCCAAAAGTCCCACAACGCAGCAGCAGAGGAGAGGGCTGTAGAGTGGCGAGACGAGCGCGCTCAGAAGAAGCACAAAAAATAAAGGCATGGGGCAGAAACGCCTCATGTTGCATATTCATTAAGGCAAACATACTATTTGGAAAATACGAGTTGTTTTGCTCATATGAAAGATACAATCCTCACTGCACGCTGTTAGTAGATCAGCACATTTTTTTGCTGGTGGTATACAAGTTTACACACGTTTTAAGACACGCAAACGTTTAGTAAATCAGACCCTTAATGTAGTGTTATCTGGCCATCTAGCATATATTAGAGATTAATGATTGGCGATATTATTTCCAAAATAAAAACTTATACATGTGACAACACACTTTGAGGGTGGCATACACCCTATATTTATATTACCCTATATTCAGAAAAAGCAGAAGCATTTTTTCAACATCTTCAACAATTTCTCAGTGGCTTGGGTAGGCTATGATCAATGCATTCCAGATACACAGAACACACGTTGACAACATTTACTGAAAAAATAACTTAAAACACATACAAGATTTTGTATCAATTTAATGCAAAATTATTAGGCGTGTTCTGAATTTATCTTTTTTTTTCATCTTTACATCATGGGCAATCAAATATTCATCCAAGTTATGACATCAGTCAATGTGCCATTATTATTATTATTATTTTTTTTTTTTTATTCAAAAACAGTATACTCATTCCACAGGAAAACAAACATAAAAATCCAACCAAAATCACACAGACAGTCCAGGAATCAACTGAGATGACTTTGGATTCATCCAGGCTTTGCTCCAAATGTTCATCCTCTCTGATGTCTTCCTCTGTTATTCTTCAGTTTTATTATGTGGGGCAGAAGACTCTACGCTTTGCTCAGGTTAACTAACGTGTTGGTCCTGTCTCTGTTGCTGAGACTTGTATTGGCAACAGTTTTTGGTGGTCATATCCTTCTTTAACCTTCCCCAACCTTCTCCAAAGAGAGATGTTCTTGTCATCTGGTGTATGCAGGACAGTGGATGTGTCAGATATATACCTCAGTGTTGCAGCTGATTCCACCTCAGTGTTGCAGCTGATTCCTGGTTGGTCTCTAATGAATTTGAGGAGGTCTCGCATGTGTAGATGGTTGTCTCAAGTAATTTCTGGACTGTCTTACGTGGGTCCCCTTTGGTTTCAGGCATAGATTTAGGTAGCCTGCCGCGAAACCGCTTTTTGCACGGCCTATTTTAAAAAAACACGGCCTTGAAATTATTGCACGGCTTGACCTAGGCCGTGCAAATATCTACATTTAATAGACGTGCTTACTACACAGGTTTCTATACGGTGCGCTAAATATCTGATTAGGCTACATTCTAATTCTGGCAAAGAATATGTTTGCCGAATACCGGTACTGAAAAGCTTAAACCCGATCCCGTTTACGTTTCTACAGCCACCCGTGCCCTATTTGGTAGACGGCGTGTCAGCCGGATGATGATAGCCGCTATGTAAATAGCATCATATGATAGCAGCTAACCGCTAACTAATAAATTCAACAAAGGAGAAAAACGCAACACAAACAAAACCAACGAAGAAGACATCCAGTAGTTCATCCACTTTGTCATTGGCATGTGACTGTTTATTACAAGAACTCAATCAAGCTTTGTTTCAGAGAAGGCTGTGAGCGGCGAGGAGAAATACACACGTAAACAATCAGCTGTGTATTACAGTCAATGGTTTAAACACGGCGGAGTTTTGTTTACCGACGTAACACAGGAAGTGACGATTTTTTCAACCAATCAACGGACTGCAGTGTTTAGCTCCACCTTTTCGGGTCAGCGCCACATTCGAATATGCTGACAGATGATTGACTTATCAAGGTCTAGGGATCTATTATTACTGGATGACACATGTAATATTATGAATTTATTTGTTTGTTGTTTGTTTTTTAAAGAAAGTGCAGATAGAAGTAGTGGGCCAACAAAGGGGTTAGACAACATGAACCAAGTGAGTCAAATGATGAAGGGGTGTGTCAGGGCAGGGGCTGTACAGTAAATCAACATTATCAAGCTTGGGAAAACTAAAATGTGAAAACTAAAATGTGTAACAATGCATCTTATTGAACAGAATGCACAATTTAGAGACTTATTCAGTATTCTTCAAAACCAGTGTGTTAGGGAGCACATAACCTCCACTCCGCCGTGCCGCGCCGCCGTGAGTGACACTGAAAAAAATTTGCACCCCCTGTATTTTTTTTTGCACCCCCTGTTTTCCCATTTCTGCCTAAATCACTGGTTTCAGGTAACGCCTGGACAGTCTGAAGTGGGTCCATGGAAGAGTCAACTGTTTCCTTAGTTAACTTCTGGACTGTCTCTGGTAGGTCCCTAAATATGTCTCTTGTCCTAGGTGATTCCTGGTCTATGTCAAATGAGTCAGAGAAAATTAGAATTGTCTCTGGTCGTCTCAGGTGATTCTTTGACAGTCTCAAGTGTGACCTGGGCCTTCTCATGTAACTCTTTGGTTGTCTCCAAAGTGTCTTCCTCTCTCGTTTTGTCCTCAGATGTCTCCTGCAGGGGGGAGCTTTTCTTTCAGCTCACATGTATTGAGATCTAAATGTCCACAGAGCTTGTTCACCACATTCTGCAGTACTTTTACATTCTCCAGAATCATAAAACATGGGACATGAGAAAACTGTCCATTGTGCCAATGGGTGGTTTACACAAAAGGTTTGCTTTGATGTTGAGACTGGTGTGAGAGACGTGGGAAAGACGAATCATCCAAGCAAAAGTAAAGCTAACTCAAGTTTATATAGCCCATTTACAACAGCTTCAGCTTTTTTTGCATCATGTTTAAACATGCACGCAACCTGATACTTATCTATATTAGAAATAGTCAGGGACTATGTTGTTAACTGTCCTGAACAGAGCGAAGAACATTGTTAAGGACAGTTGTCACCCTTTCATCTGTTTGACATGCTGCCCTCTGGCAGATGCTACAGGTGTGTCCAAGCTCTGACAAACAGACTCAAGGACAGCTTCTTCCCCAGAGCCAAAACCATGACCATCCTACCTCTACCACACGCTCTCAAACACTACTGGCATGTGCAATATTCTACATTTCAGACTATAATGTTTATTTATATAATAATTTACCCCACCCTGTGCAATTCTTATATCACATATTTCTACTATAGTCTACGTCATACTGTGCTATATTTATATTTCTGCTATGGTTTACATCTCATACGTTGCAATATTTACATTTTATATCCTACTATAGTTTACATTTCCTACTATGCAAATATATTCTTATATATAAGAATTTTGCAATAAGAATTTTCTAATTTTAGACTTCTTAACTTTTGTACTGTGTAAATACTAATCTGATATTTCTGCTATATCCATTCAAATTTATTATGCTGCTAACTGTAAATGAGTCTTCCCACACATATCCCACCTTACATTAACTAGTTTTTTTTTTTAGTTCACTTTTTATATTCTTTTTGTTTTTAGCTGTGTGCACTTTAAGGTGAAGCCATGAACAACGTGGTCATGGAGCTCACAGAACCGCACACTGAACTCCACTCTCAGCATTTCCAGTGCGTCCTTGCACTTCTTGGTTGGAAACGGCACCGCTGGTTTCTCATCTGAGAGGCTTCGAGTTGTAGGGTGATAGGTGTAGTCTTGTTTTTGCACTTGTCCTGCAAGCAGCACCAGTTTCACCTTAAATGTTTTGATGTGGAAATACATGTCACAGATTAATTTCCCCTTACCTTAGAGTTGTAAATTGAGGCCGTTTAAAATTTCTTTCACATCTGTTAAAAAGGCAAGGTCCCATTTCCATTCTGTGTCGATCAGCTCTGGGACAGTTTTCCCCTTTGTCAGGAGAAAGGCATTGATTTCGGGTAGCAGCTCGTAAAAGCGCTTCAAACCTCTGACTCAACCATCTGACTTTAACATGGTAAAGCATGTCTTCATGAGCACACTCCAGCTCAGATAGAAACGCTTGGAACTGCCTGTATTTTAGTCTGTTTGCTCTGATGAAGTTTATGCAAGACACAACCACCTTCATGACAGATTCCCACTTCAGAACTTTGCAGCACAGTGCTTGCTGGTGAATCAGGCAGTGGACTTCTAGTGGGGGGGGAGAGAGACCTCGTTCCTCCATTTCTCGTTTTATGCGCCCCACTAGCCCCCGCGACGCACCAACCATACTCGGAGCACCGTCCGTTGAGATGCTAGCCAGCTTAGACCAGTCTAACTTGAACTCTTTCATCATTTGGCTTACTTTACAAAAAATATCCTGTCATAGTATCCGTGAGACTTTTTTTAAAGTGGCTGGCTCCTCTGACACTTCAAAATTTGAATTAACTCCCCGAATAAAAATCAGCACTTGTGCTGTGTCCTGCACGTCATTGCTCTCATCCATTGCCAATGCAAAACACTCAAAATCTTTAGCTTTCTCTTTCAGCTGGACATGTACATTATGCCCCCATTTCTTCAATCCACCTGGTAATGGTGGACAGACTCACCGCGTTCAGGGCATCTTCCTTGTCCGGACACACCTCCTTCTTCTTCAAAAACTCTCCATCACTGAACGACTTTCCACAGCTTGCAATCAGTTTGGCTACCTCGAAGCTGGCTGACAGGTACACCTGTGCACCTGTCCATTGCTGTTAAAAAAGTCTGCACTCTGAATCAATTTTCCCTTTTCCCAAGAGCTTCGACATTTTCTCCTCGCCCGTGCATACTCATTAATAGAAACAAAGCGTGCACTTGACGCTTGCTTGCCCTACACTGCAGCGCGAATGCGGTGACGTCGCGTCATCATGCTCTCTAAGGAAAATGCAATTTTAGATAGGGCATGTTTACAGTGATTGCTTTGGATCATTAAGCCACTACAGTTGTTTATTCGGGCCAGATGTGGCCCGTGGGCCGTAGTTTGGGGACCCCTGATTTAAAGTGTATGGATGGAACTCGGGGTCCTAAGTGCAAAAATGCCCTGATTAGTTGTTTTTTGCCACTGCACTCACAGTGGACTCAGTTTGAATTTCAACAGCGCATCTCTCTACAATATTCCAAAAGTCTATACCAACTAATTTAAGTCAAGAAGGGCAGGGATTTATGAAATCAGCTTAGTCTGAGGAGAAACTCACGTGTCCTGTCATTTTAAGACTACAACTTCAAGGTATAGAGCAGCTGCTTATGCTTCTTGGTGATACCCCCTTGAAAAAAATGAAAATAATAAGCATATGAAGCTATTAAAACTGAACCCTGAAACTGAGGCCAGTGCAAAGAGCCGCCCAAATGGACAAAGGGCCTTAGATTGTGTTTTATTTACAACAAATGCAAACCAATTTATTGGCCTTGCCATTTTGCTATCTATGGTGGCATTTGAGCATCTGCTGCTTCCTGCTGCCTGGGCAGCAGCATTGGACATTCAAAATGTCAGACAGTTGCTGATGTTAAGTTTATTTATGCTTACGCTATAAATGCAAGTTAATAAACTTTTGAAAAGGGAGATCCTTTTTTAAGGATAATTGTTAAGCACGTTTTCTTTGCCTTTCTTTTTTTCTGATGTACCTAGTGTGTGATGATACTTTACAGCCCTTACCTGAATATGCACGCTAGAGGGACGTGATATCATTTCATAAACTACCTTGATCAACAGCTGAACACAATCTACAAATCACATACAAACTGTAGGAAAATTAATACACATTTTAAATTAAATATTGTGATACATCATACTCATGTTTCCAGAAAGATGTCAGAAATGAAACACTTAAGAAACCTACAATCAACACATATAAGACTGATGGTCAATGTGTTAATTGTACAGAAACACACACAAGAAGGAGTTTAGAGAGCATCCAGTAGGTTCTGTATGATGGATGGATTATTTGAGGATTATTTTCTTCTTCTTCTTCTTTTTAATTTTTTTAATTTTTTTTTTACATTTTTAATTCTCTGATTACAAATACACTGTTGTAGAAATTACCACACTTTCTGAAGTCAGTGTAAATGGTCCTTTTCACACTGTTTTTCTATACAGTTGTTGACATTTTCCATATTTTCTCAGTAAAAAAAGCAGCAAAACAAGACAAGAATATTTATTGCATACACTACTAATCTGGCCCAACACAGCTCTCATAGTAACAGAGACAGAGAGCATGCTCAGGCCATCTGCGGCTGAGATGCAGTAAAGCTTCCCCATCAGCAGAAGTAATGGATTAAAGGCTGCTGTGGCTCTGCAGTTTGCCAGTCAATGTTCTTTCTCTGTCCTCCAGCCCAAGCCCCCCACCCTCCTCTGTCCCCTTCCCGCTGGAAGAAGTTGATTTGCCATCAATTGCCATCTTGGCTGGCCCATTAATGCACGCCCACAAAAGGATGACACATCGCATTATCACCTCAGTCCCTTTCAAATTAGAGCTGAGCGCTGCCTCTGCGCAGCTTGTGACTGGTTAACACTATCAGCTATTTGTAGGGATTGTTCTCTAATACGCAGCGTCTAAAGATTTCATCAGGCATTTGATGACGGAAATAAACCACTGCCCACAGGGAAATTGAACTGATTAATGGAATTATGCGTTGGAGGGGAGTCGACACTCACATGAGGGTGAGCAGAATCTGTTACACGGACCTGACTGAGTGGCCTTAGCCTGTGTTCAGGCTACCTTGAAGCATGGTCCACTTACTGTATTTCCACAAGAAAAGCCAGGGATTCAAACCGTTGCTGCTAACAGTGCCTGCTCTGTGCCTGCCTTAAGCATCAGGATCCTGTTGGCTTGAGAGCGCATTGTCATTCACTCACAGAGAAAGCACTATAAGTCTTACAACATGAGCAGGAACAGCACTGAAATGCCACTTCTTATCCTTTTGTGCTCTTATTCCAAGAAAGTTTTTTTCCCTCATTCAAACCCATCCCCCCCCCCCCTCCAATATTGTTAAGTGCTCTCTTAGTGCGCCTTAATGCACCTCTACCTAGCCACTGAAGCCACAGACGACCCCCTTCCACCATCACAGCCTAGCCAGTCTCTGCTTCACATCACAATCTCTCTTTGCATGAATTGTTTGTAGCTCTTCAGGAGGATGCAAACAGGCTGCACAGTCATCTGACAATCAGATACACAGTGAGCATTAAACCTTTCCCCTTCACTGCTCCTACAATCTTTGCAAAGTGACAATACAGGTTTCCCATGAGTAGTTTTATTGCCAGCTCAGACATGTTATGTGAACAATCACAATAGTGGAGCTTCTTTTATATCCGAACAGCTCATACTGATTAGAATTGGTGCAAACATATTTTATATGCGGATGTAAATACACACCCACATTCATCACACCCTGATCAAGAAACAACATATCTTTTTCAATTTGAGTCATTTAATAGTGTTTGTTTTTTCTTAAGTTTCTTTGAAGTTATATCTTAATTAACTCAATGTTGATATCATTCATTAGATGATTAATAGCCCAAGTGAATAGCTGAGGTACAGTGTACTTAAATTAGCAATTAGTTTCAATAACTTTACATATCTTCATTTTTTACTTCATGCTGTTCTTTCTGCAAAAATAGCTGACATTCATTTCTCAAAATTTGACAATCGTCATTGTCATGTTCTAAACACGCCCTGGAGATGGGCCACACTTGAGAAAAGATTAGGACAATATTAATGCATTTTAAGACTAAATCAAAGAATTTAGTCACAATTCTTACCATGCATAAAAAAACACCAAGGATCTGTTGACAGTTCGTCAGCCTGAAGTAGAAATAACCTGTCAAACAGCACTGAGCAAAATGATGTGAAACATTGACTTCAGATAACTGATTTGTTACTGATCAGTCATGTAAAATGACTATTTTATTACAAACTACAGTGTCTATTAAAACTCTGAGTTTGAAATTTTAACATCAACATCACTGATCTAAAATGTTATGTTAGGGTCTGAAAAATCACAATGGAGACAAATTAAAAGCTGATTTAAAATAAAGAAACAATAAACATATGTTATTGATTTAACTTACTTCACTTATAACTAAAATAAACTTTACAAAAAAGAATATTCTGCAGACTAGTAGGCTACAGGACAGGGGACAAATGGTCCAAACTGAATATGTATCCTTGAAGTTTTCAAAGGTTTACTATTTTTCCTGCCACGGTTTAGTCTTTTAAAGTTTTTTATGTTTTCTTTGTACCATGGTTTGAATGAAAGCTGGGCTGTGCTCATGACTAATAAAAAACCATTTAGTTATTACGTTTAAGAAACATTCTTTAATATCTGGGTGTATTCGCATTATTTGTCAAACCTAACCAACATGTTCAGTCTTGTTTTTTTTACCCCTGATTTTCTGCTTTTAGTATTCTCAAAGTATTAATGTAAATGAGCGTACATTTAACTTTCGCTCTAATTCTAATTCGTTTGTGTCATCACAGCAGTTTATGCACAACATATCAGACACTGTAACTCACACAAACTTAAACAAAAGAGGCACACAGTGAAAATCAATAGCAGACTGAGCTTTAAGATAGATAGATGTTTTTACTGCTGAGTGTCTGTGTGTGTTCATTTGTTTTCAGAAGTGTAGCAGGAGTGCCCTCTGGTGTTCAGTGAAATCACAACCACTCAAATACAAATTGTAATGCTGAAAAACATTAAAACATTATTAAGGTTGGTATTTGACATTTTATTTGTCAAGATGAAAACAAATGCAAAGGGGAAAAATGTTTAATTCTCCATAATAATCACAAAAAGAACAAAAAAATACAGTATATTGGAATAATGTTTCCTCGCAGTTGCATATATTTCAAAAATAATATACAGTGACTGAAACTTATAACACACAGAACAAAACATCAGACCAGATTTACACAGTTTAGGGCACATTCTCAGCCCAGTGTTCTTATAAAACACACTGTATTCCAAACTGAATTTCTGTGTTTTAATTTCAAAACACTTATTTTGAAAGGTCACACTTAACAATAAGCTGAACACAGAATGCCCATGTGAAAACACCTGTAAGCAATCAAATCACACATATATCGCACTGTCCGGCCAATCACAACACAAAGGATTGTGTTGAGTAGAGTACAGTATAGAGCATCACATTGTACAAATGTGAACTGACATTTTGCTCCTTGTCTGGAGGTTTAAAAAAAAGTAGTTAAATAAGGAAATGATAAAAACAGTAAAATACACATCGAACCTAAACTACATTTTGATATAACATATTCAACACAAAAGACGACAGTGAGCAAGTAAGAAGTACAATAAAGTTGACACTTTTACACTTCAGTTTCAATAACTATAATTTTTAATTTTAGTAAAGAAGCAATTATTTAATGTAAATGCAACTCTGTATACTGTTGTGACCTTCAGATCAGTATTGACAATAAAGAAATGTTTTACACCATTTCATTTGCTATGATATTACCAGCATGCTACAAACAGAAACAACTTCCAGAAGCAGTGATTTTATTCTTTGCATAAACCTTTAAACGTGTTGGTAATGAAAATATGTATTTATTTGGTTTTTGTATGTAAAATTTGAAATCACTTTTTTTTTAAAGAACTTATAGATTGAATGTGCTTGTTTTTGCAAAAAAAAAATTGACTTTTGACAAACAGTCAATCCAACCCTTTACCTAAATAAGAGAAGTATTCCTGATCACTGTTCATATATAGGGATTATATATCAAATGCTCAGTAGTGTAAATGTTTAAAATCTTTCACCTGGGTGCCACAATAATATCCAACCTTAAATTGGCGGCCTGTATGTTGATTACAGTCAGTATACTATCTCTGATTAAATGTTGTTACTTTAATTAAAAAGGGAAAGTTCACATTCCTACATCTGTAGCAACATGGTATTAATTCTCAAATGTATGACTGAAAACACAGACGAGCCAATTAAGCATTCACTTTAAAAGCTGAGGATCAGAAATCTTTGCTTGAAATCCCTTTAGTCAAGCTTCTCTGCAGTGATCTTCTTTGCTACAGATCCGGCTGAGACCGGTCATAACAGGAAACAAATAGACCTTTCACCCATTGACCCCTCATTACTAACCAGCACACACACACACTATGATTTATCTTACACTTGATGCAGTTACTTACTCGTTAGATTTTTGACTGCCCTCTGACATGAAAGAAGAGCTTTTAGAGGAGAGTGAGTCACTCCAATCCCCAAATATGAGCTAAATGCTGAAAATCTCTGAGGAGAGCAGACAGCAGCATTATGGGAGCAGTTGGCAGGTTCTCTAAACCAACTGAAGGGGAATAAAGTGTCTTAAGAGTTAATCACTTCATATATTTTTTCCTCCAGGTTTCATCCGCCTTCCTGTGAAGACTTGCTGCTGGCAGCCTCGGAGGCATCAAATCAGAGAGTGATGGAGTCAAACAGACTGAGCTTTTGGCTGGAAATGTTTTCAGGAAACAACGCAAAAAAAACCCAAAACACACACACACACACACACACCTACACACACACACACACACACACACACACACACACACACACACACACACACACACACACACACACAGACTCTGGTCTCTAGGGGCTCCCTGAGCCCCTAGAGACCAGAGTTTTTAATCTTGTAGTTGTGTGTTTCTTAAACACATTAAATAAATTCCTTTTCCACTGGCAGCTGGATAACATGATTATTCACAGAGTCTATGTGGAAAGTAGGTCGAAGGGAACAGCAGGCTGAGTTAGCCTGGATATGAGATGGAGATGAAGAGTGATTCAGGACAGGATAGAGCAAGAAGCAGAAGGGCAGAGAAAATGAGAAAGATTTTTAAAATAGAAAAGAAGCTTGCAGCAGAACACTCATGTCTTAAGAGTCCTATTTTTGTTGGGGTCTAAAACAGTCATACTCATTCAGTTTAAAAGCAATTTAGCAAGAAGAAATTACTTATGGTTAATATGTTTGTATTGTGAGCCTCCATTATAGTGAAAGAGAAGTGAGAAACAGCGGGAAACAACATGTAGGAAAGGAGCCACAGGTCAGATTTGAACAGCCGCTTGGAGGACATAAGCCTCCGCATATGGTTGTTTGAAGGGATACTTCACCCATTTACATGAAGCTGTGTATCATTAGAAACATGGTAGTAGTGTTGAATGGTCGTGAATCCAACCCTCATTTTGCCCTGAGACGAGAAAAATATGTTTTTCTTTGCCTGGAAGTTTTCTTCATGTGATGCAATATGACGCTTTTTGCATCACATGAAGAAAACTTTCAAGCAAAGAAAAATTTCTTTTTTTTAGTTTAGTTTACATTTTTCTCAAGTATCCCTTTAACTTAGGTTGTTCAAGAAATTTAAATCTGATGTACATATTCCCACTGCGGCCATGTTGCTGTGATGTAATGCTGATGGTTAGCTGGAATTTCTTTGTATGTTTTGGGAGCTTGCCCTGCAATTATACTGCAATGCATATTGCATTACAGAGAGACTTCAGGTCTTATCATGAGTTTAAAACACTTCTAAATACCACAGTCACATTCACAAAGTTCAACATCGCTGCTATTGATATATTGTCTGTTTCACATGTTTTTTCAGTTAATGTAGATAAGCAAGTCCCCTGTTTGTCAGAGGGGATACAAATATTTGTAGAAAACATGTCTTTACTGACTATCATAACACTAAATGTACCTGTGAGTGCCTCTAAGACCCTGCAGTGCATCTACTCCTCTTTAATCTAGAGCAGTGAGGCGGATTGAATGGCCGTGATGCTGTCCTTGAGCCCACTGACGAACCTGTTTAACATAGTTGATGCACCAGTGTATGGAGTGATAAGACAAAAGTAATTTTTTATAAACTTGTATAGAATATAAAACGTTTGCGAATAACGGCCAACCCTGCCAGATGATTGACAGCTTGACCCTTCAAAAAGTGAAACGTGAAAAGAACGAGATACAACAAATAAGTCTTTTTTTAAAGATATATACAATTTCCCAGTCACCATAAACTACCAAACCAGTTTTAAGAATAGAAACCACATACTCTACAGTATATTAACTGAAGGAAGTTGTAACCAAGCACAAGTGACATAAATCAAAGATTTGTGTGCTTTCTGGATTAATCCAAAGCTTTGATAGAAAAATATCTACCCTTTTGGTTACATGTCAGACAAGGTGGGATACTGTCACATCCCACTTAAACGTATAGAAGGATGATCTCTCTGGATAGTTAAAAGCTTGTAAGACTGGGTGTATGGTGAGTGATTAACGTGTTTACCATCTGATGTATGCTGATGACACAGGCTTTTTGTCACCATTTATTGCAGGCTGACAATAACTCAGAATCCTCTCTAATTATAGTGTACACTATGACATTACGTTTAAAATAAAAAGAGTGTCATAATGATAATCAAATCCACAGACGATGTAAAGCACATTTATCCTGGCTTCGTGTTAATAAAGTAAAATCATGATGGTTTTGTCTTAGCAGTCAGTAAGTGACAGTGTTCATCTTGTTTCTAGCAACACGCTTCGGGGAGAACGGGGTAATGTGGGACAGCGGACAATGTGAGACACCCCCTGTATCTGTCACATCCCCGGGTTAAGTGTTTGTTTATTTTATGTTTTTCCTCATGTATCATGTCTTGTGCTTGTTTTACTTGTTACTCACCCTGTGTCTCGTTTCAGGTCTGTTGGCTGCATGCCCTTCCCCCAGTGTGTCTCAGCCTGCTGATTACCTGATGTGTCTCACCTGTGTCTTGTTAACTCCACCCCCTGTTCAGTATTTAATGTCTGTCTGCTCTTCACTCTGTGCCAGTTCGTCTTGTCTCTTCGTAGCAGCGTCCCAGCAATTCTAGTATTCTGATTCTTGTTCTGACCCCCGTGTGTTTTTGGATTCTGTTTTTTGCATGTCGATTTTGTACCTTTGCCTTATTGGACTGACTACCGTGTACCGAACCCTGCCTGGAATAAACTTTTTAAGAAACTGTTTTTGTCCCACCGAGTCGTGCATTTGGGTCTCTTTGTGTGTTCGTGACAGTATCTAGGCAACAGAAGACAGTTGTGGTCGTGTGACCATTATATTTTCAAGTCCTTCCTGTTCCTCACTTGCCAGTTAGAAAACATAACATGTACAGCCATGTGCTTGATGCCAGTCAAAGATTAGCCTGAATTGCTAGAGAGGTTGTAAAGAGGGGTAAAGTGAGACATTGTCTGCCTGCAGAGTATGAGGCTTATGTTATCCAGGTGGGTTTAGCCTGTGTCTGTTGAGTCCAAGGCTAACCTAACAGGTTCTGATGGTCCTATGTTCTGGGCCAAATACTGTACAAGCTGGTTCTGACTATGTGTCCATGTTCTGACCCAGAGGCTGTGTAGGCTATTAGCTGGTGTTGATCGCCCTTCACTCTGATCCCTAGACACCAGTTGTTCTGATACCCACACTGTGAAGGTTAATTAATACAGTTTGAGTCATTATATTGTATTTCATTTACAGTAGCCTACTTTGGAACGCTTTCATTGTTTAAAAATGCTTTTTTGACGCTAAGACTGTGTACAAGCTGGTTCTGATTGCCCTGTGCTGACCCAAAGACACTAACTGTTGTGACCCCCACACAGTAATTATTAATTAAAACATTTTGATTTAATTATGTTGTATTTGATTTTAGCCTACTTTTGATCATTTTCAAACATTTAAAAAAATGCTTATTTGACCAATTCTCATGATTCTGTTGCTAGTCCAACATTAGTTTGGGAATGTGTGGTTGTCAGTCTAGTTGTTATTGTTACAACATGTGTCCTTATGGTAATTTTAAAGTGGTTCACTTCACCCCATTCTCTTGTCCGTCTCCGTTTACCCCGATGGTGGGGTAAAGCGAGACGCATGACCACTTTTTTTAAGAACAATCATATTTCCATGACCCTTTGTCTTAAAGACATTCTGATCATTTCCATAGCTAGGAAACATCCTGAATTAATGGGAAATGTGTTAATTTTACTGATATATCATTTTAGCTCAGCTCGAGGGGAGCAAATGTAAAAAAGTTTATCACATTACCCCCTCTCCTCTACTCAAAAAATTATCAAAAATGTTTTTTAGGACCTGTAAACTGATTTTAATCGTTGTGATTTGACCCTTGTGTGTTCTTATATGTATCTTTTCTTGTAGTTTCAGACATTGATAGATATTCACTGAGTGGAAAAATGTTAATTAAAACAATCTTAGGAATTCAGTATGGTGTGCTTTGGCGTCCACCGAAGATCTTTGAGTGCCACTGCGTTGTTGTAATTGTGTGCTGTTGTGCCTACCCAACATGCATTTGTTGAAAAGCAGAGGGTGGTGTGGTGAGAAGCCAAAGAGTCATCTGGACTGACAAGGCACAGTCATTTTACCGGATTTTGAGCAAATATGACTCCGCTCGCCTCTTGAAGAGAAAACTTTAGGCATAACATGGATTTTTTTGTTCTCGAGTCTTCTGCTGAAATAGTGCCTAAATCAGGTCACCAATGCTTTCTGAACAGGGGAGAGATGCTATTCTTCATGTTGAAATTATTTTACTATTAGATCAACTTTAACATTACAATTTTAAGGTGGAAATGCTCAATATTGTTGCCCTAATTAGTCAATCAATCAATCAATCAATCAATCAATCTTTATTTATATAGCGTCAATTCATAACAGGCGTTATCTCGAGACACTTTACAAAAGCAGGTAAAGGACCTTACTGTTTGTCTGTTAACATTAACAAAAGAGCAGGTAACAAGACCATGCTCATTGTTATGTTTACAAAAAGCAGGTAAAGGACCTTACTTATGGCTATATTACAAGAGCCCAGCTTAATCCGGGGGTTGTTTGGGCAGGCCATCCTCACCAACAGTCCCAAGGAACCTAAGAGAGCTCAGGAGCTCCCAAAAAAAAGGAGAGGTTAGAATATATAGATAGTGACAAGCAGTAATAAGATATGAAAGCTGGGAGAGAAAGAGGGAGAGAGAGATAAGATATCTTGGTGCCAGTTCCCCCGGTAGTCTAGGCCTATAGCAGCATAACTATGAGCTGGTCCTAAGCCAGCCCTAACTATAAGATTTATCAAAAAGAAAAGTTTTAAGTCTATTCTTAAAAGTACCTAGTGTGTCTGCCTCCCGGACCCCGACTGGTAGACGATTCCAAAGGAGCGGTGCCTGATAACTAAAGGCTCTACCTCCCATAGTACTTTTAGAGACTATAGGCACCACAAGCAGGCCTGCATTCTGGGAACGTAATGTTCTTGTCGGATAGTACGGTACAATTAACTCTTTAAGATTTCTATTCTATTCTAGATTTTATAGGGAGCCAATGGAGAGAAGCCAATACAGGAGTAATGTGGTCCCTTTTCTTAGTTCTAGTCAGAACACGAGCTGCAGTGTTTTGGACGAGTTGAAGGGTCTTTAGAGATTTACCATAGCACCCTGCTAAAATAGAATTACAGTAATCCAACCTGGAGGTAACAAATGCATGAACTAATTTTTCAGCATCATTTTGTGACAGGATCTGCCTGATCTTAGAGATATTACGAAGGTGAAAATAAGCTGTCCTTGAAATTTGTTTAATGTAGGAATCAAAGGACATATCCTGATCAAATAGAACTCCCAGGTTCCTAACAGTGGTACTAGAGGCTACGCTAATACTACTAAGGGCCGTCATATCGGCAGAGAAAGTCTCTCTATGGTTCTTAGGTCCAATCACTATAACTTCAGTCTTGTCTGAGTTGAGCAGTAAGAAGTTTCTGGTCATCCAGGTCCTAATGTCCTTGAGGCAGGCTTCTAGTTTACGAAGCTGGTTGGTGTCTTCTGGCTTCATTGCTATGTAGAGCTGAGTATCGTCTGCATAGCAATGAAAGTTCATGGAGTGTTTTCTCATAATACTACCTAGAGGAAGCATATATAATGTGTTATAAAATCGGACCAAGCACTGATCCTTGAGGCACTCCATGGCTAACTTTGGTGTACAAAGAGGACTCATCATGAACATGCACAGACTGAGATCTGTCTGATAAATAGGATCTAAACCAACTTAAAGCAGTCCCTGTAACTCCAAGCAATTGTTCTATTCTCTGTAACAGAATGTGATGGTCAATTGTGTCAAAAGCAGCACTAAGATCTAACAGGACAAGCACAGATAGAAGTCCCCTGTCTGAGGCTAACAGAAGATCATTTGTTTCTCTAACTAGTGCAGTCTCAGTGCTATGGTAAGCTCTAAATCCCGACTGGAACTCCTCAAACAAGCTGTTGTTGTGGAGAAAATCACACAACTGATTAGCTACCACTTTCTCTAAGATCTTAGAGATAAAAGGAAGGTTAGATTTTGGTCTATAGTTAGCTAGAGTTCCTGAATCAAGAGTAGGCTTTTTAAGGAGCGGTTTAATTACAGCTACTTTAAATGACTGGGGTACATAACCTGCTGCTAAAGATAAATTGATCATATCTAGTATGGAGCTGCTAACTAGAGGAAAGACTTCCTTCAACAACTTGGTTGGGATTGGATCTAAAAGACAGGTTGACGGTTTAGACGCAGAAATAATCGAATTTAGTTCTGCGAGGTTAATTGGAAAAAAACAGTCGAGGTTAATATCAGAATTTGGAACCTTTTCTGCCGAATCGAAAATATAGGAGGAATCTGCACTAAGTAAAGGTAGTAAGTTGCTAATTTTGTCTCTAATGTTTAGAATTTTATCATTAAAAAAGCTCATGAACTGCTAAGGGCTAAAGGAATAGATGGCTCAAATGAACTATGACTCTCTGTCAGCCTGGCTACAGTGCTGAAGAGGTATCTAGGGTTGTTTTTATTTTCTTCAATAAGAGACGAGTAATAGGCAGTGCGGGCCTGCCGTAGAGCTTTCATATATCTATTATGACTATCTTGCCAAATTAAACGAGATTCTATCGTTTTGGTGGAGCGCCAAATTCTTTCACATTTACGTGACGTTAGTTTTAGAGTACGGGTTTCTAAATTGTACCATGGAGCTGATCTCTGTCGTTTGATTGGCTTCTGTTTTAGGGGGGCGATTGAATCCAGAGTAACTCTAAGTGAATCCACCGCACTATCTACAAACTGATCTAGCTGAGAGGGACTAAAGTGATTATAGGAGTTTTCAACTAGGTTAGGGGATGGAACTGAAACAAAGGCAGCTGAAATAGCTTCCTTAAATTTAGCTACAGCATTATCATTTAAATTTCTAGAGAGCACTTTTTTATTAAGAGGAGTTAAGGTTGGTAAAAAGAAATCAAAAGTTACTAGGAAATGGTCTGATATCAGAGAATTTTCCAGAAAAAACGAACAACTTTTAAATTCAATACCATAGGCTAAAACAAGATCCAGGGTGTGGTTAAATCGATGAGTAGGTTTGTTTACACCCTGGGTGAAGCCAATAGAGTCCAATAGAGACATTTAATTGTTAGATTTTTTTGCCAAATCGTATTTGTAGTTTTGATTTTGACTAAATTGTTATGATTTACGCCTCTTTTATTGAGGCTGGAATTGCCTATGACAGTAGTCTTTTATAAGGTTTGTGTTGGGATTTTTGAGGCCTTTATTCTAGAAACAGGTCCGTGCATAAGGTCAGAAATTAGGGATAGAGAGATTGGGAAAGGGTCTTGTAGCTGGCAAGGTCCCAGTTCACTTCCTGAGCATCGCAGAGATCCCATTTTACTTCCTGAGCACTGCAGAGGTGCCCTTGAGCAAGGAACTGAACCCTACACCAGCTAAGGAGTATTCGCTGTGGGTATCCCCTTTACTTTAAAGCCTCTCCATTAATGCTTGTCCATAGGATCCTGTTTGTACATGTGTGTAGCATGTTCATTGAACAGAGTGGAAAAAAGTATTTTCCTTATAAATTATTATAAAAAAAGTTCTGGTTTTTATCCCTGAAGCGATTCCACTAAATCACTGAAGCGTAAGTTTACAGTGCAGAGATGAACCCAGCGGGAGTCATAAGAAAAGCCTGTAAGTATTTTGAAAATTGCTGCCTATTGAATCAGCGGATACACGCAGAATACAAAGAGGCTTGCTCCTCACAGAGCTCACAGGTCTGCATACTTCAAACTTTTCTCCTCAAGGCTGGTGAGCAATCGCTGCTGTATATTTCATGCATTTTCTTGTCCTGACTCTTTTTTAACAAACCTGCATCATATGTTTTCATTTCAGCAAGGGCATTTTTTCTTTACAGACAAATGTTAATCTGAAAAAAGGAAATAATACTTATACAAAAAAAAAATGTTGCCAATTTTTTAGTATTCTGACAGCTGTGGTTCAGTAGTGGAGTAGCTCATCTTTCACGCAGAAGGTCAGGGGTTTGATTCCTCTGCTCGTGCAGCCACATGTCTTAGGGCAAGACACTGAACCACACATTGCTCCTGCTCTTGCATCAGTGGCTTGTGAATGTTTATGAAAAGGATTATTTAACACTGATGGACAGTGTTGGACTTAGGACTTGGATGGACTTTACATATAGCAGCATCTGCCATCACATGTAGGATAGCAAGTCTGGTTTTCCTGTGGTAACAGTTAATTTGAGTCATTTTCTCTAAAAGTAAACAAGCATTGTTATTTCAGGAAATGAAACAAGTAAGTAAAATATAGAGTACAATGTAATTCATGATATATGTCCTACTAAATGGCTGTCGTACAATTTCCTCTTTTTTTTCTCCAATTGACACCCAAGTCAAAAAATATTTTGCACCATATGTAGCATTGTAAAGAATTTCTCATGGCTTATATACAGAACTGTAGTTTTCATTATATTAAAACGTCATAAAAGATGCACAGAGATGAACACAGTGGGAGTCATAAGAATATATAAGTGTGTGTGTAAGTAATATATGTATGTATTTATATATGTAATCATATATATCAGTATGTAATGTAATCATATATATCTATATAAGGTTAAACAACAAAACATTTTGCTTAAATGTTTTTAGGTAATGTGTTTTAAGAAGTGCCAAAGCTTGGGTATCTTGAAGATTTTTTTCAGAAGAAGCAGCTGGATGGAACATTTTAATCATGGTGAGAAAAAAAAGTGCGATTCGATACAACAATCAGGGCGGTGTAGTAAGAATGAAACTGATTTTAAAGAAATAACTTTAATAATTTGGCAGATAAACTAAAGCTCATAAATCACTGAGCTCATTAAATATAAAATCATGATACCACAACAGGAAATTGTTTTAATTCCAATTCATATTCTATTTTCCTAATTGGATGTTAAACTAATCACAGACAAAACAAACAAACGTCATTTTCACTTTAGAGGACATTTCAAGCTTCAATTCCTCTTAGGATCAGTTTAGAATCACTGTGGGTTTATAAAGCTTTTCCCTCATCTCATCATGTCTGCCTGTCGCCTTTCATTTGATCTACTGTTTACTATTTCAACCCATTTGCGAGTCATTATTCTTGGTAATGGCCACCTTACAGCTCCCATTAGCCCCAAGCCATTCCTAAAGTGCATGAAAAATAGCCCCGAGAGGCTCTGGATTAATGTAAACACGGCCATTTCACCTTCACAGTCATGTGCTGCTGCTCTTAAATAAGTTTTATATCAATCTAAAGTAGTGGTGGTGGAATAGAGGAAAGGTTGGCAGCTGTGAAGATTAGCCCAAAGGATCATGTGAAATGACAAAACTCCATCTCCAGAGCAAATATAGACACAGAAGTCAAAGTAAACCTTTCATCTGTGCTCCAACAAACACAGCTGACAGTTTAACAACATGCATAACACAAAAACATACCCATTACAAGGAAATCAGCAGCACATTATAAAAAAAAATACAGATGGACTATTGCTGGCTGCAGTGTAACTATGCAGTGAAACTACTGTACAGCCTCCATATATGGGGCACAACTTAACCGCTAGGCAAGGAATGCTCAGCCGAGATTTACTTGTTGTTGCATTAAGGCACACACGCTTGCACACACACATGCACAAACAAAAAAACGCACACAGGTGCAGAGGTGGTGAGGCTGTATATTTGTTGTCATGAAGCCTCACCAGTGGTGCGATAACTGAAACAGGCAGCAGAGGGCGTACAGCTCCTGTCTTAAAAAATGTTTCCTTGAGACGTTGCTTTGAGTGAGATGCATCTCTACAGCTTTAGGTGGACAATAACTTAAGGGAATTTAAGATAGACATATGGATTAGACATAAAGTAGATAAGCAGAGCCAAGCACTGTAGCAATTCCTTCACTGAAGTTATTGATTTTAGAGTCAGTTGTCATTAAAAATTGGCAAAATGGCTCTTTCAAATGAGATCTGATAAACTACCAGTAGAAATGGAAACTAAGTACATTTACTCTTGTAACTAAAATTGTAATTTTTGTGTAATTATACACAAAAATGTACTTTACTTCAGTATATTGTGGGGGGAATATTGTACTTTGCTACACTGTAAATACTAGTCAAAAAGATACATGCTCTCTTTCATGAGAAACAGGTCAGATGATTGGCTTGTGTATACCACATGTCGGTAAGGAGCATAGATAGATTGCGAGAGAAGAGAAATGAGAAACCTGTTGTGGCTTTAATATGGAAATGGTGAAATCAGTCAGACTCAAAATGTGACAGCCAGCTGAAAACACAAGTAATGATGGGCATGATCCTGTTGATAACTAAATGAATCCGTAGCCACATTTATGCATCCTGTTTGGCAGGGGGCAAGGGCATTTTGCATATGGGATGACTGCAAAGATAATCTTATAATAATGATAATAAGAATATTTATAGAGTCCCTTTAAAAACAGACGTTTACAAAGTGCTTTGACAGACAAAGTCAGCAAATCCAGACACAATAGAAATAAACAATTATAAGCAGAAGTTATAAAATAAAAGAGTTTATGACAGCCATTGTCCTTAATCTTTCCTTAATTTATTTTTCTGAAGAACAATCATCAAGCTGTTGGTCTTGTTTGATATACGATTTGATATATACTTCAGTAAGGCTGTTTACACTGCTTTCTTATGGATTAAAGGGATAGTATGTAGATTCGGCCACGAGGGGGCTTTCAATCAATACATAACCAGAGATGACATTAGGGCTTTTAACATATGTATTGATTCAAAACATGTGGTCTTGAAAACTCTTTAAGTTTTGAATGTTTTATCTATTGAACAAGAAAACAGCTGTGGATTAGTCAAAGATAAAGCGCTTCAAATCAGCAGTCTGCCTCATGGGTGTTTGCTGAGACTCCTACTTCATCGACAGCTTCCTCCTGCCAGGTGCATGCCAGTCTGCAGGTTTGTGGACTACAGATCATAGCAGTGCTCATCACCAATGAAGAAAAACTCATGTAGAAAAAAACAAACAGACATCTGTTTAAACATTGATGTGCAGGACTGGCTCTTGCACAAACTCGTGCTCATCCACTAAAGGCTGGAAGACTTTTTTAAAAAGTCAAATGCACTTGTCTTGTAAGTGTAAATCAAAAGCTCAAGTTCAAACAGCAATATTCAGTTTGCTTAATGAGATTTTCAAAGTTGCCCTCTTCGCCCTAATTACATACTGAAGTCGAGTGATGTTCTCTATACACAGGAGCACAGTCCGAAAACTGAATTTTTAGGTTTTCTTCCTACAGCAGTTGCTCAAACTTAGTAAACCTTGTGTGATCTGGACTTAGTCAGTGCTTAGTTAGCTTCTCCCACTGAAGTGAAAAGTCAGTATATCAGCAGGTGAAAGAGGAGGGTTGCTTAAAAAACATGTCATAAAATTAAGAAAAGCTTAGTAAAAAATAGCCCAGGGCGCCTTGTTAAGGTTTGTCCAGACCAAACAAAAAGTGCACGTGTCCCAATGTATGGAGGCTGTTGTCCAGACTGTGGCCTCCTTCCCGCATGTCAGTCCGCTCTCTCTCTTCCTGATTTCCAACTCTGTCCTCTATCTCTAATAAAAGCAGAAAGCCACAAATGGAATCTTTTTTTTTTTTTTAAAGCATGGTCAAAGTAACTGTAATCCTGTGAGTCAAATTCAAATTCATTAACATCACTAATTTGTTTTTGTTTTTCTGTAAGAATGTAGAATATCTGTAAGAATACAGACCCAATAAAAAAAAAAAAAGTTAAATATCAGTGACGCTAATTTGAAAGAAGCTTATCAGACCCTTCGCTGTGTGACCCTTCAGATCACACAGCGGTATTGTTTGACAGCGAGTCCTGATGCTTGTCACGTAGAAAGGTTTTATCTAGAGGGTTTGAGTTGTGGGATAAGATCAGAACCTTCTTGGAGAAGAAGGGTTATACATTTGACCTCCTCCTTCAAGTTGGCTTGCCCTTGTTTGCAAGAAATTGAATTCCTCTCTCTTATGTAGCATGTTGTTCTCAGAGCGCTTGCTAATTCAAAATCCTTGTTCTTTAATTAAAAGGCGAGATTCTTTTTACTTCCCCTCGCAGTTTTTGATGCTGAATAATATTTTTGTGTGATTCAGACAGTAGTGGGATAGCAAGTCATGGTGGGATACTGGTAAACTTAGCCCTCATATCACTGGAAGTAAAATGTTATGTTTTGATGTTTTAAGGCTTTATGGACACTATTTTAATATATCACACTGTCCCAGCATTAAAAGCACCCCAGCTTTGTTTATCCCTCTAACCTTGAATGCAGCAAGTCCGTATGTACAGCCAATGTCTATCAGACTTACAATTTCAACTTGAATTGTTTATTCCAGTTATCAAGTAGAAGTATAAAGCATTTTCAGTAATAACACACCCTGTAAAAGAAGCATTAAAGCGCCAAAGAGTAGGACGCCTGACCTTTTCATCCACTCTTTGAGATGTTCTTAATGACAGGTTTTGTCGAGTTTATCATAACCCCCTCTTGCACATGAACTGCTCTCCTGAAAATTTACTAGTGGTCAAATGTTACATGGACCACACTTATAGAACTTCACTGGTCTTCTGACTATTAAAGGTGCTTTTACAGTAAGTGCCTTGTTTACACTTTTACACACACATACTGTACTGTATACATACACAAGAGGGTTGACATAAAGCGCTTGTACATAATTTCAACCACTATTCCTAGTTGGTTAAATGTAAATTTAAATTTAGACTGACAACTCGAGAGGTAAGAAAACACTCAGGCACCAGAGTGCCGAGTGTGCCTTTCATAAGCAGTTTTAACAACGCTAGTCTTTGGTCCTGCTAACTTGTTATACATTGATCTGGTCGATATGCTTAAGCTGACACAGTCCACATACATTTTTATCTCAATTATCTAGAACAAAATACTGCCAACCTGCGCTCTTCCTACTTTGCAGTGATCTACTTATTATATCGTATCTCAAGTGAGAGGCCGGTGTTTGATCCCCACCTCCTGCAGCCACATGTCAAAATTCCCTTTGAACTGATCCTTAAATTTCTCCTGCTACTGCATCAGTGGTACGTGTGTGTATCCATGGACCTGTGAATTAAGAATGGTCTTTCTTTGTCTTGGCTGTAAATTAAGTCTTTAGAACAGTCTTAACCATTAAAAACCACATAAAGTAACGTCTTACTGTCTAACAGGCAACTGTGGTGTGCTTGTGGCTCTCCAGGTTTATGTGTTTTTGGCAACTTTCTTGAAACCAGCTAAGCAGTGCTTGACACATTCAGCTCCTCATACAAGTGCTCCATTCGATCCAGTTATTGATCCTTTAATACAGTAAAAACGTGCCAATAAACACTCAGAATACCAGGGACATATCCTCGCTGACTTGACTCATCCTGGCTGACGAAACAAACATTTCAGACCTGTGCTCTTATTCCAGGGCAACGACGGAAGAAGGACCATCTACCGTTAGAGTTAGAGGCAGGTGTAAAACCACAATTCCCTTGTCCGGCACTTTCAACTGTGTGTTAATACAACAAGCAAACTAACCTGGCTTGTTGTCGCCATTGTCTTGGGGTGTTAATCGACTCAAATCTCTCCTTTAAGTGACGTGAAAAAAACAGATCACTATACAAACAGGCCATAAAAACTAAACAAAAATCTTTAATAACTGCTTAATTTAAAGTACCAGATTTTAAGCAGGGAAGACCACATACACTTTCAACATGTGCTTGGTTTTTAAAGTTATTCTGCCACTTGTTGCCTACATCAACAGAAAAACTGGTATTGATGGTGTCGACAAAAGGAGATCGTCTCATCCCCTTGTGAAAAATGTCTTGTAGTCAGTCAGTCTGGTCCATCAGAAATTCGAGAGTTGAATTCAATCCCAGAACATATCAGACAACTAAACATACAAATCGTTGTCTAAGCAGCTAAAACAGTGGATGGTCAGTACATTTACATGTCAGCACGAAAACAATTTATTATGGATGTACTTTTAGTCTGCAATCTCAACATATACGTATTTTTTGTTTTTGTTTTCTGCTTGAATTGCTGTCGACAGTGTGTTTTCTAATTCGTGTATCTGTTCTCTAGTTTTACCTCATAAGCTGTTCTGCTTTGTTCTGTGCTGTGTCTTGTTTTGAACTAAGCTCTCTTCTATTTGTTTTGTCGTTGTTTTTCCTTTTTCTCTTCTTTATTTGTATTTTAAAAAGCCTCTTTAACATTGAGGCCAGGCGACTATAGATGAAAAGTAACGTTTTGGCTTATTCTGGCATTTTACCCCTGTATAGTCCTGTGTTTTATTAATTTGCATCTCCTTCCTAAATAGACTGAATTGAGTCTTATTTCTCTCATAACCATTTGGCCACCGCTGCCTTTTCTCTTCCTTGCAGAAGCTTAAGGTTAAAGTAGCCAGCCTTAAAGCTTAAAGGGACACTTTGAGCTTTTCTGCCTCTGGGGAAAATGAGTGCCGGATGAACAGCCATTCAAGAACACTACCAGGTTTCTAATGCTAAAGTTTGATGCAAATGGGTGAAGTATCCCTTCAGAGACATAGACACAGAGGGTGTTATGATAACTAGAATTTAGGGGCAATAAAAGGAAAGTTTTAATTCATTTAATGTACAGTTGATGGTAGCAACAATTGATATAGTATTGTGAAAAACATTTTTTTTTTGTAGTCTATTGTTTTTTTTGTTTTTTTGCAAAGCCCTGGAAATGGAAGCTTATCTTATCTGCTCATGTCTCATTTTGGTTTGTTTAGTTACTTATTTTAGGGATTTGCATTTATGCAAGTTACCATGTCATTGCTGCCCACTGTAATTTGCTAATTCTTCAACAAACATCAGCATTCGATTCAGTAGAAAAAAAACATGAACATGTTATGTGAACATGAAACGCAACCTTAAAAAATAGAATCCTTGTGTCGGTCTTAATACAACAGAAGCTGGAGAGTTTATAGGCCAGTGTCCTGTTCAGCCCTCCTCGACACCTTGCTTTATAGAGATAAATAAGCCGCCCTCCTCCTAAATGTGCTGGGGCTCATCAGTAGTCAAATAAGGAAAGATTATCACTGCAGGTCTCGCTCTTAAATTATTTTCACAAATGGCTTGGCACAGAAAAGACAGATTACCACAATAATGTTTCTCCATCGTCTCATTCAGCTGAAAAGCAGGAAATTATCTCCATCCTCCCGACGGCCAAGTCCTCACTGTTATACTAAATGCTCTGCTGACTGCTGTGTCGTATGTTCACACGCTGCGGTCGGCACACATGAAAATAATGCTCCATCTTATGGTGCTTATGTTAAAAAGATATACAAATGGCAGCTATTTAAGTTTTGTGAAAGTACAAGAGGATTCAATAAGAGGGCTTTCCATCATGTTATAACGGTGAGTGCTGTTTTATGGGACAACACTTTGTGAACAAGGACTTGAAGTGAGAGTGTGACAGAATATTTTCAGCACTGACTAAAAGTTAACTTGGATGAATACAAGTTTGATAGAACAGAAGAGTATCTACAGTCAGGTGATGCAGTGAAGAGCACAAGAGTGCCCTTGGTGCTCGGAGTGAATCACACAGGCGCAAACTTATCTAGTTGACTTATTCTATTTTAGTTAACAACACGTCATGGTGTATTTTGTCATTTTCTGAGTGTTGCAGAGAGTAGCTATATTTTAAACCTGAACTGTTTTAAAGGATACCTACTGTATCTTGTATGTCATGTGCCAAGACTGCAACTGTTTTTTATGTCATGTGTCAAGACTGCATTTAACTTTGATCTAACCATTCTTCTCAGATTTAGAACTACTAACATGATTGTTTTATTTAGAAAGTATCAGATTTAGTATAATTATGATAACTTGACAGGCTGAACCATGCTCACGAAGATTGGTTCATTTCCTGTGGAAGGTGTAAAATGGAGCGAATGTGGGTAGTTGGATACTTTAAGGGAGGTTTGAAGAATTCCCTTTGTCCTTATCTCTGCAGCTTGAAAGAAGTCAAAGCCCCAGAAAACAGTGTGAGAAACGCACAAGAGCTTCGTCTCAGTTAAGGAACTCCATCCTTTGAGGGGCCCATTTTTATAAACGTATTAATTTTTATCTTTTTTAACATAAAAAAATAATAAAATAACAATGACAAACATAAGAATGTGAGGAATAAGAATTGCCTTATTCTGCACTCTCCAGCCAGAATAAGTATATCAATGAATGAATACACAATTAACTTTAAGAGGCACCAGGTTATTTAGAGAGACACTGTCTGAACATGAGTGTTCTGCCAGCAGTGTAAACTCAGTATTTGTTTCTCTTTCTTATATATATATATATATATATATATATATAGTTTGCTGCAGAATGGTGATATTTCTTCTTAATGCATTTGGGACACTGGGCAGTATCTGTGGGCTCAACGGTCAGTGACAGTGATTGTTATGTTTGAGGATCATGTGAGGGGATTAGTGTTTTAGAGACATGCAACATAGCAACATGCATGAAAAAGAGCTTGGTGTTGGAACAATCATGGTGTGTGTTGGTTTACTCTGATCTTGAACGCTGTTTGTTCCTGCTCTAGCTGCACCCTGGATGATGAGTAGCACAGCTGTGCACAGGGCAAACATTGATCCTCAACCTTGGTGTTTCTGGGGCTGGAGTTGATGATCCATGCAGGGCTTGAGAAGAAATATCTGTCATGTTTGGTGTTTTCCACGTGTTGTGTTGTTGTGTTTCTTTGTCTGTCATTCCCTCGTGTCTCCCCTTCCCTCACTAATTATTCAATCAGGTTCAGCTGCGGTCACAGGTGTTCACCATCATCATCATCAGGCTATTTAAGCTGGCTCCTTGCAGGAAGCCAGGGCCAGATTATTGTCTCATCTCCATGGGTTTGTTCTCCAGTGTTTGCTCTTGCTACTCGTACTTCCTTGGATATTTGTATTTACTCGTGTTTGTTAACCTCTCGTATTTTCTCCTTCTCCGTAGTTCCTGTTCCCGTCCTTCCTGCGACTCCGTCTTCCCCTGTTCGTCTCGTGTGTCCGATCTGGCTCATCATCACACGTGTTTAGGTTTAGGGTTTTTAGGTTGCACTAGAGTCACATTGATTATTGTATTGCACAAATATTTCACCCCCGTGTCACGTGTTAATAAATTGTTATTTGTTAAACGTTCCTCTGTCTCTGAGTCGTGCGCTTGGTTCCGAAGATTTTCGGATTCCTAACAATATCATTGTATACCATTTAACAGAGCATGCTCTAACATTTAACAGAGGAGTAGGACTGCTGCTTTGAGCAGAGTAGAATTGAGTTTGTATGCCAATCTTACTAATAGCAGAGTGCATCATAGACTCTCTGGAGCAGGTTTAAGGTGGTATATGTTACAGCCACTTTCTGCCTCCTCAAGATGTTTGCCACCTGTGTGCCTGACCACACATTGTTTCATAACACACTTACTGTACGGGTGCCAATGGGAACTTAAGTTCATTTAATATTTATACAACATAAGCACTGGGTGTGACAATGACAAAAGCAATAACAAAAGCATATTGTTGTACCTCATTTTTTTCTTCACGTTTGTTAAAATAAATCAGGGATGGCAAGCCACATTTTTTGAGGGGTTTTCTTTTAGAGGGAGAAAAAAGCAGGCTCACCTTAATGCTTCACTTTGCTTGCCCCAGGCTGGGCTTAACATTAATATGCTCCACGGCAGTTTGCTGGAGGCGAGAGATAGAGAATGCCGCGTGGAACCTCCCCAAACACACACACCTCCAAGGCAAATTCATAAGAAGTAAAACTGAATTCACTTGACATTACTTTTAAATGCAACTGTTCTTCTACAGTATGTTTTCATAGAGCTGCTCAGCATCAGCAGACAGTTACTGTGTATCAAATATAACTTTCCTGCCCTGTTCATTAATGCTCAAGAGACAGGAGCATGTGTTCCTGTAGCTCTGCTGACTGCAGTTCACCTCACAAAAAACACATTCTTTCTCCAGGTTTTACAGAAATAGAATATTAGCTGATTGATGACTTTTTGGTTTTATGTAGAACTAAAGCCTCAGTGTGACAGTCCAAGATTGTCCAATCTACAATCACCACCCTCAGCAGTCATTATCAGTAAACAAACCACATCGTTCTGAGCAGACTGAAGTGTGTCTACTGAGTCTAAAAGGTACCTTGCACTGCTCAGGTGGAGGGACGCTGCCCTGCCCACGCATGCACAATGGCTAGCAGATGTTTTGTATTGCTTAAAGCTAGAGAAAATTAGATTTTCACTCCAACATTCAAATGCTCATTTTGATGAAATTTGGGGACCTTTCTTGAACTTTGTAAGGAACCTTTAAAAGCCTTGATCCAGATGCAGCTTGGTTATTTAGCTCTTTCAGCTAAATAATTAGATCTGTAATGTGACTGGGGATTTTATTTCATATTGTGGCAACACTGGCAGCGACGGGGTAGGGATTGTTTTATAAGGGATATATATTTTGTTTTTGTTTTGTTGTGTTTGCGGGTTCGCTGTTTGTTTTTTCCATTACCTAATATAAGTACAGTAACACAGGCTGCTGCTGTAGGTCTATGCTTTACTTACTGACCAGGTGCAGTCAATAGCTCTGTTTTTGTACATGTGCTTGGAAGGTGTGGCTGTTGACTGCACTAACTTCCTTTATTTTTCATTGACTGAACAGCACTGCGTTTCATGTACACCATGTTTGATTTTCAATAAAAAAGATTTTGACTAAAAGGTATCTTGCAAGTCTGCACGGAGGACCCTATGGGGTTAGGGATGGTGTTTGACAGTTCAGGAACAGGAAATGGTTTTCTAACATGGTTCCCCTCTATAAAGAGCATGTCTTCTCTTTGAACCTGAAGTAAACTTTCACTCTTCTTAGTTCTTCTGCTTTTGGTCACATTGTCACACTGATTTTACATTATTGCTTAATCCAAAGTTGTTGTTGTAAATGAGAATAGAAATACAAATCCTCCAAGCCTTGAATTGAAAGCAGCTCTTCTCCTGTGCAGAGAGAGCAGACTTAGTCAGATGCTCTTATCATTCCAATTGATTGAGTCTGCAGGCTTATCCACATGATGAAGGTGGAGAGGCTCATTCTTCACACTCATCAGACAGTTTTCTAATCAGCTCAACGCCTCTTATTACAGCTCCTGTGGGCATGTGGCAGCAGACACTCAACATTGTTAGAGTTGGATCAGTTAAGGTGAGCAGCATTGGAATGGACTTTCTCTGAGTGGATACACTGTTACAACCTTTGATGCATACCTTCCAGTATTTATAGGTTTCAAAATAAGGACGGTGAGGGTTTGTACTCTCTGAAAAGTCACTGTGGCAGCACCTCGTTTTTCATTTGAAGAGAAAATTCTTGTACTTCTGAAGAGAAAGTAATGTAGGAGGCTGAGATACCCCTGGTTCACTTCCTGAGCGATGACACACCTCTCTCTTACAATGTTTGGAGCTTCATTCTGAAGATCAATTCCTCAGTCTTGATCTGTCAGGAGGCATATGGGTACAGATGGGATCTGAAAGTCAGGAGAAAAAAACAACACAAAACACATTAACATGATGTTGCCAAATGAGGTAAAACATTATTTTTATGTAAACACCTGATGAAGTATGACATATTGAGAAGAAATCGTGTGTTCTGATATTGTTATATGGGTTTGGTTGCTTTAACTGGGGGATTTTCATCTATAAATTATAAAGAGAAAAAGTCGGGATATTTGCTGCATAGAAAATAAGTGTCCCCAGCAAAAGCAAAGCTTCGGGACATGGAATAACTTTGATTGTTTCTGTGGATTGTGTTTGGAAATATTGGTTTTCATTTCATTATGTGTGCCAGCTTTGACCACAGCCTGTCTTCTCAGCATGTTTTTCTGTTTATGAAAACATAGACAAACTTTGCTAAAGGGAAGAAGTTTTGATTTGAAGATAAAGCTGGATGGATTTTTGTGTTTGTTTTTCTTTCACCTCCAAGGTTTCTTTTGGATGACTTCTTATTGCTTCTTGTATTTATACAAGTATATATTTTATTGCTTTATTGTATTATTTATTTTTCAAAACTTAAATATTAATTTATTCCAGTTCATCATTGTTTATTTTAGTCTCTTGCTGTTTGTAATAATGGCCTCGAGGCCTTTCTTTGACCTATGAAAATTCTTTGTTTTTAATATATTTTTTTAAAAATACAGCTGATTTCTGTTGGAAATAAACAAATCTCCAACACACAAAATTTCTTTTGTAAAAATATCATTAAAATGTGAACTCGCCGGTGGCGCAGCGGCAGTGCGCACAATCCCACGTATGAGGCTCAGTCCTCGCGCGAGGGCGGCCTGGGTTCGTGTCCGGCCTGTGGCCCATTTCCTGCATGTCTCTCCCCACTCTCTCCCCCTTTCCGACTCTATCCACTTTCCTCCCTCTAAAATAAAGGCATAAAAAAAAAAAAAATGTGATAGCCAATGACTGTTTTACCACAATCAACATAAGACATTGACATGTTAGAAATAGATCATTAAATTATTTAATTAAAGTTTTATTTTGTAAAACAGGTAGCAAATATACAGCATTCTAATCACACTGTGAAAATACTGCACTGCAGGTATACTGTCATCAGGTACTTAAAATATTTATAGTTGTTTAAAGAATTGTATGTGTTCAGAAGTTCTGACAATACAACCTTCAACCTGCCTTGATACCACATTCTAATGCCTCTATAAGACTAATAGAATTATTTTTGAAGATAGAGTGTGCACTGAACGAAATGTGAATACTTTTAATGACTAAAATGGGTATAAATGTTTTGCATTGTTGTCAACTGACTACAATGAAACTATGAAGGAGATAAATTATCTCATAAATGCCAAAATCCACACTGGTTTCCAACTTTTCAATTGTCTGTTTTTTAAAAAAGGAAACCTTAAAAACACGGCGAAGGCAGAAAAAAAATGATAGAGTTCTGTCGTCAAAGTGCTGGCATTCTCTGCCATTAGTGATCTCCCCTGCTGGTTGAAGCTTTTAATTCTGCTCCTACTTTCAGTCTGATGCCTGTAGACCTGAGATGTCTCTGCATTACCATTCAGCCGACCATTATTCACATCTTCTCTGAACTGAGAAGCTTTTGTTAATGGCTTCATTGGGAGATACAAAATGCAGACTTTCAGCGTGAACTTAATTATTGATCACAAAGACATACAATGTAAGCGGGGGCACTAAGGAGTCAGTACGAACAGAGCAGCATAGAAATGGAATTTGAGGACATATTTTTTAATTAACTGGCACTTCATAGTGAACTCACCAAGGTTAGTTAAATCATTGTGGAATTGGTTCATCACATCATCATGTACGCTTCAGATCAATCAATGTTTCATTTGACCTCCAACTGTCCAACATTCATTTTTCTCTTTAGTCGGAACACTTCCAGACCCAGCATTTAATCTTGTTCATGTTTTATAATGAATCATATATATGCTTCTCATTTCCATCCAATTTACTGATTCCATATTCTCCTCCTTACATCAGTGTGTTGACAGTAACTACACTTTTTATAATCTGTCTCAGCTCCAGTTTACTGTGACTCCTGTGAAAACTCCTCGCTGGGAACAAATTTGTTCTGTGCTTATGATTTATAAGGATTTCTGATGAGCTTCTGCTTTCATTTAATCGAGTAATCATGCAAAGCTTTAAACTATTTGCTTGGAAAATGGAGCTAAATGGAAAAGTATAGACACAATGGTATTTACTTGCACTAAATGTGTGACTACTGGGAGCATATAATACAAAATAATTAGTTTTTATCTAACCTCCAAAGCAATCCAACGGAATGAAAAGTCTGCTCCTTAAGAATTCTGTTTAAGTTGTTGCACTATTTATAATCAATACAGAGGGGCTCTGCTTCCTAAAAGAATGCATACTTTGTGAGTGTGCCAACTCAAGCATTAAAAAACTAAGACCAAAACTTTTTTAGATATTTTGCGAACATACACAAGAGAACTGCTATGCCAGAAGATCATGAACCATGTAGGAACTGAGTTTAAAGCAGGATGTGCATTTTGAAGTGTATGTAGTTAAAGGCAAGAGTGAAGGTTTTGTCATGAAATTGTTTTTATTTTTTGAAATGGAATAACACAAAACCAATGTCATTTATTTAAATAATGATGAGTACTTTCTGCATGAATTTCATATAGGAGATTTACAATGCAATCATTTACATGGTAGATGAAATCAAATTATGTATTTTTTAAATATATGTTTGCATGTTAGGGCTTTGCTTTTGCTTACCTGCTGTAACCAAGATGTGAGGGGACTGAAAATTCAGCAAAAGTTGTTGTGCAGATATTTTAAAAAAACATTGACATTATTCTGAATAAGACTTGTTTTTGTTACTTCATAACTCACAATGTCCCGTGCATGTCATACGTCCAAAGATATCGCCACATTTTGACACAGGGACCTGTCTGATGCCCTTTCCCCCCCTTTTTTTAAAAACCATCATATTGAAATATGTAAAACTGGAAGGACTCCAGCAACTGTTGTTGTTTTGAGAAGCACAATGGCTGCTCTTCAACTCATTTAATAATACAAACAGATGAAACTGTACTATTTTTCTTTAAAAAAAAAAAAAAAGCCTAAAAAACCCTTGGTTCAACAGACTGTTAAATCAGTTTGTTAGCCTTCAACTCCAGCCAGACCACAAACAAAATTATTAGACGTTTTTGTTCTGATGTCTTAGTGAGCAAAATTAGAGTAAAGTTTTATTTATTTATTGCAACAACTTATTAGCAAGTGTTGTTCAGCGGGTAGCTTAATGTAGCTAATTAGGCAAGCTAATTGGCCTTTGGTTAGCCAAGCACAGTACTTGTCCACAGTCTATGCTGCAATTGTGCAAATGATGCGAATGAGAAACTGATGTGAACGTATATATGCTAGCTACGACTATTGAAGTGGGGTTAAAAATATCAAAGCTATTTCTCTTTGAAGAAACATGAGCTTTTTTCATACACACAATCTGTCATTTAAAAACATATCACTCTGAAAGTTAGAGAGCGGGACATAGCATGATTATAAAAATACAGGATTAGTAGTTTCAGGTTTGATATACAATTACAAATAATAATTTCAATGTGGATGACCTCAATATTGTCATCTATATTATAAAAGGGGAGGACATGTCTGAAGATTATACCGCTCTGCCTACCATTATCCTTTTTCAAGGACTTAGAAAAACAGCTAAGAGGAAAATGACAAGGTAAGCTACAACAACATTTTTAGTAGAGGGAATGAGGTAGCAGATGTAGACAATGATAGGAGTACCCAAAATCATGTTGGTGATCTGAGCAATGTCAGGCATGACAATATTCTGATGACAGTAGAAGGAGGGGAAGATGCTACTCTAGCAGCAATCAAGCCAGTATTTTCTTATCCATTCAGATCTTCTGCCACAATGTCTTGCATGTTTGTTTTCCCAACTACATCCATTGTTTTTCTACTATTATTGTAAAATTGCAACTGATGTTTATATTACTTTGTAAGTGGTTCATAAACACTCTGTAGCAATCTATAAACATTAGCTGGAATAAGATAATATAATCGTAAGTTGCTTTATAATTGCACTTTGTCCATTTTTCCATCCAGTTTTGTAGCCTTATGCATCTTTATGTCCAATTAAAAATAAAAGAACTGTAAATCAAATCTATCTAGTCACTTCTTTCTTTCTGTGGGTCAATCAATCAATCTTTATTTGTATAGCGTTAATTCAAAACAGATGTTTTCTCGAGACACTTTACAGAAAGCAGGTAAAGGACCTTTCTATTTGTCTGTTAACATTAAAACAAGAGCAGGTAACAAGACCATGCTCATCGTTATGTTTACAAAAAGCAGGTAAAGGACCTTACTTATGGCTATATTACAAGAGCCCAGCTTAATCCATCACAGCGTTGCAAGAAAAAACGTCCTTTTAACAGGCAGAAATCTTCAGCAGACCCGGGCTCATGACGGAACAGCCATCTGCTAAACTGCGCTGGGCTTGAAATGGGATGGGGTAGATGGGACAAGATGCAGAAAGAAGGATATGATAGGATGGAGGAGGGGGGGGGGTGGTTGTTTGGGCAGGCCATCCTCACTAACAGTCCCAAGGAACCTAAGAGAGCTCAGGAGCTCCCAGAAAAAGGAGAGGTTGGTAACTTGAATATAAAGATAGTGACAAGCAGTAATAAGATATGAAAGCAGAGAGAGAAAGAGGGAGAGAGAGATAAGAGTTCCTGGTGCCAGTTCCCCTGGTAGTCTAGGCCTATAGCAGCATAACTATGAGCAAGTCTATACCTGATCCAGCCATAACAATAAGATTTATCAAAAAGAAAAGTTTTAAGTCTATTCTTAAAAGTACCTAGTGTGTCTGCCTCCCGGACCCTGACTGGTAGACAATTCCAAAGGAGTGGTGCCTGACAACTGAAGGATCTACCTCCCATAGTACTTTTAGAGACTGTAGGTACCATGAGCAGGCCTGCATTCTGGGAGCGTAATGTTCTTGATGGGTAGTACGGTACAATTAACTCTTTAAGATAGGATGGTGCCTGACCGTTTAGAGCTTTGTAGGTGAGCAGAAGGATTTTAAATTCTATTCTAGATTTTATAGGGAGCCAGTGGAGAGAAGCCAATACAGGAGTAATGTGGTCCCTTTTCCTAGTTCTCGTCAGACCACGAGCTGCAGCATTTTGGACTAGCTGAAGGGTCTTTAGAGATTTACCATAGCACCCTGATAAAACAGAATTACAGTAATCCAACCTGGAGGTAACAAATGCATGAACTAGTTTTTCAACATCATTTTGTGACAGGATCTGCTTGATCTTAGAGATATTACGAAGGTGAAAATAAGCTGTCCTTGAAATTTGTTTAATGTGGGAATCAAAGGACATATCCTGATCAAAGAGAACTCCTAAATTCTTAACAGTGTTACTAGAGGCCACACTGATACCACTAAGGGCCGTCATATCGTCAGAAAAAGTCTCTCTGAGGTTCTTAGGTCCAATCACAATAACTTCTGTTTTTTCTGAGTTGAGCAGTAAGAAGTTTCTGGTCATCTAAGTCCTGATGTCCTTAAGGCAGGCTTCTAGTTTACGTAGCTGGTTGGTGTCTTCTGGCTTCATTGCTATGTAGAGCTGAGTATCGTCTGCATAGCAATGAAAGTTTATGGAGTGTTTTCTCATAATACTACCTAGAGGAAGCATATATAATGTAAAGAGAATCAGTCCAAGCACTGATCCTTGAGGCACTCCATGGCTAACTTTGGTGTGCATAGAGGACTCATCATGAACATGCACAAACTGAGATCTGTCTGATAAATAGGATTTAAACCAACTTCAAGCAGTCCCTGTGACTCCAAGCAATTGCTCTAGTCTCTGTAACAGAATGTGATGGTCAATTGTGTCAAAAGCAGCACTAAAACCTAAAAGGACAAGCACAGATAGAAGTCCCTTGTCTGAGGATAACAGAAGATCATTTGTTACTATAACTAGTGCAGTCTCAGTGCTATGGTAAGCTCTAAATCCCGACTGGAACTCCTCAAACAAGCTGTTGTCATGGAGAAAGTCACACAATTGATTAGCTACCACTTTCTCTAAGATCTTAGAGATAAAAGGAAGGTTAGATTTTGGTCTATAGTTAGCTAGAGTTCCTGAATCAAGAGTAGGCTTTTTAAGGAGCGGTTTAATTACAGCTACTTTAAATGACTGGGGTACATAACCTGCCGCTAAAGATATATTGATCATATCTAGTATGGAGCTGCTAACTAAGGGAAAGACTTCCTTCAACAGCTTGGTTGGGATTGGATCTAAAAGACATGTTGACGGTTTAGACGTTTATACGCAGAAATAATCGAATTTAGTTCTGAAAGGTTAATTGGAGAAAAACAGTTGAGGCTAGTATCAGAATTTCGATCTGTTTCTGCTGTATCCAAAATATAGGAGGAATCTGCACTGAGTAAAGGTAGTAGGTTGCTAATTTTGTCTCTAATGTTTAGAATTTTATCATTAAAAAAGCTAATGAAATCATTACTGCTAAGGGCTCAAGGAATCAATGGTTCAATGGAGCAATGACTCTCTGTCAGCCTGGCTGCAGTGCTGAAGAGGTATCCAGGATTGTTTTTATTTTCTTCAATAAGAGACAAGTAATAAGCAGTGTGGGCCTGTTGGTCACTTTACATAGCAACCTTTGTCATTGGTGTTGGAAAAGGTAGGTGTGGCCTGCGACATAAAGTCAGATTGAGTAGTCAGAATACGGCAGAAGCCTGGTGCCTACAGTCATTACAGCCCTCAATAAAAATCCACCTCAGTCCCAATCCCCGGTCCCCCCATAACCATATGCACTGTATGTCCTGTCACTGTATGTCCTGTTGTCCTACATGTATTTCCCTGTGTTCACCCTGTGTCGGCACGCTGCCCTTAAAACTGTACTGGTGAAAAAGAATTTCCCCTCGGGGACAATAAAATAAAAAGTCAAAAGTCAAAGTCAAGAAGAGTAAAAAAGCGTTTATCTCAAGTGTGTTTACCATTCATGCACTAGCATACAGAATACACGTTTTGTAACTTTCCTTTACGTGAAATTCAGTTGTGCATAATAAAAATAATTGTGTCCAAACTGCAGTGATTTATAGAATCTTCTATCACTTTACCTTAATCTCTGAATAAAAAGGTTAGCACCGATGGAAGCCAATTGAAAATGAATATATATCAGTCTATCCCAATCCAACCCCCTGACCTCCTAAATCCCACCCAACAACAGAACTAACAACACACCAAATATAATCTATCTAAGTACTTCCTGAACTTTTTAAAAAGCTTCAGCTTTCTTGGTGTGCACGTTCGTGTCTGTGAGCAGAGGGCTAGCTTAAGTCTTCCGACTGTTAAGCAGAGTTATGGAGATTTAAGTGTCTGATTAAGTTTCTTGGTTCAAACATTTTTATGAGTGGCAGTGTGAGAGAGCAAGAGAGAGAGATATTAAATTGTTAATGTTTGATTTAACATACTAAACAGATGAAAAAAAACACTATTTTTCAGAAAAGAAACAAACTTTATAAGACCAAAAAAGAATAAAAGGAAAAAAAAGCAGAGAAAGTTAGTATAGTATTAATAAAAGTAGCAATCCAAGAGTGTAACCACCCATCGACATGAGAAAAACATATATTCACTAAAATCTTTTTTCATCATATAACAGACTTATATAAATCTAATTATAAAAACCTTTATTAATAACTGTAATTACATGTAATAGAGTAATAAAGTTAAAGTTTGAATTTGTTTAGATTTTTTTATTTGTGCCTAAAACATATATGATATTTAGTGCTTTTTTTCTCTCACAAAAATGATTGATTTCCACCTTGGACTAATGACGCTCTTTAACAAATCCAAATGAAAAATGTGCTTGATTGCATTTTAGATCCCTACAATGTGACGTGGATAGGCTTGAATCCATTCCACTTTCTTTCAGCTCATTTTGAACAGACACATTTCTTGCCTTAGGCTTTATAATCAAAGCTGTATGAAGACACATTTGAATGTCTTTTCAAATGTCTAGTCTAGTCATTTGTGTGCTGAGTCTCTCAGGAGACCAGACGCCTGAGGACACAAGAGAGGCAATATTTAGATCTCTTTACGAACATTTTAACTTAGCTGTCCACACTACAACCATCTGAGTGCACTGACAGTCTCTGTTGTGCTAACATGTACTTAGGAAAATCTTCCTACCTGCAAAAACCTGAGCTCTGTTGAGCTTTAAATTACCTTACTGTAGGACTTACACACCTTATTTGCCAGCTAATTAAAACTGAAGCTGAAGCTTTGATAAGATGCTTTAGAATAAAGTCCCATCCTCACCTTGTAAGGTCTTATAGCTCGCCTTTCAGAAGGCCTGTGGTGATTTTCATGCCAGACAGCAACACAAATAAATGCCAGAAAAAGTCAGGCCATTCATCTGTCTCTCTCGGGTGAAGGCGTCATTTACCATGAAAAGATTAACTATGACTGGAGAACGTCCAAGCACATGAATGCTGCAGCCGTCAACTCATCAAATACAATTCAGACTTCATTAGCAGGCAACGAGCTCTCAGCTCTGCTTTGTAGTACAAACACATCACTTCCCAGATGCCATACATCCCTCCATCCCCACATATTGTCCCAGGTGCGTCTAACATCCTACACTGCTCCACTTGAACATTTCTATCCAGCTCAGCCTTGTGGGATTTCCCAATTTTTAAAACCTCAACACGAACAGACATATTTGACAATTCCCCACATCCATGCCTGCAGTTCTCCTCCTCTTCTTCTCGTCACTGCAAATCCCTGAGCAGTCCCTATGAAAGAGATTTGACACTGAAATTTACATGCGGATTAATATGACTAGGAGGTCGCTTTTGTATGCAATACAAGAGATGCTGGTGGTGAATAAAAATGCATGAAAATGCTTGCATTAAATATGCCATCCTCTTCCCTTGTGTCCCCAGAGTTGAAGCCTCTGGCATATTCATCTTTGGTCCTCTTTCTTGCAACAAAAAAAAGTGTTTTGAAGATCCTCCCCAACCCTCTACCTCAAGCTCAATTTCAGCATGTTTACCAGAAGGTTGAACTATTGCAACAATTGTTATTTCTGTTTCACAATCCTTCTGGAAAAATTGCTAAAAATGAAGGTTGTATGCAATTTTCTGGTATACAGACAAACAGTGTAATTTGCTCTCCAGGAGGCCTGCAGCTGAGACTCAGGTTTCTTTAATGCTGCATGAAATATCTGTCCCTGTTCTATGAATGCCATGCAGGTGAGGATGAGTGATGCGAACAATAAAGCATCAGCAGTGACATCTGTACATGTACAACATATGTGGCTTGGTGGAGCCCAATAAAAAAGGGGGAAATGAGAGAAGTTAAAAATTAAAGCTACAGATGACTTGCCTATTTATGCCCCAATCTGGCATCTTACCTGTTATTTTTAGGAGGTGTTATGCATCTAGACCTGAATTTACCAGTGATTAGCCCTAGAACAAAAGTAAAAAAAATGCAGTCACTTCATTTTTAATTTCTAACAAAAAAAAAAGATTTGAAATTTCTTATATACAAAATAATAGAGGCAAGTTCAGGTACAGAAAAATAAAGCCAAAAGCCCATAATCTGCAACCCAAGGCCACTAAAGGTGACTAAAGGTAGTCTTTATGGTCAAATCTCCAAAGACATTTACAATAAAAGCAGCAAAGTAGGTTTGTTGAAAACACAATATCAGGTTAGGATGAGGAAATAAAGCTTGCAGACAATCTATGCCCATTTTATGCCTTTTGGACTTACAGCAGTTGTAACCATTCTGTTTCACAAGAATAACTATTCATATTTGATAGTTTATTGTCTTGGAGCTGTTTTCATGGGAGGCTAAGCATGAGAAAAAAATGAACCATTATTACCATATTTTTGTTTACTTGATATTACTGTAACATAGGTTAGCTCATTTCTGAGTTATGTTGATCAAAGTGGATCCATTTTCTATAACTACAGAGAATAGAGAAAAAAAGACTGACTGCAAAGTTGGTATTTAAGTAATACTCTAAAATGTTTTGACCAATGCTAACTGTTTGTGGGTCTGCAAAGCAATTTAGATGATGTGTTTTCGAAGAAAAGGACGAGTGTGGCAGGCTGAAATATAAAATGAACAGACTTACATGTTCTGTATTTTAGAGAAGCTGAGAGGAAGCTGATAATGTTGATTAAACATGTTCTTGATTAATTCTAGCCATGTGTAGAGAACAGGTTCACATTGGCCCCTTCAGCTGTTTTATCTGCTGTGCTACACTCAACCGTTACTATTTGTCAGGCTGGCCAGCACACTGTTTGTGTAAGTGATTGTCCCTGAGCGCAATGATAATCCATAAAGCCTGGATTGATGTTTGCAGTTAAGCAGGATTGTCAAATAATCAATTTTGCCACAGTGACTTACTTTTTCCAAAAAAAAGCAGCCACAGTATTCCTACAGGGATTTATCTGTGATTTCTCCCATTGATCCACAGGTTTTATAGACACATGGGTTTGACTGCTGTTGCACTCCGCTGAACTTTATGGCAGTCACGCTTGGCTGGGCTGCTTAATGATTTCTTTTGCTGCATATTTATCTACTGAGATGGCTGTGTTTTCAAAGCTGAGTGGTGCTAATAGTGCATCAATAATGTATGGGGTGGCTTCACAAATGAACTGTTTGATAGACACTACAAGAGAGACTGATGCGGTGTAGAGGGAAAGGAGGCCCAATTGAAAAACTAAAACTTTATAATATTTTTCCGCAAAAACTGTTGTGTGCCATCCCTTACCAATTCAAATCAAACATCAGTTATTCTGTGTGTAGCAGCTTTATGAAAGTATTATTAGATTTCCTGTTGGGATCATTTCAAATGTATTAACAGTTAATCAGTTATTGGTAGATTTTTACCAGAGATAAACCAATTTACTACTTTTCTTAAGTGCAAAATAAATAGTTTTTTTGTATACTAACAGAAATACTTATTCCTGATCTCTAAAGCTGAATTGGGGTTTCACATAACACTCCTTCCAAGCATGCAGCCCTATAGCCATTTTCATATGGGATATGGGCATACATTTTTAAAGATAAACCACACAGAACTTTGAAAGAAAAGAAAAGATAGTGCCTCTTTCTCATTTGCCTATGAGTATAGGGAATTATTTGGCCCACAAGTTTTGGTGCATCCACGCACAAACACAGTGAACTTCATTATACACTATGGCAGCCCAAGCTCTTGCAAATAGGTTGAAAGATAGCCTTTTCATTTGGCAACCAGGAGTAAAGCAGGATGCAATGGTTTACATTAGATAGATGACCCAAAATGTTGTCCTGTCAACAGATTATTTAAACAACAATTGTAAATATTCTAATCCAAGGCATTTCCTCCATAAGCAGTTGATCAACAGTTTTCACCAGCAATGGTTAACACTTTATAGTAGCAAAGAGAATACTGTTATACTGTATGTAACTGTGGCTAAGGTCTGCTCACCTGCTCTGAGCTTGATTCCTGCCGTCCTCGTCTCGCCCTCTGCCACCACAATGCAGTTTATCTTTAGGTGTGTCATTTATGCAGTCATTTAGTTCTCACATAAGTCACTGCTATTTACCTCTTAGGTCAATATGTCTAGTTGTTGAGTGGAACTGTCTGAAATCCAACACATCCAAATGCACAGTCATAATTTTTGTGTTATTTGTTAGGAGAAGGCTGAGCAGAGTGATGTAAGGTGAATAGAAGCTAAGAAACTCGTCCATTCATTTGTGACCTTTAAGGTAGATAACTGAATTCCCTACATCAGGCAACCCTAATAAGTCTCTAAGGCCTCTTCAGCTGTTCCAAAAAGCTGCCGCAAATGCACTAACTAGAACTAGCAAAAGAGATCACATCAATCAGCTTTTCTGCACTTGATCCCTATAAAAAGGCAAATTTAATTCAAACCTCCTCTTCTCTTACAAAGCTCTTAATGGTCATGGACCTTAAAGAGGTTAAAGTGCTGACTTTAAAGTGCTGTTTTAACCCTTTTAGAACATTATGTTCCAATAGTACAGGCCTGCAGTCTCTAACAGTATAGTTTCATCTCTACTTTAGGCTTTAATTTTTTCTTTTTTTTGATAAAGCTTATAGCTATGGATGGCTTTGACCAGCTGTTAACTGTTATGCTACAGTTATTCTGTAACTGAAGAAGCTTAGACTGCTGGGGAACCTGCCAGCAAACTGTTTCTTGCTCTCTCTTTATTATTATTGCGTTGGTGTATTTGTGCTGGTCTTCTCTTTGTTAGTTTGCCTTGTTCCAACTCTCGCGTTCTCTTTCACGGTTGGACATCTCTGCTGCTCTCACCATAGTGGAGTGCAGAGTGAGTTCTTGGTAAAGCGGGCCAGATAGAGCAGGTGCTTGTGCAAGAGAGAAAGAATGAATCAAGGGGAGCTGAGGGAGAGGAAAAAAAGGGAGAAAATCAGGAGAAATGAGCAATTGGAAGAACTGAGGAAATAATAAATACTGTTGGCAGGTCTATAGATGCCTTATAAAAGCACTATAATTAAAGTATGTAGGAAATTAAATTCAACCTGCCAAAGTGGCTTATGGGAGTGACTGTGTTACTGCAAGTGCTTATATCCACCTGCATTAAGGTGTGTTGATTTTGAGCTCTCAATACAAGGACTTGTACATTTCTCTTGTACAAGGACTGAAAACATATCTTTGGCCTCTTGTCAAAATATCATTAAGGTTATGTTAATTTCAATCTAAATAGTCAACAGCAATTGCTGTTTTTTTTCATGATTAAAACAATGTGGTATCCAAATTAATTCATTAATTTAAATCCTAATCACTTTAGTTAAGGCAGAAAGTTTGTCAGGGATTTTTTTAAAACTAAAGCAAAAAAAGTCATTTCCAGTTAGTAAGCCTTTTGTGTAAAGCTTTTGTACTCTGTCAATGTCATGTTGCTGAAAGTGTCACTACAGTCAGGAAGAAGCAAGCAAAACTAACATTCTCAGATACTCTAACCTTCACAAGTGACAATGAGCTGCCATAAACAATGCTTTAATCTCACATCAACACATCAACAATTTGTTGATGTAAAATCAAATGCGTATGTCATACAGACATTGAAAGGTGTTGTATTGACTGGATCGTTTATTTCCAAAAGATTTCATTCAGCAGGTGTGTGTCCGTTGTCAGACATCCAGTTGTCCCTGAAAGCAGGGACAAGAAGAGCTTTCAAAAAAGTGCCTGCAACAGCTGCATCACCATGTGACAACAGGAACATGATTGAAAAACATAGAGCCCATGAAATGTTAATTATGATAGATTTTCCACTAATATTGTATACAGGAGTCGTTCATGATTCACAAGATTGTCAATAAAGTTTTCTTTGAGAACTTCAACAGACTGAAGATGATGTCAGATCTATGTGTACTTCAGCTTTTTCATATGCACACTTCAAATACAAACAGAACATTAACACTCTTGGGGTGCATTTGGATTGTCCCTCCTATCTACTTTCGCTATCCACTTTACCTTAACCCCGTGAAAACGTCACATGGTTAAGCAAAGGTGTTAGGAGAATTCATAAAGGAAATGGTGATTGCGATGTTTTGACAATTCGACCACACTTTCACTAGGTGATAATAATAATGTGACGGCAGCGGAGGTTAGTGACGCGAGTCTGCCGTGTTGGAACTACAGTTTTCAGAAAATGGACTACAAAAAGCTCATCTATAACTGTTTCCCCTGTGCCTTCTTATCGTTGAAATAATCCGAAAAACCACAAGGTGTAAAAAAAATAAATGGTAGGCTTCTTTAGATACAAGGAAACTTCAACAAATGCAACTTCAACTTTGATGGTTTTATAACATCAATATCATCAAATATCAGATTTCTCCTATTAAATCATCATCAAATAACAGCAAATCTCCACAAACCTGATACAAGAATGTATAAAAGCAATGTTCACACACAATAAAAAGAAATGAAATAAATACAAAGGCTGTAACTAATTATAAGTCAAATCAATGTGCAGATTGTCTCCACATTTCTCCTCTGACAGATCCTTAGTTTTCATGAACGGTCGGATGTGGGTCGGATGCGCGAGTCGCTTTAAAAGTTGTGGCTGCAATGAATTGTGGGGAGGCACTTTTTTCTCTTCTTTTGTAAAGGGTGGTCCAGTGTTTCCTATGCTAAAGGAGGATATAAAGGAAGCATTGAGCCACCTTTCCTTAGCTTTTAGAGAATTCAAACGGCTCTTATCATGGCCTCCACTTAACTGCTTCTGGGGTTAAGGAAAAAAATGCCAGTGAAAGTGGATAGGAGGGACAATCCGAACGCACCCTTGCTCTAATACACACAAACTCAACATCAAACACCAGCTTACCTGTTACCTGTTACCTGTTATCATAACAAACATGCCTTGGAAGCTGGATGTCCATCGCTATCTCTTAACATTTCTAACGTTTATGTCTTTAATAACAGGGTGAAGACACTTCCAATAGGCATGCCTGCTGTTGCCATGCTGCTTTCAGAATCTGTCTACCAGTCGTGAAGGCGTAATTAGGTTAAAAAAAACGTCTGTCTCTGCTATCACTGTGCACAAGTCTGCAGTCGTACAACCATGATTTCAAACATATCAGAAATTATCAAAATGACATGGAGCAGCTGATTGGACATTGATCACCCCTCATGCCCTCCTGTAACACCTTACGGACTGTATGACTGTAATGTTTTTTGCCCAACTTCAAAATCAGTTCTTTCCACTCAAATTGGCCTGAAATAGTACAGTCTACCATATGCCCAGGCTAAGCAAATAAAGATTGTGTCAAACACATTGTATTAAATTATGTATTACATTAAAAGCTACAACCTTTTTTACACTCAACATGTCATGATCTTTAACTGCACATTACTTGTCGGGAGTCTTTGTGATCTTGGAGTCCATTTCATCCTGTTTCTTCTCTGTTACTGCTAGTTTTACCTTGTGCAAGGACAAACCTTAAAGGCCTGTCAGTGTATCACACTGCCTGTCAATGCTGACTTCAAACAGTGAAAAAGTCCTGACGAGGCAGAGCGAGAGGAGCAGGGAGGAGTGAGACTTCAGACTGAAGGTGCACTGTTATTTGGAGTGAAATCTTATTTTAGCAGTCTCATCTCTTGTAGGTTACAGTCTGTCTGGTTCAAGGACTCAACAAAGACTGCTCTCTCAGTAGAAAGTGCTTGTTTATACACTGTGTTGTAGACAGAATAGTTTTGCATTAAGCAGAACCCGTTCCTCTTTATGAACCCTATTTCACTGCATTCATTTAAATTCTCAATTTCAAATGAGATATTCATTTTTATGTTCTCATTTTGTTTGCAGAGGTGGTTTATTTTAATGTAAATGAATAATGCTACTCTTTAACAGTTTCTGCCAAATGATGTTCTGTTGGCTATTAATTTGCATTGTATGACTAATGAGTAATTGCAGCACTTACGTTTTTTGCAAGTGAAATTAATCAATTATGCTTATTTTCAAAACTGTTTTTGTTTTGGGGGTTAGAATATTTAAGCATTTGATTTTGTGATTTTAATTGGATGCCACACTGATTGACAGGTTTGAGAAATAGAGAGCTAAAAAAACCGAAAATGTTGCAAAAATAGGACATATAAATGTCACAGAAAGAGAGAGCAAAGTTGTTTTGAAATAAGAAATTAAAGTCCAGGAGCAGACAGGTTTCAGGTTGATACGTTGAGCTGTTGACACTAAAGACTTGATGAGTGACAGATTTTTAGAAATCTCGCTGCCTTCTGTTGAACAAGTATGAAGCACTTGTGCATGTAAATTACCAAACTGCTCAGAGCTTTCAGGGCTGACAGTGACACCCACTGTTATTCAAATTAACAGCTCAGATGAAAAAAGTGAAGTGGTGGGTGCAGAACAAATCAGAGTATGCCAAGCAGTTTAAAATTTATGAAAATTTTGTTTTAATAAAAAATTGGTTTCCTTACAGCCTGCGTTAAGATTAATATACTACACTGGCTATGTGCAAGTTGCTATGTTTTTATTTAACATTTAATATGGCCTATTTAGTCTAATGCAGATACTTGAATCCATATTAAATACAGAAGCTTCACTGCACAACAATTTTCTGTAGATTTCTGAAGTTCGCTGAAGTTCGCAGACAGACTCCTTCCTGTCAATCTTAAACTCTGTAGCACAGCAGGCCTGACATTTAAAACCCTGATCAGTACCCCTCTCTCCTGCAGAGTGCAGCAGTAAATATTTTTGTTGATGCAGTATAGACTGAGCAGATGCACAGAGGCATTTTCTTTTGATTTATCACTTTGGCAACTGAATACAGCATGTTTGCTTGAAATTGATCTCAAAGCTTTCTGTCACTCACCGAAGCCAAATGTTTGGGCAGTCAGTTTCTAATGCTGTTGACTGTCTTGACCTTCATCTACAGTCCGAAGCAAACACAGCGCATCAGATCAATGTTGTATGTTTAAAAATGCTGTCAGAGTATTCGTTCTCTGAGCAAGTCTTCTGAACCTGAAGGACACATTTATAACTTGTGCCTGATTCAGGAAAGTGAGCATTTTATCGACTCCTCCCCGCGGCTCCAGTAATTGAAGCAAGAGATATCTGAGGAGCTTGCCATCCATAACATATTGAAGAGCCCTTCAGTATCTCCAGCAAGGCCTTTTACAGTCTCATCAAAAGATGGCTGGAAGCTATTTATCAACATAGTCATTACTGAGTAGGTTTTCCTACTATCCTTGAGGAATGAAGAATAACAGCCATTCCAGGCAAACAGAGGGAAGAAGCTGAACAAAATGAAACCTCTTATTGTTCAGAGTTTCTTGAAGGAGAAAGTCGGATGCAATGTTTCATAAAAATGAATGTTCACTTCACTTCCTGGACGCAGCATCAAAGATGGCAACACATGTCTCAAGAGAATTATGATATGGAAAGAGTCTGCTTTTCTGTTTAGGGAGCTTTGTCCTTTCAAGGGCAGGAACAATGCTTCCCCTGCCGGAAACCACTTAAGCAGGTATATAGAGCATATACAATTGTTACAGTGATTTAAACAGAAAATGTACAATTTTATTCAAATATTAATACAAATGTTGAAATGTTGAAATATCTAAAAAAAAATATATCAGATCTTATCTGACGTGTAAACCTGTGTGTTTTTTTTTTCTTCCGTTTTACAACAATAATTTTTGGCACCTCGCTGTTAAAGGACCTCAAAGGAATGCAGGGAGGAGAGATATAGTTTAATGCATCAAAGGGCCAAGGGCAGGAGTCATACCAGCAGCATACCGGCTGGACTTTGTAATGATTGCTACCGTGTTTTCACTGAATGTAAGCCTTTTATCAATAACAGCTCAAAGGTACTTAGGACAACAGTGTATTAATGGACACTAGATCATGAAAATGGATATGTTTTACTGTAGATTGGTTAAAGTGTTTCTTTATCCCTCTTTCTCTCTCAGAGCATGACACTTCTGTGGAAGTTCTGTGGACACAATTTGTATTCACAACAGCTACAGGGGTAACATTTTTCACTGCAGACCTAAACTGAAACTTCTCAAACCAGAATAATAATCTGAATTGTCCTGTCAGGTCATTGTGTTCAGTTTTCTTTTAGAACCAGTGTTGTGAGGAGTGTTGGGCCCATTACTGAAAAGTAGTAGTTAGAGTATTTAGGTACTACTAATAAAAAATAAATGAGTTACTTACAGAGTTACTGCTTTATAAAAAATAACTTGGTAAAGTCATTTAAGCATTTGCTTCAATCCTATTAATGTTCACGTTAATTAGTGTTTCTGTTGCTGTGACAAGGTGTAGGTTTTTAACCGATTAGACATCTGAAGGCACCAGGCTCATCTGTTGATAAAAGGCACCTTGCTGAAAAGCTGTCTTATCATTCTATAGTCCAGTTTATAGACCCTGGAGCAGGCGGTGTTTTAAAACAAGCTAGCTGTTTATATGGAGAGTCTCCTCCTTTGTCGGCTGAGCTAATGTGAGTGCCACCTAGCTCTCTGGGGTCTCTCTAGAAGCGTGTTGTTTTTTTTTTCGTTGGTGCTTTTATCTTGTGAGAGAAGTTTTCCTTCCTACACATAGATGACAACTCACTGCTATAATCTTGTTGTTTAACTCAAGCAGGGGAAAATAATTGGATTGGATTGGATAATCTTTATAGTCCCCGAGGTGCAATTTGGTTTGCAACAGAGGTCCTGGCAATACACATCATAAAAACAGCACAAAGACATAAATATAAAACAGAACTTTGTATTCTAGAGATGTTGTGGTTATTTGTCTTCCATTAAAACTAGCAGTTTGTGCAGCCCAAGTATATTCATTACGCACAATATTTGTTTTCATTATGGTTAAGTTTCCTTGTCAGATATTCAGATTGACTATGATGTATATGCTGCAGCAGTAAGAATGAGTTATATTTTAGCTACACCAAGATGTTATGAAAGATATAAAATGCTAAAAGAACTGTAGTTTCAAAGTTGGTCTGGTACTGTAAGAACATTTAACAGGGAGGACGGCGTTCATGCATGTCTACTGATTGCCCCAGTTGCTTATTATTGTAACATTGATAAGCATATTAATACAATGTATTCATGTACTATGAGTACTTTGCAATGATAAATAAAAAATAAAAAACACCTCAGAGCCAACTTTTTCTCAAAGTTTATAAAATCTATTTCTTGGAAAGTGTTAATGTAGCCTAATTCTATTTTTTTCATTTTGACTGTGAAGCGACATACTGTACATGTCATGATCATATCAGAGTTGATCTATCTGCACAAAACTTAAGTGGGCAGGAGTATTGGACAAAACTGCACATTTTATTGATGCAAGAGGTCCCAGTTTGTAGATATGATTTTTTGTATTATTTTTGATACAGCACACTGATACAGCTCACCATTTTTTGTAAATTACTTCCCAGACCCCCAAGGTAGGGTTCACAGATCCTTGCAGCAAGAATGAGCCCTAGGATCCCACTTTATGAATCACTGTGGTTCTCTTGTGAGGAGTGTGTACGCCTTTACAGCACTTACCTGCTAGCCTAGCTGCTTCTTGAGGGTGACTGACAAGAAGCACAATGTACTGCACATCCCTGCAAATATTACTCAAAACATCTGTGTCATGCAGCTTTACTGAATGCAGTAAGTCATGTAAACCAAAGTTTTGTTTCAGGCTTGCATACAAATTAACAAAAAAATCTCTCCGACATGGAAGTTGTCGCTGCAGACTGTAGATGCTGCAGATTCATATTTGGGCACAATGGGGTTATATAACTGTACCTTGACATGGGTCTTTGCGTTCTAACAACACCCCCACCCAACCAAGAAATGCACGTTGTCTGTAATGGAGAGCTATAACAGCTCTCTGTATTCTACCACAGTGCAGTTGCACTCAGAGACCTTTCGTGGGTGTCATAGCCCACCAGACCAAATTCCTTCATAATGTTGCTTTACAGTGTGTTTTGACTGTGTCACTAAATTGGTCAATGACACCAACAGGTGAAATCCTTTTGTCATTGTGTAAGCTATAGCCTACTTTTTAAAATGTCAACACTGGAAAATGTCTTTGATAAAAAAAATTCTGTTTTTTTTTTTTAAATACATTTTTGTTGACACATTTGTTTTTTAACCTTCATCAGGAAAGCGGGTTTCAAACAATGTTTTTCCTGGATTATGCACAGAAAATTAAAACACTAGTTTTCAAAGGTGTGCAAAAATTAATAGGAGGAAGACATATGAGACCTGTGATTAACCTGTAACAACAGCAGGAAAAACATCAAAACTAATTCCTCTTTAAGAAAACATGAACAGAATCTTTGGCATCCTAATCCTTAGAGAGGTTCCTCACAGCCAAATGAACATATGAGTGAAATAGTTTTCAAATGAAGTGTTCATTATGATGCAGACAGAAACAATCATCACACTGAACTGCGCATCCAAGCAACTCACCCAGGAGAACGTGAAATCTTATATCTTAATGGTCCTTTATATATGACATATTCAAAAGTAGCATGTTAAAAAAGGCATGTAAATCATCATTATGACATGTAACAGAAAGGATGAAGCTACAAAAACTCCAAAGGAATGCAGGGAGGAGAGACATATACTGTAGGGTAAAAGTACAAAACAGCCTTTACACAATATTGATATCAAACCCATGATATTATGTTTCTATAAATAGACACACAGGCAGATGTTCATTTGTGCCTTTACTTTAAAATATTACTTGATGAGTCAATGAGAGGAGCAATAAAATACCCAATAAGATGAAGAAATAACACAGCGCTATAAGAAAGGTTGAGAAAAACCAATAGCCTTACAAAGAATGCTTTTGATTTTACTTTTGCAAAGCGTCATGAATTGCCTGGTGTTATGCAAGTAGCGTATGTCTGTTTGTAAATGGCCGAGTTTGTAAATGGGTGGTGGAGTGAGAGTGAGAGAGAGAGAGAACAGTGCAAGTGTGTCTGCAGAGAGGTGTGCGCGAGACATGTACTGTATATTGATGCCGGGGACAGAGTTAGGCAGAGAGAGGAGTCAGCCTCCAAAAGTGTACAGTTCAAGTTCAAGTGTGCAGAATAAACAGCCCAACAACCTAAATACGGCCAGACACTCCGTGTCTCCTTTTACCATTTGCTTCACCCCAGTAAAGTGACGGGGGTTAGCCCCGAAGTTGGAGGATACTTGGGCCCTGGAGCAGAGTCTCCCCTGTGCGCTCTGACTATGGTCGTTTACAGCAGAAGTGGTGAGCAGCCTGAGTCACAAGCACGTCAGACCCGCCCTGTATACTACCAGCCCTCGCCTGAGTCCCCATGTTCCTGTACAGATTTGAGAGCTGCGCTAAAGCAACTAACTGGTCCGAAAAGACTATGGCTGTTCAGCTGAGACAGCGGATCTGCAAACTAAGTGAAGCTTTTCACGAAGTGAGAGATGACCATGCACCCTAGCTCAAGCTTATGACATTGTTCGCAGACACAAAACAACCAGACGAGCAGCCCCACATGTTGTCAGGCTCAGACCCTCAGGGGCACACATGCATGAACACTATGGTGAAGGAGGAGAATGAAAGTGAGAGCAAGACTTGCGTAGCCACCCCAGCTGAATGCCTCGAGCAGAAACCTCTAGATCTACACCACGCACAGATTCAACAGAAAAGCTTTAAAGATAGCAAGTGGGAAGATATTCGCTGTCATAACTGCTCTGGGTTAGGCCGCATGAAGAGAAATTGCCTTTCACAAAAAAAATACAAGCAGGTTTCGGGCAAAGTCAGAGCCCACTGTACTCCGCTTTGGTCAAGAAATTAGTACTCAAATGTTGATACAGGGACAAAATATCTGTGCTGTCCTGGACAGTGGAGCATGAAAGAGTGTGTTACCTCTTTATCATTATAACACCCTTCCCTCTAGTGCCTGGCCCCCACTTCAGCCGACAGTTGTAAAGAATCTGCTTGGTGTTGGACCTGGTGAGGTTCAGGTGCTGGCGGAGGCCAACATTCCTGTCCATATAAACAACCGGCAGGTGAGCGTGCACGCCCTGGTAGCTGACATTGCTGGCAATGAGGCCCTACGAGTCCATCCATTCCTGACCAAAGCTCAGGCTTACCTGGACTTTGGAAACCAATGCATCGAATTTTTTGGTGAAGAAGTGCCGTACTTCCAGGCCCCAGGCAAGACAAAGACACATGCAGTGAAAGGTGCTTGGACCGTGGTTTTGAATGGAAGTATGTGGTGAGAAGCAGCTTGCACAACTCGTTAAAGGGGATTTTATGCTGAGCCCCACCAAAGGCTTTATTGGGAAGCACAAAGTTTTGGTTGCCCGAGTTCTAATGAAAGACCAGCCCATTAAAGCTGTTCCCCTTCGCATCTTCAACCCTGGTAATGCAGCCATGGTCATCGCCGGGTTTCTCCAGCCAGCAGAAGCCATCCAGACCACTGCCAAGGAAGCCGAGCCAGAGCAGTCTGAACATCCTGCTGTCCCTCAGCACCTGCAGGAGCACTACAAACAGAGTTTGTCTGAGCTTGCCCAGGAGGAGCAGCTCAAGCTGGCTGTGCACCTATGGTAGAGGGTTTTCATCTGAGCCCAGCAACCTTGGCCGCACTAGCCTGATGCAGCATGACATTATGACCTGGCCAGGCCACCCATTTAAGCAGCCGCCCCGCCAGATCGTGTGGGAAAAACAACAAAATGCTGACCAGCAGATTCACCAGAGCCTGGAGACTGGACTAGCCCACCACAGCAACAGCAGTTGGGCTTCGCCCATAGTGATGGTATATAAAGAAGATGGAACTTTACATCTCAGTGTAGACCACAGGGCCCTGAATGATTGCACCATAAAATATGCATATCCATTATCATACACCCTCTCCACCTCTGAATGGTTCAGTATGCTAGACTTGGCTTCTGGCAAGTCAAACTGAGCCCAAGAGCTCGCAAAGCAGCAGCATTTTGCTCCAGGAATGGCCTGTTTGAAAGGGACATCATGCTGTTTGGATGTAATGTGTGTCCTGGCCGGCATGGAGTGGGAGACCTATCTGGTTTACCTGGACGATATCATTATGTTGGGCCGGGATGTGCCCAACATGCTCCAGTGACTTGCCCAGATATTCAAGAGACTACACCAGGCCAACCTGAAGTTTAAACCAGCTAAATGCTGCCTCTTCCATTGACAGGTAGCTTACCTTGGCCACATTGTTTCAGAGGAGGGTGTGGTCCCCGACCCAAAGGTCTCAAGCAACTGCTGACCACTGCACCAGTCCTGGGGTACACCCTAGACCAGGGCAACATGATTCTGGACACTGATGCAAGTAATGTTGGCATCGGTGCCGTTCTATCACAAGTCCAGCAAGGCAGGGAGCATGTGCTGGCATGGAGTGGGAGACCTATCTGGTTTACCTGGACGATATCATTATGTTGGGCCGGGATGTGCCCAAAATGCTCCAGTGACTTGCCCAGATATTCAAGAGACTACACCAGGCCAACTTGAAGTTTAACAGTCATTTAGCGGTCTTAAACTGTCAAAGACTGAACAGAACTATTGCACCACACGGCGTGAGCTGCTAGCCGTGGTGGACTTCACGTCACACTTCCGACAGTACCTCTTGGGGCGCTGTTTCACTGTGCGCACCGACCACAGCAGTCTTCGCTGGCTGACAAGGGTGAAGGAGCCTGAGGCACAGCTTGCAAGGCGGCTGCAGAAACTGAGCAAATACAATTTTGAGATCATCCATCGCCCTGAATGAATGCATAACAATGCTGACGGCCTCTCGAGACAACCATGCCGCCAGTCCTGCCCATGTAAGCTACCTGACTCCTCCTTTACTTCAGTAACCACCAAGCAACAAGGGGTGCAGTGTGACATGGACTGATTTGACTATGCTGATTCCAGTGGAGGTAGTTGAAACCCCACAACCACAAATAGACAAACCTTCTGAGAGAATACATCTGACTAAGATCAATAAGGCTGCTTTGTTCTCCGGCTGGTCTGCATAGCAGTTGCAACAGGCCCAGGAGGCAGACCTTGACATTGCACCTGTTAGAGCATGGGTAGCAACAAATAGCGTCCTCCATGGACTTCAGTCTCAACTTGCAGTCCAGCCACCAAGATGTACTGGAGCCAGTGGAAGTGTCTTCACCTCCGGGATGGAGTCTTAGCCCGACAGTTCTACTGCCTGGATGATACCCAGTTCTATCCTCAAGTGGTACTGCCACATGCTTTCTAACCTGAAACCATGAGACAAATGCATGAAAGACCAGTTGAGGGACATTTTGGGGTAGAGCGCACTGTGGCACAGCTACAGACTCGATACTATTGGTATCACATGAGAGAGGACATTGTTCTATGGTGCCAAACATGTACCAGTTGTGCAGCGAAAGCCAGGCCTCACAAGACAGCACAGGCCCCTATGGGTACTGTCAGAGTGGGTGCTCCAATGGCATGCATTGCCTTGGACATCATGGGGCCATTGAACAAGACAGAGTGGAAAAACAGATATGTGCTCGTAATACAGGACTATTTCACAAAGTGGGTGGAAGCTTTTCCCCTGCCCAATGAACAAGCAGTGACAGTGGCTGAAGTGCTGGTGTCAAGAGTGGGTGTGCCGTTACGGTGGGACTGTGACAGTGCCCCCCCACCCTGTAAAAACGATAACTAGCAATTGTTGATTTCATTACAGTTTTAAAATTTAACTGACTCAGAAATAAAGCTTAACATTTACAATCTAAAAAAGCTTGTCTGCCCAACTTATTTCTCTGATTGTTGTCCTAACTAAGATTTTCGAGAGAGCATAACAAAGATTATCAACTTTTGAATAGATTTTTTGAGTCAAGTCAGGAACGAGTGGGAAACCCCATAGATGACTGACGTGCGCAAGCGCACATGATCTGAACAAGTTTAAACTAGACCAAACGGACCTCGAACTGAGCCTGAGCTATGTGATAGTGGTCAGTTGACGTTTTCTGTACTGAAAATCCCTTAAGAAAACTTGACCAAACATGGCCAAAGTTGAATTCTGAACTGCAATTTTTTGACTCTTATGGATTTTTTGCCTGGTCTGCAGATGGAGTGTAGTGGACAGAAGCGGGAGCTGCCGACCATTTGCCCTAGCAGGTAAGCTAACTAAGTGTATTGTTATGCTTTTCTACAAGTGCCTAACAACATTTCCAGCCCTTCGCCTGGCTTTTTTACTGCACGTCTGCCGTGGTAAAACTTATTAGTTTATTACTCGTTTTGTAATCTGTTTTATTGTTATCCTTGCGTGGAGACTTGATGTTTACATTGACCAACAAACAAACTCCCACCAATGTAAGCTATGCAGGAGCAGGAAAGGCAGACGTCATGTAGATGCTTTCATCGGTGCATGACAGACATGTGCGGCAATTATTTGACAATGATTTAAGTAACTTGCATATTATCTAAGATTGTTTTTCTTTTTTTCCAATAGTCACCGTTTATCCAGTGCTGCACTGGTACTTTACAGTAAAGCTAACTTGACAGTATGAAATCAGGTGTAAGACTGTCCAAATTCTTTAATTAGCGTAAGTTAATTGTCACATACAAATTAAAGTTGTGCTTCATGCTCTGTGTTAAGACTGCTACATTTTCATAGCTCTTTACATAATGGGAAAGGAGACAATACTTAAAGAATGATTGTGTGTTGTTGATGTCACATTACATATTGTATGTCATACCTATGGAAGCCCATTTCTGTCAGTACAAGAAAAGAGCCCCCATGCTAAATAGAAATTGTGAAACAGAAAGTCAATCTCACAGGATTGATTTTAATTTGTTAAGTAAAATTGTTTTACATAGTTGCAGTTTTTTTTAGTTTTACATGTTGCTGGGTCTGATCTGTGCTTCATTGTCATGACTATAAAAGATTTCTGAGTTTGCATTGTGTGTAGGTACACTACGTTACTCTACTAATTGAAATGCTTGTTTTCCACCGAATACTCTTTAGACATCCGACATTGTGTCCCACCAAAAGACAGCAGCACTGAGAGGCCTGCCCATTTTCCTCCAAGAAGATGCAACAGAGGTTTTCCTGAAGTGCTTGGTAAGTACAAAAAAAGTAATGCAAGTTGAACTAATTCCTATGAGATGTTTTAAAAGATGAGTTCAACCAAAATGGAAATGTACCCCTATAGTGCAGTCCAGATAATTTTATGGTGAGGATTGCAGTTGTTATAACTCTCGTTCCCTCTTTTCTGCTGAGAAGCAGCTGGGCATTGTTCGTGGGTTTTCCATAGCAGAACATCATTTTGTACAAAACTCATCACAGGGTTGGTGGGTGAAAGCTACTGTGTCATTTATTAATTTCTTTTTAAAACCTTCATGAGTCAAATGACCAGCATGGTACAGAGATTTAAGTTCAAATCTGTAGAAATGTATTTTGTGTTTAGTTTTTCTTAGCTTTCAATAATTCATCTTTTACTTGTCTTCAGGACACTGACATTTTGGAACCAGTGTTGAACGGTGCATCTGTTGCCATCCTCACCATCCTACAAGGTGACGATGCCGGTACGTCTGTGCGAGACCATGCAGTTGTGTCGGAAGGGGACATCGTGCTACATAACATTCCAGACCTCTCTACTGCCTTGGCATACCTCTTTGGCCTTCTGTATGCCCTCAACATTGATCATCCAAAGCAGATGAGTTATACCTTTGAAGCAATTCAGGCCATCTTTTTTGAACTTGATGGCTCTCGATGTTGGCAACACTTTTTTTTAATAGAAATTGAACTGACAACCCCTGAAGTTCTGAAATGTACTTGAGGCAGTGTTAAACAAAATAAAAACGATTTCAGATGACATTCAGTTGTGCTTTGTTTTATTCAATATCTATTTATGTTAAATATGTTTATTCAACAAGAATATCTGCATTTAGTGAAGGCAGAAACACATGGCAATGAAACTAGAATTTCTTCGTTAGACTAACAGGATTATCCTAATTAGCTGAACAAGAAAATCCAAGTTGGCAGAACTCTTGTCAGAACTTGTAAATCTTAGTTAAGTCAACAACAGTAGGCAAAAGTTGAGAAAACTCAAAAATCTCTTGCATCATGTTGCCTTGAAATGTTGTTTTCTCAACTTTTTCTTTTTTTACAGTGTTGATTGGGTGGCTCACTAAGTTGTGTGTTCATGGACAGATAAAAAAAAAGAACATTCGAGAAGATAAAGAAAAACAAGGTTCAATGTTCTCTATGGAATAGAACATTTTGAGGATTTAAGGGTGTAAATTGTCACACACTTTGACTTATTGTATTTCTCTTTTTATTGTGATACCTTTAGTTTATGGGATTTAGTTACATAAAGCTAAATTCACCTATGGACTTACTGCTAAGGAAGACTGTATAACCTTAATATTTGTGAATGTGTAATGTATCCAGGTGCTGGAGTGTAATTATGACAAATTTACATCCAGAGTGGTTACATCCAAGTAGCGCATCTATTTGTGAATTGCTGAGTGCGCATGCGTATGGGTGGTGGCACGAGAGTGAGAGAGAACAGCGCGAGTGTATAGCTGCAGACAGGTGTGCGCGAGACATGTACGTTGATGCCGGGGACAGACTTAGGCAGAGAGAGGAGTCAGCCTCCAAAAGTTTACAGTTCTAGTTCAAGTGTGCAGAATAAACAGCCCGACAACCTCTCCGTGTCTCCTTTTACAATTTGCTTCACCCCAGTAAAGTGATGGAGGTTGGCTCCGAAGCTGGAGGATAGCCTACTTCGGCCCTGTGCGCTCTGACTACAGTTGTAACGCCGAAGCAGAAAAGGTTAACACTGGGTTTAAGTTAAAGCTGAGCAATATGAATAGCCTATATTAACCTCAGTGTGTTGAAATATGAATGCTGGAAAAACAAAATGAAAGCCCATAAAGTAAGGAGAAGCCTAAAATATAGTAAGTGATACGGATATTCACTTATAAAGCAGTCAGGAGTGAACAAACGCGTTTCCTTTAATAAATGTATTTGCGGACTGCAGCGCCTCCTCGTGAAGCAGCCGCAAACAGTCGCATGCAACGGGTCTCACCGGATATAGATTGCTTGGATTCCTTCAGTCTAAAATAACTGCGGCTCTCAAGCGCCTACACAGTTATAGGCACCCTTTACTTTAACGAACATACAGGAAGAAGTTGCTTTAAAAAGCACTGGCTTTGCTCTCTCTCCGCAGTTAAAGGCTCTCAGCTGAGAGAAGCTGTGTGTGTGCGGAGCGCTTTGGTGGATGCTGTACAGACTCACTGGAGGACCGAGGAGGACTTGAACTAACGCACTTTTCGGAATTTTCGGAGACTCGGGCTTTTATTACCTGAACATTGGATTGCGGAGGGACATCGGATCTGTAAAGATGAAGAATCCTGTTTATTGGGCTCTGCTGGTCGGGATGACTGTCCTGCTGATGGAGCAAGGTAGGTTGGCTAAGTGATGGATTGTGTCATGATAACAGGTCCTGCTTTCGGTGCCTCCCTCTGTGTCGATAGATCCGCTTGTTAGTGTTAGTGCATGAGGCTAACAAGCTCTGCGTCCACATTTGACATCGGAATGTCACTCATTAAAGCCTCAGCTTCAATTAAGAGATTAGTAAAGTGCACTTGAGCTTTTGTTGATGCCAGTGGCTTGATTCTATAAGTATGTTTGGATGTATTTTTACTCTGGTTATATATGGCCGCAGCCTTTCTCTGGAAGTTTAATCCTCATGCTCGGCAGTATGATAATAGTTTTGCTCTGGTTGTGCATGCTGTAAGTGATAGAGGAATTAACTAATTCACAAAGTCTTCGGTCTGACTGCTCTTTATTGGAATGCACCTACAGTAGAATTAAGCAGTTGTCCTTTCTTTGCGCTCGTGGCTTGTGCTGCCCGCAGATCATCCAGGCGCACGGTAAATCTCCCGAACGGGAGGTCTGTGCCCCAAAGTTGATTAAGTATTAGTTCTTAATCCACACTGACTGCGTGGACAGGTCATCCGAGTTAAGCCAAGTGTAGGCTACTCCGGGCAGAAAAGGAAAGAAGTCTTTAACTGTTGGAGAGGAAGGCAGTGAAGCAGCTCATTGTTCCTGACCTTGTTTATACCTGACATTAAACATCCAATCCAATAAAGCAGACTGTGGCCTGAGATAGAAGAGCGCTATAAACATGCAAGGGATACACAAATAGCATACTTATTTTGAACCCCATTAATCCTATTATGCTGTTTCTACAATTGTTTAATAATCTTTTGTCTGCAGTGACTCAAGGAGACATGATGCCATTAAATGCTCCTCTGCTTTTAATAATAGCCTAGAGAAAATAACGGACAGCCATAAGTGAACCAATAGAAAAATAAGAGTGAGATTAGTAACTGAATGAATATGGAGGCCATTAATTGTAATCATACCTTACATTTTACACTTTTTCCAGCAAGAATTCAATTTGTAGCAGCTACCAGTTTTGGTAAATTTCCTGATCAAATAAGCTCCACAATATCTAATCATAATATAATATAATATGATGATATAATTATCAAAGTATTAGCATTTCTGCTTTTGTGTAGTCACAATGTTCAGGTAGGTGATGTAGTTATTTTATACACACTTTTTTTTTTTTTTTAATTTAACAGCATTTTGAAACCCTCTATTTTCATGAAAAAGACTCAAAACCAACATCAAACAGCCAATCCAGGAACATCAGCTGCCGATGTGACTTTGCAAAGTAATCCTTACAATATTCATTATTTGCAAAAGAGTAAACACTTGGTGCCCCTCTCTCTCTATCTCATTGTTCTCACTGACATCATCCCTCAGACAGAGCTCTGTCTCCACTGGCTGTGTTGCACTCCTTCTTTTCCCTGTCTTATTCTAATCTCTCTTCTCTCTCTGTTCCCATTCTCTGCCTATCCTTTCACCATACTGTTATACATATTGATAAAAAAGGATTATTTAGACACATTTAGACCCATAAACTTGTTTTAAACCCTAAATTTCTGTTTAAATCCTGGGTAAGAGTGAATATTTACAAGGCCAATTTTAGCTGAAAATTGAGGCCCACTCTTGTCATGTAATTTATCACAAATATTCTACTGGTTGGTAAACATTCTAATAATTGCTCTCTATTTTTCTTTCTGTATCACTTCTTTCCATCACTACTTTTAACTAATTATTTTAATCATTCTGATTTTATGAAGGCTTAAGAAGATTATAATAAGGAAGGATGCTGATTTGACTAAAGGGCAGACATGTTGTAGATGTTTAGCCTCAGCTCCACTTCTTTGCCTGTTAGTGGTTTGTAAAACATTTTTATTGGATAATCAGTGTCAAAGTAACAACAAAGATTGGTCATTGTGATCGTTGTTGACATTTTAAAGAGCTATACTCCAACTCTAATTGGACAATTTTTGCTAAAAATAACGGACTGGAGATAAGTTCACTGATTTACCTCTTTGATAATGATCATAATGATTTGTTCAGATAATGTAGGTGATGGATATTTAGGTATTTTACCACAGTAACACTTTGATAACAGCTTGATAAAATACTATCTTCAGCAGTAGTCAATGAGTTTCTCTGCTTCTGGTGTGAAACAGTTTAAGAGTAAATCAACGACTGTAGGGCACAAACGTTCAGCACTTTTTAACCTAATTTTGTATTTAAGACAGAATAGTGGCGAGAACAAGATGTAACTAATCAAGTGACTTATTGTTATGGTTCATCAGATAAGTGCAAGTTTGTGTTACTGCTCACTTAATGAAGTCACGACCTTTATGTCACTTTCAATAGTGAACATCATTTAATTTGCAAAGTGGTCGAGTTTTTGTCTTGTAGCAGGAATGAACAGAAAGTATTACAAGGTTTTGAAAATACACAAATTACTGCTGGAAAAAAGCAATTTGTTATGTAATGTTTTGCAAAGCGGTTAAAATGCCTTTAAGGAACCTGAAACCATGGCGAATCACCCCCCACCCCCCACCTCATACCAATCACAGGCCCAATCTATCCCCTAGATAGCACAATAATTGTGTTTGTGCCTCAGCAGATCTCTTGCGGAATCAGAGATGTGTTACATTTGATTAGATTACATTTAAATTGTCCTCAAAGACAATTGGGACATTGCAGCAAAGGAAGGCCCATTACAAATAAAGAAAAATAATAAACATATTGTATAGAGGATAATAAAGAAAGAAAGGCAGATCAACAGTTTAGCACTATCAATCTTACATTTCAAATTACTTTTGAAATAAATACTAAACATTTTCTTCATAGCATTTTATAACCTTTTTACTGAGGACATTTCAATTAAGTGTTTACATGATTAATTGCAAAATTTCAGTAGTTAATCATGGTTAATTGCATTGTTGAAATTCAGACACATTGGAGGTTTGTCCTGAACTTGCTGTCTCTTGAACACTTGTGTTTTACCTGAAAGACTCTCATTAAAGTCCTTACTGACATTAAAACAGTCTCAGCCACCTACTTCCTTTTTTCACATCATTGTTGTTTTGAAATATTTAATTGAACTAAGAAGGATTTTAGCCTGTGAGCTAAAATTAACACACTCTCGAAATGTGCATTTATCTTTTTTATCCTGAAACTGCTTTGTTGTGTGCTTTGACTAGTCATCGCTCTGGGTGTAAAACCATTAAACAATGATGAGAAAATTGGACAATTTGTTTTTACAGTTCACAACCTGCAATATTGTTCTTTGTGTATTGTATCTGTAGGATTTATCTGCTATTCTGCTAAGGATATATGCCAAAGAACTAACAAGCAGCAATGGGGCTCTATTTTTATAAAGGAAGTAGCAGTTAGAGAAGCCCCTCTCATGCTCTGATGGGATTATAATCACTAATAGAAGCAGCTTGTGCCCATTGAGAGTGTTCATGAGAGAGGTAATACTTTGTCTGGTGTGCAGATGTGTAGATAAATATGCAGACGAGCCTGCAGGTCAAAAGTAATCGGGTAGAGAGCGTGGCAGATCACAGGAGCAGAGAAACACAATCTAGATAAATTGATAGCGACATTAAGAGTCACCTGTGTTGAAGCTCTCTGACAGACAGCCGGATGAGGCTGCAGCTGCTGCACATCTGGATGTCAGTCGACACCAATAAGTGCTTGAAGCAGTGCTCCTCGAGGGGATGAGCTGCAGGCTATAACTGCTGTCAGGCTGAATCGGCTCAGTGGAGAGAGGGAGGGAGGCTGAGAACTTTATTTTTGTTGTATTATTGTTGCAATACAGGACAACAGAAACACCATTGTACAATATACTGTTCTGCTTTTCATTGACTGTCTCATGTGCAATGTGAAATTTTATTTGAATATGTCAAAGTCTGCCTCACAGTATTGCTGGAAAAGAGCACTGTTTCAGAGGATGGCCTTAAGAAAACTAATAATGTAATGTTGATGAGCCTTCATTTGCATATTTACACAGTTGGTGATATTTTTCCTCTTCCTGCATTTGTCGCTGCAGCTGTGTTGATTTTTGTATGTATTATGCGTTTAGGTGTAAGTTCATACTTGTTATGTTTAGAATAATGCGGAACCAAAAGCACGAGACAGAAACTGGAAATAAATGAAATAACAATTTATTAGAAACACGAGTGACACGGTGATAATAAATGCAAGTAATAAGTGACTCTAATGTGAAGCAAACATCTAATGTGACACAAATTATGTGTACAGGTAATTAACGTGACTCTAGAAGATGTGTGCAAGTATATAACGTGACACTAAATGTGCAACAATAATATATGTGACTCGAGATGTACAATAACACGCGTGAGAAGCCAGATGGAGACGAACAGGGTGACGAGGAACACGAGGTGCGGGACGGCAGGACTGGGAACACTGAGGAGGAGAGAGAACACGAAGGGGTCAATAATTACAACAGGGAATTCACAAGATATATCACAGAGTATTGAATAATCGAGAACACGGAGCGCTACAAACCACTAAGGAGGAACAATAATCTGGCGCTGGCTTCCTGGCAGGAGCCAGCTTAAATAACCCGCTGACGAGATGGACCACACCTGTGGACCACACCTGAAAACACTAATTGAATAATTACTTGACACAGAGGGAGTGACAGACCGGGAAACAAACAGACACATGTGGGGAGAGACAGACAGACCAAAACATGACACTTGTCTTTGAGTTTGTCACAATCTGTTGAGTGGAGATTGTCCATGACAGCCTGGGTATGTTAAACTCAGTTTTTGTTGTAAGCCCCCAGTCACGTGCTGACAACAGTGGGTGTTAAAACAAAAAGGAAAACAAGTGATACAGAGAAAAACATCCTCCCTGTATCAAACAGCTTTAAAAGAAGAAGCACATGTTTTTTTTCCTAACACTCTTCTATCACCAACAATGTTTTGCAGTATTAAATAAACAGTAATGAGGCAGTCTCATTGTCTAAGCGTGCTGCCAACCACCTTCTCTCTCTCTCTCTCTCTCTCTCTGTGGCTCGGTGAACAGTATGATCTGTGTTTCCAGGATGTAACACTAACTCTGTTAGATTTGTTTGGTGAGAATCTTGCAGGCATGTGTTGTGTCATCGTCCTTCCTCCATCAGCTCGTGTCAGCCAAAGATGAGAATTATGGAAATGTGGAGCAACAGCTGTTAATGGATGAGCAGCTAGGAGAGTAGAGATGGATAGGGCTGGTGGTGGAGGAGCTGTGGTGAGCTGGTTGTGTGCAGTCCTCTGTTAAAGACATTGAGATCATTGTTGTTGGTAGAGTGTGTTCTCGTCTTATCGTAAAGCTGCAGAAACTCCAGAGGGGTGTCAGGGATAAAGAGGCAGAGCTGTTAATGTAAAAAACGTCTTTGTCCTTCTCCCCGACAGTGGCAGGTAAATATTTCCTCCTGTGTACAATACTGTGGTATCAGAACAGGACAAATAAATGTGATGTCATTTGGCTCAGAATCAGTAAATACTGTACTACTGTACTATACAAAAAACAGAGTCACTCTTTGACTCTCCCACTTTTCAAATGTATTAATGTGTGTGTTTGAAAGTAAAGCATATTCTAGATGCACATGGGGTTATACCTTGAATGTATGAACTGTGTGAGGGTTGATTTTGGGTTTCTTATATATCTATCAAATGTCCCCTAAAATCATCTAACATAGTGACGTTATATTTGTTTACATAAAAACAGAGAATGGCTGAAAGAAGAAAATAGCAAACTATAAAGGTATTTCTCTTTTTGAATGCCTTTAATTAATAAAGCTAAAACTTGTAATTACCCTCCATCAGTCTCTCTGACTGATCCGGCTAATTTATTATTGAGGGAAATTAACAATCTGATGTTGTGGCCGTTGGTCCTAGTTGGACCATCGGTGAGTGTTTGTCGCCCTAGTTTTTGTGGTATGTCAGGCTTTATCGCAACCCATCGCACCCTATCTGCCTTTTTTTGTCTTATTTGACATGCTTAATCAGTGGCAGCGGGGTGAAAATGGTCTTCTGGTACCATAACAAAAGACTACTGCCATCTCATGAATGCTGGTTGGCTGTCTACTGCAATCATTATGTGTTATCGTGCACTTTTTAAAAAAAATTCAAATATATATACTTTATTAACCCCAGAGGGGATATTCTGGTTCGCAGTCTGTTATTTTAGAGACGTGTAACAGAGTACGGCGGCAGCCCCCACAGGAAGCGCCACCCTATGGGGGTTCGGTGCCTTGCTCAAGGGCACCGTGGCAGTGAAAGTGATCTGGCATCTCTCCAGCTACAAGACCAACTTATATATTTTGGTCCACATCGAGATTTGAACTGGCAACCCTCCCAACCCAAGTCCCCATTTTTTGACCAAGACAGAAGGCGACGTGAGGTGACACCACAGACGGCCTTTGTCACTATTAGTTCTTTGTGGTCTGTTTGGTGTGTCAGGGCTTTAACTGTGAAAGAGTAATCAATGGGGAGTTGTCATGTTAAGTATCGGTACTACAACTGTCCCATAGTAAGGATGCTAGCTAGCTAATTAGTTTATGAGCTTATGAACATTCAGCTTTTAAGGAAATACATAAATCACTAGCTGCACTCCACATATAGTAAATGCAGGGGATTTTTTTCAATTTAGCAAATGTACTAGCAGTCGATAGATGCTGAAGTTATCATTGGTTGATGTTGCCACCAGCAGTCGCAGCAGTAAACTTGAATGCTGTGCAAGTCCATTATCTTTTTATAAAGCTGTTTCTTTAGAAGTGAGAGTGAAATAAGTACCGTGTGGGCACTTGGGAGGTAACCGCTGTCCCCGGTGTTCAGTGTGTTGGTTAAGTGTTTATTCAGCCACTCTGGAAGCTACTGCTGAAACATCTCATCCTGTACTGTTCAACAAAGTGATGATGTTGCTGCTCCAGGCAACCCGTCATATACTTAATCAGCAGCACTTGTCTCCAAGGTAACAAAGAAAACAGATAGTCAGAGGATTGTCACCGAGAAAGTGAATTTGTTAAAACAGGGGGCTTGGATGTTACAGCTCAGTTATTAATGGATTGTAAGAAACACAAATACATGATAACAAAGGAAAGAGATTGATATGTGATTTATATATATCTATCTATATATCTATATATCTATATCTATATATATATCTATAGATATATATCTATATATATCTATAAATCACATATCAACTACTACTATCTACTTTCTTTCTCTTAATGTGTGATTATATTTTTGTTCTGATAAAAAAAAGAAAGAAAGAAAAGATTCTTTAATGGTAGCTCTAAAAAAACATTTATTCATATCTTTTAGTGTTACCTTTAGCATCATATTTTGAAGCATGGGACTACGGTCCAAACTGTTGTATTTGATAAGATTTAATTATGGCAGATTAGATGTTAATTGCCATTTGTACAGGACAGTACAGTACATTTCTTTATCAATCTTTATCATCAGTCTTTATTTGTATAGCGTCAACTCATAGGTGTTACCTCGAGACACATTACAAAAAGCAGGTAAAGGACCTTACTATTTGTCTGTTAACATTAATAAAAGAGCAGGTAACAAGACCATGTTCATTGTTATGTTTACAAAAAGCAGGTAAAGGACCTCCAGATTCTGTACATTATTTATTTACACCTGCTATTGCACTGATATTTTTTCACAATATAATTTCATTGTTTTGCTATGATTAATATTACATGCTTGTGTAATACAATTGCACTGTGAATTGATCAGCTGTCCAGTTGAGGTGAGATGTGGGGTGTAATATTTCCTTAATGTCCTGTACTACAAGTCCTGAACTACTTACAGCAGCTGGGAAAAAGCTATTGTGTGAGAGTTGGCCTTGTGAGTGGAGAGGAGAGTGCGAACAAAGAGCAGCTGTGGCTCAGTTGGTAGAGTTGTGATCGTTTCACCGGAAGTTTGTGGGTGCGAGTAATATGTCTGATGTGTCCTTGGGCAAGACGCTTAACCCTGAATTGCTCCATGTGCTGTGTCAGGGGCATATTAATACGTATAAACAGGACTGGTTACCTAATGGTCAATATACTGTACATTGCGACCAGCCATCAGTTTGTCAATGGGTGTGAATAGACTTGTGGTGCAAAAGTGCTTTTGTGTATTCAGAAGACTAGAAAAGTGCTCTACAAGTCCATTTACCCTTTAACCACTTTACAAGCTGAAATTCCCACACTTCATTGCTTTATGCTCTGAAGTGTCTGTTGTTGGCTAAAATAAATAGACCTGCTTCTCTTTTAAGAGTTAAGCATATCTAGATGTGACATCAGTGACAAATAACAACAAAAAGCGATCTCACGGCAAGGGAAAATAAGTGTTTTCTTCCTGTTGTTCACAGTCTCAATGACGTTTGTTCTCTTTTTATTAACTCAAAATGTTATGTTAAATTACAAAGAAAATCAGTCATATTGTGTTTTGGGTTTCTGTAAATCAGAACAGTTGAATTGCTGCTCCACAGGGGGTTACATTGTGTCTGTTTGAGGGAAACAACAAGAGTTTCTGTTTGTTTGCTGAAGAGGCAGATTGTAAATTAGAAATCAATGTTATCCAGTCGTCTTTTTGATTCTCATGGTGGGAAACAATTTCTGTTCAGCACTCTGTTTCTGTATCCAGTATTGTTTGACTTGTTTTTGTGTGCGTGAAGCACAAATGAATAATTTCTGGGTTGTTGAAAGTTTGTCAGAACATTTAATGGAAGTCAGATTGATTTCCTCACATTTAGTTTGTGTCCACAGTCAATATAAAGAACTGGAATTTCACTGAATCCATTCAGCACTGAAGCAGCATTGTGTTTGATATAATGACATTCAGCAGACAATAAAAATACATAAATAATTCCAAATGTTATATGCTTTCTTTCTTTGAATACTGTTCATTTCAATCAATTTTAGGGATAAGAAAAAAAAGTTAACTCTTCCCACCCTGAAATTCTTTAATCACAGTTTTTTTGTCCAGTTCAGTCACATATAGAGGAGGATCAATGCTGTTATGTTTGCCAATCTCATTACAAAAGCTGAACAAATCAATTAAGGCACTGAGGCAATTAAGGAGTCTGGGGGAAAGATCAGTGGCCTAATCCCACTTTTTAGTCTATTTGTGGATGTCCCTGCAGGAGGCTCAGAGGTGGAGACAGATCAGATAATGCACCATCATCACACAGTCATTGTATGATAACATACCTACAGTTGAACAATGGCTGAGCTTTCTGAGAGGATTTTTCTCTCACACAGTTTGCCAAGTCCCAGTGAACGCAGTGAAGTGGCCATGTGACTTGTTGGCCAGAAGGGACCTTTCCAGGGAGGCTGATTAATACTCAACAGGGAGAGTGACTTCAGACTGTGTTCATTCAGCAGGTTGTCGTGTGTGAAGAATGCTGCCTCCCTGAGAAACTCACACTGTCTGTTTCTGTGTGAGCAGCTTCATAGAAGCAGAGTTTATCAACTCCATGTGTCCTCTGACCTGAAAGAATACACACAGTTACATGAAGCACTTAGAGTTTCAAACTCCAATCTTTAATGATTCTGGACAAAACCACATTCATTGAGTCTTGTGAACTGCAGGGAAAGAGGAAATCTTCAAAGTTTGAATGTTTTTGTTAGGACCATTATTCATGAGGCAGTAACAACATGCAGCCTCTAGAGATGGTTTTTATTGATGTAAAGTTCTGTATCCAATTTCAATTCTCCATGTTGCCTTAAGTTATTGTTTTTTAATAAAGATACTCTGCAGAAGATTAAATTATACTTTTGTTGCGACATCTAGAAGTATTTTACTCACAAAGGGATTTACTGTACTGAACTTTAACCCTTTTAACCCACTAACCTTAACCCTACATTTGTAGGATGAATTTCTAAACAAATGTCTTCAATTTATTAATGAAACATCTGTACACAATATACTCAAGAAGGGGAATCAGAAATAATAATAATAAAAAATGATCGAGTGGTTTTCTTTACACTGATTGTTACATTTTTCTAACAAAGAGCTTACCAAGAGAAACAAGGATCAATAAGGCACTTACAAACAATCCTGTAATGCAGGATAAGTAAGTCAGGCTGCAAGAAAACCACATAAAAAACACTGTGAGTGACTGTGTTTCTCTTCCTTGTGTCTAAAAATAAAATTAAGCCGTGTTGTAGTACCATCCTTTGGACAGTGGGGGCACTGCAGGCTTGTTTTTGATTGCAGTCACAGCTGATGCTCCACTGTGGACTCACTGTTTGGAGCTGAACAGGCCAGCATGAAATAATCTTTTACATCTATTTCTGGACCTTAAAAATCAAGTTAAGTTGAAAATGCCTCCAAAGAAAGGCATGCTGAGTGGTTAAAGGAAAATGACACATTTTTTAAAGTTTATTTAGCAAGTCAAATCTGGAAAAAGTCCCCTATTTAACAAGCTTTATTGTGTTTTTCCTGTTTAGTGTCACTATTAGTTATGAGATATACCTTTGTAATCCTAAATTTTGCATTTTTCACACATTGTTTTCAGTTCATATTTGAATGACAGTTTATGTCATAACTTGTTCTTTAATTGTGTATTTTGTTTACTTCAGTACATAGATTTTGTTTATTCTTTTTTGTCGCTCTCTGCCTTTCGTGTTGCTTGTTTCTCTTGTGTTTTTAATGCTTAATCTCAATGTTGCCTGTTTTTTATTGTCATTTCTTATCATTGTGTTGTCTGTTTCATGTGTCTAATACTGTTACATACTTTAGTTCTTTGTGTGTCTTTTGTGTTTCCTGTTTAATTTTGTAGTCCCCAGTGTTTCTTGTTTTGTCTTCACTTTGTCTGGTTCCCCCTCCAGTTTGACTGCCCATCACCTGTGTCATTAGTCTCATCCACATTTCATACATACTCTGTGCGTGCCACAGTCCGTCAGCGCTGCGCACTATGCTGTAGTTAACTGCCGCTTTAATCAATCAATGTGTTAGCATTGTGTCCGTCTCCGGAGCGCACCACCAGCACCACTAGTTCTGCTCCATTTCAAATACGCTAATTTCGACAGACTGGACAAGGACAGGGATAGGACAGGAAGTCAGACAAGGAAAAGTACAGAACATTTTAAACACAACATATGGACTCACAATCGTTTTCTTTTCTTTATTAACATTTTGTCAAAACAGGCACCAAAGGAACAACAAATGTTTTTCTCTCTTTATTCACGCGTGATCTTGTACTTCCCCTGTGATGTGTGTGAATCTGATAATGACTGCGCTCTGCTGCACTGACGTTCCAGAAAAGGATCCAATAGGCGTGTGAATAGGCGCGTTCTGTCTGAGGCAGAAAAAACTTGGCTTGCACAGAGTGTGATTAAGGGGTCACCAGTGTTTAATTACACCTGTGTCTATTTTGTCTGGGTTCCTTCACTTCGGTGTTAGTTCATACATGTTCCTATCGGTGTGATCCTTTTGGCTCCCCGAGAGTTGAAAGAGTTGTCTTTAGGTTTTTCCTGCAGCCTTTTTTGGTGCAAATACATTCCTGAGTTTAACATCAAGTAGGGTAGACGGGCTTGTTAAATAAATGTCATCATTATCCAAGCTGACGTGCTGCTGTAATAACTTTATGTCAATGACAGGTAACAACATGATAAAACCAGCCCTGCTTTGACCTCTATTTAAAATGTAGGTCTTTAATTGATTAAAATGAACACAATTCTGAATTAAGGAAGATAAGGAGATATTTATTAGTGCTTTCACATTTGAGCAACATTCTTGAATACTATTTTTAAGTTGAGTTGCATTGTGTGACTGCTTCCTGCTGAATTTTTCACTTCGAATTTACCAGCATTTTTACTTACCAGCCCCTGGTAAAAATCCACATGAAGTCGACATGAGCTGATGTGAGAACACAGCAGGAAATATCTAAGACAGGTAAAGAATGCTGAAATATTAAACCT